>NC_089822.1:121846306-122543806 GCF_035046505.1 Tiliqua scincoides
AAGCTGCCCAATCCTGATTACAACAGGGGGAAACGTTAAAGCTCCCTCCTCACCCACACTGAGTCCTGATATGAATTGAGCCTCCCAGTGCTTGCTATTTAGAGAATAAAAACACAAGCATTTCAACTCCAAGCATGCACTCTGGCCCTAAGATACACACTCACAAACCACCTTGCAGATCATGTCATACTCTTCAAATTCTCAAAGGCCTGAGTGCTTCCCTTGTCGCACTTAGAAGGACAAGGGGCACAAGGACCAGCTCTTATACTAGTACAACTCCATTGCCATCTTTTTAAACCTCCTTTAGTACTCATATCCCTCCAGAACATGCTTATACAATGCTATTGTTCTCTCTAGCACAGTGGTTCCCAAACTGTGGGTCTGTGCCCACCAGTGGGTCATGACCCAATTTGTGGTGGTTCATGAAACTGACAGGGTACATTAGACTATGGGTGCAAACCTAACCCCTTATGACACTGCTTTCCAGCACTGGTATAGTGGTGCCAATGGGACGTGTGCTGCATCCTGAAGTTGGGTGTCACTCACGGAGGCCTCCTCAAAGGAAGAGAATGTTTGTTCCCTTACCTCGGAGCTGCACTGCCCTTATGTCAGTGCTGGAAAGCACTGCCATAAGGGGTTAGGATTGCACCCTATATGTATCAAGGGTTAAACAACCTGCTACTTGGGAGGGAGCACTGCCTTGGGAGGGAGCACTGCCACCCAATCACCAATATAGTCACAGAGGCTTGACCAGCTTGTAAATTTTTTTAGGTGATTCCCGATGCTAAAAACTTTGGAAACCACTGCTCTAGCACATACCAAGAGAACTGGCCACCCTCCGTGCTTTCTTACCAAATTGCCTTTTTGTCCAGGGGCCCCGTCAATACCACTGACACCCTATGGAGTGAAATGAAAAACAAAATATAAGAATGTTAGGGGTCTTCTTAACACAACCAACTCAAGGAAGTGCCAAGAAAGAAACTGCATCCAAATTTAGCATCCAAATTAATTTTCTGCAGGTTCAGAACTTGGGCATTTTCAGATTCAAAGCTTCAAATCCCGAGTTTTGGCCATTTAGGGAATATACAGTTTAGTGTGCTCTCTGAACTGGATGACAAGAATGTGAGTTTTAAAATATAAAACTGCTAAAATCTGAGCACTGCCTCCTAGGCCTGGAACACCTATAATGCTCCCAATCTCTTAACAATGGTCAAGAGCAAGCTGTGGCCTTGCAAGCCTGGGTCAACTCCTTCTTCTTCTGTTCCTTGCTTTAACCATGTCATGATGTTATGTTTGCATTGGTATGCATGGTTAAGACCAGCTAGATTATCTAACAACAAAGATCATGTCAAACCTTGGTTTCGTACTAGTTATGATGGCAGTCCTACTTAGGGCTTGGTTAAAGCAAACCATGGAAGGGGGTTCACATATGAGAGGGGAGAAGGGAACAAACAGGCAAATTTTTGGCTTTAGGAGGTCAGAATTGTTATGTCCACAACAAAAGCGGAATTCAAAATCTCTTCCCCCAAATGTCGTCGTCGTCCTACCATGTTGTAGTCTAGTATTGTCCCAAATTCAAATTTCACATTCAAACACAGACGCCTTAAGTGTGGCTTTTGAATTTAATTCTTCCTTCTCAAATCATGATTGAGTTGGAAGAGGAGGGTCACCTAGTTTAACCTCTTGCCCAAACTACCCAAGTGCAGGAAGAAGGGAGGAAAGTAAATTCATACCGGCTGCCCTGGGGGACCAGGAGCACCTCGAGAACCAACCAAACCACGCACGCCCTAGAAACAAAGTTGGATGTGTTAGTAACACTCAAACACTGTGCATCACTGATTATTTTAAGAGTCTTTCTGCATGAGGAAAAAAAAAGGAGGGTGTCTTCAGTCAGCATTTTATCCCCAATGCAATACTTCTTCCACAAGCCTTGATTAATGTAGGTTGCATCACAGTATCTTGTGGCCACATAACAGATTGGGGGGAGAGCTCTTCCACTGGATGCCAGCCAATTCATTATTTGCCATTTTGATTTTATTACTTTTAAAATGATGTTGGGACACTGCTCTGCTTCTGCATTTGCACAGAACAGGAGAATGTCAACAGCATGGCAATAAGGATAAAGTTGGGCAGCCCAATCCTACCTAAACTTCCTTGAGCCAATGCAGTGATGCTGGCACAGGCTACGCTGCACCCTGTGGAGAGGGTCAGCAGGCGGGAAATCTCCTTAAGGTAAGGAGCCTGTGCAGTGGGTCAACCCAGACCTGTACCAGCAAAATCGCTGGCACAAGTCTGCACTGATTCATGTTGCTAGATCAGACTCAGGAAGGGGGATACAATATGTTGTGTTCCTGTGTTCGCGCCGCTGGTCTGCCCCCTCCAGAGTCCAATATAGCCAACCCCCTGCCCCTGTCACCACCTTCCCTCTGCTCCATTACATCCCCTTCCCACCCTTACCTGGCCTCCTCACTGCTCATTGCAGCACTTACCTGCTTCAACAGGCTCCACTTGGGGGCCTTGCATGCAAGAATAGAAGGAAGTGGATGATTCAATTCTCACTTGCATTTAGCAAGAATGTAGCAGACCAATGTGGCTCGCATCTGCAGTGGGCTGGAGGGAGCTGGCAGCAAACTTGGGGTGTAGGACACCCCAAAGCTGCCACCTCCTCACCCCCCAGCATTTGCCACTGATGCAAACTGCATCATCCCACATTATGGTTGGGTCAGCCCTGAGTGGTACAGTCCACTTGACTGTGCTAATTTTATAAATCTGGGGTTACATACCTCCATCATGCCCTACATGTGGACTTGGTTCCTAGGACTGATGTCCCAAATTGTTTCAGTCTTAATCTTTACCAAAGGAAATGTTCAGCTCCTTTCTAAAGCAGCTCAACACAACTGAACTGCTGTTGATTGGAACAGCTATCCTATACACAAATTTGTCATGAGTTGGTATGCTTGATCTTCTGTTGATTGCTCACTTTGGAGCTCCTCTAGGGCTTCTGATTGCCCATTACTGGAGGACTGGATTAGGTTGACTTTTGACCTGACCCAGCATGATAATCTTTTCTACACACATATCAAAAATGAAGACCTGAAAATGTCATTGCACCTTTATATCTGCTGCTTCCAGAGGGCAACAGATATTCCAAAAAGATTAAGCAAGTGGCACAGTTAAAGGTTTAATCATCTCTTTTTCTTGTCACATTTTACAGAAGTCAATATTTTTTTCAGTTTGGTGTTTAGCTATATAATGGAGAAAGTATAGGGTAAGAGATGGCTATAGCTTTAATAACATACAAAAGCTTTAATAACATAACAATGACTGCTCAGGTCTGACTGTTCCAGAGAACAATTTTTTAAAAGCATGCAACTTCTAATTCTGCTGTCTATTGCTTTACAAAACATCTTACCAACATGGCAAGTTGGGGTTTCTCTACGCTTCTTCACCTGCAGCTGCCTTATCATATTTCACGCTAAGGTGGGCCTGCAGATTTCCCTAATATTACCAGGAACAGTTTCCCCACCAAAACAGTCTACTAGAACAATGCAATCCTAGAGTGCCCAGGAGTCCAGCCTCTCCTGAATGTGGTGTGCAGATACTCACAGCTTCTCCAGGCTGTCCTCTGGGGCCTTGCATGCCATCTGAACCCTGCAAAAAGAAGGAGAGGGTGAGAGCTCTTCCTGGGTACTAGGCAATGCCCACCCCAGCCTCACTTACTACCTCAACAGTCACAGAGGGTGGGAATACCTGATGAGGCCGCACAGAGTAGCCACTTTAAAGCAGCCACTTTTAAAAGCACAAAGTACCCACTTAAAAGCTTCAAACAAGATGGCTCCAATCATCAAGGGAAGTGGTTGTCTGTAGCCTGCAGGCCAGTGGCAGAAACCAGCTCCACCACACCACCCCCGGACTTCCTACATTTCCAATCGGTTGAATGTTAAGCATATCAGATGTCTAGAAGGCTGATATTACTGCCTCCCCATTTTCCTTTAAAATGTTCTCTGTGAAGATAAAGCAGTGAGGTTTGTTGTTTTTTTTTTCTCCTTCCAACTTTCAACCTATAGGGAATATTTTTCACATAAATCAATTCAGTGAGGATTCTTTGATGTCTATTAAAGAATGTATGTGTCACAACAGACTAGAGCATTTTCTGGGGCAGGCACACACTTGGTACATGCGGTCCATGACAGACCTGTTGAGCTTCAGTGTCAACCCTGTCAGTAAACAGCATTACCTAATGAACACCCAGTACTACTTTGCCTCTGCACACTGCAGCCGGGGCAAATCAGAAGAAAAGGCTGTCTTGCAGAAAGGTTTGGTCACTGCAGCTGATCTAATGCAGAATTCCCTGACAAGCTTCCAAAGAACTCCAGAGCTCCATGGAGCACAGTTTGATGTTACAGTCCTCTGTACAAAGTATAAAAGCCTGTTTCAAAATGAGAAATGCATCTCCTGTTCCAAGAATATATGGAATGGGCCTATGTGCTGATTAAACATAGCTCAATATCTTTCAACTCTAGAGAATTTTGAAAAAGGCTAATTAACCATGCTGAGAATGCTGCAAAGCTTTGTAGTGATGTGTGTACATTTTTTACCTCATGTAATTTTAATTCTCATATTCATCCTGTACCTAGCTATGATCATGTAAGCTAATATAATTAAATCCAGAGCAATTTCAGTATCTTTCTGGGAGATAATAGCCTGACAAAGGAGAAGAAGTTCATGGGATTGTAAGTATAGCATAGCTTGAACTGGGGTAATGCTGTGGCCATCTTGTTCCCTAGTCCAGTGCTTCCCAAAACGGGTGCCATGGCACCTGATCTCATGTGATCCAAGATGGCAGTGCCCAGGAGGCTGTCCTGGGCACTGCCATCTCGGATCACATGAGATCTTGTGCAATCCAAGTTGGAAGGGCCCAGGAGAGTCAGGGATGCCATGAAAGAAGAGCACCACGATCATGATTAGTTTGGGAACAGATGCCCTGGCCCTTACTACTGCTAAGAGTTGCTGTGAGGAAGAAGAGATGGCAGCCATAGGCCATTCTTATACGTGGGCTGTGGATGGCTCAAAGGAAAAGAAGCCATGTCCTCTGCAACTGTCACTTGCTGCCAGGTTCTTTCTGGTGACCATTTTCCTGAGGGTTGTTTACACTGGGCTTGCTATGCCTTTATGATCTACCTGGGGCAACCCAACCATGAGGTTACATGATATGGCTTGCACCAGCAGTGGATTGTAAGGGGGTAGCAGATTTGGGATGCCCTTCACGCTGCCACTATCTCTCTCCAGCCCACTACAGATGCAAGTTTCACAGATCCACGTCTTGTTCACTTGAGCGAGAAGCAGTTAATCTCACTCCTTACCATGCAGTTTCCTCAAACCCAAAAGCATACACTTCCAGTTTCATTTACAGGGACCATATAAATGAAGGACCTTCTTCATTCTTGTGTTCCCTTTAAGAAAAACTAGAAGTGCTACACTTCCAGGTTTGAGGCACTCACTCAAAGAGTATGAAAAAGGGCTTTTGTTTTAACCTGCACACCACTGCAGAGGCAGTGGCTGGATGGGGCAGCCTCTGAGGTTACACTGCTTTGGGATCCATCTGTAGCCATAGCCAGAAAGTTGATTATTATGTATGTGCATTTGCTAACTGAATACTAACTGTTTATACAGGTCTTGGCTCTTTAAGGTGGTATACAAACAAACAAACCACACAATAACCAACATGATTTGTGTCTGTGTCCACCCATGCCTTGGATTGATACTTACCTTAGCGCCATCCTCCCCAGGAGCTCCAGGTGGCCCTGGCTTGCCTGCATCTCCCTAAAAAAGGGAAAGTACGCAATGAGCAGAGATGGTACCATATGGAGAGATCACATTATATAGCACTGTGGATATTTCAGTATACGTACCCGATTCCCTTTCTCTCCAGGAAGTCCCGGGAGCCCATCAAAGCCTCGGTCACCCTAACAATAAGAAAGCAGCATCAGCACCCACAAGTACGTCCCAGCCTTCTAGCCAGCTAGTATGTCTGTATCCCAAAATTTTCATTTAAAAAAGATCCCAAATTATTCTCATTTCTCTAGCTCATTTCATGGTATATAGCAGGGGACTCCTAACCTTTTGGCCAGAGGGCCACATCAAATATCTGGCATGGTGTTGAGGGCCAGAAAAAAAATTTAAATATAAAATTTAAATAAATAAATAGAGATGGAACTTATATAAATGAATAAATGAATGAATGGGCTCATTCATACAACTTGTCCGGCCCTCAGAACACCCTCCAGAGCACAGCTCCAGTCATGTTCAGTTGAGTGGGCCAGAGGCTTCAGGGGACAAGAGGCTGGCCAGGGGCCGGATAGAGGCTCACCGCAGGCTGCATCTGGCCCCTGGGCTGGAGTTTGGAGATCCCTGGTATATAGCATCACTTTACTGTATCACCTTCACCCTTACAAACACATAACAAGGTAACAGAATCCACATTTAACAAAAGGGAAAATGAGGCAGAGGTTGAGTTGTGCAAAGCCCCCAAAAGAGTTCTTGGGTGAGCAGGAATTTGAATCTGGTTCTTCTCAATTCAAACTGTATATACGGTCAACTACATCTCACCAGTTGCAACTTCATCCCAGTCACTAGTTTAGTATGGGCCCTACTAAGGAAGCAGAGAGTTGCCAGGGAAAATGCAAGATGAGAAAGATACTTCCCTCTTTCCAGTGACTAGTAAAGAGACAAATTCAGATTCCCACTGCATCACCATCAGTGCAACTCAAAAGGCTGTATTTCTCACTATATATATTAACTACTAATTAGTCTGGCAAATTAGTTATCTCTTGCATAGGTATTGGCAACCTAGCATCTCTATTTCATCTATATTTCTATATTTAAAAGATAGAAAAAAACTGTCAGACCCTAAAGAGTCTTTGAAAAAAATGTTAAATAGTAAACTGTTTTCTATTATTATTCAGCTCCTAATGCAACACGGGGCATAACAGAAATAAACAAATGAAATCTTTTCTTAAAACCATTCACAAAATGGCGGTTTTTAATGGGGGAGGAGCAAGAGTGGAATCTTTTATTACTAGACTTCTGACAGCTGTGCAATAACATTCTACACAGCATTAACAAGCACAATATTTTGTCCCAGAGACAAAATATTTATTGTTGAGGTGCTTAGGAAGGGGAAAAAAAACAAAACACAAGATCCCTGCAATAGAATCACAGCTTTGTGGAAAGATGCTGGACTCTCACACAATAGGTAACTGCGCATTTACCACACACAGAGACACACACAAATTGAATGAAAAGCTCTTAGAGTGCCCCTAGGCTCCTGCTCCCTTGTTTGATCAGATCACTTTATAGAGCAATAAATACTTCCTGCCTTTGGCCAGCTGTGCTTAATGTGGAAATTGTGGTGCAACCAGCAATAATGCATGGGTTAACTGCCAATACAGTTGTGCCAGTCCACTGTTACAATGTATAACTAACTGCCTTTTTTTGCTTTTGCTTTTTTTTATGGGGGGAAACTTCATTGGCACAGAAATTGTATTAAAAAGCACGGATATCAATGAACTTTCTGTCGCCATCCAAGAACGTGGCAAAGTGCAAAATTCCATGGGCATAAAAAGACAGTTTGCATACATCTCTAGACAGGATAGGGGTAAAGTTCTCCTTTGGTAGTTGTCCCAAGCAAAATCTCATTAAGAACAGTTTCATCTTCCATTTTTAAGTGGCTTTTCAACAAATGTCTCAAAAAAAAAAAATCTCAAAAATGTCTCAGAATACAAAGCACCAAACATAGGCAATTGTGCAAGAAGGCACAAAAGGCTGTGGGCAATAATCCCTCTAAGGGGTCAGCATTGGTGTGTGGACCATGGGCCTTTGCCACATCATAGCCCTGTGGCATTTCAGGACGCACAGTGATGACATAATACCGCATTGTCAAACATCCAGGAATGCTAAGTTCCAGGCTGCATGGAGTTTGACTTCCCACAAGGAAGGAAGGAAGGAAGGAAGGAAGGAAGGAAGGAGGGAGGGAGGGAGGGAGGGAAGAAAGAAAGAAAGAAAGAAAGAAAGAAAGAAAGAAAGAAAGAAAGAAAGAAAGAAAGAAAGAAAGAAAGAAAGAGTTCAACATGGAATGTGGGCTTCCTGAATGTTTCTGGAAACAGGATGTTGGACAAAATGGGCTCTGGATTTGATCCAACAGGGCTCCTCTTAAGTTTCTTTCCTGCACAGCTTCCTGAAAGCAGTGCTTTGGCTCCAGGATTTGGACAAAATGCAAAGAGATTGTTTTAATTTTCACATGGTGTGCGTACTCGCTTAAAAAAAATTATCCCTTACCAAAAGTACAAATTTCAACGTTGAATTGAAATTTATAAACATTGGCTCAGATTGCCGAATCCCACAGTTGTACTGCTGAACAAGGCGCTAAACCAGCAGTTTCCGAACTGGAGACTGCTGTCCCAACCAGTGCTTATCGTTCCACCAGGCTGCTGCTCCTTTCTTCACCTGATCTGGGCACAGGGTGGTCTGGACAGTCGTATCTATTGTCCAGTGTCCCAGCAGGCTTTGCAGTAGGATGTCTGGGCAGACATGAATGCCCAGAGCATCCCTGTACCCAGATCAGGTGAAGAAACAAGCATGTAAGTAAGTAAGTGCTGCTCATGGGGAGGGGGCTCTCCCCAAACACTGAATCTGGCCTGTGGGCTGTAGTTTGTCGAGAGCTGCACTAAACCATAGTGTTCCTGGGAACCTCAGAGCCATCTCTTCCTCTACTGCAACAATTCCACCTCACAATAATAGTCTGGAGACCTTGGGTCCTGTTTCTCCAGGGAGTCCTCGAGCACCATCTGCTCCTGAGCGACCCTAAAAAAAGAAAGAAAAAAGTTGAGATAGCCAACCACTTTGTGAACTACTTTTTTTGAAAAGCAGTATATAAATATTTTTAATAATAATAATAATAATAATAATAATAATAATAATAGGAAAGTGTGGAAACCATAGCTCAACAGGAAACCATAGCTCAACAGTTGGCAGCCCAATCCTGTGTAAATCCCTGCACAGTGATGCAACAGAACCGGTATGGCTACCACTGTATGGAGGATTTTTGGCTAGTGGAGGTCTCTTAGGATAAGGGGACATTTGTCCCTTTGCCCCAGGGTAAGTTCCAGTACCTACTATGGGTCTGTTTGGACCTGCGCTAGCTCAACCACTGGTGTGTTGATCTGGGAAGGCTAATCAGGCCCAGGAAGGGGGTCGGGATTCAACCTGAGCCACCGTCACAGATCCCACTTCTCCTGGGCCTGATCCACCCTCCTCCCCACCTCTGTCCACTCACCCGCTCCCCATTCCACCCATCTCCACCCATTTAACCCTTCTTTGCCTCCTTCCAAACCCCTGAGCAGGTTAACCTGCTCCAGTGGGTCTCCATGGGTCTGCCAGCTCACAAGAGGCCAATCCAGCCTTCCTGCCAGCAGGACTGCTGGTTGCATCAGCAGAAGCTGCTTTGCAACGGCCTTATAGCAGCCTCGGCCAAAACAATGCTAGTTACACCAGTGGGGGAGGTGTTTTGGATTGGGCTGACACTGAGCCAAAGATACTTACTCGCTTCCCAGTTTTCCCTGGGGGCCCAACTGGCCCCTGTATCCCAGGGGAGCCCTGTAACAAGAAGGACAAAAGCTAAGATTAAGAGCTGCTTCACACTTTACTTATTCCTGGTGATGTTTCTGAAGTTCTTCCAATCCAAATTTTTACCCTGGTTGAGAAGGTCCTAATTAACCCCGTATTTTTTCGGAAATGGATCCAATGGATCATTGCTGAGAAAAGGTTGTCTAGCTAACTCCATCCTTGTATTTAGAAGGCTGATCAAGACCTTCCTTTTTGGAAGGTTCTCATCATCAGACTCATTTTATCTAGAAAGCTGTGTGTTTATGCTTTTTGCTGTTCTTTTCATTGTTATTATTCTGTTTTATTACTTAGTGTGCATTGTATCCTGTTTTATTGCAATCCAGAACTTCATGGTTACATAAGAAGTGCCCTATAGGATCAGGCCAAAGGCCCTTCTAGTTCAGCATTCTGTTTTCCAGATTGGCCAACCAGATGTCTCTGGGAAACCTGGAAGCAGTGTATGGATACAAATGGCATGTTGCTTCTGAGCAATTGGTATTCACAGGCATACTGCCTCTCAACTTGTAGGTAATGTATTGGAGTCACGGCTAGCAGCCATTGATACACTTTCCCAGGTCCTGATCCCTGACTCTGCCAAAGGTAGGCACAGGGAGAATGAGGGCAAGGAAAGAAAAGGAACTACTGATTGAAAAAGAAATGGTGTCACAGAACTCTGTTATGAGCAGCACCTGATTCTTGAATCACTGAAGGAAAGACCTTCAGACTCAAAATGGTTACAAGAAACTTCAAAAAGCAAAAACCAGATAGACATAATGGCTGGGAAACAGGCTCAAATGTCACCTGTTGAGGGTAAAAAAATTGTAATAAGAGATAGGCCAGTATTTCCTTCTCCATCCCCAGGGTGAGGAGCACTCCTGCTCATCTTCAGCAACTAACCTGAGGCCCAGGATCACCAGAATCGCCTTTCAGTCCAGTATTCCCTGGTAGACCCTAAAAAGAAGCAAGGTAGAAGCATATTTAACACCATCACAATTCTCTAAAATCAAGGATAGGACTCTAGATGTCAGCCCCCTGACAAGTCCTTCCTCCCAAACTTCATTTCTAGAAGGTCACCAGAATAACACAGCACAGTGTCACACTAGATGTGGCAGTTAATGTGCATATGCCTTTGGAAGCAGCAGTCATATGACTAGCTTCCTACTCACCTGCAGTAAGTACAGTAGAATGTAACCAACTATTGCAATGTCTCAATGTTCTACTTTTCACTACCTCATTTCCATATCATTGGCTGCTGATGGCAAGGGGTGGAGACACAAGGAACATTGTGACATCACAACAGGATGTAAGTTCTACTAAATGTTATGGAGTGGGAGGTGAGGTTTAGGCCATTTTCAGCTTTCACAGCTAATTCTGCCCTTAACGGGAAGACCTTAAGATGGTATGGACAATTATCAAAAAAGGTGAAAACTCTTTCCTTAGTCCTAGATGAGGGATAAAACAGCTGGACGCCCTGACCCTCATTATTCCTAGAGAGCATTGTACATTCAGAAGGCCAGAGGTAAGCAATTCTCCTCCTCACCCCAACTCACTTAACTTTTTAGCCAAACCTGACACGTGGCAGAGGAAGGATGGTGAGAAGTGTTCAACCCCTACCCCTGGCAAAAAGACTCCACTAAACTGTATGGGGCAGCTTTAAATAATGACAGTTACTCACCAGTGGCCCTGGCCGGCCTGTAAGGCCCATGGGGCCAGGAGGACCCTTCATGGAAAGCTAAGGAGAGAAAAACAAAGACAATGTCAGGGAAGCCATTTAAAGAATGAGAATGAGAGCAAACAAGGTGGAGCATCCAGACTTCATATCTGTAAGGTACAGGGGCAGAGGTCTCAAACCAGGTTCCCCTGCAGTCCGTTTCTGATGCCTTATCTCTGGTATCACCAATGCCCTGGTCTTTCAACAACTCTGACTCTTCACAGCAAAATTTTCAAATGAAAGGGTGCCCTCTAGAAGGCGCTGTTGGGCTGGACTCAAGTCAGTTGACATGACCCGGCTGTGGTCATCTGACTCTCCCAGGCCTTAACCCTGGCTTCTAAACCAGACCGGCAAACTAAGCAAACCACCTGAGTAGCCAAGCAGATGCCCTTGCCACACCCCATCCCTACCGTCAGATGAACTCCATAGACTTTAATCCTAGTCCGGCCTTTACTATGCTTTACTATGGCCTTTACTATGCCTCTGGTCCTCTCCCTGGCTTTTGACCCCAATCTGGCTTAGACCAGAAACTTATGAGTGTGCAGTCAGTCCTGGCCCTAGCCAATGTGTGATAAGATCTGAAATCATGCTGAAACAGAAAATAGGGATTTTGCAAAATGTTGCTTCATTTTAATTTATTCTCCATTATTGTGATCACACTGCACTTCTGTGCATGACTTGCTAAATTGAGCTCTGACACATGGCTCAGAGGTTGACCTTGGCTGAGTAAGGCCCAAATCCTAACCAACTTTCCAGCACTGGCATAGCTGTGCCAAGGGAGCATGTGCTGCATCCCACAGTTGGGTGGCACTCACGAAGGCCTCCTCAAAGTAAGGGAATGTTTGTTCCCTTACCTTGGAGCTGCATTGCCCTTATGTCGGTGCTGGAAAGTGGGTTTGGATTGTGCCCTAAGTGTCTCAGCCACAGTAATCACATCCATTAAGGGGAATAGTTCTGATCTATCTGGTGTGAGTTTAATGAAATGAACAAACATTCTTCCCCCACTGAGACTTGTAGAAAGACTTACTTTAGGTTAGTCTGGCTGGTAATCTCAAAGATGAGGACAAGTTCTCCTATATCATGTAGTTTAGCCCACTTGACCAAGTTACCTGAATTATTTTACTAAGATATTTCTTGAATTGTGAATTGACTTTTGTATCACCTTGTTCCCTCCTATTTTCTGGTTGAGGTAATGGGATAATGTGGACTCATATGTAGCCTGGAAGAGGGGTGAGAAGGTTTGTGTTTGTATGAAGAGTGTATATGATTTGCTGTGTGGGAGGTCTTGCCTTTCAGATAGATTACATAGTCTTCAAGTCATCTGGAGTCCTGTGATGTTATTATCAGAGAAAGACAAACAAGAAAGGGAAGCAGACTCCAAGAACTTTTCAAAGCAGGGAAGCATAATGGATTATGTGGCACAAAGCAAACAGAAGGCAAAGGCAATATATTTAAACATAATGATGAAAGCCGGGTCAGGATACGCAAACATCTACCTGTCCACAGTGCTTACCTTGGCTTGCTGCAAAATAGCCTGGGCCTGGGCTTCTTGGAAGGATACTGAGGGACCTTTGGATGAGTCACCACCGAACTGGAACTAGAAATGGATAAATGAACAGGATGTTAGAGAAAGTGAGACAGTGAGATCAACCAGTAGACTTTGAGCCAAAGCACATGCTCCAGTCACCATAGAGATGCTGCCCAAAATGGCTTCCAGGTGCCAAGCAAACCTGACCCAAATTCTTGCAAGTTCTAGACATGTGATTTGTTCACATCATACTGTTAAGTCCGTCCATCCCAGTTCTGCATTCCCAGATGGCTCCGGGTAGGGCATGGAAATTTGCAATGTGACCAGAGTGAGTCACATGCAAACATTACAGCTAGGAAGGGACCGCTCACCCCAGGGAGGCTGTTTTTGCTGACATCCCCTTGGCATCTAAACTGTGCACTTCAGCCTTAAGCTAGCTCTCCATTTCAGTTGCTGAACAATTGTTTGGTTACTTGTCAGGAAAAAATGATATTTTATAGTGCTGAAAACTCAGGATATCCTTTTTGTATGGGCTACACAATTTTTAACGCACGCAGTATTCTACCTTTAACAGATGGATGACCTGTATGATTCTGCCAAGTTCCTCAAGGACAAGCTACACACAACATTAACCTGTTATTAGACTTGATGTGCTTAGTTTTTCTTTAAAGAGCTTCAGACAGATCAGGTCCAGGAGTGGGGAGGGTTAAGCATCCCCTGTTCCCCTGCCATGGTCCTAATCTGGAGGAGGAGGGGGCACCAGTTGCTAGTCACTAAATAAGAACTCAGCCTGTTAGAGCAAATGACATTTTGAATGTTATATATAGTTTGGCTCTCAGCCTTTGAACAAACTCTGAGGTTGTCCTTCAGTGTCGTATGCTAAGTGCATTTGCACAAGTGCAGTTAACAGCCTGTCTTCTTGTACATTGAATATCACTTTCCCCTTCTTAAGTGGTGGTGTTACCTAACTGATTCCTTCCCTACAAAACCTTCCCTTCAGCTTCCAGCTACCCTGACAGTGCTGGGCTGGCCATAGACATTTTTTTCACCTGAAGCATAAAGTCAAAACAATGTCTACAGGCTATGCTCTGGAGCAGAGGTCATACTTGTCTTAAAACATTAGCCAGGCAGGAAAGCAGCTTCCCTCTAGAATTTGCTTTTAAAAGGGACTGCTTGTTGTTGTCTTACAGTAAGGCTGGTGCCCCCTGTTCTCTAGCTCCCCAAACCTCTGCCCTCCCCCGCATCACTTACCGGCAACATAATCATTGTCCCAGGAGGTCCATGCATGCCATCTGCTCCTGGAAGGCCTGGGAGTCCTGGCGGTCCCTGCGCAGAAACAGGTGAGAGGTCTCCTTGTCAATCAACTTCAGGAAGTGTTCAGCAAAGACGAAGGTATGTCAAGCTGAGGCTTGTCTCCTAGCTCTAGCACTGAGGTAAACTGAAAGGGGTGCATTCCAAAACCTCTGTTCCCCACACCCATAATTCACCACCCAAGGAGAAGAGGAGGCTGAATTTCATCTGAATTGCTCAGATGGTTTCTTACCCGCTCACCAGGATCCCCTGGAAATCCCGGTGGCCCTCCTGGACCCATTGGGCCCATCTCACCCTAGGAAGAGATAAACAGAAATGGAAAACAGGCATCATAAGAACATAAGAACATAAGAACAGCCCCACTGGATCAGGCCATAGGCCCATCTAGTCCAGCTTCCTGTATCTCACAGCAGCCCACAAAATGCCCCAGGGAGCACACCAGATAACAAGAGACCTCATCCTGGTGCCCTCCCTTGCATCTGGCATTCTGACATAACCCATTTCTAAAATCAGGAGGTTGTGCATACACATCATGGCTTGTACCCCATAATGGATTTTTCCTCCAGAAACTTGTCCAATCCCCTTTTAAAGGCGTCCAGGCCAGATGCCATCACCACATCCTGTGGCAAGGAGTTCCACAGACCAGCCACACGCTGAGTAAAGAAATATTTTCTTTTGTCTGTTCTAACTCTCCCAACACTCAATTTTAGTGGATGTCCCCTGGTTCTGGTGTTATGTGAGAATGTAATGAGCATCTCCCTATCCACTCTGTCCATCCCCTGCATAATTTTGTATGTCTCAATCATGTCCCCCCTCAGGCGTCTCTTTTCTAGGCTGAAGAGGCCCAAACGCCGCAGCCTTTCCTCATAAGGAAGGTGCTCCAGCCCCGTAATCATCTTAGTCGTTCTCTTTTGCACCTTTTCCATTTCCACTATGGAATCTTACACTCCATTCTTCTTTCAGACAATGTAGCACCAGAAATCCATAGAAGAATACAACAAAGATATAGGCATCACCAACAACATACCCAGCCCGAGTTCTAGTACAGACAGGTGCCAAAAAGCACAAGTCTAGGCATGACTCCTCAGGAGGAAATCCAAGTGATTTCAATGCAATTTACTTCCAGGTAAGCATGTATAGGATTGCAACCTAGGACTTCAAGTACTCAGGAAGTGAAGTTTCAACTCCTGATCCCTTCGGAAGACTGGCAGAAACAGAGCATTCAAATATATACAATTGTTTATTCTACTTCTGCAAACCTGCTTAATCTATTCAGGTTGTAGAATTCAGCATTCTGGGACAAGAATTTGGGAGCATCTGGCATAGTGCTTTGAAACTTTCCTTTCTTTAAAATGCTGGTTACATGCGGTCATCTGTATCCATCTGAGAAACGAATGATTGGGGATAACATGAAGTTTTGAGCAGGGTAGAATTTGAACTCGGGATTCCCAGATCCAAGTCCAGCTCTTTCTTTGCTAAAGTAAACTGGTTTGAATCTGCTTTAGTTTATCATAACTGAGTCTGAGAGGGTACCCTAGCAGGAATCTGTGTCTGTTGAACTTAGGGAAGTAGGTGACCAAATATGGCAGCCATTTTCAACCTTTTTAAACTCACAGCACACTGGCAAGGTGCTAAAACTGTCAAGGTACACCATCGGTTTTCTGACAATTGCCAAGGCACACATGCTGCCAGTGGAAGGCTCACATCCCCCAATGGCCCTACTAATAAATGACCTTCCCCCCAACTCCTCCGGCACACCTGTGGATCATTCACAGTACACTAATGGGCCACAGAGCTCATTAATCACTGAAAATCACTGTGATAAGGGAAGCCCATGTCGGAGAGGTACCTTTTGAGAAATGACTGAAAAAAACATTTTTGCAAGCTCTGAACCAATTGTGCCAATTCCATGCTGAATTCCACCTGAGACCATGAGAATCTCAGAAGCAACATGGTTGACATAATCCACACAAAAGCACCCACACAATATCAACATCTGAATCAGTGCTACAGCACCTAACCACCAGTGCAGGAATTACCAACGTAGACATTGCCATTGCCAAAGACAGACATGGCACAAGGCACTGACATTCCAGAACACAGCACAGCAAGCAACAGATGAACCACAACTCCAGGTGATCACCACCAGATCTGGTGTGCCAGACTGGTCTCCCAGCCCTCCCCCAATGCATTAATTACACTCACCATTGGACCTGGATATCCAGGTGGCCCTTCAAAACTCCTGCCCTGCAAATGAAAGAGAAAAAGTTAGTACTGTTGTTACTATCAAAGAGTCTGGCAGATGAAAAAATGGAGGAGCGAATGTTCTCAGAGTTGTGTAATATAGAATAGTTATGTTTAAACATTCTTAGAACAGCCTTTGTGTACCTGTAATTCAGGATGCCAGAAATATCCGTGATTTTATACTTCCAGAGTGACAGTCATATATACGTTATTCTGAAGTGTCCTGAACTGGCAGCAGGATTCTCAATATTGTTGTCGGATCCATGAAAAAAAAATGCTGATTTATGACCCAATCCTATCCAATGCTGGCACAGAGGGGCTGCCAGGCCCACACTGTATCCAGTGCTGGAAGTGAGCAGGTGTGAGGTCTCCTTAGGATAAGGGAACATTTGTTCCCTCTCCCTGTGTGGAGCTCCAACCTGCTCAATGGGACTACTCAATCTGCAATAGCTAACAGAACCAAGTTGCCCCCTGCCCCCTGTAGGGCTTTCCAGCCCAGGACAAGGGTTAGGATACAACAGAAGCCTCCTCCATCATCCCACCCCCTCCTGGGCCTGAACTGACCCCTCTCTGCCCCACCCCAAAACACCCCCTCCCTGCCTCAGTTCCACCCTCCCACTGCCTCTCTGCCACAGCACTTACTTGTCCCAGAAGCTGACAGGCAGGATGACACAGGCCTTCCTGCCACTGCCAATTACTCCCCAGGTGTTAGACAGCACTTTATAGTGCTTTTATGACACCCAGCACTAGCACTCTCAGAGCACAGGATTGGGCTGCCCATTACTTAAAGCTGCTGCGTCCTCAATTTTGCCAGCAAAAATACACATCTGCACGAATTTGTAGCTACATCTGTGCTTTTGAATGTGGAATACGACATGAGCATGTGATACACAGCAACGATTCAGAATTGAGCCGCTGTGTGTTCTTCTAAACGGGGAATGGGATGAACATGTGGATAATAAAATATGCACTGGATGCATTCCCATGATTCTGATCTGCTCTTCAGAAACATGGATCTGCTTTTGCTGACAGACGTACCTAACATGTGATGCCAGTACGCAGGAAGATCCATTAACGTAAAGGAACAGCTTTTGAACAACCTTACGTGTAAGTAAAGTAAATTCAAACTTGCCACGGGCAATCACCAAAAGAATTTCAGGATTGTTTCGGGTTCAATGGTTTCTCTAACTCTGTCACAAACTGTTTTAATTGTAAACCATCTTGGGAGTCCTTTTATTTGAGAGGTGGTATGAAATTCCCTAAATAAATACACCTTAAAACTTTGTACTATATTATGTCTGACATCCAGCATTGGTAATCTGCCAAAACATCCAAAAGGTTCCCAAATCCTATTCCTGGAGTGTTCACTGCTCTTTGGAAATCACAAGTTTTTAAAAGGTTCACCCCTCTTGGATTAAAACCTAACTGACATCAATGCCAGGCTACCATTCAGGAGTTGAATTGGGTCCCCACTCTCATTGGCAGAGGAATGGGAGTGCCAAGGCAGGGAAATGCCATACTCACAGCCTCTATGATTGCTGGTTCCCCTTTCTCTCCCTTCAGATTTGTTTCCTGGAACAAGCACAAAGAGAGCAAATTATCACACTGATGGCCAAGCTGCATCTGTCATGGAGGAGCAGCTATCTCCCATTATCAAGGTATGAATTTACTGATGAAAATAAGACAGATTGTGTATATTAAGTGAAAATTCTCATCTGTACCATTCTGCGTGTGATGTCATTGTGTGCCATGTGATGTCACCTTAAAAAAAATAGCAGCTACTAGCGGGGGGAGGGCCCACATCACAGTCCTAATGAAAATAACCCTGGGATAAATAGCAACTGGGGGCAGGACTTTCATTGGGGCAGCAACTTGGGAAGAAAGTGTTAAGCCAATGCATAGTCAGGACAGCAGCAAGGTCTGATGTTTCCAACACATATCAGCAAAACATTTATCAAGGGAATATGCAAAGCTTTTACGAACCAGCTCCATAAAACCGCTATGAACTGCAATGTACGAGTTTTTTAGCTTGTAGTTTTATTGAGCTAGTTTGTAAAGAAATTAAATATTTCTTTGATAAAGATTTCCACTGGGAGTACTAGTCGTAAGCAGCTGTCCTGTCCATGCATTTGCTGTGAGTTTATAGATGTCCCTGATCCTCATCTCCATTTGTAGAAAGAGTTAAACTCCCCATCATCATGTAGTCTGAATCATACCCCCATCCCTACTGTAGCGTGCTGTGTCATTTGGCCCTTACCGAGCAAGGACATTTTTACAGTTCGCTTCGACTATTCAGTCCGATGAAATGGAGACTAACCATGAAGCTGAAAGACTAAAAGGAGTTGAAGAGCAGAAAATTTGTGCGAAAGAGAAGTTTGAAAGATGAAGAAAATGTAGTTCTGGACTTGCTGGATGTGGAATTGGCTGCTGCTTCCTTCCCAATCTGCAAACGTGCAGATAAATAAGTGCTTCACTAAGACACAAACCCCCACTGAGCTTTCTGCCAGAAGAAGCTCACTCAGGAAAGCTGTTGCACACTTACGGGATGATGAGTGAAGCAGGAACAATTGACCCATTTGATATTATCAGATTCTAGTTTGAAAATTCAGAACCACATCTTATGGGTCCTACAGAGTAGCCTCTGGAAGGCATTTCTGCTCAACGTTGCATGTACGCAACAGGGATCAAATGTGTACACCCGTGAGCTGGGCAGAAATGGGTTAAATGCAGAGCTCACATTACCAATGACATCAGTAATCTTAAAAGTGTTTGTAACAAACATATTATGCTTTAAAATAGAAATAGTTTTGAATTTGATCAACATTATAAGGGGATTCCTGACAAATTCCTAATTTTGGGGGGGGGGGGTCAAACATAAGGCCTGGGGACCGGATGCGGCCCGCGGAAGCTTTTTATCCAGCCCTCAGGCTCTCAGCTGTTGAGCAGTGCTGAGGTATCACTTCTAAAAGGGCAGCCCCCACGAAAATTGGGCTCTCCCATATCTTGAATATGATAAAGATTTGCGTGTTTTCTCTTCTGTCATTTGTAGTTAATGAGTGAGGAAAAAAGTGCTTATTTTTTGTTATGAGTTGTTTCATGACATCACTTCCTGCCTAATGTCATCACTTCCGGCCCTCAGCAGGCATCATGAATGCCATTCAGCCCTCGGTGTGAAACAAGTTTGACACCCCTGCCCTAACTCATTTAATACGCAAAGCTAAGGGTGCTTTATCTCCGACCAACCCACCTAAGGTTAAGGAAATCACTAGGTGTAATACAGAGGGGAGCATTTTGCATAAACGCACATTTTCGTTTTATGGGCTGCAGTAACCTAAAGTTTGAGAACTCGACGCATCTGTCAAGTTCCATGAGTCTCAGTCAAAAACTATGACGCATCTGGATGAATGCTCCCATTTTGAGAGTAACACAGCCCAAAGATGCCTCTCTCTACTCCAGCAGTTCCCAAACCTTTGGTGCAGCACTGAGAAGATGGTAGCCACTTATTGTGCGCTCGTGTAGCCCCAGGGCTCCTAGTAGCATACTTTGAGAAACACTGCTCTAGTCATTACCTTGGGGATCTGGACAGAAGTTTCACTACGCTCTGCTGGATCATACCGCTCTTCATCATACTCCTCATATTCCCTGAGTCCGTAGTCAAGTGTCTCATCATATATCCTATAGGTGTCATTGGAATCCATGCCTGTGTCCTCACTGATTACGTACTCCTCTCCAAGTAGGTCCTATGAGAACAGAAGAACGTAATAGAGGAAGGAAGCACAGTGGATACTTTGACTTTCAGGAACTTTGTGCACAAACTACTGGACCCCACATTCCTTTCTCTGGGTGACTGCCCCCTGTCCCCTGCAGTTCAAAGGAAGAACAGAATTGTCACTTGCCCAGTCCTGTGACTGTACATTCTACCTAATTTTGTGCAGGAGGAAACCACTGTCCTCTCCCTAATGCACAGGCGTCTGGAATGACCCAAGGTATGCTTTTTTACAGAAACAGACACTAGTTGCATGGGGTGTAGCTCAGTGGCGGGCATGTTTTGCATGCAGAGGGTTCCAGATTCAATTCCTGGCACTTCAAGAAAAAGGCCTGTTGAAATCAGGAGAGCAGCTACCAATCTGTATAGACAACATTGACCTAGTTGGACCACTGGTCAATGCAGAAGCAGAGTTAGAAGGGAGTGGCGCTGTACGTACAGCACACTTTGAAATGCGCTGCGTAAGCCCCCCTCAGCATCAGAGCTATTCAGGACAGCAATGGTATGTTGCTGCTGCTGTCGCTGCCCCAAATGGCCCCGATGTCGAGGGGCACGTACACAGCAAGTTGTGGAGCAGTTTCCCCTCCCATCAGCTCCACTTCTGGGTCAACATAAAACAACCTCCTACGTAAGACACAGTATACAGATTGCCTGCAAAGTGCGCACTGATGTATGCCACTCATTTATATTTACATAACAATACTTGTTGTAGAAATACAAATGAGTGGCATATATCAGTTCGCACTACAGGTGGAGCCTGTTTATCCGTGGATTTTTCATCCATGGATCTGGCTCAAAGCGGTCCCCCGGACCTGCACCGAGTCAGACGTGACTCCACCTGAACCCTCCAAAGGGGACCGGAGCCATGTCCGCCCACTGCCTCTGCGGGAAACCAGAAGTGACATTTTTTCACCTCTCTGGGCCATTCTGAAACCCGCAGAGGCAGTGGGCAGACACGTGCTGCCTCTGCAGGCTTCAGACAGCCTTCCGGAGGAGACCAAAGCACAGCTCCCTACCCCTTTGGATGGAGAATGGGGTGGAAAATTGCGAATTTGATTATCCACAATTTTCAGTATCAGCAAGGGGTCCGAGAATAGATCCCTCACCGATACCGAGGCCCCACCTGTACAAGCTTTGTTCATGGTGGAATGAGGTGCATGAGCTCAAGGTCCACTCAGATGAACAAGACAGATTTCTGTGTGAACCCCCCCTTGGGCATAAAATAAAAAGAAAATACGTTTAAGCAATAGGAATGTAAACTGAGGTCAAATAAAGGGAATAACATATTTATCCCTTCCTTTTCAAACAGCAGGGATTTACTTCTAATTTTTGCAATAAGTAGTGTTCGTACCGCCAGTTCAGCAAGAACTAAACAACTACTGTTCCTCCTTGTTCGAGGCACAGGCTGAGAAAGATAATTAAGAGCTATCCTGTTCAGTTGAGGAGTACAGAAAATGCTGCCTTTGAAAAGGACACACTGCCCAATTATTTCTGTCCCAGACAGTTGTAGTCGCACTCTACCCTAGAACTGTTCATGTCGTCTCTTTCGATCATCTCAGGGGAGAGGGAGCAGTAAACTACAGCTGGGTTTTCCCAACAGTAATTTAAACACTGAACTACTGCCGGCCACAGACAAACCCTACTGTGATAGGGCCATGTCCAGCAATAGCTCCAGCAGGGAGTTAGTCGTAACCTGCCAATGTAAGCACATTGCATCAGAGTCGCTCAGTAATAGAATAAGCTGTCAAGGGCAGTTATGGAAGCTTTTTTTCCCAGATTTTCAGGAAAAAGGTTAGTTGGCTTTTGTGGATGCCGTATCATGAGTGAGAGTGAGCTCTGGGGTGCAGTGACGGATCCTGGCGTGGGAAACCTAGGTTATTTGATTTTTCTCAGTAAACTGCTCTGTGAACTTTTTTTTGTTGAAAAGCGATATATAAATAACGTTAAGGAAGAAGTAGTAGTATGTGATACAGCCTTTCTGGGATTCTGTCACTTCAGAACGAAGAGGGACAATCACATCTCTAAACGTTCTCTAACATTAAAATACCACTGCATGCGCTAAACGAGCCTGCGAAAAAAGGGTGTGCTACTAGGGCTGCAATCCTAATTACTCCTTACCTGGGAGTAAGCCCCATTAACTATAATAGGGCTTACTTCTGAGTAGACATGCATAGGATTGGGCCCTAGGCCCAGTCATTGCTGAAATATACAAAATTTGCCTCCCCCACTCCTCCTAATTCACCTGGCTAGAAGGAGTGGTCCTCTTCCCACCCCTACATCCAATCAGGGCCATCTAAAAAACATGTGAAAAGTATGAATCAGGCTCTTCTCCCTCACTCTTTCTTTGTAAAAACAAATTAGGAAGTGCAGAATGTGATGGGAGCTTTCCCAGAACGTCCAAACACTTCCTGTTTTGTTTAAAGGGACCAACTCAAGGAAGGAAAGAGGTGAGGGGTAGGAAAGTAGATTGCTACCTTTTCGCATGGTTTTGGGGGGAGTGCATGGAAGTTGCAATTCACTTCCCTACCTTCTAACCTTGCTCCCTACTTGTGCAGTCCCTTTAAATAAAAAAGGAGCTATAGAACATGCTGGAAACACTTGCAACACATTCCACACTTCCTGTTTTATTTAAAGGAACTGCATAAGGGGGAAGCAAGATAAAGGATTGGATAAAGAGCCTTCTAGTCAACTTCTCACTCCCTTTTAACGAGCAGGAAGCAGTTCAGAGTAGCTCCGTCCATGGAGGCTGGGTAGATGGTGGCAGGTAAAAGGTATGGCAAGTGTGTTCACCTCTCTCTACAAGCTGCCACTCAATGCAAGGTTTATCATTCGTGACATGCAGGGGCTGGTCCCGGTTAGAATCCGAGGTTGGCCCACTCATGAGGCTGGGTGAAATAGCCACTTTAAGTGACAGGATGAGGGTGGAGAACTAGCAGAGGATGCCCTAGATCCTGTGTCCTTCCCATTGTCTCCATTCAAGAGAATGGTCAGAGACAAGTTTGTAGTAGCACCCCTTGCCAATGTTGGCTCAGCTCACTGCTTCTTCAAAACAGACTGGACGGGAGGCACCTGGGAGTGGAAGAAACAGTAAATGCACAAAGAGGCAGAGGCAACAATGATGGAGATGTTATGACTCAATAGGCCTGTACCACATGTTGTTCCTAGCTGTGTATATCAAGCCTATGAAACCCACTTCTGTGGACAGCACAAATTTTGACTCCTGGACTTTCCCATCTTTTTCTCTCTACCCAAACCACTGCATCAAATCTCTGCTCAAGTTGCAAATATTCTGAGTCCCAGAGTTTCTCCAGGTTCCAGGAATGAGAGGATGATTTTCCCAAAGATCTCAGAGGCCTAGTGCCTCATTTCCCAAGTCCTCCTACCTCATAATTGTTGGTTAGGTTAAAGTTGACTGTGACAGTGGTAGTAGTGAAGTCTCCATCGGAACCCTCTTCCCAGAGCTCACTGGCTGCTTTTGTAGGAGTAGCTTGACTCACAATCTCATACTTGAGGGTGGGAGAGGAAATAAGGTATTAAAAAAGGAGCTTCAACACTGTTCATTTAAGTCAATTTTTACCCTGCCTGCACTTGAAAGGGCGTGTCCAAGGAAACTTATAAAAACAATAAGTACAAAAAGTGCAAATAAAACAATATATTAGGCAATAAGACACAAATAATGTGAAATACAATCAGCAATGCCATAAAAAAACAATTCAAAGAACAAGCAGCGGCATAAAAACATAACCTAAAACAGTTTAAGACACAGCATAAAGCAGCAATAACAAGAAACAGGAATCAAAACTGTTTATCTGTTATTGTCATTCTTACAGTGCACACACAACACTAGGCAACTTGAGTGGGTTAGAAATATGCCAGCCATCCAAGGTGATCCTGGTGTAAGTTAGACTCTAGGCCAGATGACGCCTAGCACCCAGAGGTCACGGCAACTAGAGCCAACCATGCCTCTCAGTGCAGTAAGTTCTGTTGGGACTGAAATACAAAAATTACAAGCTATGAAGACCCTGAAGCCTCTTGACATTAGTGTTGCCAGGTCTCCCGCAAGTCAAATCCCAAGATTCAGAAAGTGCAGTTTGAGAGTTAAAAGTACCTGACAGATCAGGAGGTGGAGTTCTGCAGAGCAGAGACAAGCCCTGGGGGCACTTTGTGGGGCAGAAAATGGCAAGTCAGGCAAAGAGCCTGGCTGTGCCTTGCGCTTACGGGCAGAGCCTGGTGGACTTGGGGGTAGAGCCGAAAGCTGCAGCTTTCAAGCCAAGCAAAATACAGCCTGCCCCAATGACTACAGACCCTCACCCTGAGAATTTACTCCTTTTCCTGGAGGCCTTGAGGTGAACGCCAAAAACTTGAAATGTCAAGTCATACCTAAAGATCTGGCAACCCTAACCAGCGTGTGTGTTGGCATCCTTCAGTCTCGGAAGACTATGGTGTCACGCTCTGAATGGTGGTTCTGGAACAGAGTGTCCTCTCCAGTGTGCGAAGCCTGGGAAAAGTAGGTATGGAGGATAGGCTGTTACCCATGCAGCAAATCCCCCCTCTCCACGTCGCTGAAATGGTCCAATGGAAAGGCAGAAGCCAATACGGTTGGTACCAGCGGCGTCGCAGGAGTTGCCAGAACGTGACTGTGTTCAGCCATGAACTGCCTCAGGGACTCCAGCTCCGGATTTTGCCTCGAGGTTGACTCCTGAAGCCTTTTCCATAACTGGATGTAGCCACAAGGCAGTGGAGGTTTGGGGTCAGAGTTTTCCTTCTCTCAGATGAGCTGCCTTCCCAGGCTGACGAGTCCCATCTACCCGGTGGCTGTTTAGTCGCCTCTTACGACAAGTACAGCCAAATTGAGGGCCTATTCTTATTCCCAGCCCCCAGGGGATAAGCGTGGTTGCATGCATATTATGTACCAGCAAACATTACATGCCCCAAATCTCTGTGTAGAGGCTACATGCTGTGGGGAATCAATTCACACAGTGTACCTGAATACTCACAAGACATGCATGCACCACTTATGAGCCCACTGAATATCCATCCTTTGGATATAGTGCTTGCATAGGATCAATGGACCACACTGAGTACCCATTCCATAAATTTATGTGACTCAATGACTACACAATCCATGTCTATGCAAATTGGACTTATACATGCATATCCCATGGAAACATTGAGTGTGCGCATGGACCTCTCTAGCTCACTGAGTTAGAGCCAGGGAAGGCACATCCAGAGTCCTCGGCAGGCCTACATCACTATACTTAACTTCAATCTCCACACAGAGGTTCCCCTGAATTGAGCCTCAGAACTGGAAGAGACAGCTAAGTAACAGCACAGAAAGCAGCTCTCCATCTAAGGAAGGAACTGGGTCCATTCAATGTTACTGTTGAGTCACAAAACTATTAAAGATCCAGTGGGAAAAAACCATTGCAGCGTGGAGTATTGTGTGATCCTATGGGCAATACATCATAATCTAGGCAGCAGTTCTCAGACTTTTAGGGAGCTGCTTACTCCCTAAGTTAATCTTTGTAGTGGAGGGGTGAGGGCAATGACGCGATCCCCAGGATTGTGTCAGCACATTCTTTCTCATTTGCAGGGCCCATTCATGTTGAGTCAAATCCGTGTATAAAAAATTTGTGTATAAATAGGCTGGACCTGCACATGGATTTTTTATACATGGATTTGACCAACACGAATGACCACTGCAAATGAGAAGGAATGTGCTGATCCAAAGAGAAGGGGGAAAATGCATCTCTTTAAAATCACAGTCTAAAAAACTGCTTTTCTTACTTTGTAGAGAGACAGTCATGCAAGTGATCGTACAGTTCTTCAGCTGAGTAAGGCAAAGGCAAGGGGTCCTTTGCATTTCTAATTGCTGACTGCCTGTCTACAACAGTAAGAAAAACAGTTTTTAAAACACAATTGTAGAGGCACACTTTGTAATTTTTTAAAATTGTTTTTATTTAACACATTTCATGATGTCTATCAGCAGGGAGTCCCAGAATCAAATCCCTGGGAATGCTGAGACATTAGGAACAATGGAGGGGCAAGAAACCTGGAAGTGGGTCTTTAAATCTATTTTTCCACTGTCTTTTAATCCACTGATTTTTTTTTATCCACAAGGGGTTCTGGAACGGAACCCTAGCGGATAACGAGACAGACCTGTACAGCCAAAAGCAACCCTTCAAACCCTGCTGTGAATTTTGCCGTCTCTCACCACACTGCTAATATTTCTTTGCCCATTTTCCAACCTAAAGTGGTATCCCAACAGGCCTGTCAAATTCAACTGAGATAATCTCCTCAGCTGTAGGCCAAGTCACATTACTGTGTCCAAGGAACCTAACTGGATACAAGTAGTTTTTCATGCGGAGCACGTTGATTTTGGAATGGCAACCCAGTCTTGTGAGCACTCTTCCATCAAACTTGGCAGCTCTGCAAAGATGTCTCAAGAGGTAATCTCTACGTTTGCCATGGCCTTCTCAGGACCGGCTGATTAGGCCAATATCCACCCAAGAGATCAACTTTGGTTGATCACACCGTATATTTAAACAAATACACACACAGTCTGTGTGAAACTGCCCCTGTACTGCAGCCTCAAACGTCCATCTCAGACAAAGAAGCTGGGGACAGGAAGAGACAGAAGGTGCCCATGTCAGCGCAGAACCAGAGAGCTGGTGGGTGCCAGCTCTTCCCTGAGAAGGAGCGGTGAAGAGAAAAGAGACAGATTCTCTTTTCTTGCCAACGCTGATCAGCCCAGCAGCTGGAGCTCTGATCCTAGAGAGAGAAACTCAGCCAATAGCTCAATTTGGCAGGAAAATGGTTCCTCCTAATCAAGCCAAAAGTGACTCACGGGCAGGATTAGCTCAGCTCCCCCTACCCCATATTTCACAAGTTTCTGGATGCTGTCCCTGACAAAAAAGGACCAGTAGTGGGAGGACGTTGGCTGGTTATAGGGCAGGAAAATGTAGGAAAGAAATAAATTTATGCCATGAAGACTGAGGGGGAAGGTAGAAAGATGAGATTGATCTGTCTGTAAGGAAGCAAATTCAGTTTAATGCCTTCATTTGGGGGAAGTTGATCAAAAGCTGGAGAGCTAAACGTAACTATATTAACCTTTCCAACCCACCAATATCCTAATTTCAAGGGCCACGCCACACATTTTTTGCTATTCTAGGGGCATCTCTAAGCCAAGGTCTGGGGCTGATATCCGATACACCAGTGGCTTTCAAACTTCTCAGGAGCTTTACTCCTGGGGTAAGTCTCTGTAGGGGAAGGGGTGAGGATCCCCAGGACCGCATCACTAATGGGGGTGGAGTACTTTTACTTACTGATGCATGCAGGACATTGCAGGAGGAGTGGGACACCCTGTTCAGCCCTCCGCAGGGCTTCTCAAGTCTTAGAATGTTGGAAAAATGTGAGCGCAAAGCACTTCCTCTTTGCGTTTGCAAAGAGGAAGTGCTTTGCGCTCGTGTTTTTCCAACATTCAAAGACTTAGGGAGCCCTGCAGAGGGCTGAGCGGAGCTCTCTATTTCTCCTGCAACGTCCTGCATGCATCACTAGGTAAAAAAAACTCCTCTTCCACCCCCATTAGCAACACAATTCCTTCAAGGGAGCAGGGGAGCTTTATACAACCCACCAGTATGAGAACCACTGTGATATACCATATCTCCAAACGCATTTGGTTTTTCAATCCTATGGGCCACTCACGAAAGCATCCCAAAATACCTAGTGATGGCACGTGTTGGCAAAGTGGCAGCAGCTGATCTTTGGGCAGGACTTTGGGCTGTATCAGCCTCAGTACGTCACCTGCAGGGGTGTGTCATGGGCAGGAAAGAAGAGGGCAGGGGAAGATTGGGGGGAGAGCATGGGACATTTTCAATCTTGGCAGCAGCAACTTGCATTAGGATGTATTGTTTCAGAACACAGAATGGCTGGCATAGGTACAAGGAGACCCACAGGCAATTGGGCAGCCTACTGGGGGGGGGGGTTAGTAGAATATATTGTTACTTACCTCCTGCTACATCCTGTCTGAATGCCCTCCTCCCACCATACTAGCATGTTTTTGTTTTTTTTTTTGGCAGGGCTCCATGCTGTAGCATGGCAGGGGACAGAATTGGGCTGCTAGTTCCCCTAATACTGAAAAAATAAATATCCCCATGTCTTTCTCCTCCCTGTTCAACTGTAGGTCTCTTAATTTTTCTCAAGATACCACAGTTCAGTATGTTGGTAGGCAAAGTAACTTTTCAAGCATCTGTAGGCTGCGTCATGTTACATAGCAACAAAGTTGGGTTTTCCACCAATTATTTACACTTAAAAGTCACAGCAAATGCCAGGAAAATGACAAGTGTACCTGTATGTCAACAATTTGACATATTTATTCGGGTGAGGAAACCATGGTTGTGCCAAAGAATTAGAATCCACATTGTTAAAAAAAAGTCCAATGTTTTGTTCTGTCTTTTCAGAACTTCATCAGGGAAAATGTGCTTAGACAGGACACGTTGGTAGAGAGCAAGCCAGGAACAGCAGTTAAAAAACCAGTATACCCTACAGGTGCATCAAGTTCCATTTTACTGCTGCATTCTTCAAGTAATCTCAACCTAATCACAGTATCCCATCTCTGCTGGAAACATCTTCCTTATAAAGCTCTTTAAAGTCTGTGCTTTTTAGGACTAGAAGACATGTATTGCTAATATGTAGAGCCTCTTCTTTTCTGTTGATGTTTTAGGGATGTTTAACTATTTCGATTGCTTCTCCATGAAGTCTTGGGAAATGAAATCTATAACATTGTTGTCCCATAACATTGTTGTAATCATTTCTGGTATATCCATTGTGTTGCAGAACTTGTTGGACATGTAATTCCTTCTTCAGATATTGTGGTTCTGAGAGTAATTCTGCCCCGTTTATTAAAATGTTGATAATCCCCATTTTTGTTTAGGGTGATGATTGGAACAACGGTGTAAATAGTGATATGTATGCTTTAAGAATGCTGGAGTAAAATGGAACTTGAAGCACCTGGAGGGTACTGGTTTTTTAACTGCTGTTTCTGGCTTGCTCTCTACCAACGTGTCCTGTCTAAGCACATTTTCCCTGATGACGTTCTGAAAAGACAGAACGAAACGTTGGACTTTTTTTAACAACATGGATTCTAATTCTTTGACACAACCATGGTCTTCTCACCCAAATAAATACATGTCAAATTGTTGGATTATTGCAGGCCTTGAAAACCTATGAACATATATAATGTACCTGTATGATTTATGTGTGTGCAAGTATTACCCACACTCCCACTTCAAATGTTTAGGTGTACATTAAAAAAATCTTAGATATATACACCTAAAATAGAATGTGGGAAGAGGCCTATATTAGTCCCTGTTTACACAGTGAGGATTCAAATACTGTTATTTCAGGAAGTTATCATATGACAACCATCCCAGCATATAGGAGTCAAGGAATTCTATCCTGTTTCAGTCATTTGGTCTTTCCAATTACTGTGTGCAATAGATCCAACACCACTGGAACTGTGAACTAGCTACTGGTGTGGGGTGGGCACTACTGTTAATTACCTAGTTGCTTATCATTGAATAAGGCAGAAGTTAATGATATAGTCGTCTGGGAGTTTGACCTGGAAGATCCAGGTTCAAATCACCGTTCAGCTACAAAGTTTCCTGAGTTACCTTGGACCATTCACTATCTCTCAGCCTAACCTAGCTCACAAGGCTGTTATGAGGACAAACGGAAGGAAGGAACCATGTACACCCCCCTGAATTCCTTGAAGAAAGGGCAGTATGTATGTATAAATAAATAAATAAGTAACCTTGTCCATACCATCAACTTTCATGCAACTTGCTTCACTCTCCCTTCAAAAGTACAATCACATCAGAAGTTGATCTAAAGTCAAGGATCAGCAGCCCAGGACAACAGATCACAACAAGACGACACTTGATTTGGTCTTAGGAACTGCTGGTCCACAATACCAACAACCCAAATACCTCCTGGCTTCTTGAATCTACCCATCTCTTTGTTTTTTTAAGTTGGCACCTTGAATTTCATATTCCAAATATTTTCCCTTGCTAAGGACCAATGCCATCACACCAGGGTGGTGCCAGCCATAAATTTATGCTGAAGTTCTTTGAGATTTATGAAGCAGCTGTTCTAACTTTCTGTTTACTCACCCACCCCTTTTGCCCTACCTACTGGGTTTACTGACAAAAACTGGGCAGATTAAACTCATTGGCTCTTTGACTTTTAACATTTCTAGGGATCAAACATCAAGAGGAGGTCAACAGGCTTTCAGATGAGAACTTGCTCCAGGCATGGAACTCACCTTTGTCAGAAGGGCTATGCAGACAGTTGGTACCCATGGAATCAGAAGCATGGAAGTGAGCTCAGGGCTCCCAGACCTTCTATAGCCCATGACCCCCAAGGCCAAAGGTAGTTGAACAGGACTCCTAGGGCTGCCCCTGAAGAGGCAGCAAACTGGCCATCAGGTAGAACAGAAATGACAAGCACTGAGCAGGCAGTCCTGCCTGAAGAACCAGTCAGGATTAAAGCAGGAGAAAAGTTATGAGTTAGGCATGTTAGGCAGGGCATGTGAGTTAGACGGGCAGCAAGTTAGGTCAGCTGAGGCTGTGAGTCATTAGGCCAGCAGAGGGCAGTTAGTTGCACTCTCTACCTGGCCTGAGGCCGGAGTGGGCGAGGATGTCTCCGTTGATTCTTTGTTCCTCTTCTTCTTGCCTCTACCTCTCCTCTTGCCCTTGCCCTTTCCTCTGCCCTTGCCCTTTCCTCTGCCCTTCCTCCGGGAAGTAGTCTGCACAAGATGGGGGCGGGGGCGGGACAGGAGAAGGGGGAAAATAATGAAGGAGAGAGAGAGAGAGAAAGACACTTGAGAAGGAAGAGACACCCCACCAATCCCATGGAACACCAAAAAGCACCACCCTCACACCCAGCCACCAGAAACCCACTGCCAAGACAGAGGTGGGCAGAGGGGAATATGGCACCAGCCCTTGGGGGAGTTGCTGCACACAGGAGACCCTCCACCCAAGAGACTCTTGCTTGCTTGCTTGCATGAGTATTAGACCAACATGCTTTTCTGGAGGAAACTGGCTTGATCCACCAATAGCGCAGACAGATGCCCGCAGAATTCCCATTCTCTCATTCCCAAGGTGCCGCTGCTCACCTTCGGGATAAGCCAACTTTTATCCATCCTCATGTGTACAATCCAGACTCACCACTGCTAGAGCCTTTCTGATATGGGACAACCTGGTGGAACCAAAAGTGGATGCAAGGCTTGCCACACATAGTTAACTGTTCCAGAACAGGATCCAGCTAAAACAGGGAAGCAGCGCTAAGAGCAGCTGCTAGATGACAGATGCAGTTTTGGTCACAATGAAATGATGTCCTGGCTCTCGAGAGCCACCTCTCAGACAATAGTTTATCACAGACTGACATCTCACCATGAAGTCAGCAGGTTCTGTTCCATGTTTTGGCTAACAATGCCAATTACTCTGTCACATCTTTAGCCAAGGAGCAGTTCCCACCGTCCCTCCCTCTGATGATACATATTAAGGGGTAAAAACTGCAGGGATCATTCAGCCTTTTTAATAACGTGTGAACATGCAGAAATCTTCAAAGCTGAGGGGCTTGGGATTCACATGGTGGATATTGCAAAGATATGCCGACCAGAGCCACCAATTCCCTAATGATGTACACAAGACCTATGCTCTGACTCCCCCCACCCCCTATAATTTCAACATATCTGGGTCCACTTGGTAGTTTCCTAAAAAGGAAAGAAGCAGGAGGAAGCAGGAAGAACAGGTCATGGGGATGGGGATTCCCTAATTCATCCGTTACATGGTCCTCAGTGATAACTCAGTTTTGTGTCCGAATACTGAACTTTGCCAAGCTATTTTACTGCCTGTAAATGCCCATACAGTGGGCAGTGGTGATGGAGGTGACGGCAGCTACTGTGTTTCTTCCTCAAGGATATTCCTGATGACAGCCCCTTTTCCTTGCTCCATGTAAGCCAGTGGAGTGAAAACGGGAGCATGGGAGGGGATCGTCTCCATTTATTTGACGGGGATTTCAAAGGAAGAAAATCTTGAATGTTGGACAGGAGTGCCTTTGCTCCCCTTTGAAGGTCTTCACAATTCACCTAGAATCCCTGGGATTCTGCCACCTATATGTTGCCTTTTAAGGGTTGAGCCAGCCCTGTGCAAATGCCAGCTCAAACTTTGCTCATTCTAACAAGTTTGCAACCCAAGAACGTAGGCGGTATAAGGGCCAAACAACTAGCTACGCAAAATATGCAATACGACTGGAAGGGTGGGAGGTTTTTTTCCCCTTTAATAGCATATTGAGGGGGCAATGAAACTGGGCAAAACTGCACTGGAAGCATTGGGGGGGGGCTTAATACCTGTTCCCACCATGGTTCCAATATTAATCATGTCCCCCTTCCCCCATATAATATTTTAAAATTGGAAAAGTTCCTATTGAAAGACAATAAGAACTTGCTTTCTACTTAAAATACTGTGTGCGCGATGGGGGGGGGGAGGTACAATCAGGATCTGAACTACAGTGGGGGGAAAGTGCTAAGACCCCCTACCCTCACACTGCAGTTTTGACCGGTTTCTACACTCTTGGTATGCGATGTAAAGACACACCCATACAAGCCACATTACATATCCAGTGCAACACTAATGAGGCCCTTAATGAATACAGTGCTAGAAGTTTTGCGGATGCCATATCTCAATTCAAGCTCCTTAGAAAGGGGTAAGACAGGTAGTCAGGCAGAAAGTCACTGGGATGGATGGGTAACAGCTACTAGCACTTAAGAGCAGGACCCTATACTACCAAGGTCAATTAGCCAAATGCTGGTTCATTCCAAAGGAAGGTTTTCTTCATTGGCTAGACCAGTTGGTTCATATGGAGGAGATGAGCAGGAGGTCTGGTCTAGAGGGTAGAGCCTCCGTCTGCCTGAAGATAACATCCACAAGGTCGCCAGTTCGAGGCCACCGGCACCGTGCGACCTTGGAGCAGCTGACAAGCTGAAGCCGAGCTATTCCATCTGCTCTGAGCGTGGGAGGATGGAGGCCAGAATGTGAAGCCAGATCGGAATGAAACACCTGAATGTAGTGGTTCTTGAAAGAAAGAACCTTCTTTCAATTGTAAAAATCCCTATTTAATAAGGGATTTAATAAAGCCTGCCTATGTAAACCGCCTTGAATAAAGTCTTGAATAAAGACCAAGAAAGGCGGTATATAAATACCTGTTGTTGTTGTTGTTGTTGTTGTTATGAGCACCGCAGAAGGCCCAGCATCATTCCACTATGGGTGCTGGCTTTAAGATCAGGTAATGTGACAAACAACTTCCCCTGCAATTTGGCCACCTACCTCTTCAGGATCCTGGGCATGCAACATGTAGGTGAGTGGCCTGCCGCAATCAGGCATGTAATGCTGGCAGTATTGGGCTGCAGCTGCTGGGTCCGGCACGATCAGCAGTTGCTGCAGATCGCCCTGAAGGACAAAGGAAGAAGAGTTAGCAGGAGCCCACAGCTAGTCAGAATCTCTTTGTAAACGCCTGCACGTGCACTAACCGCTGTGGACACAAACAAGGATGTGCAATACATTCACACTGATCAGCCTGCCATGTGTACTCACTTGTATGGAGAGGAGCTGTCGTTAAGCAGCAGAGTACCTGTTTTGAGGGCCCCAGGTTCAACCTCTGGCCTCTCTAGGAAAAGACTCTGCCTAAAAACCAGAGCGGCTACCAGTCAGTGTTTACAGCACTGATCGTTATGAACCAATGGTTTGACTCAGCATGAATCCCTGTAGCTGTACGAGGCAGCTTCGTATGTGGGCTGCAGTGCTGAGGAAGTGTGGAAAGATGGCAAAGAAACATAAAGTAAAATGGGACTCCCTCCTATAGCATAACCATCAATAAGCCTATTATATAGCACTTTCTCCAGGCAAATCAGTTCATGTACATTCTTCCAACAATCTTTGCAACAATTTTACAAGGTCAGTATTCTGAATTCCTCTGTTACAGATGGGCAAACCAGAGGCCATATAGCTTACATATGGCCACACTGCGAGTTAGATATGAACCTGGGAGAGGGGCTTTACAGCATATGCTCTTAACCACTATACTAAAAAATCTCTCAAGAGGACACATAAGGGTGACATGAAAACTCATAGCTCCAGGGGTATACACAGAATCTTAACCCAAGTATTTTAAATCAAGAATCAGGGTCTTCCATAATTAGTCAGCCTGAGAGGTCTGGTACACATTGCACTTCCTTATTATTCTCAACTGTTGCAGGATCTCTCAGGCTAAATCCCTCCTGCAACCAGCCTTTGAATTGACTTGAAATCCTGTGTAGGCCCATTCACATCAGTTCAGCCCCAGTCCTGGATATTCTCATAGTTGACCTGCTTGCCAGCAAAGTAAAACTTCTTTGCCTCAGTGTGCCTAATCTGTCTTCCACAGCTCTCTGCTCCCATTCTTTCCTTTGTTCTCACAAAGAACCGCCTCCATTCACTTCAAACTCAGTTTCCAGTTATTATTATTATTATTATTAACTGTATTTATATACCGCTTTTCAACTAAAAGTTCACAAAGCGGTTTACAGAGAAAAATCAAATAAATAATGGCTCCCTGTCCCAAAAGGGCTCACAATCTAAAAAGATGCAAAAAGAACACCAGCAGACAGCCACTAGAAAAGACACTGCTGGGGTGAGGTGGGCCAGTTGCATTGCACTCCTAAATGAAATGCTCCGAAAATATGGACTTGGCAGCCAAACTCATCAACTAGCTACTGAGCCACTCTACGATTTATTCCTTTTTGGCCCTGCTCCAGCGAGCAACTGAGAAACACAGAACTCTTCCTCCAGTAAGTCCTGGCAAAGAAGAGCTCTGTGCAAACTGAAAGTCTGCCTACTCTTACACCAACAGAAGCCAGTACACTAAAAGATGTCAAATCCACCTTTTTGTCTCTTCTGTTGCCCAGGGCCAGAGTGCCAACAACAGTCAGTGCCAGATTTTTACAACTGTGCATGAACACAGACACACATTCACTTGCAGCTGGACATGCCTACGCTCTCCCCCTCCAGCCTGTGTGATCCGAGCCAGGCCTAGTGAACTTAGAACATTCACTTCCAATAAATCATCTCATAAAGTATGGCCAGTGGGCCTGTTTCCACTACAGCCCCCGGAACCGCCTGCTCCCACCTGCTCAGCTGGGACCCAAAATCACTCAGCTCCCAGCATTCCTTTGGAAAGGGAAAGGAAGAGAAATCAAGCAGCAAGACGGATTACCCTGGGGAGGGGGTGAATCACAAACCAAGGAATGGGGTCGGGCAGGGACAGAGAAGGCTAGATCAGGCAGCCCCCCTTCTTGAAAAGGAAGTCGCGGGGGGGGGGGCAGCCAGGATTAGGAAAGTGTCCAGATTCCCACACACATAAATAAACAAATGGAATCACATGTACACAAGAAAACCCCAAAACATCTGCATACCCAGCTATGTGCACAAACAAGAAAACAAAGCATTGGAGACCTAGGATACAGACAAAGACATCCACACATACAAGATGCCCTCTAGCTAGCCCTCTACCACCACCCTCTCCCCTTGGAGCTAATAAAAAAAATGACATTTGTGACAGAAACAATCATGCTCATCTTCAGAGTCATGTGGCATTAACACACTGCATCCTTACTAGTTTCTGGTAGAGAAAACACCAACTTGGGTAATACGTAAGCACTATGAATATGTGATGGGGAACTTAACCCTGAGCATGGCAGGAGCTATGATAGCCAGAAGGCAGAGAGCTGATCCAGCAATCTGAAGCAGTCAGCAGCCCTAGTCTCTTGCGCACTGACTAGCACTTTCCTCTGTTTGAAAAAGTATAGGATCCGTGCTGTCGAGTGAGCTGAGCAGAAGATCTTGGCCACGAGGTCACAGGTTGACCGAGAATGTAGAATCATCCATGCTATGAACTGGTGCTACACTGCATTGCCTACAGTAATACACAAAGGGTAGCGGCCAGACATGCATCCCTAAACCCACAACAGACATGTGCTGGGGAGTCCTGATTGGTCCCTGATTGGGAGTTCCTGATTGGCTCCATGACATATGTTCACTGCATATTTAGGGATGTACCTCTGCCCTAAATTAATATATGCAGCAATCATGCTCATTGCAGCACACACAAAGTATGATATGGGTTTTACAGATAAAGGAGAAGAATAGTATAATGCCCTCCTTCCTGCATGTAACTGAACTTTGGAAGAATATCAGTTGCGCTTACAAAATTACAGTAGATGCATTACAGTGTCTTTCTATAATTATATGTCCTATTGCATCTCTTGATTCCCCTCAATCCCATTCCTGGCACAGGATTCCTGATGCTTTTGCCCAGAGCAGTCAAATCTGCTTCTGGAGGATTAGGTACATTCCCTGCTAAAAGAAGGAGAGTATGGGGAAAGTGCAATGGAACTAGCACACACAGCCTCGCTTGGAAACATTCTTCAGGGTTCCTTCCATCAGACCATCCAGTTGCAGTGAGTCCTCCCACCACCTTCTCAGCATGGCTCAGTAGACAGCTACCTCCCACTGGCCACCTCCAGACCCCTGCTGGTCTGCCTCATCATCACCACTCCCCAGAGGCAGATGGCCTTTGGCCAAAGTTTCCTAAGAACCACAACAAGGGGTGCTTGTTCTCGGCCACCCCCAGGACCCAACCCAGTCATCTTCAAAGACCTTATGCCCTCTGACATTTTGCGCCCAGGGAAGGAATGTGGGAGGTGCCCGAGGCAGCTTTTCTCTGCTTCTGGAGTCTGTCGAGACCATCATCTTATCCAGACTGGGAATCCCTGGGGTAGATGTTAGGGCTTTCCTCCTTGGAAAAAGAACATCTGGAACAGCTAAGGGGTGGTGATGCATGTGCAGAAATTGCACAGGAATTCAGAAACTTGTATTCACAAAGAGGACACTTATTCCTCTGCCTTTTCCTCCAGTCTTCCCCTTCTCTGGCCCTCTTCTCTTTTCTCAGGCTCCTGTTTCTCATTTTGCTTATTCTATACCCGTCCACAGCCACCTTGCCCCTGGGTTCCCTCTCCTATACTTCTCTACCACTTGAACTTCTACCCAGTCTTCAGTCTGCCCCCCAAATTACTCATCCCCTCAAGGCTAGTGTGAGGTTCTATTCCCAATGGACCTCATATCTTTCCCTTCCTTCCTATAATCTGGTTTGCAAACCTTCTGACAGCTCTGTTCCCTGAGCAATGTACAGGTGGAGCCTGTTTATGTGGATTTTATATCCACGGATCTGGCTCAGTGTGGGTCCCCTGGACCTGCGTTGAGCCAAACTTGACCCAATCTGAATCTTCCAAAAGTGACTGGAGCTACTCGGAGCTTTCTGAAGCCTGCAGAGTCGTGTTTCAGAATGGACATTATGGCTGGAAAAACAAGCTACTTCCGGTTTCCGGAGGGAAACCGGAAGTAATGTTTTTATGCCTTATAAGGCATTCTAAGGCCCAGGGGAGGAGCTCCGGTTGCCTTCAGAGGGTTTAAAGGGGCCGAAACCGTAGATTTCGTTATCTGCAGTTTTCTGTATCCACAAGGGGTCCAAGAACAGATCCCTCGCGGATACCAAGGCCCCACCTATAATGCTTTTGTACAACATTCCAAGCCATCTCAACCGCTCAGGGCTATACGAATGAGGTAGTAGCGATTAAATCAAATCTGTAATCAGATCTCTCTTTTCTTAAATTTCTTTAATGAGTGGGGCCATAGTAATGGAGGAAACATGGGCAACCTTTTCCTCCTGGGTCATTTTTCCAAAGTTTTCATAGGAACAAGCACAGTATTGTATAAATGAGCTAACTTTTTTACAGTGAAAGAGGAAATTAACTTCATGACACTAGAATTGCAATTCCTCTGTGCGCTCTCACCCCAATTCTATGTATTTATTCTTAACAGTATTTTAACAGTATTTTAACAGTATGTGTATGCTATTCCTGGAGGCAAGTAATAAATTGCAGCTCTATTTCCATGAGAAAGGCCTCCAAATAAATCTGGCAGCCAGTAAAGGCATAAAAAAGCCCCACTCCACTCCCTGAACCGCACAGGCAGCAAAGGCTCTGCGCAAAAATCATTGGTCTTCTACACATTGGCATAACTTTGTATTCCTCAGGGCACCTGGGCTTTGTGAGGTTACCACAGACAATCAGGGGGTGAATGTGGCACTTAAAATATCTGCCCTTATAATCTGCCAAGTCAGAGGACATCTGTCCTAGGAAATCTGCCAGACACACAGGAGGAGGTGGCATGACCAGAATGGGGGGGGGGGGAAGAGAGTCAGTGGCTGCCATAATAAACAAGGCTGGCACCATTATAAGGCCATTCATTCAATGGGACAAGAATTCCAGCTACACTTTTGTTGTAGTGACCTGGCATGGTCCTTAAGGGGGTGTGTGTGTCTGTGTGGGCATGACTGAGTGCATGCTCATGCACGTGAGTCAATGAGAGAAGTGGAGGAGAGGATTTGAGCAGTCTGAACCATCTTCCCTACCTCAAAAACATCTTCATCCGGCCGGCGTGCCCCAAGCAAGGTGATGCCCTCAACACTAACAACAGGCTGCACGTCTCGCAGCAGGGGCAGTGTCACAGGTTCTTCACAGTCGACACTCAGGGATACATTCCTACCTTCCACACTCAGGGCAATGCGATGCCACCTGTCAGGAGATGGGACAGATTAGCACTGTGGTATAAAAAAAAAAAAGACGGTGCTAGTAAACAGGACATTGCCTACCTAGACCTCCCTTCCATTCTTTCTTCAATGCTGGAGTGGCTTCACAAGGATTACTGAGGCATGGTTTGGAGCCAAGATGTCACTAGGGCAGAGTATTCCATCCAATAGGGATTGCTGCTATGCTAGAGCCTTTTTATGGCCCAATCATACTTGGGCCTTGCACTTCCAGAACTTGTTCTCTGGTAGCACAAGGCCCTTTGCAGTAGTGCAGAAGCCAGGACACCATCGTGCGCTTCCAAGTCTCTGACAAAAATGGCTAGCAATGTGATGCATGCATCAGAAGCTCCTCAAGGCTGCACCAGTATCGGTAAGTTGGCAGCATGGGCAGGGGGACACTTGGGGATGTTCCAGGGAGAGCAGAGCAGTGGGTGGGCTGGAGGGGTAGTTCTCAGCAGCAAAGGTGCACACCAGATCATAACCCTGCTTCCCTAGCCTGCCCTACCCCCTTCCTCTCCTAAGTCATATGCCAGCAAAATAGCGTAAGCATGGCCATAAGCACCCAGAAGGTCTACCCAGAGGTAAGTAAAAATGTTTTACTTACATTTTTACTTACATTTTTACTTACCTCTGGGTAGGCCTTCTGAGTGCCCCACCACCACAGCATGCAACACACACTCTGTTGACATGACTGATGGTATAGCATGGTGGAGGATAGGACTGGCCTGTCAGTGCTGCTAGGTATTCCTTTCCTGTAGTTAGCTGGAAGTGGAATTAAAAATGGAGGTTCTACTCAACAATCAATGCAGCACTACATTATGCAACAATGCCCTACTTTATGCTCAAAATTTTTCTACAGTAGTGGTTCCCAAACTGGTGGGTCATGACTCACCAGCCAGGGAAGCACTTAGATTTAGCCCGTTAAGGGACGGGAGCAGGGAGATTGCAACAGCGCGATCTCCAGGATCACGCTGCTGTTGGGAAAAGAGGGGGGGTTCCTGGTTTACCTGAAGCCAGTGATGGGGTCCAAGGAGCCCCACAGACACATCCGCAGGGCTTCCCAAACCTGGAAATGTTTTTAATGAAATCAAAAGCCACTTCCGGTTTCCAAACGCAAAACCAGAAGTGGCTTCTGGTCACTTTTTAAAAAAATTTTCAAGGCTTGGGGAGCCCTGCAGAGGTGTCCACATGGCTCCCCATACCCCACAGATTCCTGTTGCTGGCTTCAGGTAAGCCAGGAACCCTTCCTTTCCCCAGCAACAGCATGATACTGAGGATCACACTGCTGCAATCCCACCACCCCCGCAAGCACTTAGGTGGTTCTCTCCTCCTGAGGAGGACTTTGGGAACCATTGTTCTACAGCAGGGTTTCTCAAACTTTGAGGGAGCTTTACTCCCTCAGTAAGTTCTTGTGGGGGAGGGGCTAGGGCAGCGACAGGATCCCCAGGATCGCACCACTTGGGGGGCGAGGAGGGGGTGCTTGTGTGACTTTCTACACTGTAGGGCTGCAGCATGTGTGGGGAGCCCTGCGCAACGCTCCCTGATGCTTGGCACATGCAAAAGAAGAGGGCGCAAAGCAACACCACCCACTTCCTGTGGGTATTGCACTTCTTTTGCAGGTTCCAAGCATCAGGGAGCACTGCGCAGAGCTGCGCAGGGCTCCCCGCAACTCCTGCAGCCTGCTGCAGCCCTACAGTGCAGAAAGTCACACACAAGCACCCCCCCCAAGAGGCGTGATCCTGCCTCCCTCCCCTTCCCCCAACCCTTAAAGGGACGGGGGAAGTGTCACACGAACTGGTAGGTCACGACCCACCAGTTTGAGAACCACTGTTCTACAGTATAAGGTTTATATTCAAGTTGAATCCATTTGGCAAAGGTCCTTTCCAATGTTAACTGAACAGTTCCTGTGGGGTCCTTCCTGTTGCACTGTTTCCTCAGATTAATGATAGCCTCTTAATTGCACCTTGAACAGCCTCCCTTAATTGCCCCAAGTTCACCTTTTGTATCTTGGTAGGTGAATGGATGAGTAGAGGGACATTTTAAATCTATGGACTGGTTTCTTTGCATTATCAGTTTCTTTTTAATATTAAAACTATTTTCCTATTTTTTTTTAAATGGAAAGAAAAAGAATTATTAGTAAAATCCCCATCCCTGTGATAATGGAAACAGACACTAGGGCAATTAAGAGACACTATTCATCACTAATCCCTCAACCCTGGAAAGGAATTACTAATCTACTAATATATGTATTTAACCACGTTAACCACTTTGTGAACTACATTTTGTCAAAAAGCAGTTGTTATTATTAATAGGAAGCAGTGGAAAGGGTAAGACCTGTAAACAGGGAACACTTTTAATTAAAGGCATAGAAGTCATGAAAAGCCTCAACAGAGCTTTGCCTGTCCACAGTAGACAGGGTTGTGGTGCAGTAAGATTTGGGAAAGGGGGGGGGGGGAGAAGCATAGGAGGTTAACCCAGAAGACATTGGACTGCTACAATTTGATGACGACATTATCTGAATTCTTCATAAAAACATGGTTGGCAACCTTCAGTCTCAAAAGACTATGGCATAAGCCTACAGCACCCAGTATTCCCAGGCAGTCTTCCATCCAAGTACTAACCAGGCTTGACCCTGCTTAGCTTCCGATATCAGACGAGATTGGGCATGTGCAGGGTAACAGTTGCTGCTCCATAAATAGTTAATAAACAAAAGATAGCAATTCCCAAGAACAGCCTAGTATGGAAGCAGCCTAGACATCTGTTCCTTTAGGATCTCAGGGGAATGCCAGAGTTCCATAGCTGCATCTTCTTCTGAAAAAGCTGCTATGATGGGGGAGTAGGGGGGATGCTGAATTGCAGCCTTATCCAAAGAGTTCACATAGACAGAAGCCCTTCCTTGAACTGAACATAATAACTTCGAGAGTAGCAGACTACATTTTCAAACATGTATTGCCGTCCGATTTCTATGAAACAGAGTGGGCATTCCAAGAGGATAATGTGATGTGTGGGAGACTGGAAGAGTGTGTCAAATTCTTCACTGATCCACTGTTTTCCTTCCTGCCATAACCACCCACTTCCTCACTGCCTTTATTGTGTTCAAGTTCTAAGACTGGAAAGAAACCCAGCCACGAGAAACCCAACTTGGAGAGGAATTGTGACAAGGAAAATGGCAAGTGGGAGAAGGATTCAGAACTTCCCTCCTGCACTTTCCACTTGAAATCCCTTCTCCTGTTGGAGAGGTGTTTGGTGACCACCTGGGTTGAAAGCCACAGCTTTTCCATTATCAAATACAGTCCTCTGCTCAGAAGAGGATGCTAGGATCAAACAGAGAAAGAGGCTGTATGCTGTGAGCATTTAAGAAATTGAGCTTTACTAGGGGACTGTAGGTGATGGAGACAAAAGAAGCAACAGCTGATTTTCTAACTCAGTAATGGCTGTTTTCCACATGTACTTAGTACCCCACCCTCTTTCCAAGGAACTTCATGTCCATGAGGTTATCCAATACTATCCTATGAGACTGGCCAGGATGAGAGACAAGTGATTTTCTCAAGGTCTCCCAGTGAGCATTATGATGGGTGAATGGGAATTTGAACCCCAGAGTCTAAAACCATTGCCTATATCACCCCATGATCTGAACTATGGATTTTAACTAAGCAGCAGAGTTTTGGGGCTGAAGGTCTCTAGTTATTAATCACTTATCTAACACCTAAAGGCTCTAGTTCAACATTTCCCAAACTGCGAGTCAGGACCCACCAGTGGATCGCAACATGAATTTTGGTGGGTCAGGGACCCACTGATTCCAGAGTTATTTTCAACCACTGTGCCGTGGCACACCAGTGGTCCACAGGTGTGCCACAGGAATTTGGGGGAAGGTTATTTATTAGTAGGACCAATGGGGGATGTGAGCCCCCCACTGGCAGCATGGTGTGCCTTGACAACTGTCAAAAACCTGATGGTGTACCTTGACAATTTTAGTGTCTTGTCAGTTTGTCTATACTCCAGACTATCACTGGTTTAATAGGCAATCTCTCCCTTGGAAACATTGGGAGCTGTAGTTCCATAATGGGACTCAAAGAACAGAACTTGTTAGAGTGGCAACAGCAGGAACACTGAAGAGTTAAGAAGAGGCTTCAACATCATGTTTTCCCAGCATCTCTCTTAGCTGTCACACAACCAGTAGATGAGCCAGGAGCCACAATCCATCTGGCCTGCATGGGAAGCCACATCCCCCAAGTGACAATTACATTCACACTTCCTGGAGGGGGGCCTATTTCCCCTGAGCATGCCACAAACCTTGTATAGAACACAAGAGAACTCAAATGAGGCTTTAACAACATGTCCCAAACCCCCCCCCCCACCCGCCGTGAGCATTTTTCTTGGGCACCCGACCACCAAGAGATAAGTACTAAATTACTATCATCTGTTGTAAATTGCCTTGGGGAAACTTTTGGCATTTTCTTGTTTTAAAATGAATAAGCAAATAACAAAGCTTTTCGCAATCTCATCAAAAGTCAACTCCCTAGATTTCTGGGGATAGGGGAGGGCAAGCATCACAGCTCAATAGGTCTAAAAATCAATATATAGATAAGACTATAAAAATATTGACTGTCCAGTGACTTGGTCCACTTCAGCAAAGAAAAACTCCTGGGCGGCAAGACTAATCCATTGCACTGTGAACATATGGAAGCTCACATGGAAATAATGTCAACAGTTTCAAGGACTGCTTGTCTTTTGTGCATCTGCCCAGATAGCCACTTTTAAAGGTCCCTTCCAACCCCCTCCACCCTGTTCCCAACTCACTTGCCATCAGCCAGGTTGACTCGGCGAAAGTGAGGATAGTCCTCAGGCACTGGGTGACCATGCTGGTCTTCATACAGAAAGACAGGTGAACGGCCGATCTCTACACCAAGCTGTTGCACTCCTTGCACATCATACATGGAGAACAAGAAAGACTGGCTACCTTTGAGTGCTCGAAGCGTGGTGAGCACTGAGAAGTCCACTGGGAAAGGGCCATCTGGAAGGGACAGAGACAGTGCACTGTGAGTGGACAGCAAGAGCCCATAAGCTAAAATAGCCAACAATAAAATTAGCCCATAAGCTAAAATCCCAATCTGAATGGCTCTTTTGATCTCCACCTCCACGCTGATGTATCTTGAACTACTGCATTTTTCAACTGCACTGCAAAAGGTCAGAATTTGGTGAAGAGTGAAGAATCTAAAATCTTATGAATAATCCTTTTTTTCTTTTTAAAAAGCAAGTTTCAAGTACTAATGGACACAAAAGAGGTTTGAAAACACGTGCGCTGCCTGGTGAAGTAAGGGAAGTGGGAAGGATTAGAGATTTTAAGGCACAGCAGCGTTTAAGACACATTGCACCACTCAACGTTTCAAGAAACAAGTTCTCAGTGGGTTGGGAGTACTGAGTCTGGGTTGTATCACTTCAGGTTGCAGGTGAGGAAAAGGCATGATTAGATAGCGCTCAAACTTGCATGTTAAGGCAAAGCGTCTTAGCCCAGTCTTCTCCCTGTCATGCTACTTTTTCGTGTAGTAGAAATGTAGTTTTGTGGTGGTACAGAACAAAGTGAATAGGGAACCAGGCCTAAATGCACATAATCTTCTACTGTCTGCAAGGTGCCATTTTCAATTCCTCAACTAGGGCTGGGAAAGACTCCTGTCCTAAGGAGGCACTGCCAGTCAGCGCTGACAGCCCTGAACTAGGAAGACCAAATGATTTAGGAAGAGTCACCAGAAGGCAGCATCCTATGTTCAGGAGGAAGAACCAACAGTTCACAAGGTCTTAACAAAATCTCAATAGACAGAGAGAGTGGCGAAGGATTTTCATGACTAGAGGTTGGAGATTTTGCACCCTATTTTTGCACCCTCATGATCAGAGGGTGGGGATTTTGCCTGACCCTCCCCAAACACTGGTAGAGCAGCAACACAGTAAATCATGCAACATATGCAAATACATGCAAAGGTACTTATCTGCATAATTTAAGTAGGCTGCAGAATTCAAGTTTTTCTTAGTCAGAAATTTGGTGGGTGATGTTTTTAAAAGTCTGCAACATACACAGCTTTGAACTACTGCTATTTAAGTTGGATCAACATATGTGCAACACCCAGGACAAAAGGGTTACACAGGCCCTTCTCAAAGAATTCACATTCAGATGTGATGATAAATCAGAGGTTGATGGGGTGGCAAGAATTAACAGTGGCATTCCTGCCCATCATCTCTGAGGAAAGATCCCTTCCCTAGGGATGTCATGCTTGTGTTTTACCAGGAAAGAGCTGCCTGGTAGGGGTGCTGAAATGTGTCTGGTTCTCCAGGCGGAAGGCCAGGTCGCTTTCCTCAGATCCATTCCTCTGGGTGCAGATCCCAGCAGCAATCGAGACTCCATTCTTGCCCTCTCGCACAGCAAATGCCTGGAGCACATCCACAAGGCCATCTGGAAAGGAAACACAGGTTAAAATCATGCTTTAGCTCCAGATAAAACCACAGTGAAGAAAAGACACCACTTAACACATAAAGTTTATGTGTTTCTAAAATTTCGAGGACAACAGGGAGGCTTTGCTATATATAACATGAAGTCATCTCAGGCTGGAGACCGACATTAGTTTGTTAGAGGGATCGTTGTTCTTGATTACACTCATGCCACTTTAATTTTTAGTCTAGCAGGCTTTGCAAGTTTTTTTGCCTTTCAAAAACCTGCCAAATCTGTTTGATAAGAGTCAACAGTGTGACACAAAAAATGTGTGTATTCACTCTATATCATGGGAAGTGAAAGCTCTCTCAAACCATTTGCAACTCATTGCCAGCACAATCCTATGCATGTCTACTCAGTATTGGGAAGCCCCAGCGTGTTCAGTGGGGCTTCCTCCCAAGAAAGGGTGGATAGAATTGCAGCCTGAGAAACTCCCATATCACCAGCTCAGCATTAGCATGTATCTATCCGCCCGTTAACATTTCTGGCTTTTGATTTTCTGTTGAAGAAATTTGGGGAAGGAAATTTTCCCCCAAATTAAGAATGATTGCCCTGGGGAAACCTATGCTGCCTTTTTATGCATTGTTTTGTACCCCACTTTTCTCCAAGTGATGAGAAGTCCAAGGCAGCCTTTTAAGGGCAAAATGTCCCTTGGAAGAAATAGCATTGGAAGCACATCTTGTTCTTGTAATTAAAAAAAAAATACATTTATTTACACAGGTATTCAAGGGGTGCAGAAGCAAGCACACAGGTTGGCAGTGCTAATCCCAAAATCACTTTAGCATCCTAGGTATGTCCTTGGAGTAAGTAAAATGACCTCATCCAAGAGCAGACAAATTGCCCATTAGAGACTATTGTTCACTGTCAACAATCAAGCCATGCCAAGACTAAGAACACAGTCATTTTCTCTGTTTTGGATAACAGAATGGCATGGTCCCTTATAACATGATGCGGTCAGCCCAGCATGCACCAGCCCTTCTTTCATCCTTGGCTGCTGTGCAGATGGATGGGTAAATCACATGAGCTCAGTTCTGGGCATATGCGTCTTACCCAGTCTGATGGGGGGAAAAAAGTCAACTGGTCTCTAAAATAAGCCTGTAGGAAGACACACCCTTTGCAGAAACTGAGGAGTCAAACAGAACATCATGCTGTTGACAGAGATTACTTAGTCTGGAACAGTTGTTACCTCTTTGGTTGTGTACTCACAATAAATAATATTAGAAATCCAATTCCATTCAAAAACATATAGTGAAAGGGTGGAGAGAAAAAGATTAGAATGTCTACTATTTTACCCTTCTGCAACTACTGAGATAGTTCATACAAAGGGCGATGGGTTACCTAATGAATAGCAACCAAACTTGAGTATGCATTCCACAACGAGGCTGGGAAGTGCAGAAAGAATTCGTGATCTGTCCTGTTTTCATTTTGTTCAAGGTCTCAAAGGTTCATCATGCCCTCTCCTCAGCACAACAAATCTACAGCCTACTTGCACAAAACTCAAAGGTATTTCATTCCCAAAACTGATCTAAATCACAACAATTAAAAGTAGCATCATCTTATACCTTCCGAGTTATCCTGAGCCAGCAGAAATTCGAACTGACCCAGACTGACAAACCATATGGACCATACAAGCACCACCTCAAGGATGACTAACGGCAGCCTGAGCTCTGGCCTGATCCAATCCATGGCACCTAGCCTGCCCATCTGGCGGAGTCAATCCAGGCGCAGCTCCTTGGATAGGCCAAATAATTGTCTCAGCTTTGGACCGCGTTTCCAAACTGTAGATGTCCCCAAAATTGGCAGTGGTTGAACAGTTAGCACAGCACACTGTTGGCCTGAATGCCCTCTCAGCCAACATTAACAGAGCTGTCCCCATTCGCCCACAGTCTGATTCATGGGAAGAAAGAGAGATGACCCACCCGCAACAAGCTGCAAACCAGAACCTATGCTCTTTTGACTAGGTGCCTTTGTAGCTAGGCATTTCGGTGCCCTCACTAAAACAGGACCATCTTCTGGGTGAGCATTAGATGGTTGGCAACCTTCATTCTCGAAAGACTATGGTATAAGCCTGCTGCACCCGGTATTCCCAGGCGGTCTCCCATCCAAGTACTAACCAGGCCTGACCCTGCTTAGCTTCCAAGATCAGATAAGATCAGGCATGTGCAGGGCAAGCTCTGAGTCCTTCCTGGAAGAACCCCAAACACTTGGTTCTCATTATGCCAAATGACTGTCAGTTTCAGCAATTTTCAAGCAACATATTCTCACTGCAGAAAAAAAAAGCAAACAGAAGGAACCGCTGGCATTTTTCGAGAAACAATTGCACAAGAGGTTTGCAGAATGAAGGAACAGAAGGTTGAGCCACAGCTTCGACCCCCTGATGAGGACAAGGGCCTGCTGCTGATTTTTCAGATGAACTCTGTGCTCATAGCCTCCATGTGGTGGTGGCTGAGTGATGCTCACGGGGTTCAGCCGGGTAGGAGGGGGCCCAGGCAGGCCAGTTTGTTGAGATCCCCCTAAAAGTTGAGCCATTTCTGATGAGAATCCCATCCACTGGAGGGGCTACTAACTCATTTCAATAATGCAAGGCAGTATTTGTTCAGATCATAATTCAATTATCAACAAGCACCTCCCATGAATGCACCTCCAATAGCACTGATCAGAAAATGCTTCATTCTTGATGTTTTGTTCAGGGCCTGAATAGCATGTTAATAACACACTAAATGTGAAGGAATGTGAATGTAAAGGAGGGTTCTGTCCCTCCTTACCCAATGAAAGTAAGTGGGGTCATCATAAACCAGTGGGATACAAAGTCCCTTGCTCAGACACCCTTTCCCATGACCACCACTATTTACTGGAAATAGCAAGTATACTCTTGCTCTCTGCCCTGCTATAGCTGCAGAATCCTTCTTAGCAAGGAGGACGAATTGCACCCCAATGGAGGAATAGGTAGATGAGGATCCTTACCAGGGGAATGAATCAGGCAGGTCCTTCACAAGCTGCTGGACCCTTCAGAGAAACTATCCTCCGTTTCCTCAACTGAAACTGGTCTCGGATACCACTTTGGTACCTGTCTGTAATTGTTCAGATGATCTTTCTTCATACTGGCTAAGAAGGACAAGATCTCTGGCTGCTGAGAGAGAGAGAGAGAGAGAGAAGTTTCCAGCAACTTAACAGCCCCTAGCTGTCAAAGTCAAGCAAACTTCTCCCTAGATTTTTTTAGCTGACCTCTTCCTCACTGTCCCTTGACTGCCATAGCAACCAGAGTATATACCATGAGTATATGAGATAATAATGGCACAAGTAGCTCTCTCTCTCTCTCTCTCTCTCTCTCTCTCACACACACACACACACACACACACACACACACACACCTTCTTTGGGGTTGGAAGTTCTTATCAAGCCTTGAGTTAACAATCCCCGTAAAAAAATGCAGAGTGGGCACATAACCACAACCCCAGCACACTGTTCCACTGTTCGGAATCACATGGCATTTCTACTGCATGTTATTATTATGAAAACCAGAATGGCACATTGAGAGGGGGAGCAGGTAATGTGCCTTTACATTCTGAGTGGTGCAGGAGTTCAGTATAGTGTCCAAACTGGTCCAATACACTTCATACGATTATATGAGTATCAATAGCTAATGGGTTGCTAATATAGGCTCAAATAACCTGTGTTTCAGAGGAGAGTTAAGGCTGTGACAAATACACTCATACACAAAGAATAAATAAAAGAATAGATAAAGAAGCATGAAAATTCTAACTTAACTTTTGTGCCATGGAAGCACTCAGCACATTGCACAGTCTTGGACATTGGGCTTATCTAGTTTGGACTGAACTTTCATCCTTAATTCTTGGGGGGGGGCGGGATTGGAGGTAACACTAAAGCTTGTGTCAGTGCTATATCAGTCTTTAATTAGATGCTTATTTCAACAACTCTGGAAGCAGACCAGATTTGGGAGGGAGGCCTGTATAAAGTGGCTCCGTACCGGAGGCATACTGAAAGGGAGTTCTGTTTTACATGACAAATCTCACCCAATGACTCAAGCAGGTATGTCATGACAGAGTCTTCTTATAATAGAACTGGGGTGGGGGACGCATCCATATCATTCCTACTTTTGAGACTATCCGTCATGGGAGGGAAGCTTCCCTTGTCTCTTGGTAAAATTAAAAAATGGTCAGTCTCTCAGGGGGAAGAGCCTTTTAATCTTTGGAGGGGAATGGATGTGTGTGTGTCAACAGAGGGATGGGAATGTGGAAGCTCTGCCTCTAGAGATGCTGTATCTCAGTTCCATCTCTCATGCTCCTTTGACCTAGTTCTAAGATCCCATTTCCGTCTCAAGTTGCTCCCACTCGACTCATTGTCTCTTCTCCCCACCCCCATTCCCATTCCCTGTCCAAGCAAAGCATTCTAGAGGACTTCCACAGTACCTTCCCACTGATTGCCTGCAGGGATGACAACTAGGCATAGGATGTCAGGGAAACTCTATTTCCTGCAGTTCCCTAGCACACCAAAATGTTGAGCTGGAACACATGATCAGCAAATCTGCAAACAATCCCTTGCCCCTCTGTACATTTCACCTATCTCCAATATTTGGATACATGGAGCAAGCACCGATTTTCAGAGACACAGAGTATTTAAAAACATGATTATGTTCCACCTGCAGTCTGAAGTGGTATAGTCTATTAACACTAATTTGATATAAAAGCAGATGCAGCCTTCGTCTGAGCACAGTGAGAAGTGACTGGCCAGAGTGGGACCAAGACCACATGCGCACAATGGCTACTTCAGTGGCTTAATGTATGTAAACTCTTGCACTATGCTCAGTGCTACAAGAGCTTAGCTGAGTGAAGAGAAAAACAGATGAGTAACTATCCCTGCTCCGAAAATGGACTCATGTGAATAAAGCCCACTCCATTCCTTCTTCTCCAGGGATCTTCTGTCCACCATAAAAAAAAGAATAATTGCTTTGTCTCTAGAATGCAAATCAAGAAAGAATTCTGCAATAGCCCTCTATGGCATCAAGATCCTTCTTTTGGGGGGGGGGGGGGGGAAGGAACAGATTCTTTACTAAACATGCACACACACACACACACTCCTTGATCACTTTCTTGCTGAAAGATTTTCTTTTTCTAACAAGAGAATTCAGGCTGAATAAGATCTGCAATGAAATACTGCAGTGTTACTATTACTTAACAAGAACGTCTTTTCAAGATTCCAGCCCTCCTAGAGAAACCTGACAGGCCATGCTTCCAACAGATCCAATCCTAAAGCATATTTGGTGCTGTTCGTTTAAGTCAGGATTCTAAATAGCCACTGGCTAGATTGCCCACGGCAAATGGAAATTACCAGATTACCAGGCAAATGGAGATTACCAGAGTCAGAAGCTTTTGTAAACTGGTCCAAAGTTGATTCCTCATCCCCCATCACCACTGTTCAGATAGTCTCTGTGCCATAAAAGATTAACATCTGCTACACCTCCTGTTCCATTCTATAGATTCTTTTGTCCATCCTTCTGCTCCACCTATTGTGCCCAGGAGGACACTAAACTTGCCCCACAGCCAGCAAGGATACAGTGGAGAAATAGGTAATAGGTACCATGGCACTTGACACTGTAATCTGTCACTCAATACAATTACAAGCATAGGAATTATCTCTGAATGGGGATTTGGCACCCCTGCATGCGTGAGATCATCCACCTCCGTATCCTTGACACCCACAGTATAACTGTGACCATGATACAGTGTAACAGTGCACAAAGGACACATGCCTCCAAATACTGTGAAGTTCAGCAAGCCACTACAGATATTAAAATAATAGCAATGCTAACCCAAACAACCAACATTTGAACAGGCAGATAGATTTCCCACAGAAATTCACTGCTTCAGGCCAGTGAAGTGGAATTGAACATGGAATTCTGCCCATAAATTTCACACATGCCTCCTGAATTAATCCCTAATGTGGCTTTTCTTTGTTCATGTGAAAGTAAGTAGAGATGGATACATTTTTTGTGCCAGTGTTCCAAACACAAAGAGATGTGGAAAAGTTTTGTCCACATATAAACAAGGATTGTACAAAACTTCACATCAGAGGCCAAATGGGAGAAACTGAGGGCACGTCCAGCAATTCCAGCTGCTCAGGAGTGTGTACTCATGCGAACAAGCGTGCCATGGAAGCCAAGAGCTAACAGATCTTGGCTGCAGGAATATCTGCAAGCACATAGTATCAACTTCTGTGATTGGGGAAGCTGCCAGTGGCCAAGATCTATGAGCTCCTGACTCACATGACACAGTTGCTCCTGAGAGCACACAGCCAGAGACTGTGGGAAGAACGCACAACAGTGAGGAAAAAAAAAATAAGCTGACTCCAAGACTGTGTCTGATGACAGAAGAAAATACACACTGTGCTTCAGAGCAACCTGCTATTTATACCAGTAATGATCTGGGGTGATTGGTGGGAAATTAAAACCACAAACGCCAGTTCGGTTCCATCCTGATTGGGTTGCAAATGTCACAAACTCTGTTTGAAGAGTCTGGCATTTGGAACAAAAAAGTAGTCTCAGATTTTGCAAATGGAAAAAAAATCAAAATTTTCTCTGGAAAAAAGTAGAGCCAATATGGACACATTTCTGCTTGGGGGGGATGACGACGTCTAATTGTGCACTTTTCTATCACAGATGGGGGAGGAAGCTTATGCTGACTGGATCATTGGAACAACTGTTGAGCAATGTGAGAGGAACAGAGACTTGGAGGCAGGGTGGGGAGGAGGAATAAAGGCATGAAAGTGAATTCTCTGCATGATGTTCACACATGTATTTATTTTTCACATTTTTATACTGCTCCTAAAAGGAGCTCAGGATGGTATGCATCATTCCTTCCCTATCCCTGTCCACACAATAACCTTGTGAGGTAGGTTAGGCTAAGAGATAGTGACTGACCCATATACCCTCTTTCCCTTTTGTTTCTAAGACTTTAGCACAACCCTTATGTGCACCTATGTACACCTGGATAGGTGGAAGAGATTAGGATCATACCTGCTGGAGCACACACTTCCAAGCTTCACACTTTCGAGGTTCCTATCTGCACAGCAGCCTATGAACATGTAGCCTAACATGTAGCACAAGCTCAGATCACATAATCTGGTAAAAATGGAAGGCAGAGCAGGCATATAGAGCCTAGTCTATGCACATGTAGATCCCTGTACCGATGGAAACTCAAATGCCTGTAGTCAGGGGTGGGATCCACAACTATGATCTTATCCCCCCTCCAATATTCTTTGATATACAGATTCAACATATATAATAAAGATCCAACAGATCTGATATACAGATCCAACAGATTCAACATGTATAAAAGATACAGTACAAACCCCCAGCTTCTAGTTTTGAAGGCTGCAGTCCTAAATATACGTAAGAATGACTGAATGGGAGTAAGCTACTTGGGAGTAAGCTAGTGTGAAACCAGCTCTCAAGCAAGAATGCATGGGAGCAGACTGCCAATCTGGTAACTTGCATGCTTGCCCAGGGCACATAATAATTTTTTTCTGACCCACTGTTCCAGTACGTCCAGTACATCTGTTAACAGTATGCTGTTAACAGACCATGGATGAGTGCATTGGTGTATCTCCCATAAGAGGGGAAGCACATTGAACACTGATGTAACACAGAAGGTAACAGTCAGGAAGATGAAATACGTAGAGCGCTTAGAAAACGAAAGCATGATAAAACATTAGGTATCAATCAGCACCTGCAGAATTCATTGCCGTGAGAGATTGTAATGGCTACTGAAATGAGGCACAGAAATTAAACATAAAATAACATAACATTGGATAAATACATGCACCACAGGGTTATTAGGAGCTGTGGAAAGCCATGAAAGAGTTAGTGGCTGGAGTTTGGGTTGGGTTCAAATCCCTGCTAAGCCTTGAAACTCATACTGTGTGGCCCTAGGCACCTTATAAGCCCAAATCTAATTTGTTAAAAAATTATCCCTTGTTTACCACTCCGTGCTTCTTGAAGAAAGGGTGGCATGCACATAAATAGCCAAAAACTCAGATGCCACATGTACACAGCAAGTATACCTCTGACTAACAACTGCTAGGTGTTAACAAGGGGATTCCTGATCACATCTGTGACCTGCTGGTGAGCTTCTAGCTGTGGTTAGACAGAATGCTGAAGCACGTTTTTCAGAGTGTTCCACAGAAACTGGGAGTTCCTTGGAAGCTTATCAGGGATTTCCCATTAAGATCAGTACATGAGGACAATGTTTTCATCATTAACAATATTCAGCTGAAACACACAGCCACAAGGGAGTGATGTTTATGTTCACATGGTCATGATCAGGTAGGTCTGCCCCCACTCCACCTCCAAATGTCCTGTAACGCACAGCGATGCCTTAGCACAGAAACTGAGGAAAGGTTAACCATTGGTAGGAAAATCACAGAGCTAGTTGGATCCTGCATATTACATTGTAAGTTCTTATTTCCAACTAACAGGGGTTTTGGAAGTTTGGGACAGCCTACAGGGATGTCATCCAAGAGTGGAATAGTGTGGGACAGAGCTAGGATAACAGCAAACTGTGGGTCAGGATTGAAAGACATTGGCAGAGTCAGAGAAGGAGGACGTTTGTTCACAGAGCTATGGCCTGGGAGCTGAGAGGAAATGATGAACCGCAAGTGGCTTGGAAAAAAATTCACTGTGGGTGGTCTCTGGATGTTTGTGGGTTCTAGTCTTGACCTTCTCTATACTAAACTGAGCTAATCCCAAGCCCTGCCCCATTTATTCAGGATCTGATCCTTGAGAACAGAATGTGCTGGTACCAAAGAAAGTGGAGGGTACCAAAAGCACCGTCACACACACTCCCAACACACACACACACACACACACACACACACACCAGGATCCAAGGCTGAGACCTAGTTCTCCATGAAATCATAAACTTGTATAATCTGGGCTGTACAATTTCAGGTTGCAGATGGAAGGTAACAAAGTTGAATGCTTTTCCACACAAAACAAGATGTCAGAGAAAAGGAGAAAAGAGTCTAGCCTGGCTGTTTTCTTGACAAGCTCGTTTTCTAAGTGCAGGGAGAAGCAATCAGTGATTTGACTCACACACGCATTTTCAGACTGAAGTGGTATAGCTCAAACACTTTTAACTTATCATTTCAGCAAGAACAAGGTCTGAATGAAAAATGATGGAAGTTGAGCTTCAGATCCTAACATATCAGTACTGTAATACAGATGAGAATACTGCCCATGGGAAAAGAGACTAGTTTGGATTCAAAGAATTATAAGTGGAAAAATAATAGCCGATAGCATTCTACCACAGATACTTGGGGCAACAGCCTCCATGTAAATTGTAATCTGTGCTGTAATCTGTTCTGCTACTCTAGAAACATGATTCTTGCTTAGGATCCAAGAGGTCCCGAGTTCAAATCTCTGACTGACCCCATTCAGAGACACAGAGGCAGAGATACTGCCATACCTTGGTGGCAGAGCACCTGCTTTATATGCAGGTCCCGGTCTCAATCCCTGACATAGATCTGGGAAAGATTCTAGACAGTTGCTGCCAGTGTAGGCAATACAGAGCTAGATGAACCAAGTGCCTGACTGTGTACAAGGCAGTTCCCTATATACCTATAATACACTGGTTCCCAACCTCTGGCCTGCAAGACCCTGAGAAGTGGTCCGCAAGGTCTCAGAAAAAAAAAAAAGACCACCAGAGAGGGTAGAGAACAGACCGCCCACTGCTGACAGCAAAAGCAGCAACCCATAAGTCTTCTTTATAAATAATATATCTAATAAATCTCTAATGTTACAAATTTAATTGTTTTTTGTGTGTGCAGGGGGGTTGGGGTTGCATGGGGTTCACGACAATTCCAATTTTTGCCTCAGTGGTCCACTGTTTCCTAAAGCAGTCGGGAACTACTGCTATAATATGTAGGTTCTATAGCTGGTTAGCGAAATCTGCTTGTGCAAGGATGGAACAAGCTGTTGCATAAATAGGACATCTTTGGATTTATGTTTCACTATTCTCATGCAATATTCTAGCATAATGAAAAATAGCCCTTCTACAAATAGCAGGTACCTTCTGTACAAGAAAGGACACCTCTGCATCAGATTACTGTACAGCTGTTCACACACTGCTGCAATTAATTAATGGTCAGTTCCAAGAGGGAGGAAGAGATGAATTCTGCTTGCACAAGGAAGAGAATATTTTACAATGATCTCCCTGATTTCTCAGCCCTGCTCTGGTACATCCTTGACTCTCCCCTCCTGATCATTCCAGGAATTTCATTCCCAGTCCTCCCAACCTCCCATATTAAGACCCAAGATCCAGTGCTGTTATAGATTAAAGCAGTATGCAGAGTCTTAGGCACAATTCACGCACAAGCAAGAGATAGTTATGACTGAATCCTTACTAGAAGGTAGTAATTCTCTATGACTGAATCCCATTCATGTTTGTGTGACCAGATGCCTGGGATCAAGCTGAGACTACTGACCCCTAAGGAGGAGTGGCGCTGATGTGGGAACGTTCCACGTGATCCTTGTGTCTTAAATGATTCCATCACCCAAATACTACCAGTGCAGTAATGGATCCAACTCCAGGGAAACAACAAATACCTGGAGCATACAAACTGCACTTAGGAAGCAGAAAGAGAGAGAGAGAGAGAGAGAGAGAGAGAGAGAGAGAGAGAAGGGGGCAGGCAGGCAGCACGGTAGCCATAGATGAGAAAAGATTAATTTTTAGCACATAAAGGCATAGCACTGATTGATGAAAAAGGTCTAGGGATTGTCCCTGCCACAATAATAAGCTCCACTGACTCAGTTTTAGAGACTGCTAGAGCCGCCTACTATACTCTGCCAACCAGGACAGCAACTTCTCTGTTGAAAAATAAAAATAAAAAAAGCAGGAAAAGGAAACCAGCCGGACTAGCCTTCCCCCACCGGATATGGGCTATGGACTCCAGCCAGACCCCCTGCCTGCCAGATGTTCACAGCTGGGTGTGTGTCACCCTTGACTCATCTGCACCACCTGCCAAAATCTAGATTTTCTATTCCCAGTCATAAAGGAAGAGAAATTCCAGGGCAACCCTGAGACAATGATGTCAAACCTGGAAACTCCACCTAGTGCTCCACGATACTGAATCTCTTTCCTTGAGCTCAGGTGACTCCTCCCGCCCCTGGTGGCCTGTCCATGGTGCTGAACCACATACGGTACAACTCATGGGAGCCATTATTACCCAAAGCCCATTGAACGCTGATTCAGAAGCTGGTAAGACACTTGTGTGTCTCCTTATTGACTCCCTGGAACAACTGCATAAGCAGGTACCTCATTCAGTGAGGTGCCCAAAACACAAGAGTTTCATCAAATACAAACTTATTCACTTGAAATAGGGTGGAGGGAAAAGTGACCCAGGCAGCAGGCAACTATACAGCTGGTAGGGTGCAGAGATCCTCCAAAGTCTACTCAGAAGTCAAAAATACAAGAATACAAAACACCCTTTTTCAAAAATCTCCTAAAACAAACCAACTCCTCCAACAAATATACATTTATCCAGAGGACATGGAGAAAATACACCCTATGCATCACTAGGTAGTACAAAGGCACCGGATCAGCGTTCAAGTCAGCCTTTGGAGGTTCATTTTGTCCTCTATATTCTGAGAAGCAGTTATAACTGGACAAATAATTGACCACATGCTAACAACTCAGAGGAGATCTGTAGAGAAAGAGATATAAAGCCTGGGCAATATTAGACAAGAACACCGGGGAGTCCAGGATAGTAAGGAGAAAAAAATTATGGTGCTTCGTTGAGCAGACAGCAAGAAAGGGATGCTAGGGCATGGCCTGACTCAGAAAGAATGCCCTAGAAATTTGTGGGCAATCAAGTAGCTAGGCTGGAGGCAGCCACAACATAGATAACAACAAATGACAATTAAAATAATACTATTTATAAAGCACCATAACTGTACATAATGATTTATTTAAAAAAAAAAATACAGACAGAACCATGCCCCCCAAGCAGCTTGCATTCCAATTAAAATTCCAAGAGTGGGAAAGATATTGAGGGAAGGAGACGCAGAGACAAGCATCATACAGGAACACGTGCTGAAGAGGCAAGTCACTTTACATACAGCAGCTATGTTTTAATAAAGATGCCCCTCAACTGTTTTCCCATGGTATAGATGTACAGTTTTTAAAAGGGGGTGTGTACACCCCACACAAATGAAGCAATAACAGGCCTCAATGCAACAAAGTTTAGGAATCACTGGGCCTGACAAATTAATTGGCTCTTAACTCCAAAGGGACAGCACTCAAAGCAGTTCATCTTGACACTTCTGGTATTACATTGACTTGTATTGCCATTCTAACTGCCAATACCGGGAGCACATCCAAATACGTGGGTTGAGTCATGTCGCCTTCTTAGACCTTACAACACAAGGACCAATAGCTGTTTTCAGTTCAGCGCTTGAAGTTTAGGTTGTATCTCACCCTAATCTTTTTTCTTAACTTTATGATTACCCCAAGGCTGATCCTCAAGGAGACTGTGCAGGTGAGCCACCCTCTCTCAGAACACTAGCTTAGATGGAACTAGTGGCACAAGTCCAACTGCATTAGTTTCAGTCTTGCCATACTAAAACAGGGCACCCCTGGCAGGCAGTCTGCCCTTGGTATGAAAATGTGGGCTGCTTCATGTGACCGACTGCTCTGCTGACCAGTTCCAAGCAAAGCTGCAGTTGAAACTGCATGTTTCTGAGTATTAGCTGTCCCGGAATGAATCCAAACCACAGAAGGCAAGCAGCTGTGCAGATGCTTGGCTCCAAGCTTTTGCTCTAACCCTTGTTCTTGACCGTAGCTTTGTATACACTGTACCAAAACAAACATACATCTTTTAAAAAATCCTGAATCAATGAAACCCAGATTTGTCAATCTGGAAAAAATTGTGTTGTGACTGTCTTGTTTCTATAATTTGCATCACATCCAAATTTCAGCTTTATAAGGGCTGCAGAAATATTGGCAAGGACTGAGGAAGGTATGGAGGTAGAGGGGAAGGTTTGAAAATTGGGGAGAAGTGGGATGTAGGGGCAGAGACAAGTAAAACAGTAGCAATCAAGGAAGAACAAGGAGGTACTCTGGAACTAAAATTTCAACCTGGATCACCAAAAAGCTCTGCCTGGTTCAAATATGGCATCTGAAGTTTCACTAGAAGTTCCCTCCAGGAAACCAGGCCTAAAACACTCTATCTCTGTATTGAAGCAGAGTTTCTCAGGATGCTTAATGCATGGCAGAGATCTGTATGTCATGACATACAGGTCTATGCGATACATTCTTGTGAAAGCAGAAGACACATTTTCATAGGACTATCACAGAGTCCCTTCAACTACTTAACAAGAGAGTAAAATATCACCTCCCAGTGCATTAGAATAATATACAATAGCACATGTCTGGAAGTGTTGGACATATATGCATCTTCCTGGTACTGTAATCCTTTAAATAGTCCTGAAAGGCAGATCAGCATTACTATCCATCTTAGAGGTGGCTGGTTGAGGCTGAGAGAAAGAGAGAGAGCAACTCACCTAAGGCCACCTATTTAGTTGATCACAAAGACTACACTTGTGATGCCAGGTGATGCCCTAATTCACAACTAACCTCCAAGCAACAGTAGCTCTCACCAGACAGTCCCACAATGACTTCCAACAGTTTACCAAGCTTCCTTCACATTTTCAAACTTTGCAATTATATAAAGAAATTTGTTCTTTCGGATTCAAAAACAAAAAGTACTCTCAGGATGCTAAATTTGGCAACAAATTCCATTTACACTCAGGAAAGGGTTTCCAGATCATTTATTTCAAGGAGCCATCATCACATCAAATGTTGAATGGAAACCATACTCCTTGTTTTTCTTCCAATTCATCCACACTGCTCCTTAGGTTAAAGTATCATTACCTCCCATATTTTGTTTTTCTTTCTTTTATTTTTACACAGTGCTTTTTAAATGGGAGTAGGCAGTCTCCAGGAAAAACAAACCAAGTGTATTCTCCACTGTTTTTTTTCCTCTCTCTCTTTCAGTAAATTCCTCTATCTGCATATTCCTAGCAAAATACGTATCAATAGCTCCCAAATGTTCCTGCAGCACTTCTCTAGGACCCATGTAAAGTCTTGAGTTACTAACATGATTCAGTCATAGAGCTGGAAGAGATCTAATAGGACATCTAGTTCAACCCCAATTCAGGTGCCATGAGAGCACTGCCACTCCACACTCCTGCTTCTGCTGCTCCTACCAAGTCATCTGGACTATCGGCAACCAGATGGTCTCTCTCCCCTGCCTGAATATGGGGTTTGTGGGTAACTGGTCCTCTGATTCAGAAAGTCTATCACCCACAAAGTGCAAGTTCTGGAAGCATCCCAAATCTTCCTCTAGCGGTATTGTGAGGTAACCACTAACAGCAAAGCAGGGCACATGCTCCCAGTCACACAAATAATGATGAAAATCAGAGCACTGCATTTTCTTCCAGAATCCCAGCCAACAGACATACAAGAAAATTCCATCTACTTGTGCAAGAAAACATAAGTATCTGTAATTTAGAAAACCAAACTTAGATTACAAGCTCCTCCCCTCACTTACAGGAAAGAAGCAGAACCTGATCACAGGTTCACAGGAAAAAAAACAGGATCACAGGGAAAAAAGAAAAAGTTCCAATGACCTCACAATATTGACAAGTTGCTCTACCAAACACACATTGTGTTTCAGCACTGTACTACTGCAAGAAAGAAAGAAAGAAAGAAAGAAAGAAAGAAAGAAAGAAAGAAAGAAAGAAAGAAAGAAAGAAAGAAAGAAAGAAAGAAAGAAAGAAAGAAAGAAAGAAAGAAAGAAAGAAAGAAAGAAAGAAAGAAAGAAAGATCAAGAGGGAATGTGGGCTTCCTGAATGTTTCTGGAAACAGGATGTTGGAGCTGGAGCTCCAATTGAAAAGGACAGCATACTATCTGGACAGAGATGGAGAAAGTGGTGCATGACCAAGACTCATCATGCTAGTGAGGCAATGTGAAAATCGGGGGGGGGGGGGAACCATTTTTTTTCTTTCCTCCCCCCACCCACCACCAGGATCTGATTTTTTTTTTTTTATGAGTGAAATGTTTTAAGATGAGATTTTACTCAGTCAGCCTGCCGAGAACTGTATTGTGTGAATGATATGTAAGACAGTGTACAGAAGTAGAGTGTACTAGTGGAGACATAATACAACATTCACCAAGATGTGTTTTTGCACCTGCAGCAGGGATTCTTAACTGGGGGTGTCCATACCCCTTGGAGGTATGGGAACCAAATGATGAGGGTATGGGATTCAATCTCTGAACAAGAAAAAAAATATTAATAGAGTATATTATTAACAATCATCATTATCAATACGGATTAAGGCGTTCTGTTCCGAGCGATCCATATGTAAAGTAAAACCAAGTTACTGACATCTTTTGAAGCCATACTAATAGGACTAGTGATGATGATTATTTCAACAGTCTGGTAAAGGGGGTATGGGGACATATTGGGCAATATGCGCCCCCATTGCGGGGGTCTGTAGTAAAAAAGATTACAACCCCCCTGACTTAGAGGGTGCTGCCATCTTCATAAGAGGACCATTTGTTGCGTGTGGTCTGCTGTTTCCTTCCTTCTGCTGACCTTTGTTCTACCTTGGTGAAGCATTCAGCACTCCTGGATCTGCTATCCTTTTGACTTTGCCCCACTCAACCTTTTTACCTCTCCAAAATTTCCATTCCCCCCGCCTTTGGGAAAAAGAAAACCATATTTTCCCCCCATGGATTCAAAATTTCCAGAAATTTTACATCCCTACAAGTAGTAGTGAAATACTCAGGTTGCTTCCAGACATATTCCCTAGGATCAACAGGAGCTAGACACTTCCAAAATTGAAAAGTACTTTCTGTTGTGGGGGGTTTGGACAATCAATAATAATAACAATAATAATAACAGGTATTTATATACCGCCTTTCTTGGTCTTTATTCAAGGCGGTTTACATAGGCAGGCTTTTATCTAAATCCCTATTTAAATAGGGATTTTTACAATTTCAAAGAAGGTTCTTTCTTTCAAGAACTACTACATTCAAGGTGTTTCATTCCGATCTGGCTTCACATTCTGGCCTCCATCCTTCCACGCTCAGAGCAGATGGAATTGCTCGGCTTCAGCTTGTCAGCTGCTCCAAGGTCGCATGGTGCCGGTGGCCTCGAACTGGCGATCTTGTGGATGTTATCTTCAGGCAGACGGAGGCTCTACCCTCTAGACCAGACCTCTTGCCCAATCAGTATAGTTAAGGCATGACAACAGCTCTCCAGTGCTACTCTTGCTTGTCCATATGGACTAGCAGAAGTGGGATCACCCCTATTCCTTTTCCTTGAACATGTGTATCTGGGCCCTGTGCACTGAAAATTCTGAATGTCTCCGCTACTCAGTGTCAAGTGTTGCTTTTTATTGTTTATCATATACTGAAGCTGGAAGCAAGATGGGTGAGGGGAGTTGTTCAAATGATCAAACATCACATGAAATGAGTGTGTTCAGTGAAGATCAAACCGTGCTGTGATTATGGAACAAAATATGGAACACAAGAGAGAGAGAATGCATCTGCAAGTGCTACAATAGATATACATCCCTCCTCTTAACACAGAGCACATCCCCCATCAGCCATCACAGAGAAATCCCTCAATCCCTGTGGCATTTCAGGTGCAAGCGCTGAGCTCACCTACCTGAAAGGCTCTTCATTTTCCATATCAGGTCTGAACAAGTCTTTGGCAGCTTGGAATGAAGCTGAAGAGGCACCAGGGGCTCAGAATTTAGGGCCTCCATGCTCTTGATGCCCTCAGCTCTGGCTGAAACTCTTGTGTGAGAACAGAGCCTTTTTGTTCAGCTCTGGGTCCAGCTGCTAAGCCATTAAAGATATCATATTGTCATCATCTTCCCTGTATGTTCCAGACCCAAGCCAAAGTATTCTATAGAGGCCTGGGTTTGACACCAAAGTTCTTTACAAGATGAAAGGGATCCAACAAAGTTGAAGAACAGGGGAACTGCCAAGCGATGATCTGAAGTTCCGTTCAGGGGAAAGGAAGCAAAATTTAAAGAAGGGCAAACAACGAGGAACCCAAGTTAAGAGATTATCCTTCAAGACAGACACCTTTGACAGCCATGCCCTGCCAACAAAGTGTTGCCATAAATTCTCTGGAAGTACAAGGGAAACAGGCAGGATAAGGGATGCAAGAGGCTAGTTAAAGGCAAGCTGCTTCTCCCCCCCCCCCATCCCTCTTCTCCAGTTGTTTTCAATCAAACACATTTTTTGCTAGTTTTCCTAGCAAAGTAATATTGCCAGGAGTGTCCCACTGCGTCTGGGTGTGTGCAAAAGGGGTGGGCTGTAAGAGAGGATGAAGCTTTGGAATTGTCAAAATAGCAAGAGAGACAGATAATGTTTGCGTTTATGCTTCTGAATATGGGTGAAAACTGAGTGCCCAAAATGCAGGAACCACCAGCAATTGCAAAGAATCACAGCTCATCTTGCATGCCTCTTGAGAATGTCTAAAATTCTGAAAACAAAGAACCACCCAAGGCTGGAGTCTGATAATATCCTCATGAGTATGACGCAAAAATGTGTTCAACAAGGGGTGGCTTTTAAATTGTTTTTCTAATGAACCAAAATGGTTACCAATGATTTTTTGAACATGTGAACTGACACATGTTATGCAGTTATGCATAACAATGCAGGGGATGGACAGAGTGGATAGGGAGATGCTCTTTACACTCTCACATAATACCAGAACCAGGGGACATCCACTAAAATTGAGTGTTGGGCGGGTTAGGACAGACAAAAGAAAATATTTCTTTACTCAGCGCGTGGTCGGTCTGTGGAACTCCTTGCCACAGGATGCGGTGCTGGCGTCTAGCCTAGACGCCTTTAAAAGGGGATTGGACGAGTTTCTGGAGGAAAAATCCATTATGGGGTACAAGCCATGATGTGTATGCGCAACCTCCTGATTTTAGGAATGGGTTAAGTCAGAATGCCAGATGTAGGGGAGAGCACCAGGATGAGGTCTCTTGTTATCTGGTGTGCTCCCTGGGGCATTTGGTGGGCCGCTGTGAGATACAGGAAGTTGGACTAGATGGGCCTATGGCCTGATCCAGTGGGGCTGTTCTTATGTTCTTATGTTCTTATGACACGAGTGAATGTTGACAGTGACACAAAGATCAGGATCTCATAAACACGTTGACTGGCCTGTCTCTAGATTTTCAGGCTCTTGCCAGCTAAATGAGACAAGATGATCAACATTGCCCTGTGACCATCCACAATCTCTCCATTTGGACATTGGTTATAACATGCAGCAGTACCCGAACATGAGACATTATGTGAGTGAGATGAAAGACAATACATGTTTGTTTTGTGAAGTGTGTGTGTGTGTGTGTGTATGTGCGCGTGCGCGCGTGTGAGCAAGACAGGGTACCTGGGTGAATATTTGGGGGTGTCATGGCAGGCATTTATATGGAATTGTCAGCATCTCTTTCCCTCTCTAACAGAACCTCACTAAGGTCCCTGTTTACACAAACAGTGGTGTGAGATCACCAGTGCCAGGCTATTTTGCATCCTAGACAAGGCTAACAGAAAGAGAAATTTTTCATAAGGTTTTATAATTAATTATATTCCATAGCACTGTTGTGGTATTTAACTTAAAGTAAAAAATTGTCAGTTGCATTTTTACATGGGTTAAAAAAAAAACCTGTATGAAACTGCACCCCACAGAGATCAGTCCTGCACCCCTCTGAGGTCTGCGCTCTAGGCAGCTGGCCTACTTGGCCAGGGCAGTGATAGCACTGGCGCTGTATGAGATGGTTGCAAGCAAATCATGTGCAGTGGCTTATTACACAAGATGTATCAGTTTCGTCATGGCACTGCAAGTCAGTATATTTTGGTAATCTGAAGTGGTTAAGCATAAGCCATCATATACAGAAACTGCAGCAACTGTTACCCTGCACATGCCCGATCTTGCCTGATCTTGAAAGCTAAGCAGGGTCAGGCCTGGTTAGTACTTGGATGGGAGACCGCCTGGGAATACCAGGTGCTGTAGGCTTATACCATAGTCTTTCGAGACTGAAGGATGCCAACCTATATACTGGGATATACTAAAATGAATGACGGAGAATGGTCAAATGTATTGCTTCTTTGTGAATGGTTATAAGAATGCAGTGAATCTCAGAATGATCACCAAAGTGCACTGGAGCCCAGAGTGACTGGTTGCTTGGCTTTCGGGGAACAGCCCTCAGATGGTGGGAGGAGTAGGAAACAGCACTGTAATCAAATAGATACTGTACCTACATACTGATATTTGGGCTTTATTAACCATTGTTTTATTGAAACATAGCAAGCTATCTAATGATAAATATTTTTAGCCTCCCCTTCCCTCCAAGGAACTTCAAGCAGTCTATGTGCCTCTGTTCCTATTTTATTCTTGCCACAATTCTGGGAAAGAGGTTAGACTGAGAGAAACAGTGACAGGCCCAAAGTCACACTGTAAACTTCATTGCCGATATGCTAACCACTAGGTAACTGGTGAGGAGACTGGTTTGGTAGGCTTCAGTATATTCGTACAAGGACCCAGGTTCCTTACGAGGTGAAATAAAGGGGGGACTCTTAACTAAAAACAATTTTGAAATACACTGTATGCTATTGGCATACATAACCCTCAGAATCTGAGCTGACTCAATGAGAGAGAGAGAGAGAGAGAGAGAGAGAGAGAGAGAGAGAGAGAGAGAGAGAGAGAGAATGCCTAGTACTGTACATGAGCTTGCCAACGTTTTGTCTCTCTTTGTTAGCCTGTCTGAGGGTCTACTTCAAGATGGAGTGCAGCTTCAAGTATGTGTACTTTGTTGCATGTTTGTTTAAGCTCATCTCTGTGGGTGCTTGTCTGTGTTACTACATGTTACTATGAGAAAAGCAAACTGCAATATGCTCCCACCCACTCACTTCTTACACAGCCTCTCAACAGACCATCTGAAAGCAAGATCTGAGGGAGGAGGCTGAGGTATGAATTCCCACTGACTGATGGATAGATGGATTTTAAGTACTGTGGCTTTGTTTTGCTTGCTCAGTCTTCCAGGCAACAGGCCTAAGCATTTAAACACGCCGTTCAAAAAGTAAAATATAAAACCAGTTAACGATCAAGCTGGACTAAACTAAGCAGATCAAGCTGCAGCAAGAGTAAACTGCACATAAAAATAACAAGATACAAACAATTCCCATATTACTTCCCATTGTGTAAACAAAGCAGACACAACCTGGTGCCAAAACAAGAGTAGGCACAAGCCTATTATTGCTGGGGGCGGCATTTCACAGTAGAAATGGACTTGTCCCTGGTAGCTGCCCATCTAAGGGCGAAAGAAACTTCATGCTTTGTTCAAAACGTCATTGACTCTAATGTGCTTGTGCTTGACGGCCACTAAACAGCTCTCTCTGTGTATACATGTGCATATGTGTGTGGGGGGAGAGGATTAGACCCACAGCTAGACAGTGATGGCATTAACCCTTTGCTTTCACTTTGGTCTCAGTTCAGATCACATGTAGCCACACCTGTTACTTGCCTCTGAGAAGAGTTCATTGGTGCCAATGCAAAGGACATTTGGAGGATCCCTTAGATTAGGCTGACCTCTGCAAACAAGTCAGTTCAGACAAGAGAAGGTGATCCTGCAGACACTTTCATCCTGGGCCATTTTAGGGTTTTCTGGGTCAGCACTAGCCTTCTGAATCACACCCAGAAACAAACTGGAAGTTGGTGAAGGTGAAGACAAGCACTGTTGTGACATGCTAAGCACAAGAAGTTCTAGCCCACAACCTGGTCACTGAGCTGGATGAAGTATTTGAACACTGCTGCACGCAATATAACCCACAGGGGTTTTCAGTCCACACAGTGACCCAGGGAGCATGCTGAACTGAATGTGCATTTTAAAACCTGCCTTTAAAAATGACATTTAAAAATGTCATCTTAAAATGACATTAAAAATGTCTTTAAACAAAGACATTTTAGTCCGTGTAGCACTAGATAGGTCCTATATATGCCTGCACAGTATATATGCCCAAAACAACCTATCAAGCAGCCCTGCTAGGCCTGAGGCACAGGGACAGTGCTCTCATCTTTTGAAGTTTGATGTTCCCCATTCACATGAAACACATCCCGACATTTCTGAGCCCTCCTCCCTTGAACATTTCTGACCAAGGTGGCTATTTTATTATTCTGTATCCACACATTTCCTGAAGAGTTAAAACAAACCACCGCATGATGCAATCACAGACAAAACAAATGGTTGCACAAATATTTCAGGCGAAGGTAAGCAGAGTTGCCATCTGCCCTGTCACCCTTCCTGGATCACACCCTTAGGACCAATGCAGAATAATGAACTCTATCCCTTTCCTTCTCCTAACTTGCAAGAACATACAGCTCAGTGAAAAGCGTGCAGAGAGAATTTAAGCACATGCCCTCTCTTGAGGAGGCACGCAGAGGGTTAAGCACACTGAACATGTTTGTGAAACCTGTGGAACACTCTTTACAACAGGAAGGCCAATAACAATAATTAGAAGATCATTTTTAACATGTGGAGCAGGGCTCCTTAGGGGGCAAAATGTGAAGGAAGGACTCCACCTGGGAGGTCCCTGGTTTCAGTCTCCAAGTGTGACAGAGGAGAAGCCCCTTCTGAACCCCTGGAGAGCCCCAGTCGGTCAGAGTCAACAAAACAGTATGGAGCTTGCTGGACAGAGGATCTGCCACAATATGTGCAGCTTTCTGTTCTCTAAGCTTTTCTCCTTACCTCAGCCAATTCGAAAGTGGGTTGAGAGTCCCTGGAAAGTGGACTTTCCTTAATCTACATTGGATGAGTACATTTCTAGAAACAGATCCCTGTTGCACATATGCAACGTTGGGTAGAAATGGCTTAAGAAGGTAAGTCTCCACTTTGCTCCAGTAAAACTGTGCCTAGTTTTAGAAAGGGGGTCAAGGAAAGTGGATTTGTCTCTATCAATGTCAGGGGTCAGGATTAGCAGATTCACAGATTTCCCCCCCCCCCCCGCGGCAGATTGCCAGCCCCCATTCGAAAGCAAGGATAGCCCAACATCCAACTATGTGGTGATGATGGGTTAGGGCGAGGGCAGGCGGTCAGATCAAAGGCACCCAGCTGGAGATCAGGCCGTTTAAGAGACACTGGCTGCAATCGTATCCTCGCTTACCTGGGAGTAAGCCCATTGACTGTTATGGGGTTTACTTCTGAGTAGACATGCATAGGCTTGGGCTCACTGTGGGCTACTGGCATATCCCGCCCTCATAACCTGGGCTGCCAAAGACCGTTGCTGTTGCAATTCGACATGCACAAGTGATGCTCTGCAGCTGACCAAGCCCGGCATCTGCCTCGCCCCGTGGTGCTCCCCCTCTGCCCAGGGATGCCCGCTCCAGTGCCTGCCTGCCTGCCTGCCCCCGAATTACCTGCCCTGGCCCGGGGCAGCGCGCGCAGCAGGAGAGCCAGGAAGCAGCAGATCAGGTGGCCCCGGAGTCCCGTGAGGCTGGCTGCCCTCGCCATCCTCCTCAGCGCCTGCTGGCTCCTGCAGCGGGGATGCCGCGTCCGCTTGCAAACTCCTTGGAGCTGCTGCGAGCCAGAGCCCAGCCGGGAGCGCCGCCCGGCCCCGCCCCGCTCCGCTCCCTCCCCCGCTCAGGCAGGGCGCAAAGGAAAGGCGAGCGGGGAGGGCGGGCGCTGAAAGGGCTTCCCTGCTCCAGGCCCGGCCGGCCCTGCCCAGCTCTGGCTGCCTGGGGCAAGAAGTGCAGAGCCCTGGCCTGCCCTTTCCTTGGGCAGCCAGCGGTAGCTCCGTGTCACTCGCGGGGAGCCATCGCCACCCCGGGCACTCGCGTTCTCCAGTGTTCCCCTTCCCTTCCATACGCGTTTACACAGCACAGCTCCCTGCAGCTGATCTGGACCAGATCTTGCATCCCAAGCCCCACTAAGGCGGCAATCCTCCCACCCACAGTTACTTGGGAGTAAGAACCATTGACTGAAATGGAACTTACTGCTGAGTAGACATGCATAGCATTGCACCCTAAGGCAGCAATCTTAACCACACTTTCCTGGAAATAAGAACCATTGACTGAAATGGAACTTACTTCTGAGTAGACATGCATAGCATTGCACCCTAAGGCAGCAATCCTAACCACACTTTCCTGGAAGTAAGAACCATTGACTGAAATGGAACTTACTGCTGAGTAGACACGCATAAGCTTGCACCCTAAGGCAGCAATCCTGCCCACACTTACCTAGGAGTAAGAACCATTGACTGAAATGGAACTTACTGCTGAGCAGACACGCATAAGCTTGCACCCTAAGGCAGCAATCCTGCCCACACTTACCTAGGAGTAAGAACCATTGACTGAAATGGAACTTACTTCTGAGTAGACATGCATAGCATTGCACCCTAAGGCAGCAATCCTAACCACACTTACCTGGAAGTAAGAACCATTGACTGAAATGGAACTTACTGCTGAGTAGACATGCATCGGTTTGCACCCTTAAGGTGGTGATCTTACCTACCTGGGAGTAAGTCCCATTGACTATAAAGGGACTTACGCCCTAGTAGCTGCAACTAAGGTTAGAATTGCAGCTGTGCGGCAGCTGGCTTGTACACCTTTACTTAGAAGTTCCATGTTACAGTACTCAGTGGAACTTCCTACCAAGGTAAGGGAGCACAAAATCACAACCATACATTTATGGGGAAGTAAAATCCCATTGAATTTGGTGGAAATCTGTTTTGAGTAAATGTGCAGAGGATAGGGCTGTTAAACGCACATAACAGCACCTCTCTCTCTTAACATGGTCAGCTACATCAGTACCTGCTGGTAAGCCACTGTGATATACAGGAAGCTGAACTAGATGGGCCTTTGGCCTGATCCTGCAGGGCTCTTCTTATGTTCTTACATTTGTAACCACATTATCACTCTGTGTAAAAGTATGTATGAGGAAGAGCACATCCAACACTAACAGGAGCTGGGTCTCTAGACTGAATATGACCATGTTTGCCCCCTGGCGCCTTTACCCTCAGCACACAAGTGCAGAGGTTGCCTTCTTCACATACTTGAAAAGATATTCATCACTCTATGATTTATTTATTTTCAAAGATTGATACCCTGCCTTTCCTTTGCAGTTCAACTATCTATTATCAATATATTCCAGGCTGAAATATAAAGAAACTTTGTACCCCCTGATAAAATTCCTCTCAGAGGCCCTGGTTAGGGGTCTTCACAAAAAGTGTCTTGCCCCCAAACCTGCCAAATACTGGAGGTGATACCAAGAGAGGTACAGTGCTTGCATTAATCTTTGCTGACTGAGAAGGCAAGAAAAGGCCCTGGGAGCACAGGCATGTTGAGACACACAACTGGGAAAGTCAGGGAATGAAAGCTATGCAATGCAGCCCCCTCCTCTGTGTATCCTCTCCAAATGGCGCAGCCAAAGGGAGAGAACAGCCTGCAGCATCCAGATAGTTGGCTGGACATGAAGTAAGTGTGGAACTATACAGGAAAAATCCAGGGATCTGGTCCTCACACATACCCCATCTCACAATCAACAGCTCTGAAACTTTCTATCAATCAGCGACTCTTGGCTCCTTTTATCCATCAACACTTCTGATATCTCTGTCATCAAGTGCTATCATGTAAGTTTTGAGTTGTGATGTGGAGCATCTCCAGCCTAGCTCCACGCATGTTCTTCAGGTTTAACCAGCATCAAGTGCTGGCCTATCCATTCCCCAACACAGATTTTGCCAGTGCACTTTCAACTCAACAACACTACCCATCTCAAAGCACTCTCTGTCACAGAGAGTGGGTCTTCCAGCTGCCCACAACAAAGCCCATCAGATCACTAGTGTATTCGCCACACAGTGACTTCATTACAGTGGGCCACATACATACATTATATACGTGTGTGTGTGTGTGTGTGTGTGTAAAACAACCAATAGAATTGTCAGCTTGTTTAACTAGCTCTGTTCCCTTGTCTGCAAACTGCAGCCCTAAGCCCAGAAAAATTTAAAAGATGAAGCTTTTTCTGACCACTTACACCTATGCCAGGTAAAGCTTCACCTGCTGCTTAATTTCTGCTGTTCATAGCTCAGGGAAGAAAAACAGTGGCAGATCACCCTTCAGAAGATTCCCTACCTGGCAACTTCAGGTAGGGGTGGGAAAAGACCCCCTGTCTAAAAGCCTTAAGAGCTGCTGCCAGTCAGTGTGGACAGTACTGGGCCAGGTGGGCCGATGGTCTGACTCAGTAGAAAGCTCTTCATAAGTCCAGGCAAAAACAAAGTGGCAACCCTAGAGGTCAAAAGCCAATTTAGTTCAGTGCTCCTATTGCAAAGAATCATTCATACACCATTTCTTCTCAGATCAGAGAGAGTAGCCCCCAAATTAGTGATAGTGATCAATTCTGCTCTGGTTTGCTGGATACAAGAATAGGACTGGAAGCTATTGGGGGGATTCCTGCAGCTGGGATAAATATTTGGCACTTGCTCCTTCAGTTCTGCTGTGCCTAACCTGATCAAGGCTTCATGGCAGGCTGTTTTCAGGTTGGATACAGCTCCATTGAACAGCCTTCCTTCCCAGACAGAGGCCTCCACTAAGCCTATACACAGAGAGGCAGCCACAAAGCCGGAGCCAGCAGAAAGACTGGGCCGGTTCCAGCCCGGGGGCTGAGGGATGTTACTCCAGATACAGCTGTAAATATTTGCTGGGAACGTAAAATCTGGGTCAACAATTTCAGAGCTGAGCCAGTGACTCATACCATGAGGCAACAGGGTGACTCAACCTAGCCCCAAGGACTTGGGGGGGGGGGGGTGGATGAGAAGGAGGGAGATATGACCACAGCCAGCCCTAGAGAAAGTGCAGGTCAGTGGGCCCTCGCCCTCCTCCATTGCACAATGTCAGGACTCCCCACACATGGTGCCTGTTGGAGTCCTGCATACCTATGTGAATTGAGAGGTCACTGTTGAATCAGATGAACCATTCCTTGGCCAGAGAGTAGAGAAAAGGAGGAGGAGAAGCAAAGTAGGATGGTCAGCTCAGGCAGTGGGTTGGAGGCAAAATTAAGAGCAGGGGCTGCCAGACCTGATTGGTGGGACACAATCCACTGGGTTGTTCTCCTGTGTGAGTCCTACTAAAATGGTGTGGAAGTGATACAAAAGCATTTCCACTATGTGTGTGCATGCACTCATCTATGTATGCATGCATGCACTGTCCTGGCCATATAACTTTCAGGGATCCAACAGTCACATGAAATAGCCTGAGCCAAAGAATTGGTCGGTCCAAGTTCAGTATTGTCAAAACCGACCAGCAGAAGCTCTCTAGAGTCTTTGGAGTCTTTCCCAGCCCCACCTGGAGATGCAAAGGTTTGAACCCCAAACCTCTTGAATGCAAAGCAGGTGCTCTACCACTGAGTGATGGGGTGTTCATACCATGCCATTCCACACAGCAAGAATAGAAGCAACATAGGCTTCTTCTGGGTAAGAATTCCAGATCCCATTCCCCCTACCTCTTAGTACAAAACATAGCTGTTGGAGTGCAGAGAAAATGTGATCTTTTGTCCACAAAGAGATGTGCAGACTATGAGACAATCAAAGACTTGATGTACTTTCAGGGCACTGTAAGCTGATCATGCAAAACAGCTCCTGGAACATTCATCCTTGGCTGACAGGTCATGGCGACAAACAACAAGGGCCTAGTTCTTCCTATAGGCATAGGCTGTACCAGTACAACTGCACTACCAACTGCAGTTGTGGGTTCACATGACTAAATGCCCCTCCCTACATGGAGGAAAAATCCTGCATGTAGAAAACTGACATGTCAGGGAAATGGCTAGGCAAGAATCCTTCCCAAAACCTGGTAAGGGGATGTGGTTGAGGAGTGATGTCAGCCCTCAACTAGGTTGGCCACTGGCTGAGGGCTCACATCCATCAGAGGGGTCCACCTGCCCAGACTAAGCCCTGAACCCTCAAGGAGCAGTGGCAGTGGTAGAAGCCTGTGTACCATCAGGGGTTGGGGTGGAGGATTCATGGGGGCCCAGTGTAGGGCTTTGCCTCAGAGATCCCAGCAACCCAGCTCAAGCATCAATTTCATGTATGGAGAAACATTCCGTCATGTTAGTCCCCAGCCTGAAGGAGTATGGCTCCATTGGCTCTTGTATCAAGTTTACTACCCGGGGCAAACCACAGGTGATGCAGGGGAGCTACAACTGCTATCACTTGTTTTTACTTGAAAGCAACCACTGGAGTTTCCATGCTGGGCTTTTTCCATTCTAGATTGTCCAACCAAAGTTGCTGTTGTCCCTGCAATGGGGGGAAAAGCATATAGGGACCTTTATATACATTTTTTTTCCCCCACTGTAGATCTGATAACAGCTGGGGGAGCAATTTAGATCTGGAATATCATGCTAGAGGGAGGGAGGAAACTTAGGAACACTGCTTCAGTCAAAATCAGGGGGCTCTACACCTGCTCCAAACATTAAAAAACCGGATTGTATCTTCACCATCCCATTTGGTTTGGCCCTCAGTAAGAACTAGGCCTATGTGACTCCCTGACCAGTGTCAGTTTGCCACCTTTTATCCTCCATCTACATGTTGGACATGTTCATCTAGATCTCCCCAGCTGTAGCCCCTCTTGTCAGATTTATTGCCTGGCCCCTCCCTCACCTATTGTGCAGCATACCTGGGAACCTGCTGACCTCAGTAGCTTATGGAGAAGGTAGATAATTTGACCAGAGAGGGGACAGGTAGGAGGAATTGAGAGTGTTTGCTTTCCCACCGTGTTGGACATTCAAGAACTGTGTCTGAGATAAGAAGTTGTGCTTCAGTGAGTTGGGCCCACAGCACTGCTGTCAGTTAGCATCTCAAGGTTGTTGGAGATGAAGACCATAGAGAGAAGTCAGATGGTTCGTTCTGTGAATTCCATGCTGTATATATTGAGATGACAGGTGCCACCTCTGAAAAAGTAGGGAAAAACTTGAGTTGAAGTTCCACATCAGCCTTGATCAAGTCCCACAGTCCTTAAGACACACTCTTGCCATGGAATGACAGCCTAGTGCTCACTGACATAGCTTTCAGGATCTATTCAGGTGCAACCAAACTAGCTTGGAATGGGAAGGACCCAGCTATAGCACTATAATAAAAACTAGGTCAGATTCTCACCAAATGTGGAAATGATCAGAACACAAAGAGTTTTAAAAACATCACTAGTGGGACAAAAATAAACCTTGTTTGTTTGTTTTTAATTGAAGCAATACAGCCTTCTAGAAGGCAAGAAAAGCTATATCCAGCAATTTGAATAATTACAGGAAGATGAATGGAAGGGAGTTCGTCTGTGGAAAAACCTGCTCATAATGGACAGGGATTCAAGAGAAGTCAGTGTAGATTTGAAAAGTTGAAAGAAATAAAAGCTCTAACTCCCCCCTTTCCTTCAGTTGTCTAATTGTTTCTGCACACTTCTCTGCACACAGTCAGAACCTAGACCATTGTTAGGGCATGGCACCATCTAGTGACCGGAGGTGAGTTCTTCAGGGAACAAAGCCATGTGTGTCCCTGAAGACCTTTTGCCAAATTCTGAGCAATTTGAATCAAAAACTATATTCACCTTGTTTGTATTTGTTCTGTGTTCCTCTCCCCTCCCCTCTTAAATCTGTTTGGCATCAACACATAGTCACAGTCTATACCAAATTTATTTTAAAACCCTAGAGTTTTTATTATGCTACTTCAAATAAAAAATTGTGTAACCATTTGGATAAAATCAACTCCCAGAAATGTCTTTTTCAAATACCACTCATTCCATTTTAAGGAAAATACAATCAACATTTGGGAGAGGGAATCTTGAATGTAGCTGTGAGGTCACAAGAAGGCTAGACCAAGATATTTTGTGACCTCTAGTGGCTGCCATGTGCAAATGCAGGGGATGTGCCTTGGAATAATCTGCAAATTGCAACACTGAAGAGGAGGCTTTGGGCACAACACTCAGAATACCCGTGAACCCAGCTGAGAATTACTTTCAAGATCCCTCCCCATTGAGATCAGTATTCATTCCTCTTAGTGCAGTGGTTCCCACACATTTAGCACCGGGACCCACTTTTTAGAATGAGAATCTGTCAGGACCCACCGGAAGTGATGTCATGACCAGGAAGTGATATCATCAAGCAGGAAAATTTTTAACAATCCTAGGCTGCAGTCCTACTCACACTTACCCAGGAGTAAGTCCCATTTGACTATCATTGTTAAAAGAATATACATAGTAGCTTGTTAAAAGTACAGGTCCTCCCCAAATGCAGTCACATACCATGGTAGCATCAAGTGTAATCTATTCAAAATAAAATATTGAAATGAATGGGAACCCACCTGAAATTGGCTCACGACCCACCTAGTGGGTCCTGACCCACCGTTTGAGAAACACTGTCTTAGTGCATGCTGCTTCACTGCTTTCCGCACAACCCATTCTATTGTAAAATATTGATGCCCCCAAGTGAATGCATAGATTACTTTTACATTTAGACTGCCCTTCTACAGGGCTGCTTATGAACATTGGCATGAAGAGATGGCTGTTCACCCTTAAAATAATACTGCAAAGCAGGATTATCACTCCTGTTTCAAAGATAGAGTGATTTGCCACCCAGCAACCCCACAGGCTGCATTGGAATTTTAACTAAGTCAGCTCTATGTCTGGCATTTCTCACAAATCAACACATAAGCTGAATAACTTGGTAGCAGACCAAATGAGGCATTCAGCTGGGAATCATCAGTTCCTTATAGGGAAGGCAGTCACATCACAGCAGTATTTCAGAGGCATAGAGGGCCAATGAAACAGGTATGTTTTGAGCCCTCACCTAAAAGCCTGCTGTTTTCAAACTCTCTGGGAGTTTGAAACCCGCAGTAAGTCTTTGTGGGAGGGGGCAGGGGGAAGGCAGCGACGTGATCCCCAGGATTGTGTCGCTCAGGGGGGTGCAGGGACTGGGATGCATTCACCAGTCCCTGCAGCAGCCATCCCTGTGTGTGGGGAGGCAAAAGCAGAAGCAGAGCGCAATCACCCCACTCTCCCTTTCCCTGACCTGGGGAGCCCTGCAGGCGCTCACGCAGGGCTCCCTGCACACAGGGACGGCTGCTGCAGGGACTGGTGAGTGCACCCCAGTCCCTGCAGCCCCGTCAGAAGGGAAAGCGGAGGATCGCACTCCACTTCTGGTTTTGCAGAGGGGGCAATCACTCCACTTTCACTTTTTCTGACCTGGGGAGCCCTGCCAGGTTGTGCAGGGCTCCCCGCACCCCCGGGTGGCTGCAGGAGTCTTGGGCAAGTGCACCCAAGCCCCTGCAGCCCCCCTGAGCAGTGAAATCCTGTGGATCACGCAGCTGCCTTCCCCCATCTCCTGGCTGCCCCTGCCCCTTAATGGTGCAGAGGCCAAGACCCACAGGCTGGGTTGTCGCGATGCCCCAGTTTGAATACCACTGCCTAAAAGCCATGAGGGAGGGAGTAGTTTTCAATTCCCCTGGAAGGAAATTCCATAGTTGTGGTGCCACTACAGAGAAGGCCTGAGCTGCCACCCCTCAGAGTGCACTTGGGACAGAGGTGGCACTTGTAGAAGAGCCTCCTCAGATGACCTAAGAGGGTGGGCTGGAATGAATGGAAGGATTTGGTCTTTTAGATAACCTGGACCCAAATCATGGAAGGCCTTAAAGATTAGAACTAGCACCTTGAATTGGGACCAGAAGTGAATGGGCAGCCGGTGTAGCTGCTGAAGCAGTGGTCCAGCAGAGTCATATTGTCTGACCCCTGTGACTCCAGCCACCACATTCCACACTAATTGCCATTTCTGAATGAGAGGGTAAATTAGAGGGTAGAGTGTGTTACAGTAGTCCAGTGGTTTTCAACCGCTGTGTCGTGGCACACTAGTGTGCCGCAAGGCCAGAGGAGGCAGCAGCTGTGAAAAGGAGCAGCTGCAGCTGCTTTGCAGCATCTCCTGCTGTGAGCAAGAGGAAGGCTGCAACCCCATCTTCCTTTACCTGGGAGTAAGCCCCATTGACTATTATGGGGCTTAGTTCTGAGTAGACACGCCTAGGATTGGGTATCAAGTCCCATGTCTGCCCAGCCTGCTGACTGGGCAACCGGAAAAGCCTGGAGGAGGTCTGGGTGGAGTGAGGAGGAAGCCAAGAGCAGGCAAGCAGGTAGGAAGCTAGCAAGTCTGCTGAGGCCACCAGCCTAAGAATGGGCTAGCTGCAGGTCCAGGAAAGTCCCTTCTCTTTGCCACAGTTGCCTGCAGCTCCCCAGAGAGACCCTTCCTGCCTTGCCTTTGCCTTTCAGAGGAGGGGTGTTGGGCCACAATCCTATCCACACTTTCTTGGGAGTAAGCCCCATTGACTATAATGGGACTTACTTCTGAGTAGACATGCCTAGGATTGGGCTTTTGGTCACCCTTTTTTCTGAAATACAAGAGCAGGCAATTGGGGGGGAATGTGAGGCAAGTGATTCTGGACCTTTGGAAGGTGTGGACCAGTGAGGGGAGGGACAGTAGGAGAGGTGCTAACTGCAATTATGAGATGGGGGAACGTGCCTGTGGGAGGGGGTGGGGTGGGGGAGAGGAAGAGAGAGAAGTGCCAATTGCCTGCTCCTGTATTTGAGAAAAAAGAGTGCAACCAAAAGCCCAACCCTAGGCATGTCTACTCAGAAGTAAGTCCCACAGGCACATTCTCCCCCCATGTGTTCCCCCCAGTCTTTGGCTGCAATCCTAACCACACTTTCCTGAGAGTAAGCCCCACTGAACAAAATAGGACTTACTTCTGAGTAGACCTGGTTAGGATTGTGCCCTTTGTCATGTAATGATTTAATTGTATTCATTATATTAATTAAAAATTAATTTTAATATAGTAATTTAATGTAAGTAAAAAACCGGGAGTGTGCCTTGACAATTTTAGTGCCTTGACAGTGTGCAAGTGAGCTGAAAAAGGTTGAAAATGGCTGCAGTGGTCCAGTCTTGAAGTTACTAAAGCATGGAACACTGTGGCCAGGTACAAAGGGCTCAGGTATGGTCTCAGTTGGCGCACCAGCCAAAGTTGGGGGACTGCACTTCTAGCCACTGCTGCCACCTGGTTCTCCAGAGAGAGCTGGGAGTCTAGGAGAACTCCTAAGCTGTGCACCCACTCTTGCATGAACCCGGTTCAAAGTGGGTAGATGATTCATTACCTGCATTGAGGATTTCCTGACCAGGAGGATCTCTGTCTTTTCAGGATCCAATTTTAACCTATTGACTTTCATCCAGACCCCAAACACATCCAGACAGCGCCCCAGGACTTCCACAGAATGAAATGACTGAGGCTGCATCTGCTGACACTATATACCACCTATATGACCCACCTAGTCCACTTTTAAATTTTGTAAATTTGTAAATGTACATTTTGAATACAAACACTGCTTTTTGCACTTCTAACTTTCGGAAAACAACAAAATCCTGGAAAAAATAAAACCATTTTCTCCCACCTCTACTTACAGTACAATAATACTTTCCCCCCAGCTAACTTCACACAGGGACTTTTCCTTTTTATCTCCTTGCTCCCCACCCACAAACATTAATAATTGTTAGAACATCTGCCTTATTTCAGAGCATACTGGTTGGGTATAGTAGACTTCTCTGAATGTATTAAATCTCCTACAGATTCCCAGTTCCCCTAGATGCCTGTGTCAGATCCCCAAGCATCTGACTAAAAACATCACTTCAAATGTATTCCACAAAATTAAATGGTGCGTCACTTGGCTCCTGATTTCCCCACATGTTTAAATATCACACTCTTGTTCTTGTCATTCATTCATTCAGGTTTAATTAATAGCATTCCCCTGATTTCAATTTTATATTTACATTAGAATCTTTTAGCTTGTTTCACTCATTCATAAGATTTAAGGCACAAGCCTAACCAGGTCTACTCAGAAGTAAGTCCTATTTTGTTCAATAGGGCTTACTCTTAGGAAAGTGTGGTTAGGATTGCAGCCTTATACTCCACCTTTCAATCAAAATGATCCCCAGGATGGTGTACAACAGTACAAAAAACAACTTCCCAGCAGTCCTTGGTTCTCTGTTTGTGCCCAGGCTGACCTTCCTTTCGGGTCCGAAGTCCCAGAACAACTGGCAGCTGGAACACTGCAGGAGTTCTTTGTGGCAAGGAAGGGGAAAGCAAGCTCTCTACAGCTGCTCCTACTCAGGCTTGTGGATGGGGCTTTGGAGGCCTTCCCCTTACTGATGTTCATCCTGAGTGGTGGATGTCTTCCAGTCTTCCAATAGACCTTAGTCCTCTGTCCAGTGGCAGAAGCCAGAGTGCCCTTTCCTTCAGCAGTCCCCAGGTAACTATGAGATCCATGTGCATGTATTAGAAAAGTCGGGAAAGGCATCTTTTAAATAATAACCCATTAGTATTTGTATAGGACTTCCAAAGTGTTCAAATGGTTTCATATACATTAGCTGTTCTTCCACCAACTGTGCATAAGGCAGATCCAATATTATTGATATTGATGTTGCAGATGGGAAGGAAGCTTGTCTAAGGAGGTCACCTCTTAGCAGAGGCAAAAGTTGAATCAACAGCTCTCTGGATCGCTGTTCCTGCTTTTAGCTACTATGCTAATCTTCTTTTGCAACTTTGATTAGGAGTACAAGGAGGTGGTAAATGCATAATGCATTTACAGGGTAGCCGTTTCTCTCTCTTCTTATGTCCAGGGTTTGCACAATATGAATCTATCCATTGGAACGGGTTGTGTTCAGAGCCTTCCAGTGCACATAACAGGACAGAATATTGGGCATGGCTGTAGTCCATAGGCACTACAGGTTGAAAGAAGCGGGGTGGGGGGCAGTGATGGCACTCTGAGAACTACAGTTCTCAGTTTGGTTTGGAGGGGTAGCTGTCTTCCCTGAAGAGGCTGGGAGAGCTGCCTCCGCCCACCCCAGCCCTGTCACTGACTCAAGTCTCCAGCTGATCCCTGGGTCACATGCTGGAGTTCTGTAACTCTCTCAGCCCTGATCCCTTCAGGCATCAGTCACTGCAGCTCAGCTATGGCCAAGGCAACTCCACGCACAGTACTGATCACCGGCTGTTCCTCGGGCATTGGGCTGCGCATGGCTGTACAACTGGCACAGGACCCTGGCAAGCGATTTCAAGGTGAGACCAGAGCATCCCCAGGGGGTGGGATTGCTTGGGGGGGGGCATGAAACTTAGCTGGCTGAGTGCTTGTTTTGGAAGTCTGTTCTTCTGGGATGGCAGGTCTTTAATGCCAATTCCCTGACAAGAGATCACAACTTGATACCTCACAAAGGAATAACCTGAACTGACCAAAAAAGAATTAAATTACTAGGTGTGCCTGAAAGCTTTGCTGTTGCCCAGCAACTCTTAATGCTCAACCCCACAGGTTAAAGAAAGAGACAATTGAATGAACCAGCGATAGGGTGATAACTTTAGCTGCAGCATTAGGGAAACCCAGGGTGGACCTCCCTACTCCCTTCAGTCTGGCATTGTGTGCAGTGTGCTGCAGGACCCCCCCCCCCCCCGGCCACTTCATGTCCCATAAATTCACGTGCCTGCACTGCCCATCCAGCCTGGCACCCCTTTTGCCCAGAGCTTTCCCAGGCTTGAAGGCGCATAGCACTCACTACATGCTCTGAGCCTTTGATTCCAGTCAGCATAGACCAGGGGTGTCCAAACTTTTTGGCAGGAGGGCCACATCATCTCTCTGAAACTGTGTTGAGGGGCTGAATTAATTTACATTTCAAATTTGAATAGATTTACATAAATGAATATATTAGAGATGGAACTTGTATGAATGATTGAAGGTCTTGCAATAGCTCAAGGCCTATTAAAGTTCTTGCACAAAGCAAGGCCAGCCTTTCCTTCACTGCCACTGCTGTATCATGGATGTGAAACAGCAAGCAGTGGAGGAACCCTTGTCCCACAGCTCATGCGAGAGGTCAAACAGCCATCTTCACACTGAGAGCAATTGCGTTGGGCCAGCACAGGCTCCAGCAAGTCTGCAGAGGGCCAGGTGCTCATTGAAGACTGGGGGCTCCCCGCAGGCCGGATTGTGAGTCCCTGAGGGCCACAAGTGGCCCCCAGGCCGGGGTTTGGGCACCCCTGGCATGGACAATGCTGAGCTACATATGGTCTGACCCACTACAAGGCACTATTGATGAGCCCATCTACTTCTCCTCAAGAGCATGAGATTACCTCCTTGCCCCTTTCCAATAACCACTGTCCAACTAAGTGCAAGTCACTCCCTTTGTCCAGCAACTTCAATGAGTGTGAATTCAGGCATTACCCAAAGGTTACTTGTGTAACTAGCTAGAGATAATGATATCAAATACACTACAGTAAGAATGTTATCAAAGCCCAGCTTCTCTCCCCACTGCCCCCAATCCAATCATATCTACTTATCTTTTCTGCCATGGGAGTTAGAATGCAAGGTGGCTTGTGCTTCTTACATAGCCCAGAGTTAGGTAACTGAACCAGGGGGAGGCGCTGAGTCCAAAGGGCATCGGAGACAGAAATTGAACTCTAGGTCTGTTAGATAATGCTGCAGTGATACACCAGGGGCATGGGGGGGGGATCGCACACTGGTTCTTCATTTCTTTATGCACCATCCACCAACAACACCACACATGTGCACAAATTCAAATACTGCATGCATGACACCACAACACAAACCTTACTGGAGCAACAGAAAGAAAAACTGGGCACAGCTTTGCAAAACACATCACATGCATATGCTGTATATACAGAGTTGCAAAGCAGTGCATGCACAACAGACACATGCACAAATGTCACCAAAGCCAGGACTGGCCTAGGAGTTGTGGGACCTAATTGGAAGCATTTTTTTGCAGGGCCCCAGGTTCACAGTCAAAGTCTGCATGTACAATCTTAGAGATAGAAATAAAATTTGTTATAGACATTATATCTTCATGGAAAAAAGGAAAGCAATCAAAATGTATGCTTAAAAAGTGCATGTGAGTTAATGGGTCTAAGCACATTTTAATATAAAATTGCATACATGTAAATCTACAAGTAAACAAACAAAATCTCTAGATTAGCTTTGAAAATAGCTACAAGACCACTTCTTAGAGTGACTGTGAAATGATTTAGTTAAAATATTTATTTTTTATTCATACCTTAGCATGGAGCCTCCTTATGGGCAGGGCCCAATTGGGAGCAGTTGGTCCAATTGTCTTAAAGCTGGCCCTGATCAGAACATAAGGGTTGTGTTTGTGTAATCAAACCAAACCTAGTGAGGTCCTAGCTGAGTTGCAAAGCTACTCCTTTGGTACTCCTCCTAGGTTGCAGAGCTAGTCCTAGGCATGATCTGACTCAGTACTAGGCAGCTTCATCTGCAGTCCAGAATACTGTTTACAACATCAGCCAGTCAGGTGTCTCAGGAAGCTAACAACAAAGAATAGGCTATGAAGGTGTTATCCCTCCCCAGCAGCTAGTGTTCAGAGATAGATTGCCTCTGTATTTCATGGTTCCATTTAATTACCACAAGTCATAGCCATCAACAGGCCTCTCCTCCCAGAGTCCCTTCTTGAAGCCATGCACATCATGGGACACACAATAAAATCTAATACAGCATGCAGTCACGCATCATGCATGCACACTGCATGGATGTAGTATATGGCTGGGTTTGCACCCCAGCCCTTGAGCCTCAGTCATCAATATGAAAACTAGTCCTTGCAAGTTGCAAATACAGACCATCACAAAGAATGCTATCACAGGGATCTAGAATGCGCATTACTAATTCTGTCCCCTTTACATTTTGCTACCAAAAAATTAATTCGATGGCATTCATTTATGCAGGAGAAGCACATTAAGATCACAAATCTAAATGCACTTAACATGGGAGTAAGTTCCACTGAACCGAACTTATTTCTAAGTATACATGCATAGACTTGCACTGCAGTAGAATAACAGTAGGAAGAACAACAGAGGGAAGGTTTATGGGATATTAATGGAGGATGTCTTGTTGGGGCAGGTTATTGGAGTCCAAGAGGAAGAAAGAAAGAAAAGAAAAACTGGGCAGATCTCATCTGTATTATCTGCAGTAGTTTAGGTGTTTCTCCACAACCAATGAGGTCTAGAAACTTGATTTGTAAGAAATGAAAGCTGAGATTCATCAGGCTTCTATTTGATAAGTAACCAGTAGTCACCATTTACAGGATGATTAAAAGAGCACAAATAATCCTTTCCTACTAGTGCATAAGAGAGTGAGGCTCAGTTCAGGGATGGCATGAATCTCAGCCTCACATAGTCCACTCTCTTTCCCTCCTCTGCGAAGGTGGCAAAGAAACCTGGAAGATCTAGGCTCAAATCCCTGCTCAACCTTGAAGCTTCCTGAGTGACCTTGGGCCAGTTGCTATCTCTCAGACTAACCTACTTCACAGGGGTGTTGTGAGGACCCAAGAACCACATTCACTTCCATGAGCTCCTTGGAGGAAGGACGGTATAAAAATGTGGGGGAAAATAATTGACCCAGAAAGTTTCTTATACAGTATTCTCAAAACAGGAAGCTGCAATTTGTTGTAAACTGCAAAGTAAGCTTTAGACTTGGGGAGCATGAGGGAACACCTTGGGTTGTTGTTACATTTGAACCTGTCCTTAATGAAGTTAAGAGCCTGAGCTGTGAATGAGGAACTTACTTTCATGTGAATTCACTAGGTAACCAGAAGCAACTCTCTCTGTCTCAATCCCCTTAACCTCAATATGGGGCTAAAAATACTGATTTTTTTTTTTTTAAAAGCAAATGCATGTAAACAATTTCAATTGCCCTGAGAGCTCCATTGAAATGCTAAGCAATATTACAACATAATTTCTCAGGCACCATATCCTTGACTCCTCCCACAAATGGCATATACAAAATCTACACTAGTACTGTGTTTAGCAATGGAACATTCCTCCTCCTGGCAGCTGGGCTTTTTCTCCCCAACCATCATCACAGAGGGGGATTATCTATAGAGGGATTTAGCCCCATGACCCTAAAGCAGCTTACAATGCGTGAATCCTCAATTGCCCTTCTGACCCCTGGCAACAAACCAGCAATCCCTCTGCCTCTGTGTCAGTGAACCTATGTCTTAGGAGGCCAATGGAGTGTTAGGATACAGCTCAACAGACCACCCAGGTGGGGGGGGGGAATCTCATTACCCGTCTCCAGACACTGCCAACATTTGGTCACCTGAACTGCTGTTCTTTCAGCTACAGTTTCCTTCAGGAATATTCCAGTTGCCTTTCCTGCATGCTTTATTATTTATTTATTTATCACATTTTTATACCGCCCTCCCTCTAAGGAGCACAAGGTGCTATAGTAGTTTGTCCCCTCCTTTTGTCCTCACAACAACTCTGTGAGGTAGGCAAGACTGAGAGATAGTGACTGGCCCATCCTCATCCAGGAAGCTTCATGATTTCTTCCAGGTCTATGTCCAACTCCCAAACCACTACAGTTCTTGTTGGGATCCAGAGAAGAAGTATGCAATCTCATACTTACATCAGTTTATTGCAGGGGTGTCCAAACATTTTGGCAGGAGGGCCACATTATCTCTCTGACACTGTGTCAGGGGCCGGGGGGGTGGGTGGGAAAGAATTAATTTACATTTAAAATTTGTATAAATTTACATAAATGAATTTAGTAGAGCTGGAACTTATATGAATGAATGAAGGTCTTGCAGTAGCTCAAGGCCTATAAAAGGCCTTGCACAAAGCAAGGCCAGCCTTTCCTTTGCTGCCACTGCTGCATCACAGATGTGAAACAGCAAGTAGTGGAGAGAGCCCTCGTCCCACAGCTCAGGTGAGAGGTCAAATAGTCATCCTCATGCTGAGAGCAGTTGCGTTGGGCCAGCACGGGCTCCAGCAAGTCTCTAGAGGGCCAGAAGTTCATTGGAGATTGGGGGCTCTCTGAGGGCCGGATTGGGAGCCCCTGAGGGCCGCAAGTGGCCCCCGGGCCGGGGTTTGGGCACCCCTGGTCTATTGCATGTGTAGAGCAGGCCTAAATGATTTAATTAACCTGAAAACATTAATTTAAAGGGGCTCTTGGTACTTCAGCATTTTCCCATTGCCTCATCATGCCCCCCCTGCCACTCTCCCTGTAAGCTACTCTCCATAAGCTACTGTGCTCTGTCTTCCTTCCAGTCATTGCCACTATGCGTGACCTGCGCAAGAAGGACAAGCTGGAGGCAGCTGCAGGGGACACACTCAACAAGACTTTGACCATCCAGCGCCTTGATGTCTGCAATGACGAATCTGTGGCTGAGTGCATGAACAGCCTTCCTGACAAACGGCTGGATGTGCTGGGTAGGGATTCAAGAGGCCTGACTTCAAAGCCAGACAGCCAGATGCTCACAGTCATGATCATTTGCTATGAGGGAAGGGGAGTGCTGAAAGGAGTCAAGGAGAGGGTGCTCTTTGCTGTGTTGTGCTTGCCCTGGGAATGGCGTAACATTTGTAACAAATAGGCATTTTTATCCATATTGTGGATGGCTCAATGCTAAGTAGACAATTAAGTGGCTAAGTTAAAAAGAATACTGCCAAGTCTCAGTCAGGTTCCACGTTAGCAATCATTTCTTCCAATTAAGTATCTGTGCATGGAATTGCTTGCTTTGCATACTTGCTTTGGGTTTTTGGGAGGGTTGTGCGTGCTTGTTTTTGAAAACTTAAAACAGTGGGTTCATTATTTATCTCTAATGTGCTCAGACACACACACACCCAAAGCTAGATCATTCAAAGACACAAGCCGATAAGAACTTAAGAGCCAAGGGCCCATCTAGTCCAGCTTCTTGTATCTCACAGTGGTTCACCAGATGCCTCCGACTGCACACAAGACAATAAGATACCTGTATCCTGTTGCCACTGCCTTGCACCTGGCATTCAGACATAAGCTGTCTCTAAAACCTGGAGGTTGCATATAGTTATCATGATGTATAACCTGTGATGGACCTTTTCTTCATAAATCTATTCAATTGCTTTTAAAGGTGTCTAGGTCAGGTGCCAACACCACATCCTGTGGCAAAGAGTTCCACAGATTAATTACTCACTTGGTAAACATGTATTTTCTTTTGACTGTTCTAACGTTCCCGCCACTCATTTTTAGTGGCTGTCCCCTGGTTCTACTGTTGTGCAAGAGGGAAAAGAACTTCCTTCTATCTACTCCGTAAATCCCATGCACAATTTTGCATGACTCAATCATCACCCCCTCAGGTTCTGATCTCACCTCACATAGATTTACCATGAGCGGAGAGCAGGGGTGGACAAGATGAATCACACACCAGTGTTTCTCAACATTTGTCCTCCCCTGTACCATTTCACATGGTCCACCTATTCGAACTACCACCAGAAGTAAGTGGCAGTGACATCATCACAAGTTATTCTGGGTCTGGAGACCAGATGTGACACAACAAACACCAGTAAGAGACTCAGGGTGGATGGGAGAGCTTTTCTGAGCACAGAAAAGCATGCTTTGGAGCTCTGCCCGCTGAGCCAAGCCTCCTACCACAGTTTGTTATGTTGCGTTCATGTTGGCGGGTGGCGGGTATCTAGGGGTCCAGCAAGTACCACCAGACATCACCTCAAGTACCACTGGTTGAGAAACACTGTTCTACACTGAGGACAAAAAGTTCCTTACCAAGAGTCTTTCCCCAAGAAAGCTTGCACCAGTGGCACCGTTGAACCTCTAGCATTGTGACTGAGGTTGTCTGGGCCTGGGCTCCCTAAACTACAACTGATGCCATTTGCAGATCATTAGCTCACTGTAGGAGGCAATTACCTTACTAGATTCTCTTCTCTTTTTTGACATTGGGCACAATCCTAACCAGGTCTACTCAGAAGTAAGTCCTATTTTGTTCAGTGGGGCTTACTCTCAGGAAAGTGTGGTTAGGATTGCAGCCATATACTCTTTTCTTCTTTCCTTAAGTCAGTATATACAACCATTTCCACTTCCTTAATGACTATCATTAAAGCACAGAAACCATTTTCAGGTCAAGTACAATGAAGAGTGGCTGAATTAGCTGCAAAAGGATTGGAGTGATTCCCTACCTGTTGGTTGTGATTCAAGGGCTAGTTCACCAACCGTCCAAAATAGGGCCTATGTCACTCATGTGTCCCTGTAGCTGCCTTGCCAGGCATGTGCTTCCACCTGGTCCTTTTGCCCAGCCTAGAATAGTGAGGGAAGCATCCTCTCTGTGGTTGCTAGGCCCATCTGTGATGAGACAAGATGCTCTTGTGGTTGCCTAGCAACCACACTGCTTCCCCTTGGGAGAGGCCAGAGTTCAGTGGCAGAGCACCTGCTTGGCATAGGAAACAGCTCCAGATGCAATCCTCTTTCCCTGGACTGGCGAAATGGCCACCCTAGAGGCCGAGCAGGTGCAACCAATGGGAGGAAATGGCAACAGTGGGGACAGCGTTGATGGAAAGAAGAGTTTCTCATTCGGAGCAGCAGAGGAATGTGCTAAAAACCAGAAATGGGTGCAATCTGAGAATCTCCTGTCCCAGAGGCTGCTCTGATGGTAGTAGTGGAAGCTGTGCAGCTGGAAACTTTTGAGTAGGGGATGGTCGTAACGCTATAATGTATTTATCTGGCCTAGTGAATAATGCTGGCGTGGGGCTCGTGGGCCCTGTAGAGTCTATCTCCATTGATGACATGAAGCGCGTCTTTGAGACCAACTTCTTTGGCACTGTCCGCATGATCAAAGCCGTTCTCCCCGAGATGAAGCAGCGTCAGAGCGGGCACATTGTAGTCATCAGCAGTGTCATGGGATTGCAAGGTGAATATGAATGGCATGGAGAGGGGGAACGTGGGGGCAGAGAATCCTGCACCCATATGGATGGGTTACCACGCTTGTGCAGTGGCATGTGCAAGTGCGGCCACACATGTGCTGAAACATGCACATTCTAGGGGTCTTCGACAGTTAGCTCTTGGCACCCCACAAAGGAAGGTTGGCATTTAAGAACCACGGGTAATCAAAAAGCACAGCATTATTTATTGAGGGGTCAATTACAATTAGAGGACAGTGAAATGAAAGTGCAGATCCAATCAAATATATAGATCTCAACGTGCACGTAATGATGGTATTTTAAGGGGGAAACCATTCTTAAACCAGTGTCTGTTTTCAGAAAGAGTAGAGAGGCAGAAGAGGAACATCAGGGCACTTCGCAGAGGGAGGAAAAGGCATGAGGATGGAGTGAGCCAAACTGTCTTCCTGAAGTTGACCAACTCTGAAAGAAGCAACAATGTGACTTTACGCTGATGAAGGAAAAGGGGGGAAAGTAGAACAGGGGCAAGGAACAGGGCTAGACAAATACAATGGAAATAAGATTGTTTACCCCGGGGGCAGGAGGGTTTATTCCAGGAATACAAGCTCCAGTGTGAGTGAGCAAAGCAAGGGTTCTGCTGAGAAATTTGAGGAAGGCTCACCGGGTTGTAAGGGCTATCGCAATAAGAATTTACTCCAAAAGATTGGTACTAGCTTTCAGCCTGGGACCAACCATGAAGTGGACTGACACGCTTGTACACTCGCACCCACACCCACTTTGCTTTCCAAACAGGTGTCCCCTTTAATGATGTCTACGCTGCCTCCAAGTTTGCCGTGGAAGGTTTCTGTGAGAGCCTAGCTGTGCAACTCCTTAAATTCAATATCTTGTGAGTGATTTGGGGGAATAAAAGGGCTGGAATTTACCCATTTAGCCCAGGGAATTTTGAATACAGTGCCCTTATCAGAAGCATCAGAGTAAAGAATCTCTCTCCAGGCCAGCAATTTTCAACCGGCGCGTTGCTGCAGCGCATTGATGTGCCATAAAAATGGGTTTATTCTCTGTCCAGTCCACAGAAAACCATATCCACGGCTTAATTTTTGCTTTTTTTTTTTGTTGGCAACCTTCAGTCTCGAAAGACTATGGTATCGCGCTCTGGATGGTGGTTCTGGCACAGCGTCTAGAGTGGCTGAAAAGGCCGATTCGGGAGTGACAATCCCTTCCACACTGGGAGCAAGTGTAGTGTGTCCCTGGTCTGTCTCCCTGGCTATGGGCCTTCCTTCTTTGCCTCAGACTGTTGGCCAAGTGTCTCTTCAAACTGGGAAAGGCCATGCTGCACAGCCTGCCTCCAAGCGGGCTGCTCAAGGCCAGAGTTTCCCACCTGTTGAGGTCCACTCCTAAGGCCTTCAGATCCCTCTTGCAGATTTTTGCTAGAGATCACCATTTTATGTGAACAGTCAAGTAATAAAATAGATGTGCTTCTGGGCATGTGAGTTGTTTTTGTGTATGCAGTGGTGGTGATGACATTTGCAAGCATAGCATGATCCTGCTATGGATAATGGTTATAACTGGTGACATTTCATCTTTTTTGGTGTCATATAAACATGAATTTCAAGAAAGAGGTGCATTGAAATTTAACTGGGGGGGGGGCTATATGCTTAACTATTAGGTCTGTGTAAATTCTACCCTAACAGGTGTTTTTAAGATATTTACTGGGCATCAAATGAGCCTGATCCCAAATTCTGACTTCTTCTCTCAACTTCTCTTCTCTGTAGTGTGTCTTTGGTAGAACCTGGCCCAGTGAACACAGAATTTGAGATGAAGCTGATGGAGGAGGTGGCACGCTCTGAGTTTCCAGGAGCTGACCCTGCCACTGTGAGATACTTCAAGGAAATCTATCTTCCGGCCTCGCATGAGATATTCTCCACCATGGGACAGACCCCCGAGTCTGTGTCTACGGTAGGGCATACTTACACAAGTGATGTAAGAGAGGCTGAGGGAAAAAACCCCTCAACACACCCAATCCCTGACATATCTCACCTCACTGAACAGGTGTGATCAGCGGGCAAGATCCTGAAAAACCAGTCTGCTGCACCATACTGGCACCAATGGCTCCCACCTTCTCTAGCTTGCCTGCCTTGTGATACACACACAGACCCTTGTTGTCTCTGGATACATGTGTGGTTGCCATTGCAAACAAGAAGCAACTTCATCTCTGAGTAAGCCCCAGACTTAGTGGACCTGAACCATCCGGCCTATCAGACACTTGCATAGTTATACTATAAGGCTAGCTCATGCCTGCTTTTTCCAGGATACATCTTAGCCAAAGAAGCAAGGCTGTTGTCTCTGGTGCTTTATGTAATGCCATGCTCTCTGATCCCCATTATGAAGCAGGTCTAGAATCCTGTGCTTAAAAAAAAAAAATTAAGGCTGCAGTCCTAGCCACACTTACCTGGAGTAAGCCCATCAACTATAAAGAGACTTGCTTAGAATTGAGCTCTAAGTGAAATGCATTCACTTAGAGCCCAATCCTGAGCTCGGTGCTCCAGCTTTCCGCCAGAGCGCACTGTTGCTTACCACCAGGGCCAGCACCCGTGGCAGCCCAGCGCTGGGCTAATGCCAGGCGGGCACCTGTCCTCCCCCGCTTGGTGCTCTCACGGACTGTTGAGCCGTGGCACTGTAAGCGGGGGCAGGGAGGAGGCGTTCCGGGGAGGAGGAGGGGTGGGGAGGGTGGAGAGAGGGCTTGCGGGAGGCAGGGCTCAGCGCCATACACGAATGCCTTTACTGCTGAAAAGTAAAAGAAAAGATTATTTTCAGTATAGAAAATTGGTGTTCTAGAAAACAGATACATAAAATAAGAGAGACTCATTGGAAGGCAATGGGACCAGTGCACTGTTGAGTAAAGAACTATCTGTTCTGAGCACTGGAAGCTCAAACCATTTTCCATACCTGCATCTCCCCTCCAGCATTTAGTAGAAGCTGCCCATGGATTTCCAGATTCTTCTCTAAAACCATGAGAGCTAGAAGCATCTTCTTGAAAAATGAAAGCTTCTGCTGAAAGCTGGAGCACTGGATCAAATGAAAGGCAAGGAATGGGCCTTACTGGTACCGTCTCTCTGTCCTATGGATATATGAATATACCTTATATTGAGTCAGACCATTATTCCATTTTGCTGAGTACTTCCTAGTCCACCTGGCAGCAGCTCTCCAGCATTTCAGGCAGAGGTTCTTCCCTAGCCCTGCTACCTGAAATCCTTTTATTACTAGAGATACTGGAGATTGAACCTGGAATTTTCTGAATACAAAGCACGGGCTTTGCTGCTGAGCTTAGCTTTAAGATCCTCAAAGGAAAAATATTAGCCCCAAAACCTGTGAAAACACAACACTCCCCTATTGATCTTCAGCCTTTGGCATAGGCTTCTCTCATACAGAAGAGAATCATGGGTTCAAAAGGAGTGAGGACTGAACCACAAAAGGGCAAACAGGAGGACTAAAATGCAAGGTTTTCATATCAAAATCCTAGTCACTTTCTTCCCTCCCTTTCCCCAGGCTGTTGTGAATGTAATTGGGAAGGCGCGCCCACCATTCCGGACACAGACTAACATGCTGTACACTCCGCTGGTGGCCCTCAAGTACGCCGACACCTCCGGGAACCTGTCCGTTGGCACATATTACAACCTGCTTTTCCGCTTCACTGGCATCTTCCACCTCAGCATGAGCTTCCTCCGATGCATCACATGTAGCTGCTGCCGGCGCCGGATCACCCCTGCCTGAGATGGCCTGATCTTGCCATGTAATCCTGCTATGCAGCTTTGGAGCGCCTGACCCAAGCAGGGGGACACGAAATATTTGCTACAGATCAGCCCACTTTTGTTCTAAAACTGGATTCCCCATAGATGAAGGAGTCCCAGAGACAATGACTGCAAACAACAGGAGGAAGGGGTATGGTTGCTGCATGGCTTGGCAGACCCTTTTTTGTGATCACACCCTTCGCTAGATAGCAACATCCACTTAAATCATGTAGGGCTTCCTATACGAAGCTGCCTTATACTGCTCAGACCATTGGCCCATCTACAACTGGCAGAGATTTTTCTGAGATATCAGACAAGGGTCTTTGCCACCTCTACCTGGTGGTGGTAGGTGTGTGGTAGGCTGCTGTGGTGGTAGGTGGGCCGCTGTGAGATACAGGAAGCTGGACTAGATGGGCCTATGGCCTGATCCAGTGGGGCTGTTCTTATGTTCTTATGGTATGCCAAGGATTGAACCGGGGACGTTCAGCCTGCAAAATCAGATACTCTACGCTGAGCTGATGCTCTCCGTTGCTTCTGATTGCTTCCATTGCTCCATATCTTCCATTGCTAAGATATGGAGCTGCCTTGAGCAGAGCCAGGCTACTGCTCCATCTCCTCTAATATTGTCTACCCTGACTGGAAGCAGCTCTCCAGGGTCTTGGGTGGAAATCTTGTCCAGCCCAGTTACCAGAGATCCTTTCACTGGAGAGGCCAGAGATTGAACTGGGGCCCTCCTGCAAACAGAATATCTTCCCAATCTTCAGGGCCAGTTTCAGAATGCTGGGGTCACTGTATACAGTAAGTTAGAACACACAAGCCTGGAGCACACACCCAAAAATCCTCTGCCAGATAACTCACTCACCAAAGCCACATGCCAAATGCATGTTGAAAAATGCCACTTTCCAATTAGTGCTGTGACTAAAGGACAGTTTTCTCCTCTTTCATACCGGTGTGCTGTCCTTTAGTTACCCAGTGCTAGGTGGAATGGGGGGGGGGGGGTGAACTCAGACACCAAGCAATGCCTTTGTTTTAAGCCAGGGGTGTCTAGACTTTTTTTGCAAGAGGGCCACATCATCTCTCCGACACTGTGTTGGGGGGAAAAAAAGAATTAATTTATGTTTAAAATTTGAATAAATTTACATAAATGAATATATTAAGGTGGAACTTATATGAATGAATGGTCTTGTGATAGCTCAAGGTCTATAAAAGATCTTGTGCAAAGCAAGGCCAGTCTTTCCTTTGCTGCTGCTTCACAGATGTGAAACAGCAAGAGGCGGAGGGAGCCCTCACAGCTTGCGCTAGAGGTCAAACAGTTGGCCCTCGCACTGAGAGTAGTCATGTTGGGCCAGCGCAAACTACAGCACATTTCCAGGGGGCCAGAGGCTCATTGGAGACTAGGAGCTCTCCAAGGGCCAGATTGGGGGTCCCTGAAGACCGCAAGTGGCCCCCACGCTGGGGTTTGGGCACCCGTTTTAAGCATTTGTCCAGCTTCCATAAACTTCCTCAGTTGTCCTCCTGCCAGTCTCAAGGCTCCGGCATCCGCCCCATTATATTTACTCAGCTAAGAAGTCAACTGTGCCTATGCATAGCAATTATTGCTGTGGCAGAGGCAGGCATCACATCCTAGCATTACCAAAAGACCTTGAGCCATAAGGCTATATTTTACCAAGCAAGGAAAAAACCTATTATGTGCACCTTGTACAAGTAAGGAAAATCATGAGCAGCTCTGTTCAGATGGGGCTGGGAGAGTCAGCACTTCAGTTGTGCTGGCTTCCTGGAGATGGATGATCCATTGGGAAGGATGGAATTAATAGACCTCTCTATTCGTCTCTATTAGTCAAACGTTTAGATATTATAAGCAAAATGCAGCAAAGTGAAGCCATTTTTAAAGAGAAGTTTCATTGGCCTGCATGGGTAAATGGGCATTATTATTATTATTATTATTTATTATTATTATTTAGTAGTAGTAGTAGTAGTAGTAGTATTTATATACTGCTTTTCAACAAGAAGTTCACAAAGCGGTTTACAGAAAAAAATCAAGTAACTAATGGCTCCCTGTCCCAAAAGGGCTCACAATCTAAAAAAAATCACATTTTGCCATTCCAAGCTTTTGTACAGATAGGCAAAAGAAAGAGAACTGCAAAACACATACACTGAGTAGCTCCTTTGGAGACAGGGTAGGAAGACAACTACTGAGATTAGGACTGCATGCTTAATCAGTCAATACTGTTACAGTAATCCATTGATCTTGGGCTCAATTAAGGTTGTGTTCCCAATTCACTGGATAGTAATTTTAAAAAAATGATATGTTTTTATTAATGTAGATTCTTACGAAAACTGTGGCTGGAGAATCTTCATTTTGAAAAGGTTTTCCCCATCTTTCCCTTGGAGGAGGAAATGCCTCTTCCAGGGCCAATCAAAGAAGTAGCATCGCCTTGAGCAGAGGTCTCCAAACTTTTCAGTATGAGAGCCACATAGTATATTCTACACATTTTTGTGGACCAAAAAAAAAATCAGGTTTATAAATGAATTAATACATTTTACTTGGATTATTTTTTGTAACCAGCATGATATGATTCAGAACAAAAGAGAAATGTGACAATTACAAAGAAACAATGCCATATATATAACATTGGATTTATAAGGAGTAAATAAGGAGTAAAAGAAAGAGTATATAAAGAGATATATAAGGAATCTATCTATCTATCTATCTATCTATCTATCTATATCTACATATAAAGGAATTAAAATGTCAATCATTAGCAAATGCTCTGACAAAAAAAATGCAGCTGGGGCCAGATAAAATCTTGTGGCAGGCTGGATTTAGCCCCAGGATCATAGTTTTGAGATCCTTGGCCTTAAGCATGAATTAGTGGAGACACACAAGACTACTCAAATGGCATTTGGGAAACTTCAGTTGGCAGAGGACTGAGCATCAATGCTTGCTCTGCCTTATCTAAAAAGCAAAGTATAGCTATTTTTCAAAACTGCTTATTCAGAAGCAAATGTTTACAGATTTGAGCAGTTAATTGATTAGGACATGTGGTCCTAGGTATAAAATTCAGCTTACATTTTGTTTTGCTTTTAAAGGCAAGTGTCTAACCTTCACGGCTGCAAAGAACACATGTCAGCAAAGCCTTCTGAAATCTAAGGAGCCAGATAAGTGGTTGGAAAAGATTTACCATGTCTGGAGGTGGGGTTTTAGTGTTCTTATCTCTCCCCCCTTGCCGCATGCAGCAAAAGCAGAATAAATTGTGCAAAACAACAAATAAAAACAATGCACTAAATCAAAGAAAATAAGAGAAATTATCCAAATTTGCTCCTTTATGGACAACAGAACATCAATTTAATGTTAGCACTTTACATGGCCCTGAGAACAAGGCTGAAACAAATGAACTGTTCAGCTGGCAGTGTTTGTTCCTGCCTTCCAATTTAGGAGGGTGCAGATTAAAGGAAAAACAATGAGCAGGACCATATAGTGTGCTCTAATGTGTTTGGGAGGAAAAATTCTGGGAAGTAGAAAGGCTGCAAAATCAAATGCTGCAAAACCAAATGCAGTCTGCCAATGCTGATTATCAGAATCAAAATGAAGGGTTATGGAAGAGGAAAGAGGGCATGAAACAGGTTATTGCTGTTACCAAAACAAATACTAAGTGAGCAAGAAAACCTCCATAGTTGTTCAGAAAGATTTTCTGTACTTGGTCATCTCTGGTACCAACCTACTGATGTGATATCAGATTCTGGAAGCTGCTTCAACTAATAAACAGGTCTCAATTTGTGAAGACAACACAACAGTTAACAGGATTCTGTATTTATTATCACAACTGTATCCTACCTTATTCTGAAAAAAAAATTAAGCACAGCATATTTGAGACTTATCCCATTTAATCACAAACAAAAGCACAACCTTGTAAAGTAGGCTAGGCTAAAAGACTAGGTCAGGAGCATTCAGTTAGCATTGTGAGTAACGTGAAAATTTGAAGCCAGTCCACCTGAATCCAAGACCCACATAGTGCCAGTACCAGGTCGCTAGGGATACCAAGGCAAAGTAGACACTGCAAACAGAGAACTACTAGAAGCATTGAAATGAAACTGCAATTTTAAACTTTGGCTCCATAACTATTGACATGATTGCAGCTCTGCATAATCTAAGGTTCAATTTGAATCAGGTTTGTACTCTGAAATTATGAAGAATGCCTCTGTGAACGTTCAGAGCACTTTTTCCTCATTATAGCCACCAGCACAACTACAGTGAGAAAGCAGGATTTCAACTGACACCTCTAAAGATAATAACCACTACCATTCCTAACAAAGTATTTCTCTTCCTATAAGGCTCATGGATGGCTTATAAGGTCTGTCATATAAGGTGGTGCAGAGCTTACCACCTAGCCAGAAATACCTCTCTCTATCTAATTATCAGAACTGGAGGTACAAAGCAGAAGTGGGAGCTATATCATTCTTGATGCTAATGTGTATCATGTGCGTTCTACCACATACCTGCATTCAGGTGTCACGTTGGGGTAAAATGGCTGAATTTCACATATATTCGCTTTGAAGAATGCCTATTACAAAATGCTAACACAGTACAAGCACACAGTGCCACCGCCAAATTGAACATCTCTTAAAGGTTGTTTCATATTGCATTGGAGAAGTATAGGCAACATTGGTCAGAATGCTCTTATGTAGGCAAATTAGGGCCCAATCCTATCCAATTTTCCAGGGCCGGTGCAGCAATGCCAATGGGGTGTGCACTGCATCCTTTGTTGGGGTGGCAGTCACAGAGGCCTCCTCAAGGTAAAGGAACATTTGTTCCTTTATCTTAAGGCTGCATTGCAGCTGCACTGTTGCTGGAAAGTTGGATAGGATTGGGCCCTTAGTTGGCCCCAAATGGAACCTAGGGCTCTCTTCCCTTCAGCCAAACAGCAGCTTGAGAGCTCCACAGAGACAGGGTGACCATATGTCCTCTTCTTCCAGGATATGTCCTCTTTTTTAACCTCATGTCCTAGAAAACAACTTAGGTGTCCTCCTTTGCCCTATGAGCAGGCCCCTGTAGGCAGCGTATAGCCTTGTAATTAATAAATTAAGGACACAATCCTATGCATGTCTATTCATAAGCATGTCCCATTGTGTTTAGTGGGACTTACTCCCATGAAAGTGTGTTGAGGATTGCAGCCTAAATGTAATAAATTACTGTATATGACATATTCAATAATAAGTCATATAGTGCTTAAATTAACCACATGAAACCAATATGTGAGAGTGGTTTTTAGATTTTATTTTGTCATGCCCTACATTTTTGGGGCGCCTTGTCCTCTTTTGCGGTTATGACATCTGGTCACCCTGCACAGAGATCCTAAACATCAGGGGAGTGGTGGTCCCCACATAACACAACAGTCACACCAAGAACAGTTCTTAAGTATGGGGGGCAGTTGTGGGAGAACACCCCAATTCCAAAATAAGCCCAGACTGCAAAGAACTGGAGAGCACTACATTTGGAAGCCAGCCAGCCCTTATTGTCCTGCCCTTTTATGCAAGAGACAAGTCCTAAGATGCTACTCTAGCCTAGAAGCCAAGATCATATCGAATCTTTTCCCACCGCTCGAAAGGGTCCACCTCTGAGAACTAAACCTACAGGCCAGCTCAGAACTACCATTTCCAAGATGCCTTGCGCCTCTAACTCAGTGGCCCGATTACGCAACCGCAGAACTAGCGTTCTTATTGGCTGCAGCCAAATCAAGAACCGCTGCAGTCAAACAAAGGATTTGGTGCAAAGGGTGTGGGGAAATATGGTCCAATAGTTCATTGCAATGAAAGGCTGATGTTCCGTGTTCTCCATCACTGTTCTTACACAACAGGGTCTGCTTGGTTGCTACCTGGAGTAGATTCACCTTTGGAAACGTACTACTAGTCTTACAAACCACACTGAATAGTGTGGTATTTTTGTTAGTGCATCTGGCTTTCCAATCATTACCTACCATGTGAAATGTTAACTTCTTATGTTAAATTCTTTATATACTGAGCACTCATCTGATTACTGACCACTCATCTGATTACTGATTATATGATTTGGCTACATTAAGAAACCTTTGATCTGTTTCGCTGACATATTAAGCCATTTCTGCCCAACGTTGCATATACACAACAGACCAAATGTGGGCTGGGCAAAAATGGGTTAAGTCAAGTATACGTTCAAAAAATACTGCAGTCTAAACCAGAAAACTACTGCATAAGCACTTTTAATTGCCCATTTATTTTAATTAAAAACGCAGTATTTTAATCTAAAATAAACACCCACGTATGCTTACTAGGGGTGTGAAACTCAGTGACCACAACAGGACTTATAGCCCAATCTTACGTCTACTCAGAAGTAAGTTCCATTAGAGTCAATGGGACTTACTCCCAGGAAAGTGTGGATAGGGTTGGAGCCTCAGTCAGGTACTCAGAGACCAAACCTATGCATGTTTACTCAGTAACAAGTTCCATTAGAGCCAATGGGGCTTACTCCCAGGAAAATGTGGATAGGATTGAGCAATCAGTTCTGAAGGACATGCTGTCAGACTGCACATTTAACGGCAAACTATCGCTTGCTGACCTAAAAGTAGCAATTCAGCTCTTTTCTGAGAAGGTGGGTGGCCCTTAAAAGGGCCTTTGGATTTGCACTCACAGCATGACAATTTAGCCACCAAAGCCATAGAGGGTGCGGCCTTGGCGCTTGAGAGCGTACACGACGTCCATGGCAGTCACGGTCTTCCTCTTGGCGTGCTCGGTGTAGGTGACGGCGTCCCGGATCACGTTCTCCAGGAACACCTTCAGCACCCCGCGAGTCTCTTCGTAGATCAGCCCAGAGATGCGCTTCACGCCGCCGCGACGAGCCAGGCGGCGGATGGCGGGCTTGGTGATGCCCTGGATGTTGTCCCTCAAAACCTTGCGGTGGCGCTTGGCGCCTCCTTTCCCGAGCCCCTTGCCACCCTTGCCACGACCAGACATCTTCTCCCAACCTCAAAGCGAAAACTACGGAACAAACACTCTGAAGCATGTTTATATTGGGTCCAGTCCGACCAGAAGGAAAACTTGCCATAGGTGACACCTCCTATCTCCTGGAAGGCGTAGGTTACACGTTCTCCCAATTGAGCAGCGGGAGCTTTTCAAAGCGACCAATGAGAAATCAGTTCCGATTTTGCCGCCTTTCTCAGTGTCTACGTGAAAACCAGCCCAACGTTGCATATACGCAACAGTGTTTGCTCAATGTCAACAGTGTTTCCTCATTGAGTGTTTCCTCAATGTCACAATGACTGTGTCAACCTGCAATCTTTCTGCCCTCACGCAGCCACGGAAAGTTTGCTGTTTGGACACTTATTTAGGGTTTTGTTGTATGCCACCCACTAGTTCAAACAAGGCTAAGATGTTCTAAGTGTTCTAATGTTTTGTTCTAAGAAACAAAATATACACTGTATGAGAATTGATACAAAAGTGACTAAGAACTATTTGCTGTACCTTCTGGTACATTCTGGTGATAGTGCTACCTTGTAACCAGACAGAATACTGTAGTGGGGAAGAAAACGTGAGGCTTAAGAGGAAAACAGGTCCTCTCTGTTTTTAATACCTTTAGGAGTGCAGTGTGGGGTGTTCCGCAGTGGGGGGGGGGGGAGACGGGACGTCATACTGTTGAAATGCTACTCTATTTTGGCTATTAACCAGGATGGTGTAGTGGTTGTGATGGACGGGATTCAGGTTCAAATTCCCATTCAGACATAAAAAGCTTCCTGGGTGACCCTGGGCCAGTCACTATCTCTCAGCCTCACTACCCCACAGGGTTGTGAGGACAAAATGGGGGGGGGGAGCTACGTACACTACCATGGGCTCCTTGGAGGAAGGGCGGGAAGTTAATTGAGCCTGAAAATCCTCTTAATATGAACTGAAGCTGCTCTGCCTACAGACTGAAATAAGAACAAAAGGGAGCTATGAAAGCTACTGTCTGCTTTCCAAAATGGAAATGTCAGCAGTGGGAGGATCTTTCTAAAATAAAATAGAAATTTGCTCCTCTGACCTAGTTGGAAGATGTGCTTAGGTCCTACAACCAGTGGCCATACTTTTTAAAAAGGAGAAAAATATTAAGGTGATTTGAGAGAGTTAACAGTGCAATTCTATCTAATTCTACTCAGAAGTAAGTCTCACTGTGTCCCAGAAAAGTGTATGTATAGGATTGCAGCATAAATATCCCCTGCTTGACTCTCAGCAATCCACATTTCTGTTGTCACCTGTCCCTTTCTATTGAAATGGACTTATCTTTGGGAAAGTGCTCTGTTCTGCTTTCTTCTTCTGTGCCCAAGTCCACAATATTTTCACACACACAAATATCACATCTGATTTTGTAGAAGCAGTGCAGAGTATATTGTGTTAAATTTGAAACAAGTAGACCACTGTTTGAAATCCTTGATCAGTTTTTGTGAAACTAACAACAGCTCAGCCAAAGTTACTTCACAGGATTATTGGGGGGGGGGGGGAGGACAGAGTGAGACAGCTAGATAGATGCTTCTACAGGCTCCTCAGAAGAAACACAGATGTATAAAAAAAATTATGTGGCATATTGGCTAAACTGAGCTGTGTATCAAGAATTCCTACAGCACAAGCCTATGGATGTCTACTCAGAAGTAAATCCCATTTTTCAATGGGGTTTACTTCCAAGTAAGTGACATAGGATTGCTTCCTTGCTTAAACTGCAGTTCCTAGGCTGGAACAAAGGGTCTTGGATGGTTTTAGGTCTGACCTCAGTTTAAACATCTTTATATTCCCCTACCCCACCCTCTTTTTGGTTAAAAAAAGATGCATCTTAGTTTCTCTGTCTATTGCTTCTGAAAACAGCTATATCAGTTTCTCTTTGTAATTGTTTATATTCATAGTGTTCTTAACTGTATTTTTCTTCACAAAAATGAATAAAAATATAGTGTCTGGCCTCAGCTTCTGAACCATATAAAACTACATGGTAGGTAGTGGGACCAGTTACACCTAAGACTCAGATGGGCTTGATGGCCTAAGTTCCATGCAATACATATTTATCTTTGAGGGAGTTTACAATGGTCTTTCAGAGCAGCTTCAAGGCTGTTATTATTCATGCTCAGCCCACAGAGTGGTGGGGTAATATGTTTGTTAGCTATAAAAATGTAGTCATAGCAATGCATGTTACCCATAGTGAGAAATTGGGAGTATTTTAAAAGGAACAGCTACTAAGGGCACAATCCCAACCAGGTCTACTCAGAAGTAAGCCCTATTTTGTTCAATGGGGCTTACTCTCAGGAAAGTGTGGTTAGGATTGTAGCCTATCATGAACACCATGAACCTGTTGTATGATAAACTGCACCAGAATTAGAAGGCCATAGCAACCTTGAACAAAAGCAGACAACCTACAAGGCTCTGTGGGCTTTAGAGTGCATGTGAGAGAAAAATAGTACCTTCATCTCAGGTGAAGAGTTAGCATACTTCCGTAAAGGTTCCAAAGTACTACCTACACAGATTTGAGTTGTATTACCTCAGATTAGCAGTAACAGGAATAGGCTTCTCTCAGGCTGCTCATGGTATATTTTGGGATATTTACAGTGCACTAAGCACTGAAGATTGTTTAGGTATACAATAGATCCTTTACAATATAACCAATCCTGAACAAAAAAAATCTATTCTCCTTTTAAACATAGAATTTCTGGGACAAGACAGAGAAGGGGTCAGGGCAATGAAGATTTAAAAGGGAAAAAAACGCAATTGTATAGAAAAAGACAAATCTAGAATTTATGGCGAAGTAGAAGTTCAGTAACTAGAGCTCTTTCCTGATAAAGTGGGTGGCTCTAAAAAGAGCCTTTGGGTTTCTTCACCAAGCAGCGAAGCTCGCTTACTTGGAGCTGGTGTACTTGGTGACGGCCTTGGTGCCCTCCGACACAGCGTGCTTGGCCAGCTCCCCGGGCAGCAGCAGACGCACCGCCGTCTGGATCTCCCGGGAAGTGATGGTGGAGCGCTTGTTGTAGTGAGCCAAGCGCGAAGCCTCGCCGGCAATCCGCTCGAAGATATCGTTCACGAAGGAGTTCATGATGCCCATGGCCTTGGAGGAGATGCCGGTGTCCGGGTGCACCTGCTTAAGGACTTTGTAGACGTAGATGGAGTAGCTCTCCTTCCTGGTCTTTCTGCGCTTCTTGTCGCCCTTCTTCTGGGTTTTAGTCACCGCCTTCTTGGAGCCCTTCTTAGGAGCAGGCGCAGATTTAGCCGGCTCAGGCATACTGAGAAAGAATTCACACGACAATCAACAATGACGACGCTTCCTCCTGCGAGCTCACCGCCGACTACACACAAAGCTGCGCAAAACGAGAGTAAGAAAAAGGCCCGTCCTTTCCTTATTTAAAGGCAGTTTATGCAAATGAAGGCACTGGAGTTAAGACTTTCCTATTGGCTCCGAGCTCGCGGCCACCCTCCGCGTTGCAGGCGCGCATGCAAATGAGAGGACTGAGAGCGCCCCCGTCCCCATTGGGCGGCCAGCACCAGCACTCCTCCAGTTGGCGAGGCCCCGGAGCCGACCTGACGATTGGTTGCAGAGTCCTGACGCCACAGGCGGCCAATAGGAAGCGGCGCCTCCGAGCCCTGCGAGGGCTTAAAGGCTCCGGCGCTGGGCACGGGGCTCAGTCTCCGGCTTCTGTTTTGCTGCGACCGAGAAAGTGCGGTGCGTGTTGAAGATGTCTGGCCGCGGGAAGCAGGGAGGCAAGGCGAGGGCCAAGGCGAAGTCGCGCTCTTCCAGGGCCGGCCTGCAGTTCCCCGTGGGGCGCGTGCACCGGCTGCTGCGCAAGGGCAACTACGCGGAGCGGGTGGGCGCGGGCGCTCCGGTCTACCTGGCCGCCGTGCTGGAGTACCTGACGGCCGAGATCCTCGAGCTGGCCGGCAACGCCGCCCGCGACAACAAGAAGACCAGGATCATCCCCCGCCACCTGCAGCTGGCCATCCGCAACGACGAAGAGCTCAACAAGCTGCTGGGCAAGGTCACCATCGCCCAGGGGGGCGTCCTGCCCAATATCCAGGCCGTTCTCTTGCCCAAGAAGACCGAGAGCCACAAAGCCAAAGGCAAGTGAAGATGCTGCTCTAAAGCCCAGCAGTTCTGCCAAACCGAACCAAAAGGCTCTTTTCAGAGCCACCTTCAGCTACACGGAAAGAGCTGGGAATCACTTGCTGCTTCAGACTTAATTCAAAGCAGTAAAAGGTATCTGGTTGCTTGTAGCTTTCGCTTGCTACAAAATGAGTGCTTGGTGAAGTGGGTGGAGATTTATGACGAGTCCTGGACGTGGGTGGGTGAGCGAGCTTCTGTTAACTTTTTTTTTTAAAGAAACATTGTTTCCCATTCAGGCTTTGCAGAGCGATGAGATCTTGGTAGAAGCATTTGTCTTTACAGTCAAACCAAAGCACACGCAAGCTGCAATCTTACCCACATTTTCCTGAGCTTAAGCCCCATTGAACAAAATAGGACTTACTTCTGAGTAGACCTGCTTAGAATTGTGTCCTACACTTACTCCAGTTCCGTGGCTCCACAGGAACTTAAGTGAAGTAGGAGACGAGTACCATGCTTTAGGGGAGGAATCAGACTAAAATCGTAGCTTGTCATAAGTAAGCTTTAGTGAACATACTGGGGATCTTAGAGTAATTAGGGCTGTGCTGACAGTCGTTTTGTTTTCTGTGGATTCACAACACAAGTTCGGTGTTCTAAATAGCTACCACTGAGCTCCTCTGTAGCTGGCACTGAGTAGCTTTAGGATGCAGTTTCCAAGAGAAGTGTTTAGGACAATGGTCTAGTATTTATTTTTGCACCATCCTTTCAAGGAGTTCAGGGTAGTATTCATAGTTCCTCCCCTCCTTTTGTCCTCACAATAACCCTGTGAGGTAGGTAGGACTGAGATGCAGTACTGATTGGCCCAAGGTCACCCAGGAAGCTTCATAGCCAAACAGGAATTTGAACCTGGATCTTCCAGATCCAAGTCCAGTTCCCAAACTACACCACCCTGGCTCTGTTGAATAAAAAACAACCATTCTCCAAGCCAAAGGGAGGCTTAGGATGTGAAAAGAAAACAAATGTTCTCGCTTTTGCCATATTCTCGTACTAACTACATACTGTGAGGAGCTTAGATTTTCAGGTGATCCTCAAGGCATTTTCACCTTGTGTCCCTAGGCTGGGCCTCTTGTGCAAGGGAAAACAGAGATGCAGCTTGTCACACAAAAACTGTGCCAGCTGAATTTTCCACTTCTACACAAAGCTGTAGAAGAAGCTGCCTTTTTGCATCCAATCAGTTCTGATAACTGCATCTTCTTTTCCTTAAAGCATCAGAAAGCATGCATGTACAAAGGCACAGTGGTGGGGACTCCCACCTTTGATGCTTTGAGGTTTTATAGATGGTTCTTCAAAACATGAACGCCTGCTTATTGGGTAAGAGGCACTTTTTCAAGTGGGTGCTCCTTTTTTTAGCAGGGGGAGAGTAACTGGCCCACCTCACCCCAGCAGTGTCTGCTCTAGTGGCTGTCTGCTGGTATTCCTTGGCATCTTTTTAGATTGTGAGCGCTTTTGGGACAGGGAGCCATTTAGTTATTTGATTTTTTTTTTTGTAAACCGCTTTGAGAACTTTTAGTTGAAAAGCAGTATATAAATACTGTTAATAATAAAATAACAATAACAACAACATAGGGCATCCATCCAGTGCAGTTAAGCACTTTTAAAGAGTTTTAGAATTCCTAAATATCAGTAGGGATAGACTTTTCCCTGTCATGAAACTTAGCAGGTGATTTTGGGTCAGTCACCCCCTCTCAGCCTAATGTACCTTGTATAGATAAACAAGAGTTTCAAAGTTCATCTTCAGATTTTCCAAGCTACAGACTGCTGAAGCACTTCCCACATACTCCCCTTTTTCTGCCACCTATCTGCTTACCCATTTGCCTGATGAACCTTTAAAGCTCATTGTCTGATATTTTGTTACCTAATACCAATTATTATTACCTTGATTAGGACCAACCAAAAAGTATTACAGTGCTCTATTTTGGATCAAGATGTTGGAATCTGCCAGGTTCAACCATTTTCATTTCATTTTGAACACAACAATCATATCCTAGGCTGCAATTGTTCTGTTCCTCATAATCTCAAAGATGTCTCCACTGGGACTTTTAAAAATTAATTTGCCAGTTCCTCAAGTGACAAAAGTGCAAAGTTCATAGGGGGCTTATTTCAAATGCTCCCTGAGGATTCCTACCGTCCAAGTAGTTCCATGACCTGTGCTAAAACATTTTGTATTCCCACCTAGCAAGCCCTTGCTTCTAAAATGACCTTTACTTCTCTGGCTGCTGGAGGATACATCCAGAAAGCAGCCCAAAGGTGCTTCCGAATCCTACAACACCAAGGGTGCCCATTAAAATGGCAGGTGCTTTTAAGAATCACAGTAGCTTCCTTTCCCCAAAGCGGTTTTGGCAGCTGCAGCCTCCTAATTAGGTGGAGGGGAACACAGCTGGTAGCAAGCTGGGGCTATGTAGGGTGGTACGCAAAGGCCCTTTTATGCAGCTTAACCTGTTTTTGCCAGGCCCACAGGTGTACACATTTGGTCCCTGTTGTATATGTGCAACACTGGGCAGAAATGGCTTTAAGTCCCTTTTTTTTTTTTAAGCACAGGTTGGCAGAAAACAAGGAATTCCCAGTTTCAAGGCATACAAGAGAGTCTTGTGACAAAAGTATCCCACTACAGCAGGTGAAGTTTCAAGCCGGTCAATCCCCCATGCACACCCATGTCCTGATGTTCCTTCAATGCTCTGTGGGTTGTGGGGATCACTGAGCATGCTCAGCCAGGTTTTAAAAACCATTTTCTCTTTTTAAATGTACACGTGTCAATACTTTCATGTACATCTGCAGCTCTCATAACACTCACCATTAATATGATTTAAAAGGGTTCATTAGGTGCAATATTTCCTGCAAGCCTGTGCAGGAGAGGGCTTGGATCCAATCCAATAATGGTACTGTCTTATTAAAACTGAGTTCTTGATATGATCCTTCACAGTCTTGTGGTGAAGACCCAAGAGACAGGGTGAACAGATCAGGTCCCTGGGGGGAGGCAGGATTGGCAGTAGGTCCCCAGTCTTATATTTATTGGGGTTATGGCACAAAAAAAGTTGAAGATCACTGCATTAGATGATGGACACTGCCACCTAAGGACTTGAACTGCTAAATGCAGTACTTTATATAAATATTGTGTCCCCAGTTACCAGACACTGGGGCTGATCAAGGTATTGTGTTGGCATCCTTCAGTCTCAGAAGACTATGGTGTCACGCTCTGAATGGTGGTTCTGGAACAGAGTGTCCTCTCCAGTGCGTGAAGCCTGGGTAAAGTAGGTATGGAGGATAGGCTGTTACCCATGCAGCAAATCCCCCCTCTCCACGTCGCTGAAATGGTCCAATGGAAAGCCAGAGGCCAATACGATTGGTTCCAGCGGCGTCTGTAATGGAAGATCAGAAGATCATCAGGTGGATGATGTGGTGTTGACAGTGATCCCATGTTTTGACAGCTGTTTGACAGCTCTGGGAAGGGCAGGGCTGGCTCCACAGCTGTAATCAATCAAGGCCAATGGAGACTCTGATGGACACCTGAGCTTCATTTGACCTTGATGAGACTTTGAATGGACTGAAGAGATGGCTCAGCTGAGCCTAACTTGGACTTCTCACAGCTGAGCTGGATTTGGATTTAACAAGGGGCTGCAGGATAAAAGGCAGCTTCAGAAGGAGCAAAGGGCTGGTCAAGCAGGACGCTGACCCAGCCGGAAGCCGGACGCTGACCAAGAGGGCTACCTGACCCAGACCTACAGGAAGAGAGGACTGCCAGGACCCTGCTGGAGGAGACACACTGCTGGAGAGGAGGAACTCTACTGCAGAAGACTGGACTGTGTTTTGGAGACGGATTGGACTTGGAGGCTTCAGACGTTACCCCCGGAGTTAAGTGGAGTTTTGGGGAGGGAAAGCCTCTGGACAAGGGGACTTGCAGGGAGTGGCTGTGTTTGTAGCAATAAATTCTTGTTATTTGCTATAGATAAGGAGTTCTGTGTTCATTCCATTGCACACTGCAGCTGTTGTTCCTGGAAAAGGAGGGTGTTAATTAGCCAAAAAGCGGGCATTAAAAGGGAGTTGGGATATTTGGATGGGACAAATTGCCGTGGTCAGCAGGAGTCGAGAATTTGGCAGAACAGCGTCGCAGGAGTTGCCAGAACGTGACTGTGTTCAGCCATGAACTGCCTCAGGGACTCCGGCTCCAGATTTTGCCTCGAGGTTGACTCCTGAAGCCTTTTCCATAACTGGATGTAGCCACAAGGCAGTGGAGGGTTGGGATCAGAGTTTTCCTTCTCTCAAATGAGCTGCCTTCCCAAGCTGACGAGCCCCATCTACCCAGTGGCTGTTTAGTCGCCTCTCAAGACAAGTACAGCCAAACTGAAGGCCTATTCTTATCCCCAGCCCCCAGGGGAAAGGTGATCAAGGTGGGTATCCACTTTTCAAGATGGGATACTTGTATAGTTTTCTTTGGTGTTGAGACTGTATGTGAACTAGAAGAATCCTTGGCCTAGTCAAGTTCTTACATTACCCACAAACTTATTAGTACACCATAGAAACATCAGATGCAGCACCTGAATTGAATGTGGTCAGAAACGAGATCTCAAATTAAGAAAGTCTTCCAAGGCACCATAAGAAGAAATTAAAACTTTTTATGTAAAGATTGGCTAGATGTCCCTGAAGGTTTTTTATAAACTTCTGAATAGCCATCTCAAGTTTTTAGGAAGTCCCACCTCAGTGCAATTTGCCCTGCCCTGCCTTTGAAGATACATAGGCTGCAATGCTTAGAGCCTTAGACACATTGAAATGTAAGGCCCATGAAATTCAGTAGGATTTCCATACAAGCATGGCTCAGGTTGTGCTTTTAGTTACTTGGTCTATGTTTTAATCTCTCACAAAAGATACTAGGGTCTTGGGTTACTCTCACAACCAACTGCTCAGGGTCATTGGGAACACATATCAGAATAGAAGAGGGTGCAAAGAGGCTGTGTGTTTGAGGTTCCCAATTTTGCACTATATCGAGCATGCAGGTGAATTACCCAATGCCAACAATTTTTCAGACAAGCGCAGTACTAAGTGAACCTTTACTTGATCTAGTATCCTAATGCAGTGTACAATCGATTAGGAATTTCCTAATTGCAAAGAGATCTCAAGTAATACTTCTGCTTTATAAGGTTAAAGTTTATATAATCTGCTACACAGCTTTATCAAAACAGCATCTAAAAAAAGTTTAACTGGGCATCAAAATGAGTTATCTGGGAATTTAGGGCAAGCACAGGAATGATACAACCCTTACCTTATAGGGTGGTTTACAGCCCAACCCACATCTTACATTGTGGACTGCACTTGCTCCCAGTGTGGAAGGGATTGTCACTCGCGAATTGGCCTTTTCAGCCACACTAGACACTGTTCCAGAACCACCTTTCAGAGCGCGATACCATAGTCTTTCGAGACTGAAGGTTGCCAACAACACACAGCCCAATCCTATGCATGAAGTAAGGCTTCAATGAGGCTTACTCCCAGGAAAGTGTGGATTGCAGCCTTAGGCTACAATCCTATCCACACTTTCCTGGGAGTTACACAATGGGACTTCTCACTTAACACAATGGGACTTACTTCTGAGTAGACATGTACAAGATTGGGTTGTAAACCTTAGGCTACAATCCTATTCACTTTCCTGGGAGTGAGCCCCACTGACTATAATGGGACTTACTTATGAGTAGACATGTCTAGGATTGGGCTCTTAGTTCTTTACTAGGCTTGCAGTATTCATAATGCAAAAGGAGCTCTGCAAACACAACAGCAGTCAGCTTCCTTTCTGAGTACGTGGGTGGCCCTGAAAAGAGCCTTTGGGTTGCGCACCCTCTTCGCAGCACTGGCGAGAGGAATCTCAAGCCCTCTCCCCACGGATCCGGCGGGCCAGCTGTATGTCCTTGGGCATGATGGTAACTCTCTTGGCATGGATGGCGCAGAGGTTGGTGTCCTCAAAGAGGCCGACCAGGTAAGCCTCACTCGCTTCCTGCAGGGCCATGACGGCGGAGCTCTGGAAGCGCAGATCGGTCTTGAAATCCTGGGCGATCTCCCTCACCAAGCGCTGGAAGGGTAGCTTGCGGATGAGCAGCTCGGTGGACTTCTGGTAGCGCCGGATCTCCCGCAGGGCCACGGTGCCCGGGCGGTAGCGATGGGGCTTCTTCACGCCCCCCGTGGCCGGAGCGCTTTTCCGCGCAGCCTTCGTGGCCAGCTGCTTGCGGGGAGCTTTGCCCCCAGTGGACTTGCGGGCCGTCTGCTTAGTACGAGCCATTCTTTTCTCCTACGCGCAGCCCGCTACAATAAGGAAAGGCCATGGGGGCTGAGCATTTATAGAGGGCGACTCCTCTCCTGATTGGCTGAAGATGCTTTCTGAGTTTGAATTTCCCGGGGTTGGATGCAGGAGTCTCTCTCACTCTCTCCCACCCCTTCCAGCCCAATTATAGCCCCACTTTCCTGGGAGTAAGCCCCATTGACTCTAATGGGACTTACTTCTGACTAGACATGCGTAGGATTGGACTGCCATTTCTCCGGCTTACGTGCTATTGGACGTCAGAGTAATAAATATTTGTAAGAGGGTGCCCTTACAAACATCTATTACTCTGACGTCCAATAGCATGTAAACCCAAGTAAACATTACCGGATCTCAAGAGCGACTGAAAGGTCCTCCTCCCCTCTGTTCTAGAGATGATTGTCTGAGATCAATTTTCGCCTATGTAATAGTGAAGATCAGTGGTTCTCAAACTTTTAGCACCAGGATCTACTTTTCAGAATGAGAATCTGCCAGGACCCACCAGAAGTGATGTCATGACGGGAAGTTACATCATCAAAGCAGGAAAATTTTTAACGATCTTAGGCTGCGATCCTACCCACACGTACCCAGGAGTAAGCCCCATTGACTATCCTTGTGAAAAGCATGTACAGAGTAGCCTGTTAAAAGGACAGATGTGTTACATTTTCCCAAATGCAGTCACATACCATGTACCTGTGAATGGCATGGTTGGGACGAACAGTAAGTTGAAAAATACACTCTGGTTTTTGGTCAGCAGAGGGAAGCATTTATGGAAGTGCCACTCGATCGAGATCATACTGTATGAACAAAATGAAAAGAATTAAATGTAAGCCTACAAAGTATCACGTCATTCAAAAAAAGTCTGGTGACCTGGAGTTAAACCCATTTTTGCCCAGCGCATAGGTGTACACATTTGGTCCCTGTGGCGCATATGCAACGTTGGGCAGAAATGGCGTACACCCCAATCCTATCCACACTTTCCTGGGAGTAAGCCCCATTCACTATAATGGGACTTACTTGTGAGTAGACATGCATAGGATTGGGCTGTCAAAGAGTAATTCCTTCCCTCTTTGCTCAGCACAACCCCCTAGATATGTTTACAAGGAAGTCAGTCCCACTGAAATTAATGGGCGTTCCTGCATAAGATTGCAGGTTAATTACTAGGTCTCAGTTCCCGCAGAAACCTTTCAAAAGGATATAGTGTAGGTCCGAGGGGGATGAGACTATCCTATGGTTGCCTCAGCAACGGGGCTGGCAGAGTGAATTAAAGTGACAGTAGCTTGGGAGATTCAGGGATGGCAAGAAGGCTGGCCAGTCCCAGTTTACTGTAAGAGGGAGATGGAGGGAGTTTGAAAATCCCGCACCACGCAATGATGAACACATTTGTTATGAAGGCCAAGCAATAAGTACTCACAACGCAGTAAGTAGGCCTGTGTTTAAGGGAAGAAGATCTCTTCCTCAGGGTGGACGATCAGGCACTCTGAAGAGCAGGAAGTTCAGGAGTGAGCCACCTTTGCAGGGCAGGTCTGCCTCATGCTGTAATTAGTACAATAGGTATGAGCAGAAGTACGTAAACTGTTGATGAGGCATCACCTCTACAGCTAGGGGAACGCATTAGATCGCTCCAAACCTCAAACGGCAGCATCAGTACTATAAAGGCTGATCAAAAGGGGTGAGAAGGGGTGGTTCAACCACACAACCATCTGGACGTTCGTAGGACTTGTGTGACTTAAGCCCCATTGAGCAAAATAGGACTTACTTCTGAATAGACCTGGTTAGATTGTGCCCTTAGTTATATTTTGTAACTTTTTAATTAGAGACTTCCAGCTCTTTCCGTGAGATGGTGGGTGGCTCTGAAAAGAGCCTTTGGGTTCCAAGATCAGCACGGGGTTCTTCCTTCGGGGCCAAAACACCTATTTTCCTTTGGCTTTGTGGCTCTCGGTCTTCTTGGGCAAGAGGACGGCCTGGATGTTGGGCAGGACGCCCCCCTGGGCGATGGTGACCTTGCCCAGCAGCTTGTTGAGCTCCTCGTCGTTGCGGATGGCCAGCTGCAGGTGGCGGGGGATGATCCTGGTCTTCTTGTTGTCGCGGGCGGCGTTGCCGGCCAGCTCGAGGATCTCGGCCGTCAGGTACTCCAGCACGGCGGCCAGGTAGACCGGAGCGCCCGCGCCCACCCGCTCCGCGTAGTTGCCCTTGCGCAGCAGCCGGTGCACGCGCCCCACGGGGAACTGCAGGCCGGCCCTGGACGAGCGCGACTTCGCCTTGGCCCTCGCCTTGCCTCCCTGCTTCCCGCGGCCAGACATCTTCAACACGCACCGCACTTCCTCCGTCGCAACAAAACAGAAGCCGGAGACTGAGCCCCGTGCCCAGCGCCGGAGCCTTTAAGCCCTCGCAGGGCTCGGAGGCGCCGCTTCCTATTGGCCGCCTGTGGCGTCAGGACTCTGCAACCAATCGTCAGGTCGGCTCCGGGGCCTCGCCAACTGGAGGAGTGCTGGTGCTGGCCGCCCAATGGGGACGGGGGCGCTCTCAGTCCTCTCATTTGCATGCGCGCCTGCAACGCGGAGGGTGGCCGCGAGCTCGGAGCCAATAGGAAAGTCTTAACTCCAGTGCCTTCATTTGCTGGAGCAGTCACAAGGATGGATGGATTTGTGGTTGCCTTTGTAGTGTTGGTATTTCCAACACGTTGTAAATCGCGAGTATTTATGGAATGTGTTCAGAAAGCGCTGGCTCATAGAACAGGAAAGGGTTAGGTAAGAAGTAAGCATTTATTTGTCTCCAACAGTTCCCACTTGCTTCTTTAAAGTGGGAATTGCTTGGAACAAATATATCCTTAGCGACAGGGAATAAATAAATCCTTACCTACCCTTTCCTGTTCTATAAGCCAGTGCTTTCTGGAAATATTCCATGGGCCATCATCTCTAAGCAAAAGCTTCTAGGCATTTGTAGCCTTTAGATATGTCTCCGTGCTGCTGTTGGGTCATAGGAGCGCTACTGAGCTGTTTTCTCTGTAAACGTGAAATATTCTCTAATAAAAAGCCCTGCCTTCATTGTGAATTTGATTGTACAAATAAGGAAGCCTTGGGATGTCTCAGGAGTTATGTAGAGCGCAGAGTAAAGTGGTTTAATTCACTTTACAGGTGGTAGTTGGTGGTGTAGTCCCCCTCCCCCCATATTCTGTAAACTGGGGTGGCTGCAGGGCCTCTGAGAGGAATTTTAGCAGGGGGTACAAAGTTTCATTAGGTCCCCTTCCCAAAATGGGAAGGGGTGAAACAGAGTGGGAGGGGTGGCAACAGGGGTGGGTAGAATAAGGGCGAAATAGGTGGGGGGGGAGTGGCAACAGCAGGGAGCTCAGGTCTACCTGCCTGCCCAGCATTAGCAGCTAGATACAGGAAACCAAACACACTTTTTAAATCTCTCTCCAATCTTTCAAATACAGAAAATCATTCAAGGAGATTAGTGTCATTGTATTTAGGCTCACACTAGAATGGAAGGTGTCCTGTGTACACCAAAACTGACTTCTGCAGCAGCTGCAGTCCTGCAGTTATGTTGCTGAGCTCCTCTACATTCCTTCATGGTAAGTGGATCCACAAACCAAAGAGCTACTTTCCTTGGGTCAGTTTCCTCCCAGATGTGACACCGTTAAGGAATGTATGCATTCTTGGGCCTGATGTGTATGGCTTGTGGCAATAGTCACCACCATGTGCTATGGTAATGCCCTGAGCATTCCACATGGGCATTGAGTGTGGGTAAGATTGGAAAATGTAAGATCCCAGGAAATTTCAGGGCCTCCTTCTTTGGCTCCTTGGCCCCCTTTCTGACCCTGGGCCCAGGGTGCAAATTTCCCCCTTTACTCTCCTCTCCTATGCCCTGGGTGGCTGTCACAAGTGGCAATTCTTATCCATCCTATTTTTACCTCAATTTTAGCAAGAAGCCATGTCTCAGAGGCACAGCATGTATTTGTGCATGCAGAAGATCCCAGATTCAGTTCCTGGCATTTATAGCAGAAATGACAGCACTGAGAAAAATCTCTGCCCAAAACCATGGAGAGCCACTACCAGTTAAGAGAGACAGGATAGCACTAATTCAGTTCTTTATAAAGTAATTTTACATATAGACCATACCTTTGCCAGTTAAGAGACCATACCACTACCAGTTAAGAGAGACAGGATAGCACTAATTCAATTCTTTATAAAGTAATTTTACATATAGACCATACCTTTGCAGGTAGTGGCGGGTATATGTTCTTCCTCCATGAACCCAGAGTGTGTTCCATACGAAGTCCCAAGAGGGGGAGAGGAGAGGTCACATGAATCAGGTCTTCATATGGAGCACCCCCCTCACAATCTTTTGTGTCCATGGTTTGATGAATTGATTTTTACCTGAATGACCTATGAGTTATGTGCTAATAAGCTGTTGTTTTTATCAGGTAGGTTGGTTGGCAACCTTCAGTCTCGAAAGACTATGGTATAAGCCTACAGCACCCAGTATTCCCAGATGGTCTCCCATCCAAGTACTAACCAGGCCTGACTCTGCTTAGCTTCCGAGATCAGACGAGATCTTATCAGGTTGTTTCATGAGGATCCAGAGTTTTTCAGATCCTTGCTCACTTTCTAGTTGGATCTCACATTCTACAATCTCTTGCGCACCTCTTCCTTTCTGCACAGAGTGATTATGTTTCAGCAGATACAAAGTAAGTGTTTCTAGTGAAGCTGGTGTTGGATGTGGCCCAGACTGGACACCGGAGTTAAAATCCCTTCTATGCTTATGGAATGACCAAGAAACACTGTATCTCAATATAACCTACCTCACAGGGTGGTTGTGAAAATAGAAGGGGACCATTCACCACCCTGAGCTTCTTGGAGGAAAGAGAGATTCCAAGGAGTGAGGGGTTCCTGACATGATTTTGGATGTTCAAAATACGAATTTTGGATAGGACTTCTTTTGAACATGTGAATTTGCTGTATGCAGAGACAGACCTTGGTACATCTAGCCTAATGGTGCCTGTTTTGCGCTATTGAACATTGAACATGTCCCCAGCCCTACAATCTCCAGCCCCTTTGTTGGATTTAGAGCTTGAATCTAGGAACTCCATGATGTATAGCATGTGCTCTGTTCTTGAGTAATAGTTGCTTCCTCATATTCATTCTGAAAATTGCTTGTTTTAATTGTTCCAGAGGTGACTGCATGGTTTCCTCATGGAAAGAAATAAGTTTGCCATTCTCTACACCAGCGGTGCCCAAACCTCGCCCCAGGGGCCACTTGCGGCCCTGAGGGACTCCCAATCCAGCCCATGTGGAGCCCCCAGTCTCCAATGAGCCTCTGGCCCTCCAGAGACTTGCTGGACCCTGTGCTGGCCTGACACAACTGCTGCGAGTATGAGGGCAATTGCTTGACCTCTCACTTGAGCTGTGGGATGAGGGTTCCCTCCACTGCTTGCTGTTTCACGTCTGTGATGCAGCAGTGGCAGCGAAGAAAAAGCTGGCCTTGTTTTGCACAAGGCCTTTTATAGACCTTGATTTATTGCAAAACCTTCATTCATTTATATAAGTTCCATCTCTAATATATTCATTTATGTACATTTATTCAAATTTGAAATGTAAATTAATTCTTTTTTTTTTCCTTGCCCCCAACACAGTGTGTGAGAGAAGATGTGGTCCTCCCACCAAAAAGTTTGGACACCTCTGCGCTACACACTTATCTGAGAATAGGCTCCATTGAACAGTGAAACTTACTTCAGAGTAAATGTATAAGATTGTGCTGTAATTTTTTAAAATTCTGCTTTTTAAAAAATTCTCCTTTTTAAAAATATTGTTTAAACCTATGTTATTTATATTTCAGGTTGCTTTGGACTTGCATTTTATTATTAATATATACCACTTTTTAACCCAAAAAAGTTCACAAAGTCATTAAAGAGAAAATCAAATAACTGGCAGCCCAATCCTATGTAGGTAAATTCCATGGAGTTCAATAGGGCTTATCTCAGGAAAGCATGCATAGGATTGCAGCCTGAGTGTTCCCTGCCCCCAAAAGGCTCACAATCTAAAAAAAAATGTAGACCATCAGCAAACAGCCACTAGAAGAGACATAGTGCTGGGGTGAAGTGGGACAGCATTATGACCGTGTTTGTAACTGTACAAGACTGTGTCTACTCCAAAGTACCATTCTTTTCATTAGGGCTATCCCAGGAAAATCTGCATAGGACTGCAGCTTAAAAGCACAATTCTACAGATCTATTCAAAAATAAACTCCATAGGAATGCACTACATCCTGTGGGGGGGGGGGGCAGTCATGGAAACCTCCTCAAAGGTTTGGGAAGATTTGTTCTCTAACCTGAGGGCTGCATTGCAGCTGCACCAGCGATGGAAAGTTATGAGTGGGCTGTAGTCAGTGGGGCTTATGACCAGGTGAATGTGCATTGAACTACAGCTTTAAAGTCTCTCAAGTGTGATCCAAGTGTGGGTGATCCAAACACCGTATCTTAAAATCTGACATGTTGATTTCCAAAATGTATATGACTGATGGAAAGCTCAGGCCTTTCTAACACTGTTCTGACTTTCCCCTCTGTAGCACCGTTTCCCCAGTTTGACATCTAACTTCATGTATTATAGCAGATGGAGAAGAAATACTACAGGGCTGATTCCGCTGTAATTTGGTGGGCTGTAAAACCTGGCTTTATCAAATAACCTCCACCTTGTTGAATGGGGGAAGGGGGACTTTAGGAGAAAAAGCACTTTCGACGCATGTGCAGGGGAACAAAAAAAGGCGCCAAGTCGTTCACTCTCAGTTAAACATTTGTGACTCCTTAGCCATTGGTCCTTTTCAAATTTCCCCGCGTCTCATTGGAGAAGGAGCAGCAGCATCGCCCTATGGCATAGTGGAAAGACTGTGTCGTATAACCTCTTCCTCCCCCGCCAAAGTTTTTCTCAGTTCTCCTTGTGGTCGGGCTTCAGGAAATATAAGCCTGGCAGGCGAGCGCTTTCTTACATTCGCAGATCTTGATCTGTAAGCTGAAAAGATGTCTGGTCGTGGCAAGGGTGGAAAGGGGCTCGGGAAAGGAGGCGCCAAGCGCCACCGCAAGGTTTTGAGGGACAACATCCAGGGCATCACCAAGCCCGCCATCCGCCGCCTGGCTCGCCGCGGCGGCGTGAAGCGCATCTCTGGGCTGATCTACGAAGAGACTCGCGGGGTGCTGAAGGTGTTCCTGGAGAACGTGATCCGGGACGCCGTCACCTACACCGAGCACGCCAAGAGGAAGACCGTGACTGCCATGGACGTCGTGTACGCTCTCAAGCGCCAAGGCCGCACCCTCTATGGCTTTGGTGGCTAAATGTTGCTCCTACTGCAGTGTTTGTTACAATTATCTCAAAGGCCCTTTTAAGGGCCACCCACGCTTTCAACAAAAGAGCTGCCTTTGCTTTGGTTATAAGGTTACATTGTGTAGTTAATAAGTGAAGCAATGTTTTTGGTTTCTAGTACTATATACTTAGTTGCTTACTACCCTGTCATCTTTGAGTTTTGAAAGCAGGTGCTTGTCTAAGCTTGTGCTACACTTGATTCTGTTTGCCCTATCTCCACACATGCCGCTTCAACTGCTGTTTTGAGCTGGGTTTCAGGTATGCTGCTGCTTCATTTACTTGACATTTACTGCTTCAGTTATGTCAAGATGGTCAGGTTTGTTTCAATAGAAGAAAATTTTCAGTGAGCCAGGGATCTCTACCACTGGATGTGGTGATGGCATCTGGCCTAGATGCCTTTAAAAGGGGATTAAACCAATTTCTGGAGGAAAAAGTCCATCATGGGTTACAAGCCATGATGTATACTTGCAACCTCCTGATTGTAGAAATGGGTTATGTCAGATGCAAGGGAGGGCATCAGGATGCAGGTCTCTTCCACTCTGAGATTCAGGAAGCTGGACTAGGTGGGCCTATTGCCTGATCCAGCAGAGCTGTTCTTACGGATTTGCTAGTTACTACCTTGGGTATCACTAAGGCCACTATGGCCCAAATCCTAACCAGCTTTCCAGCACTGGTGTGACAATGGGATTTGTTGAGTGGCACCTCTGCTAGTCACTCCTGAAGTTGGGTGGTGCAGAGGCCTCCCCAAAGTAAGGGAATGTTTGTCCCCTTCCCTTGGAGCTACATTGCCCTTATGATGGAACTGGAAAGTGGGATAGGATGCAAGTTAAGGGACAAAGTTTTTTGGAAAGCTTTCCTTCCCACAATTTGACACATCACCCAAGGATTGAATCATAGAATCAGTTGGAATGGACCAAATAGGTCATCTAGTCCAACCCCCTGCTTTAGGCAGGAAAGCTATTCTCTTGTAAGAGCTTTAAATCCAAACTTCATATAAAAATGCCTTTCAGCCCCTTTTATTGACAAAATGGGTGGCTCTTAAAAGAGCCTTTTTTTTCCACAGACGCCTTGGTACAGAAGAGCTACTTCATTTGCCTTTGGGCTTGTGGCTCTCGGTTTTCTTGGGCAGAAGCACAGCCTGGATGTTGGGCAGCACGCCGCCCTGAGCAATGGTGACGCCTCCCAGGAGTTTGTTCAACTCCTCGTCGTTGCGCACGGCTAGCTGCAGGTGGCGGGGGATGATTCTGGTTTTCTTGTTGTCGCGGGCCGCGTTGCCAGCCAGCTCCAAGATCTCAGCGGTGAGGTACTCCAGCACTGCGGCTAAGTAGACTGGAGCCCCAGCCCCCACTCGCTCCGCGTAGTTTCCCTTGCGGAGAAGGCGATGCACGCGCCCTACCGGGAACTGCAGCCCGGCACGAGACGAGCGAGACTTCGCCTTGGCTCTCGCTTTACCACCCTGCTTGCCACGGCCAGACATGGCGACCCTCACTTAGATCTCCACAAGCACCTAAGAAGCTACAACAGCTATTAAGCGGAAAATGAAACAGCGAGGTTTTTTATACCCTCCTTGCATGGGGGAAGCGCGATTTCTGATTGGGCAGGTCGGTCACCAGCGTTTCCAAGCCAATGGGGGTGCCAGGTACGGAAGTCACCAATCCTATGCTCAGTGCCTGCTGCCACCCAATGGGAACGCGGGGATTACAGTGCTCTTATTTGCATGTTTGCGCACAGGAGCGATGAGCTCAAAAGCGCTCTCAGCCAGTAGAAGCATCAGCCTTTGGATGCCTTCATTTGCATAGGGAGACTATAAATATAGGGCAGAGAGAGGGGTGCTTTCTTCACATTGCTTCTGTACTTTTTACTCCGAGGAAGGGGATCGAGAGGCTTCCTTCAGCATGCCTGAGCCAGCCAAGTCTGCGCCTGCTCCTAAGAAGGGCTCCAAGAAAGCGGTGACCAAGACCCAAAAGAAAGGGGACAAGAAGCGCAGGAAGAGCAGGAAGGAGAGCTACTCCATCTATGTCTACAAGGTCCTAAAACAGGTTCACCCCGACACGGGCATCTCCTCCAAAGCCATGAGCATCATGAACTCCTTCGTGAACGACATCTTCGAGCGCATCGCCGGCGAGGCTTCGCGCTTGGCTCACTACAACAAGCGCTCCACCATCACTTCCCGGGAGATCCAGACGGCGGTGCGTCTGCTGCTGCCCGGGGAGCTGGCCAAGCACGCTGTGTCGGAGGGCACCAAGGCCGTCACCAAGTACACCAGCTCCAAGTGAGGAGGCTCAGCCGGATCAGTAAGGAAACCGAGACCCAAAGGCTCTTTTAAGAGCCACCCACTTTCTCAGAAAAAGAGCCTGACACTTAAATCCCACCATGCGTGGCTTTTTTCTCCCTGGTGCCCTTTTTGTCTCCAATAAAAGCGATAAAGTGTATCTAAATGCATTTTCCTTCCCTGGTTCCTACACGTTTGCTTTTGTGACAAACTTGCAAACACTTGACTGCCCTTCCCCTTATACCAGATCTTATACGTTGTGCTTGCACTTGCTCGATAACGGTGGTGGGGGTGGGGAATAACAAACACTGGGGTTGGGAAAGTAGTTTATTCCCACATGATAAATGGATCCGGTTCATACCGATAGAGCAGATGGGCACGTTGCCTTAGTTTTTTGTTTTTGTTTTTTTTAAATACAGGTAGTTTATTTCGAAATAAATTTCGGACAACAGTTCCCATGATGCTTACAGCATTCTTTACAACCCAATCCTGGCCACACTTCTGGGAGTAAGCCCCACTGACTGATGGGACTTCTGAGCAGACATGAATAGGATTCAGCTCTTAGGCTGCAATTCTATCCACACTTTCCTGAAAGTAAGCCCCACTGACTCTGAGGGGACTTACTTCTAAGCAGACATGCATAGGATTCAGCTCTTAGGCTGCAATCCTATCCACACTTTCCTGGGAGTAAGCCCCACTGACTCTGAGGGGACTTACCTCTGAGTAGACATGCCTAGGATTGGGCTGTTGGTCTGCCAGGCATTACTTTCTGTGGATGTGAGTCAACCTGACTGCATCTGCATTCTGTAATCTCGCTTTTAAATCCGCGAGCGAGAACTAAGCACATGCTTAACTTCCGCCAATGAGAGGGGACAAGAGCTTGAAATGGTTTCATTCGGCAATTCACCAGCACGTGCCAAAGTTAAGCCATTTCTACCCAACGTTGCATAGACGCAACAGGGATCGAATGTGTACACAAATATGGGCTGGGCAAAAAATGAATCTGGAAGGGAAAGGTCCAATGGTCGCAAAGCTCTTATTCCCTGGCTGTGGTTTACACAGCTCCGCGTCAGTGCAGGAGGTTTTAGTCCTCTTCAGTGTTAAGGCAAGAGACATGTTGCAGAAAGGGGATGGGAAAGAGATTCTCTGGTCGCTTCACAGGGTTTTGGAGCTCCTTGCAGTATGGGCAAAGATACTGCTACTTAGCGTTCACTCATTTCTGGCAAGATGACCTGCTGGGGGAGTTGCCCCGTCACACGTATAAACCAACGCCTCCGAGTTAGGGCTGAGATTCCTATCGTATAGAACAGAAGCTGCACTCCCCATTCATTAATGCCAATGTTCCCAGCCTCCGCCAATGCCATTCTCGCCACTGCCACCTAGCGAGGACATCAAGTAGTACACCAAGGTTGGAAATGTGGTCTGCTGTCACTAAACGGTTCTAATGAGGTCGCGGTTGCTGTGTGACCCAAGTTGCAACTTCTCCCTCACCCAGTTCTTTTGTTTTGCATTTACACCATATTTTGCCAAGTATAATGGTGATGACTTCCTCTTTAAGCCATTTCCGCCCAATGTTGCATATACGCAACAGGGATCAAATGTGTACACCTGTGGGCTGGGCAGAAATGGGTTTTAAGCGTGCAAACGCAGTAGCTCAAGCCCAAGTTTTTTTCTGCCTCCTTGTCTCCTGTGCTTCTGATGCTGGCACAGTAAAGCTTGGGCCTTCATCTCACCTTCAAGGAAGTCATGAGCTTCTATGTGTGTGTTCCCCTGGCTTTGAAGAAGTAGGACTGCATTTGCCTTCCCATGTCCAAGTTCCTGTAAGTTCCTTGGGGCATAGCCCTACTTGTTGCTGGAATTATTCTTTGTGAAGCATCATAGTCTTATGGTATAAATTATTTTCTAAAATATGAGTCCTATTATTTTTCTGGATGAAGCACATTTTTTTTTACTTTGCTTTTCTGAAGCTTGTATTGTTTAAAATGGAACTTTCTCCATTTCTCTTGGTTTGTTTGCTTCTGGGTGAAAGTGCTTGTCTTTAGAGAACTTGATGATGTTTAGTATAAGAAGGGTTAAAGTAACAAAGAACAGTACAACTTTTTTGAATTTCCTGATTTGAGGGCCTCTAAAGTCTTTGAACTTGGACTTAAGGGCTCATTATTAATCATGCTTTGAGAAGTCCCTGGTCCTTGTTAAACACCTCTGCCTTGTGCAGGAGACAATGTCACAACTGTGTCAATATCTTCAGGTTCTGCTGCCATCCTAACTTTAAAAAATGCAGCTATTTTTTCTGCAACTCCCTCTCTCCACCTACCATGATCAGAGATAGCCCAGAACATCCCAAAGGAACCCTGTGCCCCTCCTCCCCATGATCAAAATATCTTGGCACATTTCAATTTGGTTTCTAACCCAGTCTGAAGATTGAAAATAGCCTTGATCACCCCTTGCAGGTTATCTATTGTGGGAACTCACCAAAGGAAGTACATCCTTATTGATTTTCCTGGGCCTCTCAGTGCTTTTTGATACCATTGGCCGTGGTCACCTTTTACGTTGACTAGTCATAGTGGTATTTGAAGGTGTGATTTTACATTGGTTCTGGCTCTTTCTGGAGGATCAGTCCCAGAAGGTGGTGGTGCTAGGGGACTCCTGTGTGACACCTTGGTCTTTGTCCTGGTCTATTCCACAGGGTTTGCTTTCATTCCTAGTGCTGTTTGACATCTACGTGAAACTGCTGGGGAATTCATCAAAGGAGTCAGCTGTCACCAATATGCATAGAGTATGCATCTCATACCATCTGAGGTGGGGGAGGCTGTGGCCATTTAGAACCATTGCCTTAATAAGCTAGATGTGGGTGAATAGCTGAAATTAAATCTGGACCAGACAGAGGTGGTTCTTCTCCTGGTCAGGCGTGTCTGCCTTTGCTGGATGGGATTGTACTCCTCCTGATGGGAGAGTTCAACTTAAATTCAATGAAAGGAATGTTTCTGTGCTGGATCCAGACTTGCTCCTGGATGCCAGTGTGTTCATGGTGGCCAGGACTGCTTTTGCCCGTTGCTGGCTGATGCACCAGCTGTGCCCAGTCCAGACCTAGCCAAAATTACACACATGCTGGTTCCTCCAAGGTTGGATTACTGTGGCTTTTGGTCTGCTGTTGATGCTTACAGGGGTGGCTCCACATATGGGGCCCATGGGGCATACCCTTATGAGGGTCATTGCTTCCCACCACTGCTGGGTAAGCTGGGGCCCATAGTGATGCCTACTGGGTGATTGTGGAGGAGTGGCAGTGAACGGACACCTTCTCCCAGTGCCATTTTGACAATTCCTGGATGTCCTGTTTCTGGGCACAGAATCTGGGAATCTAAAAGTGGTGCTGGGGAGGAAAGAGGACAGCCAACTGCTGCAGCTACTTCCCATCATCACCCAGGACAACAACAAGCTGCTGCTGTGGCTATGGGGGGCAGCATGAAAGAGGGCATGCATTCCGTCTGCTGTCCCATTCCTGGGCACCAAGGGGAGGGGGTGCCTGGTCTGCGCTTGTGCACAGGGGAGTGAACCACTGGGGTATCCTTGCAGGGGCCCCAGGCCTCCCCAGAAGCTGGAGCCACCACTGGGTGCATGCAAGTACTGTCTTGCCTTTTTGACAGTTAAAAAAATGTCGCCCATTGAAGACTGTAGGCCTCCATTCCGCCACTGGAGCGTTGACCACCATCCTGATACTTTTCAGGGAATAGGAATATGATTGAGCTCTGTGACAATGCAATTTGCTCTTCTCTTTCACAGGCACAGAATACCTGGCCATTAGAATTATGTTAGTGGAACTAACACAAGTGTAGCTCATTCCCATGAATGATGCTGGGAATTTTCAGGGCACTGGCATTAACTTTGCTTTGCCTCGCCTCCTGGCCAGTTTGGACTGTCAACTTTTCCTTCTTGGCAGGGCTTCTATGCCCTCAACAGATGTCTGTGGCAAATGAAGCAAAGTCAGTGGTCAAAGTCTTTCCACCTCATCTATCTACTGCAAGGAGAGTGATCTCCTGAATTTCCGCATGCCATGGAACTTTTAAAAGCACAGGAGCCCTGCCAAAAAAGACTGTACAAGCAAACTGGGAGAGCTGTTTCAGTTTTGCAGCAGAAGGTGAATCCTCTGAGTGCTTGAGTCTGTATGAACTTCTCAGGGGCCTGAACAAATAGGGTTGCCAACTTTTCAAGACTGGCTTGGAGTCTTCAGGAATCGGCATTCATCCCCACTTGACTAGAGAAAGCAATCCTGGAGTTTTTAACAGGGCCTCCTTAGCTTGATGACATTGTTACATTGGGGAAAAAATATTTTCAGGAATAGCTTTGGTAAGAGATGGTGACTCTATGAGCAGACAGTCCTAGGCCCAGATGGACTAGAAATTGACACTCCACAAGAAAACTGGCACAGGGATTATAGTCCAATGGTAGAGCACCCACTGTCTCTGAAGGTCCCAGGTTGAATATGCACCTGAAGGTCCCAGGTTCAATCCCTAACATCTAGAGACAGGGCTGGGTAAGATGCCTGCCTGGAAAATGAGAGAGCCCCTGCCAGGCACCAGGACTGAGAACCGAGATAGTGCTGAGGTTCCAATCCTAACCAACTTTCCAGCATCCATGCAGCTGCAGTGCAGCCCCGAGATGAGAGAACAAATGTTCCCTTACTTTAAGGAGGCCTCCATGACTGCGTTCCAACTGTGAGATGCAGTGCACACCCCATTGGCCCAGCTGTATTGGTGCTGGAAAGTTGGATAGGATTGGGCCCTGAGATAGTACTGAGCAGGATGTCCAGCTCAGGATCAGGTCAGCGTATTATGATCCATGCATAGCCTGATGAATGAAAAGTATTCAGCTGAAGCTGCGTGCAGGGGATAGTGTTTGTTTTTTAAGAAAGCCTGTTGAAAATGTAATTATGGATATTGTACCAGGTACAAGAAGGGCAAAGCATATGACACAGGTAAGACAACACTCCAAATCCCACTGGCTAGGCTAGGGCAATATAACTAATGAAAGTGGAGCCCTGCCAAAAAAGACTGTACAAGCAAACTGGGAGAGCTGTTTCAGTTTTGCAGCAGAAGGTGAATCCTCTGAGTGCTTGAGTCTGTATGAACTTCTCAGGGGCCTGAACATCAGGGATGTTCATTGGTCTGGTTCATCATATGGGCATGGGCTGATCTGTCAGTGGAGTGCCACTTGCCCCCAAAGTTCTTCCTTCACTCCAAGTGATGAATGAATTTTTGCATATTTCTGTATATGTACAGTCTGTTTTTCATAGTCCCCCAGGCATGCAAAGCTGGATGCTTCGTAGGCGCATGTGTGCATGACGTCCATTATCAACCCTCCATCTTGGACAAGGCTTGCTGAAACTCATGTCTGAAAGAGACATGCACATCCCAAAACACGGTTGTGAACAAATCATTTGTGCATCGTTTCTTTGAATGAGTCCACAAGCTGTCTCCAAGTCACAGCTGATTGTTTTCATATGCATTCATCACCTCAAACAGACATTGCATGGCGCTATGGAGAATGTTTTTTGGCTCTGCTGTAAAGTGTTTCAAGCTGCAATCCTATCCACACTTACCTAGGAGTAAGTTCCACTGACTATAATGGGATTTACTTCTGAGTTGACATGCATAGGATTGGGATCTCACTCTCCAATTGGAATAGGAGACAGCTGAGAAACTCTTAAGAGCAGCCCAAGGGAAGGAGGAGAGTACCAGATCTGCTAAATTACTAGTGCTAAATCTAATACTACCTTTTAATTTGTATTGTGTTTGTGCAGGCAGGATTACACGTGCTTGCCCCTTTGAACTTTGGATAGGCAGCTAACAAATGCTTATAAATAATAACAAATAAACCTTGTACTCTGGTCAGTTCAGCTGTCTGGTCACCAGAGGGCAGTGTCTTATGTTTGAATCCATACAAAACTCTAATTCCAGGAAGATCAGCTCTTGATCCTATGAGGCAAACCAAGACTCAGTGAACCAATGGTCAGAGTTACAAAAATAAATTAACAAGTTCAGGAAATGCTCCATCTAATTCGTCCCAAGATACCATCAGCTTATAGATGGCCAGAGAAAAGGCTGTGCATTCACTTAAAAGATGTGACCAAAAAATTGTGCAACCTGCATTAATCAATTTGTGCATAGTTACCTAATTCATTCTGCTTTTAGCAGTCTTTGGAACAAACAAAGAGCTATGCAAGAAAACAGACACCTCATCTCCTCCCCACCGCTGCTCCTAAGGCTTCTGAAATGTCAACAGCCATTCTTTGTGCTTTATGAAGCCTATATTTCCAGTTAGAAGGTCTAGAAACTTGATTGCTTAAGAGCCCAATCCTAGGCATGTCTACTCAGAAGTAAGCCCCATTATAGTCAAAGGGGTTTGCCCTCAGGTAAGTGAGTTTAGGAATGCATAACGCTCTTCAAATGAGTGGAGTTGCAGAATACCCACAATCCTGGGTATAGATGCCAGCTGACTCAGAAGTGGAGTGGAACTAAATTCCTGGGAAATTTCAAAGCTAGAAATCTGGGCAGCTCTAATGCTCCTTGGCCTCTTTGACACAACCCAAAAGCTTTCTGGAAAACCATCTCCTTAACCAGGATAACCAGCAGCTATTGAACTTCCCTTCCTGTTTGGTTTCCTATTTCCTAAACAAGGAAGGAAGGAACTAGCCCACTGAAAGGCTGGGCTGCCTTCTGCTTCCAGCCATCCACCATCAGCATCCATCAAGGCTGAGCAGCTGCCCAGGAACAGCGTATCTCTGAAGGGGCCACCAAGTCTAACCTGGACTTACGGTGACCCTTAAAGTATCCAATTGGGGTTCCCAACTTTTTCTCCTGCTCTTGCTCATGCTTATTTAATAACACTTGATCTATATGGTGAATAACATTTATCTCCATATTATGAAAAGTTTCACAAGCTGATGTTCAAGGCACAAAAGCAGACCAGGGCAGACATGGTGGAAGGATTTGGTTACCTGGCAACCCCACACCCTCTCCATTCTGTTCCTGGCACTTAAGAGACCAGAGGCAGGGATCAAGGATTGCAGAAGTGGTCTGAGTGATACTCCCTTGCTAAGGGAGGATGGGTGCTGGTAGTAGACAAACCTCAGGTCTCGAGCTGGAAAACCTGACATCTGGCAACACTGAGGGGCACTGCTAGTTTCTGATCTGGTAATCCATACTATACTGTATGGTTAAAAAGAGGTTAAAAGAGAAGATGTTTCAGACCTCATTGATAAATTAAAGATCAATAAGTCACCAGGCCCTGATGGCATCCACCTTAGAGTTATCTGGAATTGGAGAATGAAGTTGCTGATCTCTTGACTAAAATATGCAACTTGCCCCTCAAAACAGCCATAGTACCAGAGGATTGGAGAATAGCAAACGTCACGCCTATCTTTAAAAAGGGAAAGAGACCTGGGAAACTATAGGCCAGTCAGCCTAACATCTATACCAGGTAAGATGGTGGAATACCTCATCAAAGATAGAATCTCAAAACGCATAGACGAGCAAGCCTTGCTGAGAGAGAATCAGCATGGCTTCTGTAAGGGTAAGTCTTGCCTCACAAACCTTTTAGAATTCTTTGAAAAGGTAACAGGCAAGGTAGGAGAACCCGTGGACATTATATATCTGGACTTTCAGAAGGCGTTTGACACAGTCCCTCACCAAAGGCTACTGAAAAATCTCCACAGTCAGGGAATTCAAGGGCAGGTCCTCTCCTGGATTGAGTCCTGGTTGAAGACCAGGAAACAGAGTGGGTGTCAATGGGCAATTTTCACAATGGAGAGAGGCGAAAAGTGGTGTGCCCCAAGGATCTGTCCTGGGACCAGTGCTCTTCAACCTCTTCATAAATGACCTGGAGATAGGGTTGAGCAGTGAGGTGGCTAAGTTTGCAGACGACACCAAACTTTTCCGAGTGGTGAAGACCAGAAGTGATTGTGAGGAGCTCCAGAAGGATCTCTCCAGACTGGCAGAATGGGCAGCAAAATGGCAGATGCGCTTCAATGTAAGTAAGTGTAAAGTCATGCACATTGGGGCAAAAAAATCAAAATTTCACATATAGGCTAATGGGTTCTGAGCTGTCTGTGACAGATCAGGAGAGAGATCTTGGGGTGGTGGTGGCCAAGTCGATGAAAGTGTTGACCCAATGTGCGGCGGCAGTAAAGAAGGCCAGTTCTATGCTTGGGATCATTAGAAAAGGTATTGACAACAAAACAGCTAATATTATAATGCTGTTGTACAAATCGATGGTAAGGCCACACCTGGAGTATTGTGTCCAGTTCTGGTCACCGCATCTCAAAAAGGACATAATGGAAATGGAAAAGGTGCAAAAGAGAGCGACTAAGATGATTGCTGGGCTAGGGCACCTTCCTTATGAGGAAAGGCTATGGCGTTTGGGCCTCTTCAGCCTAGAAAAGAGATGCCTGAGGGGGGACATCCTCTCAAATTGAGTGTTGGGAGAGTTAGGATAGACAAAAGAAAATATTTCTTTACTCATCGTGTGGTTGGTCTGTGGAACTCCTTGCCACAAGATGTGGTGATGGCCTCTGGCCTGGATGCCTTTAAAAGGGGATTGAACAAGTTTCTGGAGGAAAAATCCATTACGGGTTACAAGCCATGATGAGTATGTGCAACCTCCTGATTTTAGAAATGGGCTATGTCAGATGCAAGGGAGGGCACCAGGATGCAGGTCTCTTGTTATCTGGCGTGCTCCTTGGGGCATTTGGTGGGCTGCTGTGAGATACAGGAAGCTGGACTAGATGGGCCTATGGCTTGATTCAGTGGGGCTGTTCTTATGTTCTTATATACTGTAACTAAAAATGCAATCCTATATACTCTTTCCTGGGAGTATGTGTAATGGAAGATCCCTCAAGGAGATAGGGTGTAGTGTCAACAGTGGCCCTTGCTCTGGCAGGCAAGCATGGGGTTAACACCAGGGCCTTAGATTGCAATGAGTGTGCTGCACAGCTGCAGCCACTAGAGCAAACCAGGTCATTCAGAGATAAAAGCAGCACCTGATGAAGAGAGAGTTTGGTGAGTAGGAGGAGAGCTTGGAGGTGGGTGCGTGCGTGCGTGATTGATGGACTAACTGACTAAAGGACAGATGGGTGAATGGACTTTGGAGACTGCTGGAAACACTGGAGATTAGTTGTGTGGCTGCTATGCCCAAGACCTGCTGAGGACCAAGGTGCTGCTGTAGTGGCTGGAGAAGTGGATGTGAGGAGAGGGGAGGAAGGAGGACCTCTGCAGTTTGAACAGGGGAGCTACCCTGGTGGTGGGGACCAGCAGTGCTGCAGTGGAGAACTGGGGCCATTGTTGGGGAACTAATTAGCTTAGTGGATATAAGTTCCCTAAGTGAAGCCTGGACCAGGAATCTGGCAAATAGCTTGTGCTATATGCCTACACATGAGTGCTACAACTGTCTATTCTTCCCCTCCCTTCCCCCCCCCCCCACACTTCAGGGCCAGCCCTCCAATTGGCCCTGGTGAAGCCCAAGAGGCAGGCTGCCCTGGAGTGAATAGATGACAGAACGTGCCCCAATCAGCAGCTCCTTGCCCCACCTTGCCTCATTCTTCCCAGGGCAGCACTTTTGCCACTGACCTATGTTCACTTCTGCTGCTGCCACCCTTGCACTACCACTATTGGAAAAAATGTGGCAGGACGAGGCCACAGGGAGGAATGGAATTGAAAGGCAGTGGCGGAATTGCATGTGAATGGCAGCAGCAGATGAAGCCCTACTCCTGCTGCCATGGACACTGGGGTGGGGCAAGTGAACGTGGCAAGCTTGGCACACCAAAATCATTATTTAAGTGGGGAACAGGACAGTGCCAGACCTAGTTGATCTGGGCACAGGGCAGTTTGCTTTAGGCCTGCCCAGGTTAGTTTTCTCTCTTGCTGGATTGTGAGCCCCTTGGGGCAGGAAACCGTCTTCGCATTCTTTGTAAGGCACTGTCCAACTTCTAGTTCAGATGGGACTACATGCACAAAAACCATCCCCACAGAATCCTAGAGCTCACTTCTCTGCTTTCTTAATTTTCTGTTCTGTCCAATCCTGATCCTTCTCTAACTGACCTCATGCCATTGATAAAAAGGATCTTAATACCAGGACCTTTGGATCTAGAAGGAAAATGTCACCCAGCCAGAACGTGGTAGGAGCAGAGTTCCAAAGAAACCCACATTTGCAAATGGGAAGGTGGAACTGCAGCCAGTCTTCTTGGAATAATTATATGTACAACTGCCTTTTTCCCAGGCTGCAGTGGGAAATTTTAGAGGCCAGTCTAAGGTTGATTTCCTTCTGAGGAAACCACTCAACTCTTGTGTGTGTGTGTGTGTGTGTGTGTGTGTGTGTGTGTGTGTGTGTGTGTGTACATGACAGCACGAAGATTCCTTTTCTTATTTCTGGGAGCAGAATTTCTCTTGGTGAAACAATTCAGAGGCGCGCCAGGTGAAAGCGAGAGGCTGCACTTGGGAGACCCATTGTGAAGTTACTGACTTGGTGCTTCATTTATGAGTTCTGAAAAGAGCAAGTCTGCAAAATTTTTCCACCCCAGGTCAAATTTCCTCTCTCCTTGCGAAAAAAAGTGGAACAGTCCTAATGACTGGGTGTGTATCCTGCAATTCTGTTCGGGTGTGGCAAAAAGGTCTCAGCCTCCAGAGAGATGAGGTTTTTAAAGTTTCTAGCTCTCATTGTTGCGAAGATTGAGAGTGTGCGGACAATGCCTGCTTGTGGTGAAAAATTTTTTTTGCTTATCTTTTACTTCCTTGGGGATCTCTCAAGTGCTCCAGAAGCATGGATTATGCCTCAGCATTCTGTAGGGGTTGCTGAATCATCCAGATGCAGCCCTTATCACCTGGTTGTTGCTGTTTGTTCATCTTCCCCAACTCACCACTAGATAAAGGAGATGGCTCTGAGCCAGTTCATTGGACCATGAAACCCACCTGATTTTCAAGATTAGGACATCTAATAGGCTGGAATCCTATCCATGCTTACCTGGGCGTAAGCCCCATTGACTATAATGGAACTTTCTTCTGAGTAGACAAGTTTAGGATTGGGCTCTAAGTGACTCAGGTGACCCAAATATACAGTCTCACAGGAAGAACCAGGTTTGCATCCACCAGGCTGAAAAAATGGGTGCATGTGCTAAGGTCCAACATGGTCCAACACTAATGCTTCTTGGACTCATCCAACCACCTTGGTGCAACTGGGGTGCAAGGCCAGAATCCTGGTACAGCTCAAGTGAACTGCATCAGGGTTGTTCATGTATTTCCCACTTCTCTTTTCACATACAGGTACTGGCCATCCTTTTCTACCTCTGCTCCCCTCTGCAAATTGATCTGTTCTTTGTTTTTATTCCTTGCCTTGGTCCATCCACTGGTGTGATTTTTTTTTAAGTCTTTTAATAAACTTCTTTCTGTTCCTGTTTATCTGCCTGTTCTCAGTTCACTTGGAAAGAAGAGGTTGCCACAGCTCACACATTCCACGTAAGAGAAGTGGATTCAAAGAGACCTCCCTGGATCTTGGAGCTCGCTGTGAATCTGGGAGGGAGGCTCTTCCAAGGTGACCGCCTTCTGTCTGGGCTTTCTAGTTTTGAGTGGTGGCAGCAAACCTTTCCCCAGTTCATTTCCAGTTTATCCAGTAAGAAGAGTGAAGCAGAGAACAAAGGAGAAGGTTGCCATTGCTGACCAGTGGGTGCAGTACCCATTTTGCCCTCCATCTTCTGTGCTCCCAAAGGTTTCTGGTGGGCCACTATGAGATGCAGGAAGTGTTACCCTGCACATGCCCAATCTCATCTGATCTCTCGGAAGCTAAGCAGGGTCAGGCCTGGTTAGTACTTGGATGGGAGACCGCCTGGGAATACCAGGTGCTGTAGGCTTATACCATAGTCTTTCGAGACTGAAGGTTGCCAACCAACCACTAGATGGGTCCTTGGCTTGATCCAGCAAGGCTCTTCTTATGTTCTTATGCTGATGGAACCTCAAAAGCCAGAGTGGTTGATGAATAAGATTTGTTTAAACAGTGTGCCACACAGAAATTGTAGGCTAAATGGATGACACAGTTAAGGAAGGTGTGAGTTTTTTGAGCTGTCTTTCATGTTTTCAGAGCACAAGCAGGAAGCGCTATTGCCTTTCTTTGAAGCAAACTTGTGAGGACTACAGTAGAGCAGAGAGAGGGAAAGGAGAATGGCAGGTTGGTTGGGCTGGGAAACCTGGTCCTGAGAGAGAGGGATAGGAGCCAAGGAGGGGACCAAAGCTAGCATCCAAGAAAGGTGAGAGAAGCTCCTCTAGAATGACTTCCTTCCAGAGCAATCCTATCAATGTTTGTTCAGAAAGATTTCTCAGTCTCTTCAGTGGGACTTCCTGTGAGCCTGAGTTTTGGCCAGGCCCACAGCCTTAAGAAAAGTTAGCTCACATTAACCCTGGAAGATTCCCTTACGGTAGACACTCTGAAAAAGAGTTCAGATGCTAAGGGAAAAGGCAGCAGGCTTCAGTGACATTCTCTCCGCCATCCCCATGGCCTGACCCGGCTCCCCCAGGGAGCCAATCCTTCGTCCCCCTAACTCAGACTTGTTGACACTGACTGGTAGTAGTTCTCCAGGGTGTCAGACAGGAGTCTTTCCCAGTTTTGTCAGGAGATGCCTTGAGCCTGGGACTGTCTACATGCAATAAATGGAGTCTTCCACTTCATGAGAGTTGCCCATCTCTCCCCCCCCCCCATGCAGCTGCCCTATCCCCTCAGGCAGATAGGGATCCCCTGCATTCTTGAACCCGCAGCAGCCGACTTCTCTCCTGCTCTTGAAAGGAGCCCCTTTCCTTCTTCCCTGTCCCCTCCACTCCATGCCAGCTTCCTTTTCATTGCACTCCTTCAGGCTGTGTTAGAATGTTCTTGATTCAGCGCAAAGGTTAAAGATGGTCAACTGATGGCAAGCCTGCATCAACGGACCCCACCCCAGTCAGTTTCATCCACCTTGCCACAATTTGTCAGTTCAAAGGCCTTGCGTGCCTCTGCTGGACTGGGCAATGTCACTTGTGTCAACAACTGTGTGCCGGCCAGTATTTTTAAGAGGGCCATCTCAGCCACCAGTCAGCTTTTGCAGTTCTGGGAGACATCACAGAGGCCCTCAAGGCATCTTTCCCCTTAGAGCAGAGAAGGCTGAAGGGATGGTCTGGCTCAGAAGTAGCCCCTGCCCCTGCCTTAGGACACCACATAGGCTCCTGCACTCTGGCCATATCTTCTCCTTGAGCATTGAGATGATCTCTCAGCCTGAGCTACTGGAGTTGCTGGGTGAGGTTGGGAGGAAGGAGCAGTGATATCGTGATCTGAGGTAGTCAGTTCCTGAACAGCTTGGCTGAAAAGGATCCAGCACCTCCATCTCTGTTTGATTTTAGATAATTAAATTGATTAAGAGCCAGTGCAGACAAACAGGTAGTGTGGTATTGGTCATTAGCGTGTCATACTAGGCATAGGAAAACCTGAGTTCACACCCCTGCTCAGCAATGAAGCTTTCTAGGTTGCCCAGGACCAGTCCTGTGCTTGTCTAACCTACCTCATGGAGTTGTTGTGAAGATAAAATGAGGGAAGTTCCATGCAAGCTGCCTTGAGTTTGTTGGAGAAAGGGTGGAATATACTGTAAATATTGTACAGTACAATATTTTAAGTCTTTAGCTAGCCAGTAGCCAGTAGCTACTTTAAGTCTTTAGCTAGCCAGTAGCTAGCTACTCTTTAGCTAGCCAGTTCCAATTTTCACATACAATTTCAATTTTTACAATCACACATTGCCTGAGTAAAACAAAAAAAATGCAGCAATGTTATTATCCTGTTATGGATTAAATCATCATATTGTGTCCTTTCCCCAAGGAATTCAGAGATGCCAAGGCAGGTCAGTCTTCCATATAAATTATGACAAGATGTTCTTGAGTTTCACAGGTGGTGCTACTACACTAAGGGCTTGCAGACCATTCTCTGGGCCTCAACCATGTTCCTAGGTGGTGGATTTTCCTCTGTATACATTGACTACTGCAAAGGGAGGACAATTCCTCCTTATTAGCTAACCTTACAAGCTCCTGTTGAAGCTTGGTCATTTGTCCAGAAGTCTTGTGGGGTTCTCCTAAACTGAGTAGGACAAAGATACCCATGGTGGAGAGCCTGGTATGTTGCAGGCCGTCATTTTGTCAGCCACACTTCACACAAGCCTTGAGTAATCTGGGTCTCCTTTAACCATAAGTAGCTCTTCCTCATTGAACTAGAGAGGTAAACACAAGGTCTTAGTTGATAAGGCTGAGAAAAAAATAATGAAATGAAGACAAAAAGCAGAGATGATAATGTAGAGGAGCTCAGTAAATTGACCTCAAAAACACCGCTCCTGGCTATCTGTCTGTGTACATGGCTGTCAGGCCCGCAGTCTTCCCCCATCTTGCATGTCCATATGCAGGCTTTGGAGGGATCTTGAAGGGTCCTGGTTCCTTATCTTCAGGAGCAAAGCCTTCCCCACCCTCTGTGATCAGAGAGACATTCAACTGTCTTCCAACTGCTTTGATAAAGAAAATCGCCACAGAGCTGAAGCTCTTGAAGCAAGAAGAAGCACCAGGAGGGCTGTGGAGAGCAGACCATGTAGCTTGATGTGAATAAGCGCCCCAGCCCCCCAGTGTTTTTATAGATAGATATAGCAATCTGGGTCAACATGGCAAAATAAGTATTTCATCTGAGGATCAGTACACATAAGCCTGTCCATCACTTGATGCCTCTGGTATCTTTGTCAATCAAACAAAAGGAGTACATGCCTTTCACACCAGAAAGATGGGGCCATTGGCACCCTTTATTACTTCCCCCTGTTTGTCCTCTCAGCAACTCTGGGGAGAGAGGTTACAGAAAGAAAAGCACCCAATGAACTTCATAGCTGAGTTGAGACTTCAGGCTGGGCTCATCCACTCCTAGTCCAATGTTTGAGCCACACTAGCACCACGCTGGCTGTCATACCCTCTTCCATATGTTCAAGATGCGCATGCAGGGCTTCATCAGAACAGCCACAGAAACCGTCAGACAGAGCATGGAGAGCTGTTGGCTCGCTTGAGTTATTGGACGACCACCGTCCCGCGAATCCCATCTTGCCGCATGCACTTTCTCTTCTACTACACTGACAATATTCTTTCCTGCCAGTCGAGACTTCTTTGGGCCACTTTCTGCACATTACATGTGCCTGGGGAACTGACATCCTTTAACAAGACTTCCATCTCATTGTATTCATCAGTGTAAGATCTGCAAGCTTTTTCTCTGTGTCAAAGCATCAGTCGATCAGCATAATCGCCCCTTCCAGCATCCACCACTAATGTGCAGCAAAGCCAGAAAGGCTCAGAAAGTGGCAAAGGTGTATCATGTGATATGAGCTTTTACATGTCATTGTCCATTTCGTAGCTAGAAAAATCATAGTGAGGAACCCTAGGTGTACCTGGGGTGGGGTGAAAACCAATCCAAAACAGCCAGAACCAAAATGTTGGTAACCTAACATATTTAGGGCACAGTCCTAACCAAACTTCTAGCGCTGGCATAGCCGTGGCAGCAGGGCATGTGCTGCATCCTGCAGTTAGGGGGCAATCACAGAGGCCTCCTCAAGGTAAGGCAATGTTTGTTCCCTAACTTCAGAGTTGCATTGCTCTTACCTTGGTGCTGGAAAATTGGTTAGGATTGTACCCTTGATGTTATTTCACTCTATTAAACATCAGTACAGTACATCAAATTTAATGCTATAACATTGTAAACTAAGTTTCTACTGCTTGTCAGTTTAGACTTTGCACTTCGCTGACCAGAACACTGCAGGGCGGGGACACATCTGCTTCTTAGTAAGCAATACTGTGGAACTCCCTCCCACTGGATGCCTACTTGGCCCCCACACTGCTCTCCTTCAGGCATTTAGCAACGGCTCTTTTGTGAGGCATTTAGGCTGCACGTCCCTGGAAGTAAGTTCCATTTAATTTAATGGTGCTTGCTTCTGAGTAGACGGGCATAAGATTGCTCGGTTAGCGGTGAAAGTAGCTGCTGCATATATTTTTTTTCTGTTCTCTTCCATAGTGATTTTAATTTGCTACAATGTTGTTTTGCTGTTATATATTGTTTTAAGTTCTTTGAGACCTCAAGCCTCTTGGGGTCAAAAGTGTGTGGCAAAAGAAGGAAACAAAATCAAGTTGGATGCAGAAGGTCCCAGGTTCGGTCCAGGGCACTCCTACTTTCAAGAAGTTTAGGTAGCAGTACTGAGAAGAGTCTCTGCCTGAGACTTGTTGGAGTGCTAGTCAAAGTGGACCTTTCAAGCTTAGATGGACTAATGCAGGGGTGCTCACACTTTTTTGGCTCGAGAGCTACTTGGAAACCCAGCAAGGCCCGGAGATCTACCAGAGTTTTTTTTACAATGTTCGTGCCATCATAACATATAACATTTATGTGTACAATGTATGTTGGTGTACCTTGAGCCCCACTGAGTATAAGAGGACTTACTCCTGAGTAGACATGCCTAGGATTAGGCTGTGAGGCTGCAATCCTAGCCACACTGACCTGGGAGTAAGCCCCATTGAGTACAGTGGGCCTTACTCCCAGCATTTCCTCCCAGAGGCACCTGAAGGGGGGGGTCGGCACTCCGCGATCTACTCATTTTGCCTCGCGATCTACCGGTAGATCGCGATCCACCTATTGAGCACCCCTGGACTAATGGTTCAGACTCCTCCTGCATGGGCCAGAATGTCTCCCATTTCACCCTGCTGTATCCAAGTCCTCCTATATTGGCTATGGACTGTATGTCCTTTCCTTGGCACTCATCCTCATTTAGGACCTTTCCCTATTCCTCTAGCCCAGAGGTGCCCAAACCCCAGCCCTGGGGCCACTTGCAGCCCTCAAGGCCTCTCAATGCGGCCCTCAGGGAGCCCCCAGTCTCCAATGAGCCTCTGGCCCTCCAGAGATTTGTTGGAGCCCACACTGGCCCGACACAACTGCTCTCAGCGTGAGGGTGACTGTTTGACCTCTTGCGTGAGCTGTGGGGTGAGGGCTCCCTCCACTGCCTGTTGTTTCACGTCTGTGATGCAGCAGAGGCAGCAAAGGAAAGACCGGCCTTGCTTTGTGCAAGGCCTTTTATAGGCCTTGAGCTATTGCAAGACCTTCATTCATTCATATAAGCTGGTCTTTAATATATTCATTTATGTAAACTTATCTAAATTTATTCAAATTTTAAATGCAAATTAATTCTTTCCCCCCCCCGGCCCCCAACACAATGTCAGAGAGCTGATGTGGCCCTCCTGCCAAAAACGTTGGACACTCCTGCTCTAGCCCAAAGGCATCTCCACTTCATTCCTGAGCATATGGAGCTCCCCCTCCTTTTCATGTCTCTGAGCTTTAGGTTTCATTCGCAGCTTCAGCCGCCTGTTTTTCCTCCTCGGTTCTGGAATGAGGGAGTGACGCTGCAGATTATGGAGCTGAGCTGGGACGAGCCCAAAGACCAGGCCGTGGGAAAGTGCACAGGGATTTGCAATGTTTGTGATTAACTAATCCAGCTCAGAGCATAACTAGAAACCAGATCCTGGCTCCAGGCCTCGTGGGCAATTGGGTATCATCTCAACAATGCAAGCAGCGCTGCAGACCGCAGGCAGCTGTGAGCCATGCACACACTCAGTTACAGGACATCAGCATGGCACAAACACAGGCACACTTCAAGAATACTGCACCCAGAAGCGCACCTGTGCAATGACTGCACACCTGCAATTCCACATACTTACAGTGAAACATGGCACAAATTCAGTCTCTAATCGGAAGATCTTGGGTAAGCACTAGGCCCACAAAGACCTCTTCAAGAAACTGGCCTTCAGGGTTGACAATACTGAGCTGGATCAATTACCTATGACCCCGTCAGATTAACCTTTAAAGCCCTAACAGCTTGGGATCAGAATGACTAAAGGATTGCCTCTTCCGACATGAACCTGCCCAGTTATTAAGATCGTCTTGTAACATCTTTCTCCAACTCCTCCTGCCATCAGAAGCAATGACCAGAGATTAGACCTTCTTAGTTGTGGTGCCACTTTTGGAACTCTCTCCCCTAGGTGGTTACACTGGCATCATCCTTGTTTTCTTTTTGATGCCAGATGAGAACCTATTTAAAAAAAATAAAAATTGCCCAGGCCCTTTAAAGATCTCTTTATTTCAGCTGAACTTTGTTGCTGGACATTTCATCTGCCTGCGGCTTGCTTTTTCTGCTGTGATTTACCTGAAATTCTTTTACATGCTCTGGGAACTCTAGCTAAATTGCAGTTAACATTACTTAAATGCAAACTGTTACCCTGCACATGCCCAATCTCGTCTGATCTAGAAGCTAAGCAGGGTCAGGCCTGGTTAGTACTTGGATGGGAGACTGCCTGGGAATACCAGGTGCTGTAGGCTTATACCATAGTCTTTCGAGACTGAGGGTTGCCAACCAAATGACATTACTTAAACAAGTAAATAAAATGTGCTGTCTTGGTTAATTACAAAAAGGGGAGAGAGAGAAAGGTTTGCAAAACTAGTTTAGGGATTGAAGGAAGGGGTGTTCTGACAAACGGGCACTGGTCAATCAAAGCTGTGCACCAGTGTTTCTCAAACTGTGGATTAGGACCGACTAGGTGGGTCATGAGCCAACTTCAGGTGGGTCCCCATTCATTTCAATATTTTATTTTTAATCTATTAGACTTGATGCTGCCATGGTATGTGACTGCATTTGGGGAAATGTGACAGACCTGTACTTTGAACAAGCTACTATGTATATTCTTTTAACAAATATAGTAAATGAGACTTACTCCTGGGTAAGTGTGGGTAGGATTGCAGCCTAGGATTGCGAAAAATGTTCCTGTTTGATGATGTCACTTCCGGTCCTGACATCATTTCCAGTGGGTCCTGACAGATTCTCATTCTAAAAAGTGGGTCCTGGTGCTAAATGTATGACAACCACTGCTGTACACAACTAGCTTCTGTGGCAAACTTGCAGAAGTTTTCTCCTCCCTACCAGAGCTCGACTGTAGAGAGGAAAAGTACATTTAGATTAAATGCAGTGAGGGAGCTTCCAAACTACACCCACATCTTTCAAAACATTAGCTCTGTCTTCACCCTGTTGTCTGTGGCCTGGCTAGCTGAATTGGAAATACTTATCATTTTCCCATTAGTTTTAAAACAAAAAACCTAACTTCTATCCGTTTTAGGCATCCAAAAATTGCTATTTTGTATATGTTTATTGAGAAGTTTTGTTATGACATCTCTATATTATGCATGTTCCTATTGTTTCATTGGAATCTATTGCTTTTTGCAGTGGGCTGCACCATTCAGTGATTCCTCAAGCATCTCATTATGTTCCATTCCCAAGTTAGTAGGCTAAGGTCTGCGGCCTGATCAGTGTATCCAGAATTGGAAAATAACAGGCAGTTTGATTCTATCAGTTTAGACTTGATGAGGACTGCCGACTCTGACTGATGCTATCCCTAGGAAAAACATTTTTCCAACTCGATGCAATATCATTTAGCCAAGGAACCTCCACTAACTGAGCCAAGACGCACTTTTCAAGTGGTGCTCCTCTTCCATTTAGCACGAGGAGAGCAATAGTTTTTCTTCATCCCAGCAGAGAGTCTTTTCTAGGGCCTGTTTCTAGTGTCTTTTCTGTATCTTGTGATTGTGAATGCTTCTGGGACATGTATTTAGCAATGTAAACCGCTTCTTGGTTGTAAAGCAGTATATAAACATTTTTAATCATCATGATCGTCGTCACCATCATTATCATCCCTCGGTGCTATTCCAAAACACCTTGAAGAGCACCTGAACAGCATTGGGGCCACAGAAATTGCCACCCACCAACTACAAAAAGCAGCTTTACTGGGAAGAGCTTACATTTTGCAATGGTATTTATAGGATCAAAACCATGCATCCCAGGTCCTTGGGGAGGACTCGACTAGTTTGTTTTATCCAGACATCAATAACATCTACCTGACTGTGCGAAAATCTCATAATAACACAATCTCCAGGATTGCTTTCAATATCACTTGGAGACTGAGGTTTATTCGTATGGACTCCAGACCAATCCTAGAGGGCTGGCGTCTCTAAACAATGTTTTCCTCCAAAAACTAGGAAGTAAACCTAAGAAGATTCTGTTATCACCAATTTCTGCTGCAGTGAATTGTCACTGTGCTTATCTGATGTACTTATAAGATTGCATAGAATTATCACAGGCTGTGGAATTTGCATTTCACAGCCATTTAATCCCATCATTGACAAAATGTGCATGTCATTTTTTTACCCTACAACCATATGCAGGGTGTGTATTTGTGTGTTCACATACACCCCAACTGAGGATAACACTTCAGGCATCTGATAAAGTGAACTCTGGTCTACAGAAGCTTATACAGTACAGGCGTGCCCCTGTAGTTGTGGGGGTTCCATTCCAGAACCCCCCACAGTTCCATGAAACTGTGGATAAGGGCAAATGCCTCCCCCCCACCCTCCGGAGGCTGCGGGTGTCTGTATGTGGTCTCTGCTGGGTTCAAACTAAGTCTGATGGTTTCACTGAGAAACCAGAAGTCACTGTTGGGCTCAGTCTGATCCCAGTAGAGGCCGCAGATGGACATGTGCAGCCTCTGCTCATCTCAGAGGACCCTCTGGAGGCGAGGGGATCAGAGCACCTCTGGAAGGGGCTCCTGGGAGCACAGAGAACCCCACGGACTCAATCCACAGATAAGTGAATCCATGGATACAGGAGCCCCCAAGTACTGCGATATATTTGTTCATCTTTAACATGCCACAGGACCTTCTGAGCTTGTATGGTGTAGTGGTGGATGAAGACCAGAGATAATCCAGTTCAAATCCTTGCTTAGCCACAGCTCCCCAAGGGACTTTGTTCCTTATGTCTCACAGGGTTATTGCAAAGCTAAAATGGGTGGGGGAGAGAATTGTGTGTGCAGCCCTGAGCTCCTTAGGGAAGGTGGAAACAAATGTCATAGCATTCCACTGCAGGTTCCAGGACTGTGTTTTGGCCCTGTAATGAGCTTGCAGAGTCCAGTCGTGTTCAACTCCAAGTCAGCATAAGCCCTGTTACTGTAAATTTGGGGCCAGTTCTTTTCACTAGTACAGCTGACAAGATTCTGCTCAGGCTTAGAAGCCGAGGATTCTTCCTGGAGATAATTCTCCCCCAAAACAGCTCCCAATCTGTCTGTAATCTGTCTCTACGCTTGATCACAACAAAAGCCTCTGAGCGAGACTTCCTTCCTGCCTGAAAAAGTTTTGTTTTGTTTGGCCGGAGCCCTATCCAGAAAGGGAAATGCCCTTTGTGTTGATGGTTCAGCTGTAATTCCTGTCTTGTAGCCAAACATCTCAATGATCCTGGTTTAGCGAAATCCAATTTTTTTCTGGATTCACTTATATACACAAATGGAATAATCATCATCATCTTCGGAATACCACAAAGGAACTATGCAAAGCATGAGTAAGGATTGCTACAATCCTCAGGCATCCTCTTGCCAAACCCAAGAGTGGAAATGCACTTAAGGCTCATACATTCTCTGGAAATCAGCCTGCCAAATAGCTATTACCTACATAGCCAGCTCATATGTTCCCCTATAATCCCACGCATACATTTGCTGCCCACTTTTACCGTTGCAAACGACACCACAGCTATTCACTCCGACCTGGCCTCTAAAACTCAAGAGTCCACCCATGAGAACAGCATGAGCTTCCCAAATGTAATTAGGAGCTGGGGCTGTTTATAAGCAATTGCCAGACTTTTACAGACCCAACCAGACTTCTACCAGTCTGCCCTGTGAGTTTGTTGCCAGATTTAGGCACTTTAGGCTTGGGCCAGACCTGTTTTTCTTGACATCTCCTGTTTCTTTGGCTGAAACCACAAAAAGTCTCATGGCACCTTGAAGGCAACCATGTTAACGGTGGGCCAGAGTCCACTCCATCAGGTGCTTGCAATGGTCAATAGGTATAGACGTCTTGAGTACAGACAGAAGGACAACAGTGCTTGTCTTTTACAAAAGGCCCAAAGGTCATGCAATACAATTGTATAAGTGTCACAGGACTGTGTGGAGCACAATGAAGAATGCAAGTGAAATGAAAAGCAAAATCCAATGTAACATCTATCTCACGGAGTGTGTTCATTCATTTGAATGGTTGGCAACCTTCAGCCTCAAAAGACTATGGTATAAGCCTACAGCACCTGGTATTCCCAGGCAGTCTCCCATCCAAGTACTAACCAGACCTGCCCTGCTTAGCTTCTGAGATGAGATGAGATCAGGCACGTGCAGGGTAACAGTCTCATTTAGCATTGCAAGAAGACTCCTTTCTCGAATGTTGTTGATGCTGTATACCTTTGTTGTGCCTATCTCTTATATTTAAGCTTTACATGGTCACAGATGGTACCACTGAGGGTGACACTTCCTGTACATAATGAAGTGGGCTCTGGCCCATGAAAGATTAAAATGAAAGATTTTGCTACAATAGAACTGGTGGCCTGGATGGTATCACAAGCAGACTCGGTTGTTTTGTGCTGCGATCTGTGTGAATTGATGGACTGGCTATTTCTGGGAATAAATAGGCATCGTAAGATCAGTTTCATTAACGCCTAAACAGATATAATGGTTTTCTACAGGGAGTTAGGAATTTTTGTTTTTAATTTCTAAAACAGACTAGGAAGACAACCCCCCGCCCCTTTGCGTTCCCTTTCATGAGCTTCTCTGTGCATGAGACGCTTTCATGAGCTTTCCCTTACAGTACTTGAAAGTAGATGAGGAAGGGAAAAGAAGAGACCCATTTAGATCTGCTACTTTAAGAGTTGGTAAGCGATGGAGGCCCTGTTTTTCACAGCTCTGTTCTCCCTTGATCTTGCTCTCTCCTTTGTACCGCTGTCACCTGCCACCATCCTCTGCGTCAACCTGCGGTCTCTCTACAGCTGCACCTGATTCTGTGAAGGGCACAGGATGGGGGGGCACTTTGAGTGTTCTCGGGACACTGCTGCAACCACAGTTTATATAAAAAAAACCCACTATTTCTCTTTCTCACCTTCTAGCTACCTCCCCAACCCCTCAAAAAACATTAAGCAAAATTGACGTGTCTTTACTTAAAACAAATGCAGTAAGAAAGTAGATGACTGCTTAAGGCCTAAAACCTAACCAACTTTGCAGCACTGACACAGTTGTGCCAATGGGGCATGGAATGCATCCTGCATTTGGGTGGCAGTCATGGAGATGTCCTCAAAGTCTCCATGGTAAGGCCACACCTGAAGTATTGTGTCCGGCTCTGGTCACAAGGATATAGTGGAAATGGAAGAGGTGCAGAAGAGAGCAACCAAAATGATTACTGGGCTGGGACACCTCCCTTATGAAGAAAGGCTACAATGTTTGGGGCTTTTCAGTCTAGAAAAGAGGCACCTGAGGGGGGACATGATTGAGACATACAAAATTATGCAGAGGATGGATAAAGTGGCTACAGAGATGTTCTTTCCCTCTCACATAGCACCAGAACCAGGGGACATTCACTAAAATTGAGAGTTGGGAGAGTTAGAACAGACGACAGAAAATATTCCTTCACCCAGCATGTAATTAGTCTGTGGAACTCCTTGCCACAGAATGTGGTGATGGTATCTGGCCTGGATGCCTTTAAAAGATTAGACAAATTTCTGGAAGAAGAGTCCATCACAGGTTACAAGCTGTGACGGGTATGTGCAACCTCCTGATTTTAGAAGTAGGCTACCTCAGAATGCTAAATGCAAGGGAGGGCACCAGAATGCAGGTCTCCTGTTGTCTTGTGTGCCCCCTGAGGCATCTGGCGGGCCACTGTGAGACACAGGAGGCTGGACTAGATGGGCTTTTGGCCTGATCCAGCCAGGCTTTTCTTACGTTCTCACATCCAGTTCTAATCCGCCTTCCCCTAGGTAAGCCATAATCAGGCTAGATCAGACAAAAACCCCTGGAGAACAGAGGCGTTCAGAGCCCCTCATTTCACTGAAGGGAAGATTACAGTATTTGTATCTCTTTCATAACTGCTTGCTGTCATGCTTCTTTTGCTTGTATGTATGATCGGTCATTTGGGGTTGGGGGAAGAAGCATCCTGGTTGGTGCTGAATGAATAATCCTTACCCACATCTGCTTATGGCTTGGCCACACACTGCATTCTCTTGCACCCATGCTACATTTCCCAAGCGGCATCTGAAACCCTTCACACGTTGTGGAAAGGACTGCAAGGGTTTGCTGGTGATGTTTACCAGTACTTGATTATGCTAACTTCGTCACTGTCTACTTGATTCAAATAGAGTCAAAGAGATCACCCAAGTTCCATCACTACCCAAATGGAGGAAATGGAATTATCTTCCACTATATTTAAAAGACTTCTTCATGGGCAAGAAAGCAGAAAGTTAAGATATATGTGGGCCAAGATGTCCTGATTACCAGAAAAATCAGAAAGTGGCCAATTAACATCCAATGACATGACACATGACATGACGTTTGCCTCGTTATAGAGGTCATCGCTCCAACAGCAAGCAAAGCAACGCATATATGAGGCCCAAGTTGTCCAACTCCAACTTGTACTCCAACTAGTCTTTGCCTTGTAGGGAGACCTGCCATTGCTAGAGGTGTTTCCAGTAAAATAGGATTACGGCCTTACTAAACCCAATGGGCTTATTTCTGAGTAAAATAAATAACACTGTTTTCAAACACTTCTAGCCATTGCATTACCAATGAGGAGGGTTGTGACAATGTAGTGCATCTAGAGCAACTGGGTAGTAATGTACTTGAGATAGTGATGAAGGTGACCTGGACAGCCAAGACGACTTTGCCTCAGAGAAACTGAGCAGTGTAAGAAGACTGTTAACTCCACTTTTGGTGTATCAGCCATTCCGATCAATATTCTTACCGTTATGTTACTTGAACTGACATTCTATATTCGTGTACTGACCAATTCACAACTAAGTATGTGGCAAGTTCTTCTCTCTTTCTCTAACAATTCTTTTCCAAAAGAGTTTTCTGCTCTTTTCCCACATAAAAACATTTCAAATAATTTCTTTAAAAAAAAAAAAAAATTGAATCCATGGTGCATTCACCATATTCCATAGAAAAATCAAGGACAGCAGGTAACAACAGTTCAGGGCAACTCCTGGCTATCTAACCTGGTTTTCAGTATTCCATGTGCTCTCCTGACTCTGCACATGATGCAGTGAAGCAATTCAACTGGTATAGTCCCTGATATCTTGGTAGAACTAACTTCTTAGGTAAAAATTGAATTCAAAAAATTAACTGTTTTGTTTTTTTTAAAATTTGTACATTCTAGCCTTATATTTTATGGCACATACACTTGCAGTTTTGAGCTCTGGCAAGTGTCTCAGATATCCATCATCTTTAATCAGATTCAACATATATTTTCTGAAAAGGTTGATGGGCTGCTCAACATTAGACAACAGATGGATTTAGACAAGCCAACCAACCACCATTATTTGACTTACTGTACCTTGTTTTAATGAATTGTTGACTATGTTTTCTTGTTTTCACACCAGTTGCCAGAATAGATTTTTCTTTCCTAGCTTTACGCCTTAAATTGGCATTGGTGAATTGGCAGCTTTTGAACCAAGCTCTAACTCTGGACCTACCACCAAGCTGTGGGCTCTGGCTTCTGTTCCTTGGTAACCGGAATGTTTTTATGACAAGAACTGAAAACCCTAATTCTAGAACTCAACTCACTCGGCTGCCTAACCCCTATGTAAGGCATTCCTAAACTGATTTTATAAAAACCCTCTTTCCCTCTCCATCTAGACTTTCTTCCAGGGGTTTCTTCTTTCCTAAATGAGACGTTCAAATGACATGCCACCTTCTTCTGCAGTAGCTGCTCAGGTAGTAGATGTCTGAAGAAGAGGCAACTGGGGAAGGGTACAAAGACTGGCGCATCAGCAAGTGACAGAGGAAATGTGGCTTGCCTTTAATCTGATAAGCATCCCTTGTGCAGGTGCCAAGGGGGAAAAGTGCAACGCAGACCTGAGGTTTTACACTTTCTCCTCCATGCAACTGCTTCCTGCTTCAGTTCGTTCCTTTAACCCTTAGAACCCCATGCAAGTAAGGATGTTGCTTGCACTTCATGGTTCTCTGTGGGAGTTAAGAACACAAAAAGAGCCTGCTGGGTCACACAAAAAATTCATCAAGTTCAGCCTCCTGCTTCCTAAAGTGGCCAGCCAGATGGTTTTAGGAAGCCCACTAGCAGGGCATAAAGAAAACATTCCCTTCCCTGCTGTTATTCCTCAGCAATTAAAATTTAGTGGTATTCTTCCTCTGAACATGGAAGTTCTATCTAGCAATCATGGCTGATAATCTTTGATTTAGCTATCCAGACTCATATTTTTAAAAAGTGGTCGTCATCACATCTTGGAAGAGATTCCCATTAATTATATTCTCTGTCTGTACTGCTGATCAATTTCATCAGGCTATTCTGATGAATGAGAAAAGTTTCTATTTACTGTCTCCTCACCACTCATAAGTTTGGAGTCTATTACATCCACTCTTGGGAACAGTTTTTTTCCCCCCAAGCTGGGAGATGCACCAGGGATGCTGTTAAACTGAATTACAAAAAAGACTTCATACAAAGAGCTGGTGTAGAATATCAGGAGCTGCAAATGAGAACTGCCTGAATCTTGCCTTTGCCATGCCTCTCCTTTACTCAGTGGTCTTAGGCAAGCTACTCCCTCTCGGTCAGCTGCAATATGGAGATAATAGTGGTATTTACCTTACAAGGTTGTTGTAAGAACAACTTAAAGAATAATACATGTGAAGTTCTTTGCACACTTTGCAGATTCAGAACTTTAAGGTGTCTTCGGAAAAGAGCCTTCTCATCTGTCAATCTCAACTCTCTCTCCCCCAGTTCTCCATTTTGGCTTCTTCAGGGCAAAACATGGGTGCCAGCTGGAGAGGGGTGGCAAAGCATGCACTTCAACTGCTGCTTGAGTGGGGAAGCAATTGGACACATGCACCCTACTGATGTTACAACGCTGTCCTGGGTGCCAAAAGCCCTGGGTTTGACTCTGGGCTTCTCCCTCCACGTTCTCTTCTCCCACTGCAACAATTAGAGAGGTCTTCAGCAGCAGCCCAACTCACCCCCTCTATTGGGGTTCTTCACATCTGCACTGACACAGTCAGTTTTGTGCTGCAGATTTTTTTTTGGGGGGGGGGGGGTTTGAAAAGGCTTTGAAATGGGGAAGAACACTGTGCAGTATATGGAAAGCAGAAGTGCAAAAGCTGAAGGAGGAGGAAAGTGATTTAAGTAAATAAAGTTATATAGAAGGAACATCCTCAAAATACCCTGGACCAGTTCACAGTGTAGAATCAGTGCAGGTAAGTAGCATTCTCCAACTGACGAGAAGGAAAACATTGAAGCAAATCTGCTCCTATGTCTGCGACGCAGACATGAGTATCCAATTCTACATGATCACCAACGAATGTCTGAATACATAATGGCTGTTAAAGGCCCAGCTACAGAATCTGGCTGAAAAGTCAGCAACCCCAGTACCTGCTTCACATCACAGCAAGGTGAATTCAGTCCTGGCGTTTACCAATACAAACCCAGGGAGGGAACCCAAGCTCTTCTCCAGTCTTTTTCCTCCCACGGACCTCAGATATGGCCCTTGTGAAAAACAGTGGGAGACTTTTTCCTTACAAGTTGGGGGGCACAGCAGTGATTTTGCATGAGGGTGACAAGGATTAGGCCATTAAATCAGAACCATCTCTCCCTGCTGAGTCTCTGTTTAGTTTGCTAAGTTCATCCCCTTTCAGAATAAAGTTTTTTTGTTTTGTTTTGTTTTAAACACAGAAAGGGGCTTAGGCTTCCCCCATCCCTAGGTAGAATCTTAATGAAGTCTCTTCCAAAAAGCATCTGTGGATGTTTGTCCATTTCCTGAAGTCTGTTGGGCCTTCCCTATGGGGTGCACTTCATTTCTTTCCTTCAGCAGCTGTTCCTCATTCACCTTCCCCCCCCCTCTACAGTCTTCCTGTTTTGTTGGAATATTTGAATCTCCCCTCCAGGGACTGGGGTAGGAAGGGGGGCAAACAGCTGCACATACTTCTCCCCATCCCCATGCCCCCTTTTGCTATTTGGAGCAGCTATATATAGCTCCAGGCAGACAAAGATCAGGAATCGCAACTGGGGTTAATCATCAGAAAATGGAGATCAGCTGTTGCTGCCACTGCAGTTGCCTCAGAGCCGAGGCTGTGAGTGAGAGATGCCAAACAAGTGCCCTTCCTGTGCGACACCTCCAAGATATACATTGTCAGAGCAAATCCCAGGCTTTGAGGTCTGAATGTTTCTCTGTCCAGGAGGGGGAAAATAACAAGGGATAATAGTTGGAAACTTTTCACTTGTGGTCTAAGCAGGGAAACTACAGAGTTGCCATCTTTTTTTCTTTTTTTTGTCAGTGCGCTTGTGCCTTTATGACTGCAATCCTATGTTTATTTTTATGGCAAGGAACTCCATTGAACTTGGCAGTATTCATGTACGGTACAAGATGGGACAGGGCCAGCCCAAGAACATAAGAACATAAGAACAGCCCCACTGGATCAGGCCATAGGCCCATCTAGTCCAGCTTCCTGTATCTCACAGCGGCCCACCAAATGCCCCAGGGAGCACACCAGATAACAAGAGACCTCATCCTGGTGCCCTCCCCTACATCTGGCATTCTGACATAACCCATTCCTAAAATCAGGAGGTTGCGCATACACATCATGGCTTGTACCCCATAATGGATTTTTCCTCCAGAAACTCATCCAATCCCCTTTTAAAGGCGTCTAGGCTAGACGCCAGCACCACATCCTGTGGCAAGGAGTTCCACAGACCGACCACGCGCTGAGTAAAGAAATATTTTCTTTTGTCTGTCCTAACTCTCCCAACACTCAATTTTAGTGGATGTCCCCTGGTTCTGGTATTATGTGAGAGTGTAAAGAGCATCTCCCTATCCACTCTGTCCATCCCCTGCATAATTTTGTATGTCTCAATCATGTCCCCCCTCAAGCGTCTCTTTTCTAGGCTGAAGAGGCCCAAACGCCGTAGCCTTTCCTCATAAGGAAGGTGCCCCAGCCACGTAATCATCTTAGTCGCTCTCTTTTGCACCTTTTCCATTTCCACTATGTCTTTTTTGAGATGCGGCGACCAGAACTGGACACAATACTCCAGGTGTGGCCTTACCATAGATTTGTACAGACCTCCTGCCACATGAGGTAGTACACATAATGCTGCTCTCCTTACCCAATGATGTGCCAGCTTCTGTTCCGCCCACTCTCTAGTCTTCAGCTCTCTTTTCCCCTCCGCATTTCCTCTTCCTCTCTGCTCTCATCTTCCCTTTCCAAACCAGGAAGTAGAAGGAGAATTGAAGAGCAGGGGAGGCAAGCAGGTGGACAGAGATAGGAGCCCCTTACCAATCTGCTGCCTGAAGTGACTGTTTCACTTGGCCTCATGGATGGGCCATCCCTTGGGCTTGGTTATGCTGGTTGCATGGTAGACAAGGAACATGAATGACAAGGATAGAAATGCAGTGGATGGAAAAGGTGTCTCATTTTTTGAATTCTTGTGGGCATGCTACTGTTAAATGCAAAACAGTTCTGCCAAGGAGAAAAACGATAACCCTAAGCCACAAATAGCACTTTTGGGACGTGGGATTTTTCACATGAAGACTAGTACAGGCAAAAAGGTTAACACATCTCCTTGTGGTTCTGATGTGGGTTGGGAGGGCAGGGCTGTGGCTGTTTTCTGTTTTTTGTTTTTCTTAAAAAGAGTAATTTTTAAGCATGCCAGTCAAAATGCTGTTATTGTAACGTGTAGAGCAGGAGCCAGCTAGGTTAGGACCAGTCAAGGACCTATGGGCACCTGGCTGGGCCAACTTTTCTGAATCCCCCCAGTATCAGCAGCAACTGTATTACAGTGGTAGTAGCAGCAGCAGCAGCATACAATTGTCAAGCAATTTGTATCACTGGCACTAGGGTGCCAGTGACAAGTGGGTGGCTCTCCCGGAGTTCTCTCACTGTAGGGTCTCTAGTCTAGGGGATACTCCCATTGATTGGTGGGGAGGAGGTGGTGGTTCTGCTGCCTGCTAAGGGGGAGGGGAGAATGCCGGGCTTTGCTCCAGGACCTCCTGCAGCCTGATGCACTGTGGCTCTAGACAAGAAAAGACAGAGGGTCAGAATTCCACACCAAGGCTTGGAAGAGTTCAGCCAGGACTCTGAAATACTGGTTATAATGAATGGAATGTGAATGGAATCACATTGTTACAGGATAAGGGAAATGAGTTTTGGGAGTTGTAATTTCGCTGCTAGATCAACTGCTCCTATGTGATTCTGGTTAGTCCTTTGTGTTAAGCTAAGAATCCAATGATCTGGAATACAGGCACAGGATGGGATGCAGGCTTTGGTTAAGCCAATAAGCCAGGAGGCTAGCTAAGGGTGCTTAACTACTCCCTGATGGTCCTGAATGGGAGGGTCTGTCAGAACCCTCTTTCTATGTACGGGATTCTGAAGGCCCAGTGACCACAAAAAGGGAGAAGTGAGTCACTTGACACTCACACCTGAGGCCCTACAAAACTATGATGTGACACTCACACCTGAGTCCACACAAGACTAAGGTGTGGGTGTCTGGTGACTCACTTCTCCCTTTGTATGATCAGTGAGAAAGACAAAGGCAGCATGTGCTGTTGATTCTGGAAGAGGCAGGATTTGGGCTGAGAGACTGAAATGGAAGCAGAGAGGAAGGGCAGGTGGCTAATGGCTGCAGACATGTTCGGAAGACACACGTGGCAGGTTTTGTTTTGAGCAACGTGATTCCTAGCCATCTAAATCAGTTGTTTTCAATCAGTGCGCTGCAGCACATTTGTGTGTGTGAATGGTCTGCAGGTGTGCTGCCAGCGTCTGGGGAAGAATCATTTCTTAGTAGGGCGACTGAGGGATGTGAGCCCTGGCCAGCAGCATGGTGTGCCTTGTCAATCATCAAGAAACGGATGTTTGTGTCTTGACCATTTTAGTGCCTTGTGAGTGTGCCGTGAGATGAAAATGGTTGAAAATCACTTATCTAATGTATATTTGGTGGTGTTACTATTTTTAAAGAAAGTACATAGTACAAAGAAACCAGAAGCCTCCCATGACCTCTCCTGTAATTGAAACTAGAACCCAGGGAACTCTGTGCCTCAAGGACTTCTCACCACTTGGGGAGGTGGGACACCGAGTACATAACACTGTTTATTCTTTTAGCTATTGGCATTTCTTGTTTTTCTGTCCTGAACATAGGGGTGCATGCAGATTTGAAGAAACAAATTTTTTTTGAAAAGCATCATATCCAGGTGAGATCCACTCTAATCAACTTCACTTCTTCAACATACATTGAGAATGACAAAGGTTTTGCTAAGCACCATAACTGTTATATCACTGGCCTCAAAACTCACAGGTACTTTTAAACATGCTTTGATTATCACTCTGGAATCTTCCCCTGCATCAGTACCAGATTAACCTAGCAGCAAAAAGTAGCATATGCTATGGGCCCTGCATTTTTTTAGTGCCCCACACTAAACTGTCACTGGTGAAATTGGCATCTCACAATCTGGCAACTCTGTGGTTTACATGTCAGGGGAGCTGTATGCTGCAGGGTTGGAGGACTGGTTTGCTGATCTCATCCGATCTTGGAAGCTAAGCAGTGTCAGGCCTGGTTAGTACTTGGATGGGAGACCACCTGGGAATACCGGGTGCTGTAGGCTTATACCATAGTCTTTCGAGACTGAAGGTTGCCAACCATGTAATCATTATGGATATCATTAATAACGTAAATAAATAATTTTGTTCAAATTCAACCTTACTGTCGGCACAATTCTACTGTGTCTCGGCAATGAGGGAGCACAAGTTGTGATAGTAGAAGAGTTCAAGGCACCAGCAGGAAGGCCTGTTACAGCAGAAGTCCATCCATAGACCAGCATGCACTGGAACAGGTAATTTAGGGCCCCTTTTATAACATATGCTACAGGCCTGGCACTAGCTTAATTTGGCCCTGCCCTGCATCAGTATTTCTGCATATCTAGCATTCACAAGATAATGTTTTCCTGTGTTAAATGTCCCTATATTCTCTCCAGCTACTACAAGAGAAGACACTTCCCTACTCTTGACCCATACCATCCTGGAATGCAATTCAAAAGTATCTTTCTAGCCTGTCCTACCACCGTTCCTTTTACTGTCCCCTCCTCTGCTCTTTAGTGAAATTGAAAGCACTAGCTAAGAATATCTGATTTGCCAGAAAGTGGACAATAGCTGGTAGAATGTCAACTAAAGCTGGACTTTAGTAGGGTCTGTTTTTAAGCAGTGGAATTGTGAGTTAGGGCACACAATTTATTTTGAGGTTCTTTTGGTTCTAGTGTGTTCCTATAAAATGAATGAAAATGAGGATTCTAAAGATGATCTTGTCTTCTATTGATGGCCAGCACTTTAAAAAAAACAAACTTGAATATTATGTCATGTTCCATTTACCAAGTTGAAGGATTTGGGGAATGTCTCAGCACATAATTTAGTGCAGAATGTTGTAGATGCAGTGTGTGAACATATCTCTGCCTTATCTTCTTGCAAAGTGATTGCGTTCATCACCTCCACTCCACTCTAGGGAACTCCTGGGTTGTTTAAACTTTAGTCCAAGCCTTGTTGCGAGCTGCTGCAAGTCTGCCAAAGATGTACTTCTGCTGAAGACACACAATCGTGTGCATTACCTGCCATCTATGGAGAGAGGCAGTCCTGGTGCCAAAATCCCAAATAAGAACTTCATTGCTGCCAGACTGCATCAAATAGTGAAGCATGTCCCTAGTTGACCCAGCAGCACCAGATACTTCAGAACAGTGGTTCCCAACCTTTAGGAACCTGTGGGCCACTGAGGAAAAATAATAATAATAATAATAATAATAATAATAATAATAATAATAATAATAATAATAATACAGGTATTTCTATACCGCCTTTCTTGGTCCTCAGATTTCTACTTAGACTTTATTCAAGGCGGTTTACATAGGCAGGCAAATTTAAATCCTCGTAGGGATTTTTACAATTTAAAAGAAGGTTTCTATCTTTCGAGAAACCACAACATTCAGATGTTTCTTTCTTGATCTGGTCGCACATTCTGGCCTCCATCCTCCTACACTCAGAGCAGATGGAATAGCTCGGCTCAGCTTGTCAGCTGCTTCAAGGTCGCACGGTGCCGGTGGCCTCGAACTGGCAACCTTCGGATGTTATCTTCAGGCAAATGGAGGCTCAACCCTCTAGACCAGACCTCCTGCCTATAATCTTATAATCTTCATGGATCACATGCAACACCGCCTCCACCCCCTGCATGCAAAAAATACAATTAAATTTGTAATAATTTGAGATTTATTAAAGAATTATTAGATATTTATTACCGTATTTTTCACTCCATAAGATGCACTTTCCCCCCAAAAAAAGTGGGGGGAGAAGTGTGTGCGTCTTATGGAGCGAATACTGCAAAGCTGCAGGTGTTCTCAGGGCAGCAGAGCCTCCTTGGCAGGTGCTTCTGCCCCTGACCAGGGTCCTGCCTGCGCTCAATGGTAATGCAAATGCAATGGTAATGCAAATGCAAATTGTAATGCAAATGCAGGCGCTCAATGGTAATGCAAATGTAATGCTTAGTGTCAATGCACTTGCAGAAAAATACTACAGTACCTCATTCTACCAGTGCAAGGATGATAAAGCAGAAAAGGCTAGCATATAAAATTCCTTTCAAACTAGAGGTAGTAAAATATGCTAAGGAGCATGGAAACAGAGCAGTGGAGAGACATATTTTATTACACTATTTGGTTCAGAATTTTTTTTCCTGTTTTCCTCCTCTAAAAACTAGGTGCGTCATGGTCAGGTGCGTCTTATAGAGCGAAAAATACGGTAGTTATTTATAGAGAAGGATTGGTGCATTGCTGCTTTTGTTAATGGCTGCAGGCAGTCCGATCTCTGCCCTCTCTGGTGGTCCGTTGGGGAGTCCTCATGTTGGCTGTGGCCGCTGGTGGTTAGTTCTCCGCCATTCAAAGCTGTGGCAACCAGAAATTTTGTGAGTATCTTAAACTCCAGACTCCAGACTGTTGTGAGCACTTTCTCATGTGAATCTCAGCGAGGGGAGAACTCATGGAAGGGGTACCTTTGCCTTTCCAATGATGTTGAGGTTGAAGCCATGATCTGCCTTTCCGCCTCCTCTCATGTTGGACCTGAGAGTGACCTACAGGGTTGGGTTTAGGTCACAGCACTTGCTGCTGTCCCCTGATGTTAATTCCCAGCACCTGGTATTCAGGTACATTGCCCCTGAACAGGGAGGTCCCATTCAGTTGCCTTATCTGTAGACCCATAGTTTGATCTTGTGCAGGTTTCCTTGAAAGATCCTGTTGAGTTCAGTATTGTTTACTCCCAAGTTCAAACAACATGTTATAAAGAATGTGTGAGTTTGATGGTTTTAATTTTTTTTTAATTGCACAGAGAGGGTGCAAAAGGCTGTGATGGGGTGGGGGGGAGGGGCTTCAGCAATTAGTCCCTGCTGTAATTCCTAACCCAGTCATCCCCACATGATATTTACAGTACAGTTCCATTTTTTTTAAGTCATCAGTTGATCCCTTGGGAACTTCAGCTAGCACAAAATGCAGCAGCCAGAGTGTAGAGTAGACTGATGTGCAAGGCGGTTTGATCATGTCTTACCACTGTTTCAGTTGCACCAATTTGTTTCTGGGACTGATTCAAGGTGCTGGTTATTACCTTTGCTGTTTTAAATGGTTTGGGGCCGAGATACCCAATGGATCACCTTACTCCATATATGAGTCTTATCACTTCATTAACACATTTCTGCTCAGCCCACAGGTGTACACATTTTATCTCTCTTGTACGTATAAATGCAACGTTGGGCAGAAATGGCTTAAGATGAGGAAGGGAAGCCCTCTTGTGGGTGCTGCAGCCTGCTGAGGTTCAGCTGGAGTAAATGTGTGGGACTTCTCATTGGCCACCCCCATAATATGGAACCCACCCTGCACATGCCCGATCTCGTCTGATCTCAGAAGCTAAGCAGGGTCAGGCCTGGTTAGTACTTGGATGGGAGACCGCCTGGGAATACTGGGTGCTGTAGGCTTATACCATAGTCTTTCGAGACTGAAGGTTGCCACTCAACCTTGCCTGATATTGTGTGGTGATCTCCCTCCCTGCCAGTATGCCACTGCAATTTGAAGACATGGCTCTTTATAAAGTTTGCTTAATTTGTTATTCCTCCCCTGATTTTATTTCATTTGCTGCTGTTTGTTTAATTGGATTTTTGACCTGGCTGTGATTTTTAATTGAGATTAGAAGCTGCCTTGAGTCCCTACCAAATGATAAAAAGACAGGGTGGAATTTTTATAACATGAAAATAAACAACATCATTGACACTGATGATACTACTCAGTATTCTGACTAATTCATTGTGAAGGCAATCACACCTTTTTATCAGTCTGATTGAGAAATTGCACAGGGCCTTGAAGATCCATTGTGGTTGAAAAGCTGTATACCAGTAATGTCACTGAATAAATAGTTCGGACTATCCCACATGAAAGCTCCATTCGCAAGCCTGGCCATGAGCATATGATCATCTTAATTCTTCCAGTTTTGCACAGAAAAGCCTCCTCTTATTCTGAAATGCTGTCTTTCCTCTTTGCTCCTTACCTAGTTCCAGACATGGAAGCAAACATTCATCCTCACATTTTCACAGAAAGATTTGCTGTGGCGTGTAGGCAGTGCAGTAAGAGCAAAGGACAGAGCAATGCCCCACCTGTTCTTTCTGGTATCTGAAGGAGAGGTGGAGTAAAATGGCCCTTTTTCTGATCCCTAACAACACAGTGCCTTTTGATGCAGTGTGGCACATGATACCAGGGAAGGTAAGCTGAGCAGGGATGTTGAAAGGAAGACAATGAACACAAGAGGGAATGGTTTCATCTTTGCCCTAAGCAGCAGCAAACCCTTGCTTTGTCCAACCCTCTTGTCTAGCAAGCTTCTTGCAAAACAGAGGGGGGAAAAAAAGCTCTTGATAAGGGAATCCCCTTGGGGTGAAAAGCAACACGCAGCGTCTTCCATGCTGTATTCATGGGGATGCTCAAAGCCTCATTCATCAGCATAAAACAGCCTGTGCAGGGGGGCGGGGCGGGAAGACGGGAGGGAGGATTGCAGGCTCCATATTTAGCACTGCCGCTTCTGTTCTGTGTCTGAATAGGCTTTTCTCCAATGCCCTTTTCCCATGAGAAGTTCTGACCTGTCTGGGCTGGGGGAGGGTAACACCAAAGAGCTGGCTCCCTCAGCCCCCTGAAGCAAGATCCTCCAGTGTGCCAAGGTGACACAATGGCTTCAAGACCTATTAGCCACGGTGGCTAAAGGGAAGCCGCAGTGAGGGCAGCAGCAGAAGGGGGCCTGCTTATGGGTTTCTCTTTCTTTGGTCTGATCCCGCCGGGTTCTTTCTGATGTTCTTTTGACAAGGCCTCGAAACCCAGCCTCTGCTTCTGTGATGCCTTCTCAGCTCTTGTGCAGAAATGGTGACCAAGCCTTCCTATGGGAGTTGGTGAGACCACAACTGGGATCACAGTTGTGGCTGCATTTGCACAAAGGAACCCACAGCCTTTTTAACATGGGCAATTGCCACAGTTCTCACACATGGAGGGCTCCACATCGGTTGCATACTGTCTTTTTAGGAGGCAAACCCAGAAGGCCTCAGCACAAGAAGGCAATGTAGTAGCTACTTCAGCTACTACAGCTTTGCACATTGCTTTCACAAGGGCAATGTCAGTGCAACCCACACACCACTAATGCTCATAATAATGTACTTAAAATATATTTTTTTCAGTTTAATGTTGAATACCTGTATTACATCTATATCTACACACCTTTTCAGGTGTGTATATCTTTGGCATTTTGACTCTGAATCTACTGACTGGATTAGCAGATTGGTGTCTGCCTAACAGGGTCCTTAGGATCTCCCTTGTAGAACAAGTGCTCCACTGGCCTGTCACAAATATGCCATAAAGCACACTGAGACAGCACTGGAGTTAGCAGTGCCAGTGGGAAGGTCTGCATCATCCCGCTGGCATCAATGAAGGACCCAGCATGTCCTGGAACAGGTAAGCTCAGTACCAAGCAGTGAAAGTGTAGGGGAATGGCAGAGAACTCAGGGTCCAACAGAATTCAGAGCTAATTCTGTAATTAGGCCACCTATAGGCCTAAAAGGCCAGTTCAGATTGGCTAATAGTCTTGGTGTGCTGTCTATAAATGGATTGTACACCAACAGGACAGTTCAGGACAAGTGCCAGCCTGATGCAGCCCATCAAAGGGATGGTGTGTTGGAGATTCTACCTCCATATTGAAAGCCTGGAAAGTTCTATTTCCCAAGCCTGACAACATGTTGAGGGACCTCTATCACAAGATCCAGGCTCTGTTCTGAAGGGAAGCAGTACCTGACTAGGGGCCCAATCCTATCTAACTTTTCAGCACCGAAGCAGCCACGCCAATGGGGCATGTACTGCATCCTGTGGTGGGGAGGCAGTCATGGAGCCTTCCTCAAGGTAAGGGAATGCTTGTTCCCTTACCTTGTGGCTGCTGTGCAGCTGCATTGGTGCTGGAAAGTTGGATAGGATTAGAACCTAGGGTTGCCAGTTTTCATCTCAGAGATCTGCACAGTAACTTTACACTCTTTGATGCAAATGAAAACAGGGGAAGCTGTAGCTTAACCAGCTCATTCTTTCCCTTGCCCTGTTTCCTGCCCCTTCCCCCACCTGCTCTAAGAATCAGGACTCCCAAGTGTAATACGGAGTAGTTGGTGGCTACCAGGACCAGAGAGGAAGCCATGGCTGCCTTGTTTCCTGATGCATTGGTACATTTAAAGCTTCATGACAGATATCAGAGTTTGGAACCCAAAGCAAAAGATCCTGGCTTTTTGGAAATTCAGACAAAGATTTGGCTTGTGCACCAATACAGAGCTCTAATTAGAGAAGGGAATGGCAGGACCACCAGCCAGGCATACAAGAGTCATATGAATGACCAATAGGCCAAAACAAGCAATGTGACAGACCTTCAGCCAACTCCTGTGACAAGTAAACAAGAAAGCAGCTTATTTCTGGTCCTTTCTCAGGGGGTCCAGAAATCCCCCCCTTCCACAAAGCCCTTGCTTACTTGGCAGGAGCTGGATCTGAAAGCCACATCCACTAATGCTTCGTGTGCACAGAATTAGAATGGCAGTTTCATATGCCTTTGTACTGGTAAGCACATGCTAAACTATGGGGAGTGATTATGTGAAAAAAACTTTTCTTCATAGACTCCCATCAAACCCTACAGTCTACATATATTTTGTTGTTTTAATACAGTGTCAATAGATAGGGATTAGGATGAAATTGGATTTACGTGGACTGCAGAAGTCAGCTGGATGCTGCATGCGCATCTGTCCCCTCTGAAACTGCTTGCGCTTTGCTGAGTGGAAAATATGCCTTATAAAGCTCTAATGCCACTTTTCAGTGGGGCTCACTTGGATTTCCTGGGATGTCTCTGTGCTCCTCAAAGGGCATATCTTCTCTACAATCCTATACCAGTGGTTCTCAAACTTTTAGCACCGGGACCCACTTTTTAGAATGAGAATCTGTCAGGACCCACCAGAAGTGATGTCATGACCAGAAGTGACATCATCAAACAGGAAAATTTTAACAATCCTAGGTTGCCATCCTACCCACACTTACCCAGGAGTAAGTCTGATTTACTGTCATTGTTAAAAGAATATATATAGTAGACTGTTAAAAGTGCAGATCTGTAACATTTCCCCAAATGCAGCCACCTATTGAAATGAATGGAGACCCATCTGAAATTAGCTCGCAACCCACCCACAATAGGAGAAATATTGTTATACCCATTTTACACCTGCTATAACTGTTGTCAGTCCCCAACCAAAAAGAAAAAAGAAGTAGTGATTTCTGCATACTTTGGAGAATCCAAAAAGTTGTATATTAATTTTTAACCCATTTTTGCCCAGCCCAAAGGTGTACACATTTTGTCCCTGTTGTGTACATGCAAGGTTGGGCAGAAATAGCTTAAACAGAATCTATGCAATGTTGAGGGCTGCCGAGTTACAGAATATTGATGGTGTCTGTTAGTGAAAAAAGAAATGGAAAATGAGTATACAGGATGGGGAAGTAGGGATTAGGGTTGGAGCGATGCACATTACAAGGTTTAAGATTTCTTGCTTGTGCTACATGGGCAGCCCTGATTCTGGGCCCTTCAGTGCCAGGGAAAGGTATCAGAATGGGTGGGAAAGGAAAAAAAATGTTCCCGTTCTTCTCTCCTGAAACCTTCCCTTCTCTTCAGACAAAGATTTTGCTTGTGCACTGACACTGAGTTCGAATTAAAAGGGGGAATGGCAGGACCACCAGCTGGGCTCTGAATATGAGCTCTGAACAGCATGATTGAACAGGGCTGGCTGGAGCCCAGAACAGTAGCATTCCTGGTGGGGTTAGATATGCATTACAACATTTTCTTGTAGTGCCCACTTACATTATATCATTTTCAACATAACTACACTACATCATTGAACTGGAACAGTTTCTTTTGAGAACAAATGCTGGGTAATTTTCCTTAATACTGCATACATCACACAGGTTTATTGTCCTATAAAGGAGATCCTAACAAGAGGAGGAGTCTTATACACAAACAATAGAAAAAGATAACCATGTTCTATAGAACTGCACCAACTACCATAACATGGTTATCTTTTTCTATTGTTTCTATTGTCTATGGTAAACTAATATAGATAAAAATGTGGGCACACTTTCATTTTTCATTGTTTTCACTCATACACACACTTTTATTTTAAGTATTTATAACCTGCTTTTTTTTTTCAACTGCAGCATGAGATGACAACCAAATAAAGCATCTACCAAAGAAATGTAAAGTGAAAATAATGAAATCATAAAAACATCAGGATTTTTATCAGGATCAGGACAGCAAAATATATACAAACAAAACAAAATCAATACTGAAAGAAACTCGGCAGGATTAAATCATTCAGAATAGAATCTGAAGAGGTTTCACACTATAAAACCAACTATTATATATGACATGACATGACATGCAGAAAGTTCCGTGGAGCCTTAGTTTCTTTTTCTGTTACAGCAATTTACTGTACAGTAATATCCAGTTTCCATCTCGCCCTTACTTTCCTTCAGGGATCTAATTATGGTTCCTAAGAACTCTTTCAAGCATTGTCCACAATTATATTTCTTTTTTTAAATTTATAGCTAACACTTATTCCATCAGGTACGATCCTAGAGACAAGGCAGGAATCTGGACCAAATACTGCCGTTAACAGATATCATAATTGCATACGTTTGCCAGCTATGCTTTGACTCGAGCTGAACTGTATTTTTAAACGATCGAAAAGGCAGTAATGTGTCTTCCTCATTCATTAGTTCCTGTAATACAAGGATTCCAGCTTCCGCCCTGTTTTTCCAAATCACCGGCTTATTCCCAATGCACTGTACTGAATTACTCCAAATAACCGAAAATAAATGGGTCTGGTTAAAACTCAACAAACCTTTATTAGGCATAGAGGGTCTGGTTAAAAGTCAAATCTAGTTGGATTGAAATGGATCCTCCTGAATTTGCACAATTTTACCACAGAGTCGTTTCCCCCTCCCCTACAAGCGATTATCTGTCTACATGTATGCTAAGGTCTGCCAGCTTTGTCTGGGGGCAATGAGCATGAATGGTAAACCCTATCTCTCATTTGAATTTCCAGATGTCAGCATTTGCCATTCCCATTAAGGACATCAAGTATAATATTTCTAGTTGAACTCATGCGGGAGCCAAAAATTATTATACTCCAACACATAGCCTCAGTATTTAGAAATGCCAATTGATACAAGTAACAAATTAGGGCAGTTGGCAATTATAAAAACAGAACAAGCAACAGCAAGCCTTCTCTAGTCACCCTAAAAAAGTTTATCACGTTTAACGAAATTGTTTCTGGGATCCAAATTGCATCAGCGATGAAAAGTGTAGTTTGAGAAGGGTGCTGAGAATTTTCTGACTGGAGAACCACACACACACCACCACCAAGTGTTGGTCCCAGGAGTCTCTGGATAGTGAAAACGACTTTTCAACTAGTTTAAACCTGTTGCATAGATATGCAGAAAACACTGGGGTATAAAGGTATTGCTTGCCTTATAAAACTTAAAAGAGTTCTGAGCTAAGGCTACAATCCTATCCAGACTTACCTGGGAGTAAGCCGCATTAACTATAATGGGACTTACTTCTGAGTAAGGATTGGGCTCTAAGACATCCACATTTGCATGCATAGGATTGGGCTCTAAGACATCCACATTTTCAATGAAATGTGTTCTCTTGGGGTGGCAGAAAGAGTGGAAGAGTGTTCACATCACATTGAAATGCGTGTGCAACATACATCACAATCCTATGCGTGTCTACTCAGAAGAAACATTGTGAAGCTTTCTCCCAAGAATGTGTGTATAGGATTGCAGCCTTAATCATGTCCACTCATGTTCACGTGAGCATAACCTGAGTGGCCTGGGCAGGAAATTCTATCCCACTTTAGGGTGACCTGCCTGGAGCATGGATGTGTGAGGGTCCTGTGCATTTATTTACTTTGTCAATGTATGTAGCTATATCCCTCTTTTCCATTCCCATCAAGGCAGTGGGTGGTGTTTAAAAGCAACTCATTAACCATATAGGATGCACAATGGGGAGAAAAAAATTGCTCTGGGGCAGTATAAACACAATCTCGCCCCTGTGCAGCACAACCCTACACACGTTTGCTCAGATGTCGGTCCTACTGGGTTGAATGGAGCTTCCTCCCAGGTAAGACCATTTAGGACTGCACCGTTGGAGAGCAGAGTCATCTGAAAATGCCCCCATTTCAGTGGGGACTGCTGGGGAGGAGCCTGTGGGCCCAATCCCTTCCAACTTTCCAGCATCGGTGCAGCTGCAATGCAACCCCAAAGTAAGGGAACGAACGCCCCCTGACCCTTGTGACTGCCTCCCCACCGCAGGAGGCAGTGTATGCCCCATGGCACGCCTGCATCAGCGCTGGAAAGTTGGATGAGATGGGGCCCTGTGCTCTTGGGGCTGCTGCGCCTTTGGGGAACCCCCGCGGAGGACCCACGTGCTCGGTCTCACCGACCCGCCCACGCGCGCCAAGTGCCCCCTGATGACCACACAGCCCGATCGTCCGCCCCCCCCCCCCCGCGCCGCCGCCGCCAGCATCCCTCGCCGGCGCTCTGTCCGCCCCTCCGATCCCGCATTCCAAATTGGTAACATGACGGGAACGCATTGCTAAGGCTTGACTCACGAGCGCTGGGAAGGATGGAAGGGGAGGGGAGAGGGAGGGGAGGGTGTGGGTGAGAAGCGCAGCCCGGATTCCACGGCTCCCTCTCGCACCCCCCACCCCGCGCATCAAGTTCGCAAAGAAACTAGACCTCAGTTCACAAGGGTGGGGGGGGGTTGCGATTGCCTGTGGTCGCTGCCTTGCATGTGGGGCAAGGGCTTGGGGAGGGAGCAAGAACATCTGCTGCCAAGGGAGGGGACCACACCACTTGAGCTCTTTCTCCTGCAGGACATTCCTCTCTCTCTCTCTCTCTTCTCTCTCTCTCTGTGTGTGTGTGTGTGAACCGCCCACCCTCCACCTCTGGTTCCCAGAGCTGGCTTGGCTATCTAGGCTTGATAAAGCATTTCCCTCCATTGTGATTCTATACAGCATCCAGGCCCTTTTTTCCCCCCTTGTGGCCCCTCCCCTTTTGCCTCCCCCCCCTCTCTCTCACTGAACCTCAGTCAATCTTGTGGTTTAAGAAAGCAACTGCCTCCTTCCAAGAAGAACCAGGCAAAGAAGAACCCTGTACCATTTGAACGATGAGATCTGGTCTTCAGGGATTGCACTGAAGACCCTGGATGCGTGGGGGTGAGTAGTACACAGGTTGCTTGGCTTGACTGAAAAGCAGTGGGACCAGACAAGGTTGGAACTGGTCTTAGTGCCTGCTGCCTGTCTATCTGTGGCTTCCTAGTTTGTCACAGTCGACAGACACATGCACGTGGGGGGAGGGATGGCGGTGGGAAGCCACCAAACGAGGCATGGCCTGCCATTGTGCTCGCGCTTGAACATGGTGAGAGGACAGCATCTCTCTGTGGCCTGCTTGCTGTGACAGTCCTGTGGGCGTCCCATAATCGCCTCCAGATTTAGGCTTTAGTAATAAAGGACGACGAAAACAACAACAACAAATCTGGATTTCTTTTGCTGTTTTTGCAATCAAGAGCAATTCCAGTCTTCAGAAATGATCAACGGGTAGAACGCATGCCAGTGAAAGTGAGATACTGTTTGTTCCGCCAACTTTTGACTCGGCTTGAAAGTATGTGGCTTTACAGGTTACACAGAATGCTTCCATCTAGCAGAATGGAAAGATAGCCAACTGCTTGGTTTGAGAGAGGCAGCTTTCAGTGCTGACTGCCTTGCCGTTCTGTCTGATACTAGAGTTCTATGTGACAGGCTGCTGTACCTTTTGTGGGCTGTGCTCTGTTGGTGTGTCATCTTACCCTATTTACTGGAGCACTGACCTGAATTGGTGATCTACTTCTTTCTTGTCTTCCTCTCCTTGTTCAACCCAGTGTGAGCTGAAATGGTCTGGGGTTATCTTTCTCCAGGCAAGGTGGAATCCTAGATGGAAATCTAAAGAGGCCACTAAGAGGTGGGGGGGGGGGCTTTGCTGAGTGTCTTCTGCAAAGGCTACAGAAAGTTAATTTCTAAAAATGGTCATCTTTAATTTTTTTCATCAGCTCAGTCTTATGCACATTTATCCAGAAGTAAAATACTGTTCTCCCTCTGTTCGCTCTTCTCCCCACTCTGTTCAGTCTTCTCCCTAATTACTCACTTTTGTTACCTGTTCTTGAGAGTTCCTCATAATTAATTACTGCAATTGACTATCAGATCTATCAGGGGCTCCAGGGTAGATGATGAATCCTATCCTTTGGTAAAAGAACTTCAGGCTGTGAGATTAAACTAAAACTGACAAAAGAGGGAGACTGGAAATATGCAGGGATTCCTGAATGGAACATTAGGGGTCAGAGTTCTTAGGTTGCTTAGATGCATTTATGCATATAACAATGAAGGGTGTGAGTGAGTGTATGTGTATGAGAGAGAGAGGTTTATTGCAGACAGTAAGATTGTGACTGCATTGGTTGGTTTAACCAGGTCTGCTGTGCAGTGGAGCTGTCTAATTTAGTGATTTTCAACCTTTTCTGTCCCAGGGCGCACTGGCAAGGTACTAAAATTATCAAGGCACACCATGAGTTTTTTTTTTTTCTAACAGCATGGAAGGCATACCATGCTGTTGGTGAGGGGCTCGCATCCCCCAATGGCCCTGCTAATAAATGATCTTCCTCAAACTCCTGCGGCACACCTACAGACAATTCGCGGCACACCAGTGTGCCACGGTACAGTGGTTGAAAATGGCTGGTCTAATTTGTGGTTCCTGAAATGGGGGAGGGGGCAAGATGGGTAATTTAAATTCAATTGTTTGAATTTTCAAAATGTCCAGATTTCACTTTTGAATGGGCTTTGGGGAATACTTTTTCAATAATAAATTGTTGGTTAGTCAGATGTTATCAATTAACATTGTTGATTAACCTTGCAAAATTCAGGGCCTTATACCATTTGTGTTTATTAAATGATCCTAAATACCAATATATTAATAATATTAATATATGAAAATGAAGTGTGGTGGGAGAGAGCCTGAATTAGGAAAACATAAATCCTCATTTATGTTCCAGGCAAATAGACTGAGAATGCACTTGAATGTTCTTCTCCCAAATTCATGGTGGCCTGAAATTTGCAGGCATTGTGCTGAATGATGAATACAGATGGCCATTTACCAAGTAATGTACAACAGTGTGCATTCAATTGCTTTCAGCCCATTCCTAGGCATGTCTAATCAGAAATAAGTTCCACTGAGTTCAGTGGAGCTTTCTCTCAGAAAAGTTGTACTGTATAGGTCTTGTCTTACAGCACAAGCCTATGCATGTCTACTCAGAAGTAAGTCCCATTGTGTTCAGTGGGGCTTACTCCCAGGAATGTGTGCATAGGAAACTAACTTTCCAGCACTGGCATAGCTGTGCCAGTGGGGCATGTGCTGCATCCTGCAGTTGGGGGGGCAGTCATGGAGGCCTCCTCAAGGTAAAGCAATGTTTGTACCCTTGAGTTGCATTGCCCTTACCTTGGTGCTTGAAAATTGGTTAGGATTGCCACCTTAGTAAGTTAGATTTCAGTATCATAGCCATTCATTCCCCAGAGTTTTGGATCTGGTGTGGACATATAGTGAAGCCATCAGAAAGATGCAGGTGACATGTACCTGAATATCAGCTGAACCTGAAACACAGACGTGTATACATCAGTGTGCAGATGTGCCTAGAGAACAGGTGGAACACTGTTTTCTTGCCAGGATACTCTGTAGGGTCACAGTTATTTCTATGTGGGTCTTGCTCCTTTATTTTGTTGGAGCCCTGAGCGAGTGTGCAAACCCTTATTGAAAAATGAACTCACAACTACCCAAGATGGTGTATGAGCAGAGGGAAAGCCTTTATACATTTTTTCTGGATTGTTTTTTTCTAGCGTGTAATGAGCTAGTTATATCTTACCTGAGCTACACATAGAGGAGAGTTCATGCTGTCTAGTCAGCAGTCACTGAATTCCTTTAAATGTCATTTACTGTCTAGTCCTATGCGCATTTACTGAGAAGACCCATCAGTTCAATGGGTTTACTCTGTGCAAGTGTCCATAGGACTGCAACCTGAGAAATGGCTGTTTTTTCAGACCACTCTTGTTTTTTTTCAGCATCCCAACCAAGGATTGCCTTGTAAGATACCCAGCACATTAGTACATACTGAGACAGAAAGTCTACTAAAAAGAGTCCCTTTCCAGTCTGCTTGTCTTCTCCTGGGTTTCAGTTGTGCCATGGGTGAGGATTTCTCTGGGGCCGGAAATTGACCCGCTTTAGGTATAAAAGGTGTCCATTGCCAGATTTCTACACTGTTTAGCACATTCTTTAGGGATCAGCCTCATAGAAAGGAAGCTGGACAAAAAGAGAAGGATGTTTACTTCTTTCTTTGTGGTGAGTTTCCTGGTGGGCTCCACCAGGGCTTGATCCCTGAAATAGTGCAGGGTGGGGGAGGCATGGGGCCATTAAAAGGGAGGCAGCTCTTTGCAGGAGGAAGCAAACTACAAGAAGAAAGCAACACATGGAAAGCTCTTCATGTGGCCCCTTTCAGCCCACTTGTTTCTGTGAGTAGAGGGACTGCAAGCCAAAGGTAAATGAAAGTAAGTGCTGCTTTGCACAGAATATTCTTAACCAACTGTTGTTTGACTGCAGGGGATGCTTTTAAGGAAGGATTAGAAGAATGCATTCAGGATAGGTCTGTAGATGACTGCCAATCACAATATCCAGAAGGGCAACCTCCATCCCTTGAGACAGTTTCTGTGTCTGTTTGCAGAGTGAAAGCTGCTTTGGATAATCTTTTGGGGTAGATGCTATAGTCATGGAGAGGTTAAGAAGGTATCAAATTAAAGTACAGAACCAAGCCTCAGTCTTTGAAGCCTATGCAGGAAGGGCCATAGCTCAGTGGTACAGCCCCTGTTCTGCATAGGGTTTGATCCCTGACATATCCAGGTAGAGCTAGGAAAGACCTCTGTCTGGACCTCTAGAGCTCTACTGAGTCCAGTCAGTGGATGCAATGCTGAGCATTGCTCCACTGCAGTGGAGGGCAGCTTCAGATGTTCCTAAACATGTCCTATGGCTTTTGGTTGTGCTTCTTTAATCTCCTTCTTATGTCAATGGATTTTTTTTTCTCATGGTCTGAAGCCTTTAATCTTTCCCATCCCTGCGTAATCTCTCCTGAAAATGCTCCTGCCACTGCAGCCAGAATTGTCCTGGTTTCAGAGCCCAGCTGGGGGAAGAACAATCAGTGGTGGACCTCCCCGGCCCCGCGCCCTGGCGTAAAGGTCCGCTATGGCGCCCCCTGTGGGATGCCACCACCCCCGTGCGCAAATCCGCCCCACTACTTACCTAGAGCACATGGTGCCTCGTGTGACTCCAGGACGCATCAGGGAAGCCTCCTGAAGGTTCCCTGATGCTTTAAACTGTTCCCTCGGAGAGGCTTTCGTGGGGTCCTAAAGGCGTGCAGGGCTCCGCGCCCAGGGCATTTGGCCCATCAACTGAATGGGAGGTCCGCTACTGATTACAATAATACTTGGCAGTGATGTCACTAGGGGTGTGTGGGCTGCACTGGGTGGTGTGCATGGGGGAGGTGACACCACTACTGACCAAAATGTTTAAAATCTCGGTATTTTGAATAATACCATTATGTTATATATCATATGATGTGTAATTTCATGCAGAATGCAATAAATAAACTGTTGAAATATCTCTGTTCTATCAAATGTTATAGCCCAAAAACCAGTGGGGGCGGGGCAATGGTGCAACACCATGCCCGCTGCCTGGGGCACTGGCATGTCCACTGCATGGGAGGAATTTCCTGATGGGGGTGACGTTCTAGCCTCCTGCGCTGGGTGATGCAAACCCTATTGACGCCACTGATTCTTGGTGCATGGGGATGGGGATCTGCAGAAAAAGATTCATGAAGAGATCAAAGGTTAACCTGTCAATTCACCCCTGAAAATACTCTCCTTCCAGCCCTCCCCCTGCATTCATGTTATAAGACAAACCCAGGGCTGGGTACCCCATATTTCCCTTGCATCCTGTAGTTCCCTTCCCAAGTGCTGTGAACAGAAGGAGTGTGTGAGAGAGATACATGCATGCACACACAAAAATATAAAATACACACCCTAGAAAATCACATTTCCAACTGGTGTCAGTGATTGCCAAATATTGGAAAGAGAGAACAGAGAAATGGATATTGCTGTCTTGGCCTCCATGTGAACTTCCCCATATGACCAAGTTGAATGCTATCAATTGACAGTCTGCAGAAGTGGAAAGACTGATCATTTGGCCCTGCTTGGCAGTAGCTATGCTCTAAGGCAGTGTTTCCCAAACTTTCTTGACTGTGACCCGAACTACAGTTTTTCTCTCAATTCAGTGGCACATGGAGTTGGTACATGTTGATGACAACAACAGTAACAACAACAAAGCCCCCCCCTCTTTGTGTAAAGTGAGGCATATAAATAAATGCTTAAATTTAGGTATACCCCAAAATTCAAATTAACACTGAATTTGAGCTCATTCATTCTCTAATAGAAATACTCTTTCCTTTATGGAAATTTTATATATATATATGCACACACACACACACACACACACACACACACACACACACACACACACACACAATTAACCCAGCCAATACAATGCACAAAATAGCTACTGAAACTGAAATATAAAATATCAATTGAAGCATTCTAAATTAAACTCAACTCGCTTCCAAAAGAGGAGAGATTGCCCCCTCTATTTTAAAATAGATGTCACAAATATGTACATTATTTTCTTTATGAAGAGGCTGATAGCAAGCACCTGAAGGAGAAAAAAAAAGGAAGAAAAAAGTGAGAACAAAAACACTGATTAAGAAGGAAAGTAGAAAAAAAAATGGGAAGGAGAAGGCTTGTAATATGGGAAATTTCCTGAGTCACCCATATCTTATGATGTATACAAACTATTGCAATTTTCAATAGCTGCATAGCTGTAATTTTCATAAATCTCTTTGATAGCCTGGAAACTAAAATATTTGCATCCCCCCTCCCCTGTATGACTTTGTGCTTAGCCTCTTGATAACCAGGAAACTGAAATACTTGGTTTCCCCCCTCTCCTGCACAATTTTGTGCTTAGCCTCTCAGGAGAGATGTCTCTCTCGTTTGGTAAATACAAGATCAGAGGAGGCTGCATGCAACAGGACTTCAATCTGTGGGAGTCCTTGATACATGCTTATATGTAAAGGGCATAAAAGGTGGCAGATTACACAATCATTGTTTTTAACATAGGGCAAAACATTCTCTGCTGCCTTCCTTGCCTAAAAGCTTCTACACAGTTACCTGGCTCTCCAGAATCTTCTGCCTTTCCAGATGAGCATGTTCATCTCTCTGTCAAACTACTGATTGGAATGGCTTGTCATTCCCTCATCCAACTGTGTCTGATGCACACAGCCTATGGTTAAGTTGTGAGGCACTTGGTGTTTAGTGAGCCATCTTGTACTTAGCTTGGGCCAGGTGGCAGAGTCAGAGATAGGTCAGAAAGTAGAGCTTGCTGTATGGTGGGCTCTGTGCTCGGGTTTTAGTGTGGGGTGCAGGAGCTGCGCAAAAGAGTGGATGTGAGAGTAACTCCGGGCCAAATTCTGTCCAACTTTTCAACCCTGGTGTAGTCGTGCCAATGGAGTGTGCGCTGCATCTTGTAGTGGGAGGGTAGTTATGGAGGCCTCTACATTTGTTCCCTTGTCTCAGGGCTGCATTGCAGCTGCACCGGTGCTGGAAAGTTGGATAGGATTGGACCCTCCCATGGCTACCACTTTCACCACCGCCAAGTTGTAGGGCAGCTCCGCTGCCACCCACTTTGCCTTCCTTGGCTCAACGGAACCGTGTGTGTGAGGAAGAAGTAGCTATGGAAGAAGTGTGTCTAGGCACCCTACAGTTCTTTACATGCGCATGTGCACTGTGGCTGAGCTCCACAAATTCTGGCACCCAATCCCAAATTCAGAATTTATGTGTTAAAGCCAATTCTTTAAAGATTAAAGATTTCTTTTTTTAAAAGATTAAGGTTAAAGATTTCTTTTTTAGTCACTTGGCAATCTAGAGTGGAAACCCAACATAAAGCCAACTGTAAGGGCCGTAAAGCTGGACTTGCTGTTTGTGTGGACTTGTCTTGAGCTATGTGCAGAGCTGTGGCGTGTCTCCAAGGGATTGCTCAGATTTTTGGAGAACAAAATTCCACACCACCCCTCCTTCCACCCAGAACTTTACTGCAGAAAGCCATTTGTTATCACGGCTGTGCAGAACCATCCCATGTAATTTCTAACTCTTTAATCTCCCTTCCTATCTCAGCCCCTCTAGCTACTGTACTGCTTCTCTCTGAGCTGCCACTAATTTCTTTTGCCTCTTGATAAGACGATGCCCAGAGCCAAATATTTACTGTAGCCCTGATGTGTCTTACGACAGAAGCCTGACCTGCAGGAAATGATGACGCTTGTCAGCCTTTCTTCTTGATTGCCAAGAACAAAAGTCGAGACATCTGAGAATCTTGAGAAGTGGAAGCCTCAAAATGCCTTGCTTGGGTGGGTCGGTTGCAACAGAAGGGCATGTTTATGTTTTGACATTTAAACAGTGGGAAAAGACATACTGGGCTAGTCCTGTGCTATCTTTCTTTCTGTGATATTTGCAAGAATGACTAGCACTGTTTACTGGAGGAGAAAAAAACGTGTAACCATTTTTCAGTTCCTCAGAACTTGATCATCATGTTCAGCTTCCTGCAGCACAATTGTTTGGGCTAACCTCAACAAGGAGGTTGTATCAAGGCCAGCCTGATCATGAGGTGGAATGGGGAGGCCGTCTTAGGTGGTGGGCTAGAATGGGGTCCGCTGTGTGCACTCCACACCTGCCTGCAGCCTCCACTGCCACCTGCCCGAACAGCTGCTCATCTAACCCCAGCTGGACCTTCCATCTTTTTTTTTCTTGTTCACTTCCCAGGGAAGTGAGTGGGAAGAGGAGGCGATGGCAGCTGCTTCTGTTGAAGCCTATAGCTGGCTGACACTCAGCCTGGCAAGAGCTGCAGCTTCTACTGCCATTGATTCTTCTGCTTGTTTGCCAGTGGCTGGACTAAGAGTGAGTGGGGGAAGCAGCCCCCCCCATATGGAGCAGCAGGCAGATGTGCTGCTTCAAGCGTGATGAGGGCATGGACCATCCTAAGGATTGTGCCTTGAATTCCTTAGTCCAGTGGTTCTCAAACTGTGGGTCATCCATGATGATGTGGGTCAGGGTGTGACCTGATTTTTGGTGGGTTGCGGGGCCGGCGCTACCCAGAAGCTGCAAGGCATTGTGAGCCGCATTGTGATCCAGAATGCCTTGCAGTGTTACATCATGGGGCGTGAGCAGGAAGCTGCAAGGCATTCTGGGGTACAATGAAGCCACTGTGGCCAATGAGGTGGGTCGTGGTAGTAAAAAGTTTGAAAACTTAGTGTGAGTCACTTCTGCTTTCATAGGGCATGCTCTGCCCTATGGCGTCTTTAAGGTGCCACGAGACTTTTTCCTGTGCATGCCCAGGTCAAGCAACTGGCAGTCACTGGCTAAAATGTGGTCGCCTGGGAGTTACATGTGGCCCTTTCAACTGCCATCTCCAGAGAGGGAAAGATGAGTGTGGATGAGCACCAGTGAGTCATGGCAGTACACCATTTGGGGTGGTCTGCCTCACCTCACTGCCACCAAAACTAGCTTTTTACAGTGCTGTTTACCTGGGCATCTCACATATAAAATTATTGTGTGAGTTAGACTTTACTCCCATACACACAGGGCTGGCCCACTCATGAGGCCAACTAAAGCAGTTGCCTCCGGCAGCAGATTGGCAAGTGGCACACACCTCTGGCTCCTCCTCTTGGCTGTAGTGGGAGGAGCAGAGGCTGACACATCACCTGGGAAGGGTAGGGGCCGCATTTGGCCTGCAGCCTCAGACACCAGAAGGTCTTGTATACACACTCACCTGTCCTATTGGATTTAGTGGAAATTACTTCTGAGTAGACATTCATAGGATTATACTGTTACATGGTGCCATTTGCTTAGCCCAACAAGCTAACTAACTAACGAAAGGAAGGAAGGAAATTTTCAGATTCAAAAATTATCTTTCCGTTTTACTTTAAGCTAAACAAAATACCTCTGCATTCCACAGAGTGCCCTGTCTCTGTGATTGCTGGTTGGACTGCACCTCCAGCAACTGAATGTAATGAACCTCAGCACAGATTTTTATTTTAGCATGAGCAAAGATGGAATTCCACAGTTCTTGGCTATTTTGAAAGAGTTCACAGCAGTAGCAGAATCCAAGTGCTTCTTCTTAGGTGGCAGTTTTTATTTGGTTTCCAGTCATCAAGTATAAAGTACCCATTTATAACTGACATATTGTGCAAATCTTATGCACATATGTGCACAAAAATATGCACATATTGTGCATATTGTGCAAATCAGGTGACATGGCTGTGCAAATCTGCTCCTTGCCACAGTAAAATGCATGTGAGCAGGGAATGGGAAAGGAGTGAAAATGTGCTTGTGTCTTAATATTTTAAAAGGAAAAAGTGACACTTGTTATGCTCATGTGCCCTTCATATCTGATGGAATGTACCTGCAATTTTGCATTTGGGTGTCAGTATCAGTGCCCCTTAAATGCAAATGAAGCAAAGGAAAAAGTGAGTGGGAAGGCCAACCGGCTGAGGAAAACGGTTGCCAAAAACAGTGGAAAGAACAGAGAGAGGTGAGAACTGCTGATGTTCAGTTTACTGCTTTGGGGCAAATTCCCGCTTCTGTGGGGGGATTTTCACAATTCAGACAGTGCATAGGGAAATGCAGTACTGATCTTTGCCCTCCCCATGCACCCTGTTTTGCACTGAGATTGCTCCCTTCCTGCCTTGATGCCTGCATTTAAGAAAAAAGAGGTACTTCCAATTTGAAGCGTGCCTTAATACCATGCTTTTGGGTGCTCCTGTAGCTTGACCCATTGTTTTCAAATACAGTGGTGAACAGTGCAGCCAAAAGAACACTACATTGCGTACAGCCCAATCCTAACTACCTTTCCAGTGCTGATGCAGCCTTGCCATCATGGCTGGCACTGCATCCTATAAAGGAATATTTGTTCCTTTACCTTGGGACTGCATTGTGATTGCTTTTGTGCTGGAAAGTTGTTTAGGATTGGGTTGTTAGTCATTTGAATTTGGCTTATACACGTCCTAAGTGTTTAATATCTTTAAAAAATAATCATAAATTTATGCAGACCGCAAATGTCTGTAACATTTGCAACTGACAGATATTGATCTTCTTTTCAGGTGCACGGTTTGCATTTTATGAGCATTTAATCCAGGTGTCTCTTGTTCTATGCAGTCATAAGCTACGTCGCTTACTAAACAGTGAGCCATAGCAAGTCTTGTGGTATGCATTGATAGTGCTGTTCATACAGTACTAGGCATGGCCCAAAGGCCTTAGGATGAGAGCAGTCCTGTGAGAGTGCGGAGTAAACAGTTTGTGGGCGCAATCCTAACCCCTTATGTCGGTGCTTTCCAGCACCGACATAAGGGCAGTTCAGCTCTGAGGTAAGGGAACAAACATTCCCTTCCATTGAGGAGGCCTCCGTGAGTGACACCCAACTGCAGGATGCAGCACATGTCCCATTGACACCACTATGCCAGTGATGGAAACCACTAACATAAGGGGTGTCTAACCACTAACAAAGTGGTGTGGATGTATTTTACTGCACGTTCACAGCATGTGGAAGGTGGCACAAGCCACTTGACCTGGCTTAAGAGCTGGTGTGGATAGCGCTGTAACTCAGTAACTGATTGGCAGGTGCAAAGCCATCACTGCATATCCAATATCACCAATATTTCCTGTCTACACCTCAAATGCAACATCTTCAGTAGATGTGGTTTGTACATTTGCCTGCATGTTGCAGCTGGATGAAATCCTGAGTGGTGTATGTGTGGCATTGTTAGTGGCGTTACTAGGGGGTGCAGGGGGTGCGGGCTGCAGGTGACACGCACAGAGGGGTGACACCACTAATGAACAAAATTGCTAAAATCGTGATTTGTAGGAGTAATACCATAATGTTTAATACCTTTCGATGCATAATTTACAGCAGAATGCAATGAAAAAAACCGGAGTGAGATATCTCAATTCTGTCGAAGATTATGGCCAAAAAACTAGGGGGACAGCCATGGTACATCACCACGCCCACCACCCAGGGCATTCCTCCACCCACTGAATGGGAGGAGGTATGTCATGGGGGTGATGTGCTGGCCTCTCGCAGCAGGTGATGCAAACCCTAGTGATACCACTGCATTCAGGCACAATGAATTAAGTGTGCATATCCCCTTAAATACAGCCTGGTCTAGTTTCCTCCCTCCCTTTCTTCTAGTTTATTAGGATAGACATTGGGTTTCAGGCTTGGGTTAAGAGCCCTGTTCCAGAGCTGTATATAATTTTGTAAATTGGAATAGTGAGTTGGATAATCAAAGTTTAGCAAACAGAATGTACATGTCTGTGTGAATCAGCTCCAAGTCAGCGTATTGTATTCTGTGTCACGTAATTTTTTTCAATGCCCCTTGGCCAAATTTTAGAAAGGGGATTTGAAAGGTGAAAGAGGGTTTTCCCAAAGAGTTTTCTGCATGTCAGACTCAAGCAGACAAGACAGCAGCTGTGTTAGCGTTCCTGGTCTCTCGCTTGAGGTTTTTTTCTTTCCCTCTTTCCTTTTTACAATGTTGTCCTTCAGTATTCAAAAGTCAAGCAGCTGCATGTGCAACCACAAGAAGGCCAGAAGGTTAAGTGTCCACATTCAGCTTCTCTAAGAGGAAGGCATTCTGCTTTTCAAAAATGGGAACTTAACCGTCCAACTTTGACATATCCAATGAGCTATGTACAGTATAAATCTGTAAATGTGCTAGCAGATCCCTGAGCTCCTCCTCCTATTTATGCCCCAGTTTATACATTACTTGGGGCGGCAAACCTTTTGTGATCCCCCCCCCCACAAAAAGGAGTGGGTGGAGATCATGTGAGTGGTCTCTCCATATGCCTGAAACATGGATGGAACATCCAGATTCTCAAAGGTTAAAGTAGCTCACCCCCATAGTGGAGACAGGATAGTTCAGTATCATGCTTTCATAAGTGTGAACTGGTACTGTGCGAGACAGACCAACTCACCCTTGACCTGACGCCTGGGCTTTCTCCTATTCTTTGCACACTTTACAGAGCAAATGGTCTGGAACAGAAAGGAAAGGAGAGGAGCTATAGGAATTGACCCCATGAGAGTGCAAAAAGACATCTGTGGTAACCATCAGAAGGTACTTAGGGCTGCTGCACACATCACATTCTCTAGGTGTGCATCTACCAGTGTGTGAAAATTGTGAACATGGCCAACTGGTGTTTGAAAACTAGTGTATTCATACAGGTACACTCATCAGAGAGCTGGGATTGTCTTCAGCGCTCTATCAAGCTCACCCTCAGTTGTGTACCTGGGTCTGCCACTTCATAACAAGTGAAATGACCCTGAGAGTGCTTGTCTGTGTGAACATGCATCTCTCTGAGCATATCAAATGTCCTCCTTCTGTTGTCTTAGGTCCATAGATCTGAATATTGTTCCATGGCTACCCTGGGAAGGATATGGATGGTAAACTCAGGTGCACAGCTGTGTCATATATGATACAGCTGTAACGAGGAGAGACTTAACACCTCTCTTCAAGTCCTACATGCATAGAAACCTAGGGCATTGCCTTTGCCTAGACGTGCTATTCTGCATGCAGAGAGTTTGCATGGGGGAACATGCATGAAATCTTCTCCCCACCCCCTTCTGAAGCAGCACAGTTTCATCAGGAGGAGGAGGAGGAAAATATCACGATATTTCTAAAAGCATCATTCAACTCTTAGGCTAAAACTGTCCACACTGAATTCTTTTTTCACGTCTTAGAAGACTTCCTCAACCTCCTTCAAGGCTTACTTCTGCAAAGGAATCACCCTCGTCTTGCTGTACCTACACCCTCCTATTCATTAGACTCTCCCTCACCCCACCTGCTTGTCAGTCCTTTCTTCCTTCATTTCCCCACAACCACTTCTGTCTTGCCTCAGCTAGGAAGGTCTCCTCTGAGCACATTGGTCAGTATGTGCATGTTCTCTACAGTGCCTTGCACCCAGCAGCCATTCAAATAGACGCGCACTAATAATAGCTAGAGCAATTCAAGCAAACAATCACATGCAAATAGGGAGGTGACTGTAATTTTCCAGCATATGCACATGTCAGCTTCAAAGATGAGCACGCCAACACAGTCGTTGCAAGGTTTTGGATTAAAAAACAAATTAGAAGTCATAATTAATATGATTGCAGACCAGGGCAGGGGGAGGATTTTGCACCTTACCCTTTCCTGCAGCCTAGAAAAGGTTCCCAGCTCTCAAAGATAGAAAAATAACTTTAAGCATAAATATCATTCAGGTAAAAAAACAAAAAAACCAAGCATCAACATATTTGTATTATTATTAATAAGAATATTTGCTGTATATGCCACTTTTCAACAAAAAAGTAGTTCACAAAGTAGTTTACATAGCAAAATAAATCAATAAGTGGCACCTGTCCCCAAAGGGCTCACAGACACCGGCAACAGCCACTGGAAACAGCACCATTATGAGGGGGAAGAGGGGCAGTTACTCTCCCCTGTTAAATATAAGAGGACAACACTTTGAAAGGTGCCTCTTTGCCCAGTTAGCAGGATGCTGACTCTAGCAAAGTACAGTGAAAGTACATCCAGGATGTACCGGTTTAGCAGCACAAGACATACTCACCCTAAAGTCTTAAATTAGTGTAACAGTCATCCCCCTCCTTCTAGGGAACCACTGGAATTATAGTTATGTGATGGATGGGCACAGTACTAGTAGAAGTAGGTGTCATTCAGTGAAATGGATGGGTAGGAGGGAGATTTAGGAGAGACAAAGGGAGGTGTTTGTTCACACTGGGTGTAATTTGTCTATGGAATTCATTGCTACAAGATGTGGTGAGGGCCTCTCCCTTCAACGCTTTTAAAAGTGGTGTGGACAAATTCACGGAGACAGGTCTGTCATTGACTGCTGGTCACGATGACTGTGCACTACCTCCAGGTTCAATGGCAAACTCTCTCTGAATCCCAGTTGAAGGGGAGCATTGGTGAGAGCAATTCATGCCTTTTTTTTTCCTGCTTGTAGACCAAGACAGCTAGTGGACCTCTGCAGGAAACAGGATATTGGACCTAGATGGACTACATCCGGTAGTGTAGAAATTGATCTGTTAGTGTGGATAGCGGTTTTCAGGCCAGTAGAACCACCCTTCTGTCACTACACCAATGCATATGCAGCAGTGTTGATCCATAAGAAGAAGAAAAAAAGGGACTAGCCTAGATAGCTTTATGAGGAAATGGTGCAGTGCTGCTCAGAACTTTGTGTTGCTTTGGGTGTTCCTAATCATGCATACCCTGGAAGGGTTTAGAACACAGGAAGTTGCCTTATCCTGAAGCAAGTCATCTCACCCAATGCCATCTCCATCTGCTTGCAGCATCAGGATTTCAGGCGAGGGTCTTTCCCAGGTCTGCTTGGAGATACAGGGGATTGAACCTGGGAGCTTCTGCATATAATGCAGGTGAACTATACCTGAAGTCTGCTTGGAGATGCAGGGGATTGAACCTGTGAGCTTCTGCATATAATGCAGGCGAACTATACCTGAAGTACAGCTACCACTGAACTACAGCCACTATTCAAGTTGTTGGGGAGGATAGGAAGATACTTTAAGAATAAGCACATGGCCACCTGCATTGATTCCTACACACTCCCATGGCATGTGGGGACAACTGCCTTTGTACTGCACCCTGGTAGTTATTGGAAGATTTTTTTCCCCCTACCATTCCTTAGGAATGCCTATGACTGCCCCACATTTCATTATTCCTACTTGTCATGTGAATGTGTTCCATGGCACTTCCAGGTGCCAAGGAGAATGGGTTTCCTGTGCCTTTCGCTTTTGTGGAAAGGGACGTATTGACATGCTGCCCCTGGTAGCATGCTTTCTTCAACACAAACTTGAAATGTGCTGACACCCATCTTCCTTTCCAACTGGTTACTGGTCATCATATCACCAGCCAGAAAGGGTTATCTGTGAAAGGAAACAGGGTCATAGGAACATAAGAAGAGCCCTGCTGGATCAGGCCATAGGCCCATCTTAGTGCAGCTTCCTGTATCTCACAGTGGCCCACCAAATGAGTCCTATGCAGATAAAAGCACCAACATTCAGTACAAAATGGTCCCTTTTTTGGGGGAAATTTTTTTTAAAAAAATAAGGCTTGTACCAGGAATGTTGATATAGAATGGATTTGCTAGCCTAAGAACATAAGAACAGCCCCACTGGATCAGGCCATAGGCCCATCTAGTCCAGCTTCCTGTATCTCACAGCGGCCCACCAAATGCCCCAGGGAGCACACCAGATAACAGGAGACCTGCATCCTGGTGCCGTCCCTTGCATTTGACATAGCCCATTTCTAAAATCAGGAGGTTGCACATACACATCATGGCTTGTAACCCGTAATGGATTTTTCCTCCAGAAACTTGTCCAATCCCCTTTTAAAGGCATCTAGGCTAGACGCCAGCACCACATCCTGTGGCAAGGAGTTCCACAGACCGACCACACGCTGAGTAAATAAATATTTTCTTTTGTCTGTCCTAACCCGCCCAACACTCAATTTTAGCCTTCTTTAGTTGCTAGCCAAGTCCATGTTTAGGGAGGGGAAATGGTGTGCTACTTAGCTCCACTCCAGTATCCCTGTGCTCCCAAAGCCTGACCTTGATCCTCTGCACATTTAATGTGCAGCTCTTCACGTTTCATGGTACTCAGTGAGAGATGCTGTTTGCTGGTGCAGACAAATGCTGAATATGTATGTGGGGGTAGGATTTGGATGTGAAGGGTCAGGGTTAACATGGGTGCATTCCCTGCCCCTCCGAGGGCACAATCCTAACCAACTTTCCAGCACTGGCATAGCTGTGCCAGTGGGGCATGTGCTGCATCCTGCAGTTTGGGGGGGCGGCAGTCATGGAGGCCTCCTCAAAGTAGATCAATGTTTGTTCCATTATCTTGGATTCTCAGTGCTTATGTTAGTGCTGGAAAATTGGTTAGGATTGCAACCCTAGTGCAATTTCTCTAGGCGTGAGTCATGTTTGAAGAGGGCTTGCATAGGGCTGTAGCATCCCCTTCATGTTCTTATTCTGATTTGGAGATGAATGTCTATGGTTGGCCAGGCTATCCCATACCTTACAGATTTTTTTATTTGGGGGGGGAGCAACCTCAAAGAGAGGAAACAGGATGAGGGATTTTTTTGTGTTACGAGGGTGCAAGCTTGCTTATTCTTTTCTTTTCCAGTTTTTGGCTTCATTTCCCTAACACTTGGGCTGACCCAGGCCTGTGTGCTGGAGAAGTTTTTGGCCCTTTTGTTTGTTTAATCAAAGTGGTGTTTGTTTTCTGATCAGAGGCCTTAGATAGGGCCCATGTGCGGCAGGCAGGAAGCCAGACCTTCCTGTTCACTCTCCCCATCGCAGGAAGCCAGGCTGTGCTGAGTGTTCACTTTTCGAACAAGCACATTTTTTTTTGGGGAAAAATTCTTTATGTTTGTGCTTTTGTGTGTGTGTTTTGTTTTCTCTTTCATCCACCGTGAACGTGGGTTTGCATTGTTCGGCTTCCCAGGGGAACCATCAGCAGTGACAACCATCAAACAGCATTAGTGAGTCTTGAGGGGTCCTAGCAACTTGCCCCAAATATTTACTATCCCTCTGGAAACCTTCAGCTGAAATTTATGCCTCCAGCAGACAGGAAAGGCAAGATGTCTGGGGTTTGCAAAGCTCCTCTCTATCGCTAAAACCTCTGCTCTCCTTTGATGTTCATGGGAGTGATGAGAAATAGAGAAAGCAAGTGACAACAGTACTTTTCATGCGACTGGTTGGGGTTTAAAATACTAGAAGCAAGATTCTGAGATCATTGGGATATTTTGACCTGCGAGATATAGCCATGTTGTGTACATGCTGTCATTCTGCAGGATTACAAAATAGTGCAGGATACTGAATTCACCTTGATGGAAATCTCGCTTTATTTTTTTAAATAAAACTATTATCTAGCCCTTCTGAATGTGTTTGAAATCTTGATAACTGAATAAGTGTCTCCATGTTCAGAGACAGTATAATAATAATACAGACAATAATAATATCAGATGCTCGTGACAGAAAGCAGGAGAGGGCTTGTCTTCCTTGCGCACTTCTCCGAAGCATCTCTTGGGCCAGTTTTGGAAATGGAATGCTAGACATTCTAGTCTTGACTAGATGGATCTTTGGTCTGATCTAGCTGGAGGTTCTTGCATGCATGGGCAACCCCCCCCCCCCATGAATAACAAAACCAGCATCAAGTATGCAACCAAAGAGGTTTATTGCATAATTTTGCATAATCTATATTGGTCACAGGATCCATCTTTCCTTGATTGAGAATTAGGGTGAAATGTCATTAGGTGCAAAAAGTCATTTTATTTTTGCGTGACATCAGGAGAGCCCTGAATATAGTTCAAACAGAGTCAGAATGTGACTCTCAAACCCATTATCAGTCAAGTCTTAGAAATGTGTGACATAATAGAGTGCCTCTGCGCATGCGCAGGCTGTTTTTCTTTTACCACTGACTCACCGCTGTAGATCTGAAGAGGTGAGAATAAACATTAATTTTTGGATTCAGATTAAAATCTGACTGCAGTCTGGTTTGGGGGTTCAGCTGAATAAATTCCAGAGTTTATTTGTGTATTCTGTAAAATTAGACTTCCAGTCTCTGCAAGTGTTTTGTGAAACAATTGTTTGTGGTGACCCTCTGATGTCTGGGTCAAATGTACACGTCCTTCACTTTTTTCATCACATATCCCATCCCTTGATTGCCCAGCATTTGATGTCTCACTGCTGAATGTATGAATACTGAGGTGGGGGGGGGGGGGTACAAAAACCTTTCTCTGCCAGCTAATTGGCATTTGCTTCTTCGCCTATGCAAGTGATCGCTGTATGGTGTTCATCAGGTGAGGAGCATGCGTGCGTGAATAGGGCCCGATGCTCTTTTTTAAGAAACACCATCACCACATCCATGACTGATGAAAGGTACCAAAGACTTTGTCTGTAATGTTGGAAGCAACACATGATTTGCACTGCACTGAAATGGAAATATAGCTATAGCTATATACTATATTCCTATGCAAAACAAATATAGTGTGTGTTTGTAAGTCCACAAAATGACTAGCCCACAACAACAACAACAAAATTAGCCTGTATGGTCCCAGGAGTCCCATGTTAGGCTATTTATGGCCTTACAGAAAAAGATCAACTTCTGTAAACCTTCCCTGCTTAGTCACCTCTAGGTGATTCTTATTTGTTGCAGGTGACTAGGCTGTTTACAAGCCAGAGATAGCAATTTAAAAATCTCTCTAGAGCAGTGTTTCTCAAACTGTGGGTTGGGACTGCTTTACCGATGCATTTGTTTAGCTCAGTATCGAGAGAAAGAGTTCTCTATGGAGAACTCGTGCAAGGAAAGTGCCCTACAGGTAGACCACAGCTGCGATACAAGGACATCTGCAAGAGGGATCTGAAGGCCTTAGGAGTGGACCTCAACAAGTGGGAAACCCTGGCCTCTGAGCGGCCCACTTGGAGGCAGGCTGTACAGCATGGCCTTTCCCAGTTTGAAGAGACACTTGGCCAACAGACTGAGGCAAAGAGGCAAAGAAGGAAGGCCCATAGCCAGGGAGACAGACCAGGGACAGACTGCACTTGCTCCCAGTGTGGAAGGGATTGTCACTCCCGAAGTGGCCTTTTCAGCCACACTAGACGCTGTTCCAGAACCACCATTCAGAGCGCGATACCATAGTCTTTCGAGACTGAAGGTTGCCTACAGGGTCGGGACCCACTAAGTGGGTTGCGAGCCAATTTCAGGAGGGCCCCCATTCATTTCAACATTATATATTTAATATATTAGACATGATGCTCCCATGGTATGTGCCTACATTTGAGGAAATGTTACAGACCCTGTACTTTTAACAAGCTATTCTGTATATTCTTTTAACAATGATAGTCAATGGGACTTACTCCTGGGTAAATGTGGGTAGGATTGCAACTTAGGATTGTTAAAAATTTTCCTGCTTGACTGTCACTTCCGGTCATTGCATTCTGGTGGGCCCTGACAGATTCTCATTTGAAAAAGTGAGTCCCGGTGCTAAATGTGTGAGAACCACTCCTCTAGAGGCACTTTTCTGTCTCCTGAGTGGTGACTAGATGGGCCTTTGGCCTGATCCAGCAGAGCTTTTCTTATGTGTGAACCAGTCTAGCAGGAGGGAGCTGAAGCTTTCCCTCTTAAGCAGCCAGAAGGGAGGATAGTTTTCCTTCTGCCTGGATCCTTGGGCTGGGAATTCCCTGCCAGACTACTGGGGAGTGAGGACTTCTGATCCAGGATCTTTTCAGCATTGATGAGGGTGACCCTAGGGCAAGAGGCACTGGAGCCAAAGTTGATTCTGAAGGCTAATTCAGCTGCTGTCTCTCTGTAATCACTATGAGTCATGAAACTTGAGACGTTTTGCGTCACCCCTGCTTTGAATCGTTTAAATCTGCCTCATTCTGAGCAGCCCAGGTGATGTTTTTGCCCAGGCAGGTTGCGCAGTTGGGGCTCCCTCATCCTCACGCTGTCCAAAGAAAATATCTCCTGAGTTGTGTTTCTCAGGGCTGCGCCAGCTGTTAAAAAATGCTGACTATACTCCAGGCCAGCATGGACCCCACCTCTCACATTTCAAGAGGCCCCCACTCCCCAAGCCCTTCCTGGTGATTATATTTTGGCAGCATCACCACTAGTTGCTAGGGGATACAGCAGCACTTCAGAAACAGGACCCCACCTATGGTTTCATCCTCCCCAAAAGTAGATGGTTTTCATAGGACGTTGTTCGGGTAGAGCATAACCAGGGCTTGTTGAGGTACATTGGAATTCCGACATGCAATGCTTTCATAGTGCCTGGGCTCACTCCAGGTAAGCTCACTCATGCCTGGTGAAGTAACTATTAATGGCGTCCCTCTGAGCATGTGCCACATGTCTTCCCCTCGACATGGAATACCCTTGACTAGCGGTGGGTGAACTACCATCAGCTCAGTTTATAAATGGACTTAGCAAGCTGAGCTAAGTCTCCCTGATTTGAAAAATAGTCTGTTTTCTTCCAAGTGCAATCCTAAAATTTGGGTTCCATTGCTTTCTGAATGTTTTTATCAGGAAGACAAAGGGCCCCAAATGCTCCTCATCTCTTGTGCCATGAGCATGCTCAACACTGTCCCAGGCATAAGCAGCCCTGGGATATCTGCTTTCCAAGGTAACCAATGTTGACGTTAGGAGTTGAGTGCCCTGGTAAATGACATTTCCCAGGTTCCCTGGTGCCTGGGATACTACCATTGCAGCATTCATAGTGCAAAGGAGAGAGGTGCTCAGTTTAAACTCTGAGGCAGATCAGAATGCATTGGTGGTGAGCAAATGGCACTCAGGTGATTATAAACTTTCAGCACTGTAATATCACTACCTGAAAGCAGCTTGTAATTCTGGGATTGAGGGAAGGCTTTCAGGTAAGAGGGTGTGACACTCAAGCAGGGTCAAACCTTGGAACAGTGATGACCAGCCATACCTTTGTACTTGAGTTCATTCATGTATTTATTTCATGTGCATTGTGCCATACCTTTTAAGGAGCTAAGGGCCATTTCTTCATTTAATTTTCACAGCAGCTCTGTAAGAGATGTGACAATTCTGGCTATGGTGTTATTACTACAGTGGTCCATTCACACATGAAAACCATTCCTTAATGACAGTCATCAAGTGATGATTATGAATTTGTGAACAAAGGCTAAAGTATTCATTGATCCACAAGGGCTAATTATGCATTTATCCAGTTATTAGACTGAGAGCATAATCCTAACCAGGTCTACTCAAAAGTAAGTCCTATTTTGTTCAATGGGGTTTACTCTCAAGGAAATGTGGTTAGGATTGCAGCCTGAGAGAGAGAGAGGGGGTCTGACTGAGTTGAGCTTCTGACTGAACAGGTATTCAAACTCAGGTTTCCCAGTTCAGTGCTCTGACCACTACACCACATTGCCTCTATACAAGGAAGTTCAGATATGCTGTTTGCACACTTTGTCACAGATGAGGAAACTCGTTGGCTTGCAGAAGACTCAATACCATGAAGTTTGAGAAGCCCTGGTCAGTATAAAAGGTTTTGGTTGACCAGGAGGTTGCACTGGCCTAAGCATCTTGGCTGGTGAGTCTTGCAAGTTCAGCTGTATGACTTTTCAAACTCCCAAAGGGGGAGCTGTTTGTTCAGGGTCACTGGTATGTGATCAGTGGGCTCTCATTGCGAAAGTAGCCTGCAGATTGAATGTCATGATGAAAAAAGCCCTGCTGTTTTCAATGGGCTTTGGCCACAGAATGGTTCCCTCATGGGATGGGTGGGAACCTTCTTGCTTGACTCACTTGAAACCAGGTTGGACAGAGCTTAGGAAACAAGCTGTCAGGAACAACCCTGGCCCCAAAGGCTGGCTGTATATACGCTCAAATATTTCCCCCCTGTCCCCCGTCCCCCAAACAGAAATCTGAAAAGGTGCCAACTTATACAGAGTATTCCATCTGGATGCTAGATTGCCATCTTTTTTTCTGACCCTGCTCCTATGTATTAAATAGCAGTCTGATGTAGATATACTAAATCAAGCAATTAGTGCTTTCTTCATAATTTATCTCCTTGCCATCAAAAGTTGAGCCTTCTACATGGGTGTGTGTCAGGCTGATGCTTAATGCACCAGAGAAAGAGCAATTTCAGTTGTTTTCAGTACTTCTGATACCCACTCTCTGGATGCAAAATGTGCTCCATGCAGTAAATGTCAACCAGTGCAGGAAAAAAGGCAGGCTGTGAGTATTAGTGAGAGTATTAGTGTGACGTGTAAATACAGGAAGCACAACTCTCTCATGTGCTTCCTACATTCATTAACTTGATCTTGCAAATCAGTCCACCAAAGCTACTAGTCTGATTTTCTTCCCTACCCTGTATACCCACAGATTAAAACACTGTAGTAGAGCCTTAGTCTGAAAGAAAAAAAAAAATAACCCATTCTCTTCCAGTTTACAAAAGCATCTGCTCACCTGGAGAGAATTCGTACTCATCATAGGGGAGTATGCAAATGACTATTTACAAATCTGGATTGTTATCCAAAGCCATTAAAAGAGAAGGAGTAGGTCGTTTAGATATGCCAGATCCAAGTTTTAGAGATTTGAACTCAGAGCAGGAGGCGATATTGCACCAGCACAGAAACTGGAATGCCAGTTGTTAATCTGCAGAATCCAAATCAGCAGTACCTATAGGGAGGAAATCTTCCCTACCTCTTTTGTGTATTGACTCCTGAGTCCTGCCTTAAGCCTGTGGGAATGATTGGCTCAGGTTGCAATCCGCCACACACTTATGGCAGAATCTGATACATGTTTACTTGGAAGTAAGTCCCACAGTGTTGTTAAATAAGTGTGTACAGTATCGGATTTCAGCCTATGGATTAAACTACATCTTACTTTTCGAAAATGCCTTGCAAGTGTGTGTGTGTGTGTGTGTGTTTCCCCCCGGCCCATGGGTACATTATGACCATGGGAAGTGGTAGGGGCTTAGGGCCCTATCCAACTTTCTAGCACTGGTGCAGTCGCAATGCAGCCCCGAGGTAAGGAAACCAGTGTTCCCATTCCTTGAGGAGGCCTCTGTGACTACCTCCCATGAAAGGATGCAGTGCATGCCCCATTGGCATGACTGCACCGGCAATGGAAAATTGGATAAGATTGGGCCCTTACTCCTAACTGCGCCAGTGTTGCAGTTCAGATCTCAATCTCTTTGCCATGAGGGAAAAAAGCTTCCACTGTTGTGAATGGAGGCCTTGAAATGGACCAGTCTGGGTAAGGTCTGTGGCAGAAGATGGGGTTAAATAATTGTTCTGTGGAGAGGATTCTATCTGGCTGCTATTTAACATTAAAGAAATCAAGCATGCTTAAGAGTAACTGGTAGTTTGACCTTTACTTGGGAATAAATCTAATTGAAATCAGTGGCACTTCCTTCTGAATAAACGTGCATAAGTTTAGCTTGTCCATTATCTGCAGCAAGATCCCAAATTGTGTGGGGTAGGGGAGAGGAGTATTGTGTGAGATGCGGAAAAATGTTCTCCTTTAATAGGAAGCTCATATTTGTATGAGTCGGACCTGATCTACAGATTGCAACATCGTAAAAATTATCATCAGTTTGTTTTATAGCATGTTTTCTTCTCAGATTAAAATAAACCATGTTTTTGGGAAAAAAAAAAATTATTCAGCATTCTTGAAAGCATGTTACAAAAATATGACTTACTTCCCCTATATTCCTTCCTTCCCCCGGCTTGCATCCCGCCCCAAGCCAAACAAAGATCCCTGGAGGTGGTACACTTTAGAGAAAACAAAGGGAGAAAAGCTGGCAAGGATGGGGAAGGAAGGGGACCTCTTGTAGCCCTCAGAATGCTTACTATGTCTGTACAACTCAGAGGTGACCTTAGCATGATGCAGGAGGAGGTGGATGCCTTTGGGGTAGGTGCTGGGCATCATCAAGGGGGTATGGATGGGAGACAGGTTAGTCTGCCCTATCTCTTATGCACTGAAACTGTAATTTTAGTGGAATACGTAAAGGGAAACAGTCCCATTTTAATAAGGGAAGGAGGGTGTCATTTGGAGTTTCCACTTAAGGCACTGAAATATCAGGGCCAGCCCAGGGATCATAAGAGCTCCAAGAGGTAAGGCTAGACTAGTTGGTGGTTCTTAGAACTGTGTCAATCTTAATGAGTGAATCTGCTTTGGCTGGTGCACCAGCAGCACCCTTTCCTTGAGAAGCGAGGCCCGGTCACCTTGACATTGGGCATGACTTCTGTCACGTGTTTCTGTGTGGGGCTGCCCTTGGAAAGCATTTGGAAACTTCCACTGGTGCAAAAGGTTGCTGCCAGATGGTTGGCTGGAGCCACGCAGTTGGAGCATGTTATTTTGATTGTGTGATCTACATTGGTTATCTGTTACGTTTCCGGACTCATTTCAGTGTGTCTTCAGTGATAGGTGCTGGGCATCATCATAAGGTTTCGATCTTTAAAGCCCTGAATGGCTTGGGACCTGAGAACCCTGTGCTTTGGGTCGCTTTGGAAGCAAAAACGAGTGATGTGGCTCTGGCTCCTGAAAGTTTGGGGACCTCTGCTATGGATCTTCTGATGACCTGTCAAAACCTAGGTTTTTCAGAAGGCTTTTGAGATTCCCATATTTTTATTCCTTTGGTTGGTCTGTTTCAGTTTGCTGCTTGCCTCCTGCAAGTGACTGATTTGTTTGTTTTTGCAAGATTTTCTGAATTGATCTCCTTTTAACAGTTGCCTTTCTTTGTTTTGTTTGATATATGGTTTAGCTATATATTGTAGCGCTAGGGCTTGTCAAATCCTATCCCAGGACTTGAAAAGCCAACACGAGGCTTCTGTGGGCTATTTAGCAGGAGCAGATCCAGGTTGCCCCATTGAACAGTCTGGAGCTTTACCTATAAGGGGGAAGGGATGAGTGTCCCCTTACCCCAAGGAGACATCCAGCCTGCTCAGTCACACTAGCCTCACTGCATCAACGCAGGTTTAGGATAGGTTCCAGTTTTTGCAGTTAGATTAGAACCCAGCATGTGAACCCACTCTAAAGCCAAAGTTCTAGTCACTGGCTCTTCCTATATGAGCATCCCACCCGCGTAAGAAATTCATGTAGCCCGTTACATCCAATGCTGCACAAGATGAACACACATATTTCTTTTGACATATATACACAAGACTGAAAACCCAGGAGCTATTTGGGATGGAATTTCCAAAATGCATAACACGCACAGAATGGTTTTAATATATGTCCAAAGTAGAAAAAGCTCCTGCTGGCTTTTTGACTAAACTAAGCACTTGGTGCAGTTCAATTCTATGAGCATTTACTGTTCATTGACGGCATTGTGTTCAGGCATCATTATTGCCTAAGGATGCAGGGGGTTGCAGTATCAGTCACTGAAGCTTATATATGTAGATCTGTAAAGAGGAATCTTTCCACAGTGGTGTTTGGGGTTTAAAAGAGATTGAATTTGATGAATGCACCTTACGAACCTTGGAAAAGTGATGCACCTCAACCACCACTGCTGGTCGTTCCTTGTTTTTTTATGTGAGTTGCTGAAACTTTTCATCCAAATTTTGTGTCCAAGTTAACTTTTGATGAGGATCTTCTGAAATTAGTCAAGCAACCTTGTCATAATCCAGATTCTCAAAAGTATACAGTAATTGTGTTTGTTCACAGTACTTTGAATTGTATGTTTGCATTAAGTATTTCTTTTTCAATAGTAACCCACCCTTGGATTATTTGGGCTAACTTCTATTGCTGCTGTTGTTGAATTGTGCCTGTGCAGGTAGTGAAATTTATTTATTTATTTTCATTTGTTTAATTTATAAGCTGTTATGTATAAGAATGTCTCCAAGCAATGTACAATGCATTTTTTTAAAGGGTGACACCAATAATATATTGGGCAATTTAAAACTATTCGGCGATTAGAGTATTGCAAAGAAAATCCCTGCCTAGAACCCCCCCACCACCACCACCAGGACCAAGAACAGATAGGTCATCAGTAATAATTGCACTGGAATATTGGGAGGGATGAAGCCGTTCCAAACATTCAGGGAATGGAATTCTAGAACTTGGGTACTACTACTGGGAAGGCTCTGTCCCACATGCTTGAGAGATCGATCTCTGCAAGCACTGGCACATGGAGGAGAGTTCATCCTAAAGACCACAATGGATGGATGGATTCATATGGGTGTAGAAGGACCTCCAGATACGCTGGGTGCCAACCATTTACGAGAGATGTGTGCATGTGTGTCCCTTCACTGGCTTGTGCTGCAGCAACCATTTGATACTAAGCAGGTCTGGGTCTGGTTAGTGCTTGGATGGTAGATTGTCTAGGAGGCCCATATATACTGCTTGTTTCGCAATGGAAGGAAGGTAGGATATACATGTAATAAAGATGCTTTTTAAAGGTTGAGCAGTAATTTCTGAACTGATACAGTATAATGCTATGCTGTGAGAAAACTGCTGATGTGCTGTAATAAACACATTAATTTAAGATCCACAGTAGTTCTTTACAAGGGGAGTTGCCCGTTGCATCTCTATTTGAGTTATTACTTGATTCCTTCCATTGAGGAGGTACAGGCAAAATACTGAATCATGTAGAAACATAAGAGGGGGGCAGCTAATTCATACTCTAAAGGTAAACCCCTTCAGGTATGAACATGAAACAGCCTTTTGGTTTTAATTTAGGGGTAAAAAACACTATCTCTGGAGGTTACCAGAAGTTTGAGCAACACAGCACATGTAATCTGTCAAGTAGTATACACAGGGGCTGGAAGCAGTCATCTCCTCCCCAGTTCCCTGCTGCAAACTCTGCTCAACCTTTGCTCGTGTTGTTGTTACCCTGCTAAGCAGAATCTGGTGCCAGCTGTAAAAGAGAAACTGGCAAACTCCCAAGAGAGAAGGGAGAAGGGCAGCCCCGCTGTGCTCTCTCACACAAGGCGTGGGTGTTTGAGGGTTAAAAATAGACACCAGATTTTCAGTTAGCAAATGTGGAGGCGGGAAAACAGAGAGCTGTTTATCAGACTCAGCTCTTCCCCCTAGAGATGCAGAAATTAGTCAGATCAGAGGATAGCATAACTGTGTGCGTACGTGTTGTGTTTCAATCTTGGGACAGTGATATGCTACAGACGTTTCATTGTGTGCTTACCTTGTTAAGGCAAACATTTCAGGGGCAGACAAAATTTCACTGGGGGAGTGGGAATATGGTAAGTTCACCCCATTTCAGGATCCTGTGTGTTGCATTCTTAATTCTTAAACTCCAGCCCCCCACACACAAAAAACAACCAACATCACCACCAGATCTGACCAATGATGTTTTGAAGCCTAACCAAAAAATCTCCCACTAATTAACATGTCTTGGGCTGCAGTCCTAGACTTTCTTGGGAATAAGCCCCACTGAACACATTAGGGCTTTCTTTCAAGTAAACATGCATAGAATGCTGCTATTAACCCATGTTTGCCTGACCCATAGGTGTACACATGTGGTCCCTGCTGTGTATATGCAACATTAGGCAGAAATGGCTTTTAATTATAAGTAGTCATCATCATCATCTTCTAGGGCTGCAATCCTGAAAGTCTCACTGAATACAATGGAATTTACTTCTGAGTAAATGTATAAAGGATTGTAAAGTACAAATCTTATTGAAATAAGCAAATTGCAGTGGGGAGCCAGTGCAGTGTAGTGGTTATGCTGTTGAGTTTAGATTGTAGGGTTATGAGTTCAAATTCTGACTCGCCATAAAACTTACTAGGTGACTTGGCCTATCAGTGACAAGGGAGAATATATCTCTCTGGGAACTCTTTCTTGATTAGAGTGGTGACATTATCAGTAGAAGCATTTTTCAAGTGAATCAGGAGGCAAACTGGGAAATTTGCCTATTTATTGTTGGCTGTTATCTTTCCCAAGGACTACCTAAGAGACAGTGTGTAGCTCTTGTTACGTTAAAGCTACAACCCTATGCAATTTTACTTGGAATTAGGTCCTTTTAAACACAGTGGAACTTACTTCTGAGTAAATAAGCATAGGCTATCATGTAAATACATTTTTATAATTATCTAGGGTATTTTTAATCCCATTTTTCCATTTGTATGGTTGGTTGGCAACCTTCAGTCTTGAAAGACTATGGTATAAGCCTACAGCACCCGGTATTCCCAGGCAGTCTCCTATCCAAGTATTAACCAGGCCTGACCTTGCTTAGCTTCCAAGATCAGACATCTGCAGGGTAACAGTTGTATGCCCTTGCTTTAAAACTATTTCAACCCACTCCAGGAATTTGGGATGGAATGAGCTGAGTCTTTCAGTGGAGCATGATAAGATTCAAAGTAGTGATAAGTGCCTGGTGAAGAAAATGCTCTAATGGTGGTGATGGTTATGGTCTTAGGTTGTAATCATACACTTACCTGGGAGTAAGTGCAATTGAACACAGTGTGGCTTATTTCTGAATAGACATGAATAGGATTGTGCTGTTAATGAGTCTTGGACAAGTATGAAGCAGGGATGGGAAAAACCAAAGGGGCTTGACTCAAGTCGAGTCGACAATTCACTGTCCCCCACAACTCAACTCAAAAAAGAGTCATAACGGGGGCATTTTCTGAGTCTACGAGACACCCTTTAGTGACCCTAATGGACTTCAGTCAAGTCCCCCCCACCTTATAAAGCCTGCCGTGGAAAAAAAACAAAGCTGTTGCTGGGCTCTATGTGTGTGTCGGAGTTCTCTTTGAACACTCCCCTGCTGTCCTTGTCCCTCTGCAAACAGGGAGGAACTCAGTGAGAACTGGGACAGAAGCTGCGAGAGGGAGGAGGGTCATGAACAGCAACTGGAAGGCTTACCAGGATGACCCAATTCTTTGCAGCCCTACTCAGAAGTAGTCCCACTGTAGCCAGTAATTCAATGAGGCTCCCTCCCCCCATCAGCCATGCTGTGCAAAGCGTGATTGCTATGAACTCCCTCCACCCTTCGCTGCCTCCTCCAGCCAATTGTAAGGCAAGAACCCCCTTGGCTCCTCCTCCTGCTCTCCCTCAACCAATGAAAATGCCCATCCTTTGTCTAATGATCATCTCTTTCTTCCTTCCTATCAGAGATGGGGAAAATAGCTTTCTCATGCCTCCCTCCCCCTCCCTGGGCTTCTCCAGCTAATCATAAGGCAAGAACTGCCTTGGGCTCCTCCTTCTGACCTCCCTCAGCTAATGAACATATCAGAATGCCCATCCTTTGTCCAGTGATCATTGAACCAATGATCCTTCCTTCCTATCTGAGATCTGAAAAGAGAACCCAGTCCCATCTTCCCCCATTCATTATGAGGAAAGCATTAACCCTTCCCTGCCTCGTGGCTGGAACCTCCCTGCTGCTCATCTGGTTGGAATGCTGGCCCCACCAGGTTTTTCACATGGTGAAAACAGTAAGCAAGCACACCCAGACATGGGCAGACTCAAGTCAGCATGCATGGGGATGAGTGCCGAGTCAGGGGGGCCCTGATTTGAATCTTTGTCAGAGTCTTCCATGCATGTGACTCATGAGTCGTTGAGTCCCCCCAAATCACACATTTTTGTGACTCAAGTCCAAGTCACTTGAGTTCGTGACTTGAGTCCAAGTCACTGACTAGGGTTCCCAATCCTGGTATGAAAGGTGTTATGATGAGCCCTGGCACTTTATAATTTAGCACTATATCACTGTGGGTGTCTAACCTTCCTCACAGTGTTGCTGCAAGGATCAGAGGGCAGAAGGGAACATAAGAACAGCCCCACTGGATCAGGCCATGGGCCCATCTAGTCCAGCTTCCTGTATCTCACAGCCACCCACCAAATGCCCCAGGGGGCAACAAGAGACCTCATCCTGGTGCTCTCCCTTGCATCTGGCATTCTGACATAGCCCATTTCTAGAACCATGCATATCCCCCTCAGTTGTCTGAATGAAAAGTGGGATTAAAAGATCAGATGGGTGCTTGTAGGAAAACTTGCTGGTGGATGGCATCCCGCTGGTCTGATCTGTCTGTTACTTCCTTTGCTGCCTTTAATGACACCCCAGGCATTTCCAGAATCCTGAGGCAACTGTCTCAACTTCCTTTGTGTTGGTCAGACCGCCACTGCACCCAACCACATTTCATTAGAACAGAATTTAGTTGTGTATCTGGATATTATTGGCTTTTTTTACCTATGAAACTGAAAGGTGTGGTGGATACCCACACTGTCTTTTCTATTTAGGAAGCTGGGATTTTTAGTGGTTTCCTGCTCTGGTACCATTCTTTCCCAAGCGCTCTGTTTGGCACCCAGAGGTGCCAGGATTCAGTCTTGCCCAGAAGTTGTTCTCTCTGATCAAGAAGACCTTCCTTGGATGTATGGGGAGGGGGGTTGGTCACTTTGGGAGTGACTGGAACTGTTTTGTACATGTACAAAGGTACCCTCTTGTTGTTACTTTACATTATTCTGGGCTGAGCCCTGAGACTGAAATCAGGTTCTAGGGACACGGCTGAGTGAGCCTTGACTCAGACGGAACTGTAAGTCTACGTCTGAGACAGCCTGCCTGCCACTTCTGCCCTGCATCTTCCCCAGGCTGTTTTCCCCCAGCCAGGACTCCCAAGCATGTACTTGTGGAGGTGCAAGCAAAAGGAGCTGGGGAGGGGGAAATGGAGAATATAGGAGAAAAGTAGCAGGCAGGGAAGGAGTTAATCATTCCTCCACCTACTCTTTCTATCTTCTCCTCTACTTTTTATATGTTCAACAGATCTGTTGCCCATTTTTTTTCATTTGGGCCAGGTTTTCAGTGGGATTTGGCATGGGTCCAGCCATTTGTCTAATGGATGCGTTGCATGGTGGCTGTTGTCATCTGTTGGAAAGCTTTATTGCTTTATTTGCATAATTGGTAGCTATGCATATACTTAGCCCATGGGCGACTTTTCTATTCCATGTTGTAGCTGATGGCTATGACAAATGGGATAATGTATTTTTTTTTTAAAAACAAAGCCAGTCATTTCATCCATAGGGAATCCAGCCTGAAAAGGCTTTTGTCACCTGTGGCAATAAAAAAGAGCAGCAAGCTCAGGCTGTTTGCACATAATCACTAGCTTCAGGGAGCAGGGGAAATACCTTTCTAGCCTGGGAAGTGTGGGTGGGGTGATGCCAGATGTTGTGGAAGAGAAAGCTGAAGTGGATTGCTTCTCAGATTTGCATTGTTAGCTACCAGGGAACACAGAGCTTTGGGTTCAATGCAGCCTTAAACTGCTCCAGCAAAGGCAGGTCTTATGTTCTTTAAAATGCATGATTGTTGACGCACCCATGGGAGCTGTAACCATGTTTCTGTGAAACCAAAATGATTGCGGTTGTCAGATCAGTGTATTCCAACTGATGTACAGGCACTGAGTTTTAAGTTCTGGATGTCTGCACTGAGAAAAGCTATGAGCCTATATGGAACTTCCATATTCAGGAGCAGTGTATCTCCAAATACAAGTGGATGGGGGGGGGAGCAAACAGTGAGAGGTGGTTTTAGCCTTTTTGCCATGTTCATGGGCTTCTGGGTGAGGCTTTGGGGTGCTGGACAAGATCCAGCAGGCTCCTATTATCTTCCTATGCGCAAATTGTTTGATGATTTGAGCTCTCTGTTTATTCGGAGGCAAAGGTGGGATTTCAGTCATTTAAATAAATAATATTTGCCCTCTGGCCCATCGAAACTCCTGCGCTCACTGCAACGGTTGCCTGGACTTGTTCTCTGCTTAACCTCCCCCTTTCTGCAGCGGGAGGCTTCCTGTTTGACTCAACCAGCCTGCCGAAAAAGCCAGGGTCTATGTTTGTTCGCAACAACTGAATGGGGCTGTTAGTAATTAAAGCACACGGGGTTCCCAGAAAGTGGCTCAGACCGGATATCCTTCATCAAAATACCCTAGGCATCACTGCCTAAAAATAACTCCACCAGAACAGAAACTAAATAAACAAGAACTAGAGAGAGCGCCAGCAGCGTTAACTGGCTTCCTGGGACAGGGTGCGGCTTTCAGGGTGCTGCTGGCAAGACAGGGAGTGGGTTAACACTGCTGCATATGCTGACCAAAGGGACCCAAGGAATTCACTGCTCCTTTGCCTACTGACAAGAGGGTATGTGCAATTCTAGTGTGGAAGGAATGATTACATAACTAGGGGTGCAATCCTAACCCCTTATGTCAGTGCTTTCCAGCACTGACATAAGGGCAATGCAGTGAGGTAAGGGAACAAACATTCTCTTACTTTGAGGAGGCCTCCGTGAGTGACACCCAACTGCAGGATGCAGCACATGTCCCATTGGCACCGCTATGCCAGTGCTGGAAAGCACTGACATAAAGGGTTAGGATTGCACCCTAGGTTGTATCACTAGATGGGGGGGAGGGAAAGCCAGGAGGCATAGTGCTTAGAGTTGGGTCCTAGAGACCTGGCTCCAAATCTCTGCTCAGCCCCTGAGCTCATGGAGTAACCTTGAGCTTGTTGCTCTCTCAGCCCAAACTACTTTCCAGGGCTGGAGTTAGGATGACATGCATGTCACCTGGAAAAGGAAGCATGGATTATGCATAATTACCCAAGGGGCAAAACATCATATTGTGTGATCTGCAGTCTGTTTTATACTAACGGTGAAGACAAGTGTGATGTAAAAGACAGCATGCAGCCGGTCTTTCAGGTGCAGGGTGAACCTAACTTTGCAGATGAAATGACAGACAAGCAGGCTGGCAAATCAGTGCTGGCTCGACTGCATGTCCCACCCCTTCCCTGTGCTTCCCACAGGCTGGCTATCCTTACTTCTTTGTTTTTGTAAATGTTTTTGTAAATCCACAGATCCCTGCCACCTGGCAGCAAGACCGGCATTGCAACATGACAAGTAGCAGTAGGAGGCTTGGCTCGGCGCGCAGAGCTCCAGCATGCGCTTTTCGTATGCTCAGAAAAGCCCTCACATCCATTCTGAGCCTCTTACTGAAGCTTTTCTTTCCCCGTCTGGCCTCCCAATCTGGTAGTAACTGGCAATGACATCATTGTCCGTTACTTCTGGTGGTACTTCTAATCAGTGAACCATGCGAAGTGGTACAGTGGGGGACAAACGTTGAGAAATGCTGTCCTACCTAGCACATACCCTCAGTGCCGCTCCACATTCAGATATTGCAGGGGGAAGAAGCCTGGTAAACTATCTTCTCTTCTGGGGAAGCTTATCCGCCGATACTGGTTTTCCAGTTAAGCACCACAGACTGTTTGAAATGGTTTAGGGGGGAAAAAAACATTGCAATAGAAGGCAGTGCTCTGTTCTGTACCTTTCACAGATGCGCAGAGGACTCTCTTGCAGGGGCATCTTGCTGTGCAAGAGTGAGAAAAGCTACACCTGATGATGCCCTTTTTGCTATATTACTACTGAAGGTACCGGAGAAGTCCTCTGGTGTCTGGTCACCTAGATGTATCTGACTTGACTTTCGCTGCCTCTGTGGGCCCCTGTAGGTTTCTTGCCAATGTTGCAGATAATGAGAGAGAAGGCCTTTTCGACTCTGTTTGCTTCACTGCGTGCAGGTTGTCTGGACATGTACAGGACACCTGATAGTACTGAGACACCGAAGCCTGCAGTGGTGCCATTAGCTTAATTAACCTAAGAGCTGCCGTGACAGAGGCTGATAGCAGCATGCTTCCTGGACCTGGCTGGATCTGTCATGGATGCTACTATAGGTAAGAGACTCGTGAGGAAGGGGAATGGCAATCCCTAGAGGGGTTGTGAGAGAAGTGGAGGGATGGCAGTCAAGAAGGGAGGCGGCCTCCTCTTGTTTTTCCCTCCAGTTTTTCATACTGAACGTTGTAGGAGCTAAAACGTTCACAGTGGGGTAGAGAAAGGAAGAATGTGTGATTCATTTTGACTGCTTCTCCACTTGGGAATTGTGTGTGTGTGTGTGTGTGTGTGAAGAAGAGGAGAGAGCAGGCACTCTGCTTGGTCTGTAGAAGTTTAGGATGCTAAGTGCAGACCAATTCTTTTGGCATGTGCTTCTTTTTTAAACCTGCATTAAAAACAGTGTTGAGTGTACACCTTTGCAGTCATTATATCTAAATGCGCACACAGTTCTGGGTTGGGTTTGGCAGTGTTATTTTTTTCCTGGGCTTCACTCTGTGCCTTTAACAGTTACCTGACTGTTTCACATTAACTGAATGTTTCTTAGGTGTTGGTATTGGCAACCTTCAGTCTCGAAAGACTATGGTATCGCGCTCTGAAAGGTGGTTCTGGCACAGCGTCTAGTGTGGCTGAAAAGGCCAATCCGGGAGTGACAATCCCTTCCACATCGGGAGCAAGTGCAGTCTGTCCCTGGTCTGTCTCCCTGGCTATGGGCCTTCCTTCTTTGCCTCTTAGCCTCAGACTGTTGGCAAAGTGTCTCTTCAAACTGGGAAAGGCCATGCTGCACAGCCTGCCTCCAAGCGGGCCGCTCAGAGGCCAGGGTTTCCCACTTGTTGAGGTCCATCCCTAAGGCCTTCAGATCCCTCTTGCAGATGTCCTTGTATCGCAGCTGTGGTCTACCTGTAGGGCGCTTTCCTTGCACGAGTTCTCCATAGAGGAGATCCTTTGGGATCCGGCCATCATCCATTCTCACGACATGACCAAGCCAACACAGGCGTCTCTGTTTCAGCAGTGAATACATGCTAGGGATTCCAGCACGTTCCAGGACTGTGTTGTTTGGAACTTTGTCCTGCCAGGTGATGCCGAGGATGCGTCGGAGGCAGCGCATGTGGAAAGCGCTCAGTTTCCTCTCCTGTTGTGAGCGAAGAGTCCATGACTCGCTGCAGTACAGAAGTGTACTCAGGACGCAAGCTCTGTAGACCTGGATCTTGGTATGTTCCGTCAGCTTCTTGTTGGACCAGACTCTCTTTGTGAGTCTGGAAAACGTGGTAGCTGCTTTACCGATGCGCTTGTTTAGCTCGGTATCGAGAGAATGTGTGTCGGAGATCGTTGAGCCAAGGTACACAAAGTCATGGACAACCTCCAGTTCATGCTCAGAGATTGTAATGCAGGGAGGTGAGTCCACATCCTGAACCATGACCTGTGTTTTCTTCAGGCTGATTGTCAGTCCAAAATCTTGGCAGGCCTTGCTAAAACGATCCATGAGCTGCTGGAGATCTTTGGCAGAGTGGGTAGTGACAGCTGCATCGTCGGCAAAGAGGAAGTCGCGCAGACATTTCAGCTGGACTTTGGATTTTGCTCTCAGTCTGGAGAGGTTGAAGAGCTTTCCGTCTGATCTGGTCCGGAGATAGATGCCTTCTGTTGCAGTTCCAAAGGCCTGCTTCAGCAGGACAGCGAAGAAAATTCCAAACAAGGTTGGTGCAAGAACACAGCCCTGCTTCACTCCGCTTCGGATGTCAAAAGGGTCTGATGTGGAGCCATCGAAGACAACAGTGCCCTTCATGTCCTTGTGGAAAGATCTGATGATGCTGAGGAGCCTGGGTGGACATCCAATCTTGGGGAGAATCTTGAAGAGGCCGTCTCTGCTGACCAGGTCGAAAGCCTTTGTGAGATCTATGAAGGCTATAAAGAGTGGCTGTCGTTGTTCCCTGCATTTCTCCTGCAGTTGTCTAAGGGAGAATACCATATCAGTGGTGGACCTGTTGGCTCGGAATCCACACTGCGATTCTGGATAGACGCTCTCTGCAAGTACCTGGAGCCTCTTTAGTACAACTCGGGCAAACAGCTTTCCTACAACGCTAAGGAGAGAGATGCCGCGGTAGTTGTTGCAGTCACCCCTGTCACCTTTGTTCTTGTACAGCGTGATGATGTTTGCATCCCTCATGTCTTGAGGTACTCCACCTTCTCTCCAGCAGAGACAGAGGATTTCATGCAGCTCAGTGACGATGATCTCTTTGCAGCATTTTAGGACTTCAGCAGGGATGCTGTCTTTTCCAGGTGCCTTGCCAAAGGCAAGGGAGTCCAGGGCCACGTGAAGTTCTTCTAGGGTTGGTTCACTGTCAAGCTCTTCCAGCACAGGCAGGCACTCAATGTTGTTCAGTGCTTCTTCGGTGACTACATTTTCTCTGGAATATAGCTCAGAGTAGTGCTGCACCCAGCGTTCCATCTGCTGCGCCCGATCCTGGATGACCTCGCCTGTGGCAGACTTCAGAGGGGCAATTTTCTTCTGTGTTGGACCTAGGGCCTGCTTGATACCATCATACATCCCCTTGATGTTGCCCGTGTCAGCTGCTATCTGTATCTCAGAACAGAGCTGGAGCCAGTAGTCGTTAGCACATCTCCTGGCAGTCTGTTGGACTTTGCTGCGAGCAGTTCGGAGGACCTGCAGGTTGCGCTCACTGGGACAGGCCTTGTATGCTGCTTGAGCTCTCCTCTTGTTCTCTGCTTAACTTCCCCCTTTCTGCAGCGGGAGGCTTCCTGTTTGACTCAACCAGCCTGCCGAAAAAGCCAGGGTGTACACTTGGCTTTTCTTAGGTGTACACTTGGGCTTTGAAGACCTCACTTAAAAAATGTGAGATGTAGATGTGACAGACTTGTATAGAAAACCAGGTTCACTTATCAGAGAGTCAGGCTTGACTGTGGCTATCTAATGAAAGGTACACTCAGTGACAGACTGGATTTGTTGGTGTATAATGTGTGAAACAGCCTGTGCCATGCATGTCAGATGAAGCTCTTTCTGTCACTTTATTTCCATGCCAGAATAAGCCTCATCTGCTTCATGTCTGTGTGTCAGTCTCCTTTTTAAGGAATAACAGTAAGGGTAATTTTAAAAAAATGGCAGGATTTATTTATTTATTAATTTATATTCCGCCTTTCTCTCCGAAAGGCACCCAGATTTATGGTTGAGGGCAGAGATTTTTTGTTGGTGATGGTGGTGATTGCTAGCTACTGTGTTTGGCAGGATTGGGGATTTCATACAGAGGGCCAAAGTTAGCATTCATGGTGCTTGCTGGGGGCCGGAAGTGTCATTATTAAGCTGAAAGTGACATCGTTCAGCAGATAATGGCCAGAAATAAGATTTGTTCTCACATAGAAACTCATTAGATGCAAATGACCAAAGAGAAAATGTGCAAACTTATTCATATTTTCAAGATATGAGAGAGCCCAGTTATCACGCTGGGAGAACCCAATTATAACAGGTGTCATATAAATAGCTTCCAGGTGCTGCATTCATCCCTCAGGCCTTATGTTTGACATCCCTGGGCTAGACAATTCAGGTTTGAAATCAGCTTAAGTGTGCAGTGCATACATGCCATAAACCAGAGGTTCCCAAACTCTTCCAAGGAAGTTTGGAACCTCATAATTAGTGGTGGGGGGCGGGGCAGGAGCAGGGGGTGTGGCCCTGAAAGCACTGCAGCAATCGCAGCACCGCAGGGACCCAGGGACATTCTAACGTACTTGGGGAGCTCCTGAAGCCTCCATGAGGGTCCTGGAGGCTTGCAGCCCCCTCTACCCCCTCTGTGCTGCTGCCCTGAGTGCTGATTTCTGATTGGAGCTCAGGGCAGCCCAATCCTATGCTTGTCTACTCAGCAGTGAGTCCCATTGTATTCATTGGGGCTTAGGTTTTGGGGGCTCAGTTTATGATATGTGAAAAATGTGGTTCCCAGAAAAATGTATACTGTATGTTGAAGCTGAGATTTCAAAAATTCTCTTTAGGATATTCCATTGGTGGAGAGATACTGCACAGGAATCGGGCCACTATCATACTGTCAGAACCAACTCTAACAGCCCAATCCTATTCTCTCCCCCCCCCCCCATTGCAGTGGCGCCAAAATGGCTACTTGCAGGGGGGGCAGTTGTGGAGGTCCACCTGGGTAACAGAACAATAGCTTCCTTTCCTGGGAGTAAGCTTCTGTGGCATGGGGGGGTCTACTAGGACCTGCACTAGCTAAATCGCTGGCATAGTCTGTGTTGACTCATGCCTTGAGATCAGGAAGGGGGTTAGGATTCGGCAGCCACTGCTGCTGCTGAACCCGTCCCCTTCCCAAACCCAATCTGCCCCTTCCCACCCATTCTCCACTTCCCCCTTTCTACCCTCCTCCACCACTCCCACCTCACCTGCTGAATTATCTGCTCTGGCAGGTGGTGGGAGAGCTGATGACAGGGGCAGGAAAGCTCTGGCCTTCCCACTAGCATCCCCAGCAGTGTGCTACTAAGCTCATTTCCAGAGCGCCTTTTATGACAGTGCTGACTGCTTTCCAGCAGTTGGCACCAACAAAACAATGATGTGCAACAATGATGGCCGATGAGAATAGGATTGGGCCAAAAGCCTACCGTATGCACACTTACTTGAGAGTCATCCGGTACCCAAATTACAGAGGGCCTGCTTGACTACAGGGGAATCATGGGTTGAAGCTGGGGGATTTCATGAAGGGCTTTCTTGACCTTTTCCTCCATAATTTGATTACTGGAGTGAATGCCACTGAATGCACTGGACTTACTTCTGAATAACAGGTGTAGGTTTGGGAATGGTCATCTTCCTCTTGAATTTTCAGGTGCTGGCAGACGTGTGCTTTGAGGTTTCAGAGCCAACTGCAAAAGTACTATTCTTGTTCCCCAAGATCTGCCACCACATGAGACTACAGTAGTTTTATTGATTTAGGGCACAATCCTAACCAGGTCCACTCAGAAGTAAGTCCTGTTTCGTTCAGTGGGGTTTGCTCTCAGGAAAGTGTGGTTAGGATTGCAACCTTATTGATTTATCATTGATTTATTTTGTTAGGTAAACCGCTTTGTGAACTGCTCTTGTTGGAAAGTTGTATAATAATAACAATCTAGCAAAGGTCTACATGGAGCACATGGGGAGGGATCGCCCTGTAGCTTAGTGGTAGAGCACCGTTTTTGCACGTTGAAGATCCTAGTATTAATTTCTGGTATCTCCAGGTTGGGGTGGGGAGGACCGCTGGGTCTGAAACCCTGGAGAGGCACTACCAAGTCAGTGTAGATGAATTACAGATGAACAAATAAATCCTCAGAATAAGGCAGTTTTCTTTGTTCCGCTTTGGAAATAAGTCCACAAGAGTAACTCACTACAATTTTAACCACCTAATCTGTCTATGTATTATCTGTATTGAGTAATTTGTAGCACATTCGGTGGCCTAAGGGGGGGGTGTCAAGCTCTCTTCCAGTTTGCAAACTCTTGCTGTGCAGTGATTGCTACTCACTACAGGGAACTCAGGCAAATAGCTACTCATAAGCCTGCATATTTTCAGAGATCCAGCATGGGCCATTTTGTTGGCAAGCCAGTGCCAAACCTTAACAAAATTATTTTTTGAAAGCCAGCTAAATTGTGCTTGAGAGAACCAGCAACTGAGGAATCAGCAGCCTGGTTGGGTGCTGTCATTCTGAAACCAGCCTTGGAAATTATACTGGCTTTCACAGTGCAGAAAGTAGACCACATGAGAGGACAATATGAGATGTACAGGGTGGTAAACCCCCTCAGGGAGACAGACAGGGTGCAGGGCAGATGATTCAAATGTTGCTGCCGCTGTCAAGCGTATGGGCACCAGGAGCAGAAATAACACTACCCTAAGCTAAGTTTCTGTTTCCCCATTTACCTAAAGTGCCTGTCAGCAGACACTGCCAGACTTGACTTGGTTGGTCTGACTTGGTTGGTCTGTGGAACTCCTTGCCACAGGATGTGGTGACGGCATCTGGCCTGGACGCCTTTAAAAAGGGATTGGATAAGTTTCTGGAGGAAAAATCCATTACGGGGTACAAGCCATGATGTGTATGCGCAACCTCCTGATTTTAGAAATGGGCTATGTCAGATGCTGGGGAGGGCACCAGGATGAGGTCTCTTGTTATCTGGTGTGCTCCCTGGGGCATTTGGTGGGCCGCTGTGAGATACAGGAAGCTGGACTAGATGGGCCTATGCCTGATAATAATAATAAAATAATAAAACTTTATTTATATCCCACCCTTCTCCCTAAAAGCGTCCCAGATGATCCATTGGGGCTGTTCTTATGCTCTTGACCTATAGCCCTTATACACACGGTTCCTTGATTGCTGTTATATACTCCAGCTGTCCTTGTTACTCAGGGACACTCTGTTTTTCTGGTCCTTTTCCTCTGTAAATTCTTATTCCTATTTTACCTGGAGCGGGGTTGAGATTTGGGGGGGGGGGTGCTTCCACAAACTTCCTCACAAATATGCATCAGACCCAATTGAGGGCAGGCTGTTGACTAACCAAATGTATTTGTTTAAATTTCTCATCCCTGTACACCATGTTGCGCCTTCCCCAAATTTCTGCACAAGAAGAAGGCTTGGAACATGTCCTGAAACCCAAGATATAGTTGATGCAAAGAAAATTTGGCCCTGTAATCTGTCTGCATGAGAGAGGCTGCCTGAGAAATATATGTAAACTCTCCTCAGAGGAAAAACAACAAAATAAAGTAGTGATATTTATATGTTTTACATTTTTATCCCACTCTTCCTCCACAGAACTTGGGGCACATGCACTTACTGTGCATGGTTCTCTCCCCATCCATTTGAGTGCCACAATTACCTTGCAAAGTAAGTTAGTTTGAAAGATAGTGATGCACTGAGGGTCATCCACTGAGCTTCATTTCTACATGGAGATTTCTACATGGAGATTTGAACCCGGGGCCTCCTATCTACCACTCTCTCATCCTAGTCTGATGACAGCTATTACGTACATCGCATTGCCCCTCAACACTTTTTAAAGGACGCTCTTGCATCTAGTCAGCATAAACCTGAGTGCTGTGCTGTAGGCCTGCCTCAGTGGCCTCTAACCAGTATCCTAGCATCGATTGTGACATGACAGTGAAACAGATACAGAGTTGGCAGTGGGAGTGACTTCATGTGGACAAGGGGTAGGTGAGATAGAAATATCTCACTTTTCCCCTGTCTATGCATTTCCCTTGGAAATCCTCTCTGCTTTATTTTCCTGGCTTGGACCTACTGTAAGGAAGGCACTTTATGGAGAAGGAACATAAAGAGATTCTTGCTAGATCAGGCCAGAGGCCCATCTAGGCCAGCATCTTGCTTCCCACGGTTGCACACCAAGTGCTTCTGGGAAGCCTACAGACAGGAGATGAAAGCAAAAGCCTTCTCCTGTCATTGCTTGCTCCACATTTCCTGCTCCCTCAGCTTCCTCCTTTAAAAGAGCCCGGAGGAAGAAGAAGCCACAGGAGAAGGCAGGTGGGCAGATTTGCTGTGCTCCAGGAGTTGGAATGCAACGATCCTTCCCACTGTTCTAGCTCCTTCCTCTGCGTAGGCTCTTGAAGCCAAACAGGAAATGCTGAGCACACTCTGATTGCTCTCAGCATCAGTGTTGCCTTTAAGCTGTGTAGCCACCTGACCTCACAGCTCAAACCCCTGGGAAACCCACATAGCTTGGCAATCCCTGAAGTCATGTGTCTAGAAATGTCACTGGGCTGTGGTGCAGCCGTTGAAAGGGTCTGCACAGCCACGCAGACCCTTAGAAGAATTTGCTCAGCACTCTCTCCATTCCCTGCCTTGATTCAAGAGCCTGCTGGAGGAAGGGGCAAGATCTCTCTTTCCTTCTCATGGACGTTTTAAACAAAGTAGGAAATGTTGAGCATGCGGAGAGCGATCTCAGCATGCTCTATATTTTCTGCCTTAATTCAAGGAGGAAGGTGTGGGGAGCTGGAAGAGCAGTTGTGCAAGGAGGGGGTAACGATACTGCTTGGCTTTCTTAGACCAGGGCATTCTTGTCTTGTCTGCCACTTCTCTAAATCCTTCAGCATGATTCATGTTGTGTAGAGTGTGCCATTATTGTGTTTCATTAGACCCCTATTATAGTAAGGGTGGGAGAAAGTAAAATAGGTTTGGGAAGGCAAGTGCATAGGCTGGCGTTTTAGCTGTTGCACAGTAACCAGATGCTACAGGAATGGTAGCTCAAGCCCTGAGAGGTTGGGACTGCATCTTCAGTTTTGAGGAAGACTTCAGAAGATGCCATGCAGTAAACTAATGGTCTCCTAATTTTTTTGAGAGAGAGAGGGCTTAATTGGTCAATGATGGCAGTGACTCCATTGCGCCCCCCCTCCCCCACGATGACACTGATGAAAAATTTGGTTCTGAGCATTGTGTGTGCGCATGAAGGGGGTGGCAGCCAGGCTCAGTCTTCTCAGGGGACCTGAAGGCAGGTGAGCAGTGTGCTTGTCTGAGATGCGGAGGCCCTAATAGCTGCCCCAGGATGCCATGAGCTGATGCTGGGCCTGGTCCACAGGACTGTGAGTTCATCAACGTATTTCCATTGTCTTGGGATTTGTGGGGTTGTGAAGGGTTTACTAATGCTTTACTGGCCTTGCTTTTTGATGGCCCTGCCACAGAAAAAAGTGGCATGTGACTTTTTCCCAGCACAGAAATCAAGTGATAGGGAAAGGTCCCTCTAACATTTCTGCATGTCTGGCTGCTGTCAAAGTCTAAATACACACACCCCTCCTGTGCAGTGCTAGGTTAGCTGACCGTAGCAGGCAGTGAGACTAGAACCAACTGAGAGGATGCTGTTAGTATTTTCCAAAGCCTCCACTCTGCTCTTTTTCACCTGTTGATCTGGTTGCTAGAGAAAGTTGGGACTCTCTCGATGTGTTTGGTAGTATGTGGCAAGCAGCCAATGAAATGATCCGCATCGCTCAGGAAATTGACTTGCGTCAAACCCACCCTCTGCCTGAGACAGCTGGCTGTGCAGCTCTGTTAGCTCTTGGCAGGTTTCTGTTTGATTTGCTTTTCCTTGTTAAACAGAGAGGAAGATGAAACAGTGAGGCAGAGAAAGGCCCCTGTGATATTGACAGATGGATGTCTTTCCAAAAACTGGGCAGACGGTGCTTGGGACAAGTTCAGAGGTAATCTTGGGCATTTACTTGGTCGTCTTTTGATCTTCCTATCTGCATGTTGATTGAAAAGCAAAGTTACAAGCGGTAACCCATGTAATTTCCCAGGAATGGTTCCAAACTTTGAGTGCTAGACAGGCAGCCCACTCCTATCCCCACCAGCCTGTGCAATGTAATGGTGCAAATGGAACGTGCACTGCTTGCTATTGTATGTATGTGCCTGGGTGTGCTGGTGATCAGATGGCCCAGGGGAAGTAAGTAAAAATAATTTTTACTTACCTCCCCATAAGCCATCTGGCGGCCAATGAGTCTTCCCGGACCTATGCTGGCTATTTCAGTGGTGTAAGCGTGAGGAGCCTCAGGAGGCATGGTTGGTTGGTAACCTTCAGTCTCGAAAGACTATGGTATAAGCTTACAGCACCCGGTATTCCCAGGCGGTCTCCCATCCAAGTACTAACCAGCCTGACCCTGCTTAGCTTCCGAGATCAGACGAGATCAGGCATGTGCAGGGTAACAGTTGCTGGGTTTGGAAAAGAGGGGATAGATTTTGGCATGTGGCACTCTTGCCCCTAGTTCTGCCCATTCCCTTCCCCCCAAACGGCCCCTGTTGTCCCCTTTCCTGATCCAGTATGGGCTGGGTGAGCTGGTGACATGAGTGCAGGGCCTCTGGCTGTTCGTGCTGGCGTCTTTGAAGTAGATGGCAGAGGTGCAGCTTTTGCAGCACCGAACCAGGACTTGAAGGGAGCAGATCCAGAGATCCTCTGCTGTAGGCCTAAATAGGATTGGGCCATTAGAGTTCTGTTGATGGAAAACTGGTACCTGGAAGCAGTAAATGCAGGTTCAGTTATTCATATGTTTTGTATGTTTTAACATTGAGGAGCATTTCAACCAGTGATCTCATGAGTGCCATAGAACACTCTGAGGTCCTTTGTTTGAGGGCCAGCCTGCAGGTTTGCCAGCAGATACGGTTCTCGGATCCAGGTCTTTGCCAAACAGCTGCTAAGCAGGATGAAACATGGCTGTTATTTGCAGTGGGAAAGTGGCGGGAGAGGAAGGGCTGCTGAATCCTTCTCCCACTCATTGCTTTTCCTTAAAAGTCCTCTCCTCCCAACAGCCTTTTTCTGGAAGAAAAAATAAATAAAAATAAATCAGAAATGCACCTGGAACTCCTGCTGGAGGAAGGCAGGAGTTGTAGTAGTAGGTGGGAGTAGGGGGTGTAGGGGAAGAGTGCTGGGTAAGAGAATCTCCCTCCTGCCTGCAATTTCTCTGCAAATAGCTTCTTATATAGCAGCAGTATGGTGCAATAGAGTGCACTGTGCTCCCTCTGCCAGTAGGGAGTGCCCTTCTTCCATAACACAGGCCAGCACACATTTTGCTTCCTTAAACATTACACCAATTCCTGGGTATATTTGGGGTGCTGATTCCAAAAATGGCATCCGTTTTGCCCTGTCGCGTCTAGTTTTGGAGACACGGCATAAGCCTCTTTAGTGAATGGTTCAAGCAGCTTCCTCATGAGGAAGCCTACACCTCATGAGGAAGCTGCTTGAGCCATTCACTAATGAGGCTATACTATATCTCCAAAACTAGACGTGATAGGGCAAAACAGATGCCTTTTTTTTTGTTTTGAATCGGCACCCCAAATTCATATCAAACCACCACAAAGTTTGGGAAAAACTTTTCTGAGTTTTGTAGGCCTGTGTAATCAGTATTAATTGCCAAGCTAGGCCAGCATGGGGAAAATTTCTTGAGATACAGTGGAGAGATAAATGTGGGCTAAATTCAGAAAGACCTGCAAAATTGATAGTGGGGGGGGGGGGGGTTGGAGTGCCCAATTAACACATTTGGCCTTGAGTTCGCCTAATCAAGGTTGTCTTTCAGCAATGTCAGGCTTGCCTGTGAAGCAACTTGAAATTATCAACAGGGAACAGGTTCCAGAGGCGGATGCCATTTTCTTTATTCTCTTTTATGTACTTTTTTTTTTAAAGGAAGCAGGGATCATTTTATTTTTCCTCTCGCTTGTAAAAAGATTGAAAGTTGACCTTGTCTCTCAGACCTTGTTAGCCCTTTCTCTAGGTATCACCATTCCCACTTCTCATGCCAGTCTCACTCTGGCCTTAGTCTACTCATGCCATGCAAGGAGATGGGAGTGAGGTGATCAAAAGGGTGTGCCACTTTAGGCTGTGGGCAGGCAGGCAGGCAGAGTTTCTGAATGTTTCTGTGCATCCTGAAAAACCTTCCTGCAAAGACAGTGCCTGCACAGCAAGAAATGGACCTAGTACCCCTTGCTGTAACTACATTTTTTATTTATATGCAGGGAGTTTTATTTTATCTGGGTGAGCATCGGACAAAATGGTGCGCACACTCACAATGTTCCCTTGCTTCCTCAGGGCCCTTTAAGTAAGCCTTGTCTTCTTTGGCTTTCCCTGCCGTACCCAGGCGGTCACTGTTTCTTTGCAAAGATTGTGCAATTGCACGCAGCCCTGTAAATTCCTGTCTCGGATTTTGAATGTTACTTCAGTGAAACCCAGGATCAGTTTATATAAGGAGCAAACAAACTCTGACAAGCAACAGTTGCTGCTCCTAAGTTGGTAGTTCTGGCCCATTCTCAGAAGCAACCCTTTGGATGAAAATGAAGTGTCATTTGCTATTGACGTTTGGCTTCTCTGAATGAAGGATGCAGAATGGATGATGTGAGCTATTTCATTTCAATGAGTCAAGCCATTGTTTAAAGGCCAACGTGCATGCCAAGCTATTCTGCCATTCCGTTTGTTAACCTGAGACCCTGTGGCTGTTTGATTCACTTGGTGCAACCTAGATAACTTAATAAATAGAAATATTTATTATTAATAAATAATAATAAATAGAAGTTTATTTAATAAATAGAAACTTAACTTAATAGAAATAAAGGATGTATCTTGAAATCGTATTATGAGTTCAGATTTAAATATCCATCCAGTCCAGCTTTCTCTTTACAGTAGTGCCCTGATAGATGCCTCTGGGGTGATGACAAGCAGAGCATGAGGGTGACGGTCTCTTGTTTGTCCTCAGCATCTAGTAGTCATGCTGCCCCTGAAAAATGGAGGTTGTTATGGCTCATAACCATTGGCAAACCTATCCCCCATGAATTTGTTCCTTTGAAAACACCAAGTAGCTATCAGTACATCTTGCGGCTGTGAGTGCTGTATATTATGCACTGTGAGAAAAAGCACTTCCTTCCTGCCAGCCAGTTTCATTTGATGACCCCAAGTTCTACCTGAAAAAGAGAGAAAAATGTATCTTACTTCCCATTATTCATAATTCTTTAAACTCCTATTGTGTAGTCCCTAAGATCATATTTTTGCCCTAGGTTAAGAAACCCCATGATGCTTAGGGAAAAGTCCTAAGGGGTGTCCTCTCTCTGACACCTGTCTGCTACACAAGCATTGGTTCACACTTATGTGTTCCTCGGTTGACAGCTGCAATGTGAAGTGAGGACTGCAAGTGTGAATGAGCCATGGTAGATTGAAAACCACAATGGGATCATTCCTGTCACCCAGTGTCACCTTATGCAGACCACATTTTGGTGGAATCAGTTTACCCATTCAGCTGTCAGTCATCACGTATTGAGTAACTGAGTGATGTGTGAAACATCTCAGTTTCATTCCACATCCCCCATTTCCCCAAGCAGTAGAATGTTTTAGGAGGCGGTCTTTTAGAGAATCAGTGTTGTTGTCTGCAAAGATAAACCTAAGGTATTTTTGTAACATCTGTTTAGTCGGGACCAGCCCATTCATGAGGCTGATTTTGCTGTCCACCTTAAGCAGCAGATTGTCAGGGGGTGCCCACCTGTCCCCGGACCCCTCCTCCTGCTCCCTGAACTAAAAAAGCGAGAGGGAAATTTGTGTATGGAAGCAGTTTGTGTATGATACAAAAATAACCACCCATCAATCAATGCTTAACAAGCAAGCATTTTTCATGAATAATGCTAGCCTGCTTGTTGCAAGTTTCCCCTAGGATGTAGCATAGCTCACACTGGCAGAATTTAGTTAGGATTGGGGTCTGTAAATCTTTGGGTATCAATTTCAGACCTATCATATTCATGATTTTGATTTTGAACAAAAAACACACAATAGTTACCTTTTTTTTTCTTTTGTAACCATGATGCAAACTATCTTGGTATTTTAAAAGGAAACAAACCATTTCCAGTTGACATTTGCAAACCCTTCTGTTTCTGACCTTTCCTGTTCAGTTGAAGAATGTTCTGTGAAGGGAACTGCGTGCATTGGGTCAGTGGTAGAAAGTGAAGATAACCTGGTCACAACAATAGTCAGAGATGAGTTGTCATCCCCCCTTTACGTAGGGGAAAGAATGCTTTCTGCCTCAGAAACCACAGCAATGAGCATTGAATTGATGGTTTAGAAATACACATAAATAGAAAAGGCTTGAATGTTCTAGATCGGTGATTCTTAAAGTTCTTTGTTGTATCAGTTGTTTACTGTTTAAAAAGTACATAAACCTCACAAATCTGCTGTGCGTTAAGTCAACCACACATTTGGGCCCATATCAGAAAGATAATTTCATTCCTCTTCTTGAAACTATTCAAACCTGTTCCTATTTTAATGGATAATAGTCCCTAAGTCTTCTTTCATTAAAGACCACCATTCAAGAATGCATGCTGTTTGCAGATCGGCACATTTTTTGCTACTGATGTGACATGATGTCCTCTCCTTCTTCATTGGCTTCTGCTTGCAAGGATACAGGAGGAAATAGCATCGCATCACACATCTGCTTTCATTAAACTTTACCAGGAGATATGGAGAAGAGGTGATTCTGACAGTGGCAATATTCAAAGCTGAAAACTTAAATCACTTTCATTGATAGGTTGTAATGACTGATAGATCCTGAAGATTACTGTTATTTTGGGCAGGGGGAACACTGTAAATCACTTGGAGCACGTGAGATGAAGTCATAAAAAAAAAATCAAACGAATATTACATAATATATATATAATATTATAATAATATTACATAAATATCAAATAAATAAATATGTACTTAACTGAGAGATTTTAATGATTATTACATTAGACAGATCACCTAATGTTTCCTTAGCAGATTTAAAAAAATCTGCAAATACGGTAGTCACATTTTCAGAATTGAAAAACATGGAAGAGTTAATAGTAACAGAGTATTACCATAAGATATTGGTAAAACTTGTGGTTTACAAAATGAGTTGTCCGAAAAACAGCAGCTGGCAGATAAACTAGGCAGCAAATAGACACAAAACAGCTTTGGGTCATTTTATTGAATGCATTTCCAACTTTTGCACTGATTTAAAGGCCAGGTTGCAAAAGTTCTCTCTCGTACAACACCAGAACCAGGGGGCATCCACTAAAATTGACTGGCAGGAGAGTTAAAACAGACAAATGGAAATATTTATTTACCCAGCACATAGTTAATCTGTGGAACCCCTTGGGGCAGGATGTTGTGAAAGGCACTTGGCCTAGATGTCTTTAAAAGGGGATTGGACAGATTTATGGAGGAAAACTACATCACAAGTTACTGTCATGGTGATTATATGCAACCTCCAGGTTTTAGTGGTCGCCTGTAGCTGAATGCCAGGAACAATACCACCTGGCATTCATTGGTACTGGCAGGAAGATACAGGTATCTTGAGTGTTGCCTGAGGCATCTGGTAGGCCATTGTGAGGAAGCTGAACATGACGCACCCTTGGCCTGATCCAGCATGGTGCTTCCTACGTTCTTATGACTAACACCAGCCATGGAAACTGCTTAGATCCGTTGGAGGTATGTGTACCCATGCCAAAAGTCACCTCATTTATCTAGAGATGCTTCCCTAATTTCTGTTGGGAGTGCTAAACGGAGAATGCTGAAACTTCCATTGAGGCACACATGATGGGTGAATCTAAATACTAGACAAATTATTTGCAGAAGCAGGGTGCTCATTCTATACGGATGCACCCTCTTTTTGTAGCAGAAGGAAGTTCAGGGCTAATGTTTTGGCATATGTTTCTTTTGGAGGAGAGAAAACTGGAGACTTAAAACCCAATTCTCACCTGTGATGGAACAGGCAGGCCACATTGGCCTGCACTGTATCCAGCGCAGGTTAGGTGCAGACTGGAGGTCACCTCAGGGTAAAGGGATATTTTTCCCTTACCTGTGTTCAGCCCCAACTTGCCCTATGGGGCTGCTTGGAATGCACCAACTATTTAGCAGGCACAAATCGGAGCAGCCTGTGTAAGGCTGCAAGGCCCAGTAATGGAAGATTCTGCACATACTGCTGCCACCAAATCCTATTCCCTTCCAGGCCTGATCCACCTCTCATTCTGCCCTTCCCCTGCTCCAGAACACCCCCTCCCCACCTCTGAAACGACCTCCTACCACTTTCTCCTACCCCCTGCACTGCCTGGTGCAAATGTACCCCATCTGGTCAGCGCAGGGGCTGGATCCGGCTCTTCAAAGCTGGCACAGGCCTCCGCACCAGCCCAGACAACTCCTGAGTCCTCACAAACGTGCCTTACAGCATTTTTGTGACACTCCGGAGCCAGTATAACGGGCCTGCACTGGCTCAACAGCACCTTTGGATTGTGTCCTCAGTGTTTTCATTACAGCTGGCTTATTTATAGATCTATAGCAGGCTGAGCAGGTATCATTGTGGTAACGATGCAAGCATACAGACAGGCAGTGCCAGACCTCAAGCAACCCAAAGTCCCTGGAGTCCAAAAGGAAAACCAAAATCTCTTCTCCCCAGAAACCTCTTAGCAACTTTTGCCAAGTCAGACAAAACTGGTCTCAGCACTCAAGAGTGCATTCCAAGGTGACTTTGGATGTGAGCAACCAACAGCCCAATCCTATTGGGTTGCCCCTCTGGCAGAACAAGCATAAACTGCCTTACAGCAGTCGCTAAAGCCATTCCAGCAGTGGGTGGGGTTGTACGCTGCCAGAATGCCAGCGGGGAGTTCGGAGCTCCTTGTGCATGCCGGTGGACCGGACAAAGCCCACCAACATGGGTAGGATGGCAGGGGAGGTGGAATCTTGTGAGGGTAGATGGGATCAGGCAGGGAGGGCAGGTTGGCACAGGAGAGGGTGGGATGGGGGTGGGGTGGGCAGTGAAGGGAGTTGACAGGGTGGCGTTGTATGCTTGTTTGTGATACTTGTTTGCAAAATTTGTTTCTAAAAATCGGCACGTAAAACACAGAGCCCATAAAGCGTCACAGATGATCTGGTGCTGAACCTGTACCAAGCAGACAGCAACAAGCATCTCAGTTTCAGGCCTGCTGAGTAATTGGTGACCTCGCTTTAATCTGCAGTTAAAGCTTTTGCTGTTTCATCTGCCAGTTAAATAGACCTAAGATTGCAGCTCTAGAAAAACAGATGGACGTCTATTATTAACAGTATTTATATATTAACAGTATTTATATACCGCTTTTCAACTAAAAGTTCACGTCTATAGTTAAAGAATAGGTCTAGTGACCTAGAGCAGTGGTTCTCAAACTTTTAGCACTGGGACCCCCTTGTTAGAATGAGAATCTGTCAGGACCCACCAGAAGTCATGACAGGAAGTGACATCATTAAGCAGGAAAATTTTTTATCAATCCTAAGCTGCAATCCTACCCACATTTACCTATGAGTAAGTCCCATTTACTATCATTGGTAAAAGTATATACATAGTAGCCTCTTCAAAGAACAGAGCTGTAACATTTCCCCAAATGCAGTCACATACCATGGTAGCATCAAGTCTAATGTATTAAAAATAAAATATTGAAATGAATGGTAACCACCTGAAATTGGCTCGTGACCCACCTAGTGGGCCCTGACCCACAGGGTGAGAAACACCAGCCTAGAATATTGAACAGATTCAGGTCTTGGCTCCCTCTCCCCTCCTTCCTACTATGAGTAAATAAAAGAGACTCATAACATGGAAACGTATCTCCATTCCCTAACACAATATAGCATGCTGCACTGAAGTTTTGGAAAATGCCCTCCCAGTAGGACTGAGGGAATTATTTTAGGATTCCGATAAGCCCATGTTTGTATGGGTGTTGGTCCTGGGTTCTCTGTCTCTGTCCTTGTTTGTAGCATTGCTCTATTTATTCAGCTCCCAGGGGACAAGTGCTGTCAAGTCTCTTGGTAGGGATAGCAAAGCCAAATCGCTCATGGAATGTAAACTGTCACTTGCGCAACCATGAGACAGAGGTCATCTGTAGGGTAGTTCAAAGACACTCCAGTAGTGCTATCAAGCATGTGCCAGTCTTGCAGCTGACCACCAGCTTGACAGTATTCTTTCAGTTTGTGCTTGTGCAGTTTTGCCGTCGTGTGTATAATTTTTACTCTCTTTAATGTCTAGTGGTGAAATAGTGGAACTGTTATTAGATCATAGTGGGGTAGTGAGCAAATACTCTTCAAATCCAGTCCAGAGCATGAAGCAGGTCCCACAGTTGACACTCCTAATTATGTGTCAAGAGCCCGTGCAGTGCAGTTCAGGTCTGATGCCAGAGATAAATGTTCACTTGTTTAGATTTGGAGACTGAACATATAGCTACAGTGCTCTGGTATTTCCTAAAAATCAATTTTATGATCACTTTTTCCAGCTTGTTTGCTGCTGTTACTTTCCTCTCTCGCCCCCTCCCCCAGCTTTGGTACCATTTCCCCCACCTTAAGAGGGAGAAAGATTATTCTCTTTCTTTGAATGATCTTAACCAATCAGGGATTGCACAGTGACAGCCATACCCTGTTAGCAGTTTGGAGCGACATGAATAAGGGTCCCAATTAAAGGATTACATTGGGGGGGCATGGTTTTTAACCATGGTAGCTCAATATAAGTTCCATGTTTAGAGGCAGTATGCCTCTAAATACCACTTGCTGAGGACCAAGGGTGGGAGAAAGTTATTGCTTTCAAGACCTTCTCATGGACTTTCCAGAAGTACCTGGATTGCCTCTGTTGACCTTAGGTCTGATCCATCCATGTTTGGGCCTCTTCAGCCTAGAGAAGAGGCGTCTGAGGGGGGACATGATTGAGACATACAAAATCATGCAGGGGATGGACAGAGTGGATAGAGAGATGCTCTTTTCCATCTCACATAACACCAGAACCAGGGGACATCCATGAAAGCTGAGTGTTGGGAGAGTTAGAACAAACAGAAGAAAATATTTCTGTACCCAGCGTGTAATTAGTTTGTGGAACTCCTTGCCACAGGATGTAGTGGTGGCATCTTGCCTGGATGCCTTTAAGAGGGGCTTGGACAAATTTCTGGAGGAAAAGTTCATTACGGGTTACAGGTCATAGTAGATATGTGCAAGCTCTTGGTTTTAGAGGCGGGCTGCCTCTGATTGCCAGATGCAGGGGAGGGCCCCAGGACACAGTTTGTGCCCCCTGTTGTCTTGTGTGCTCCCTGGGGTATCTGGTGGGCCACTGTGAGATACAGGAAGCTGGACTAGATGGGCCTTTGGCCTGATCCAGCGGGGCTCTTATGTTCTTATGTGCTAATAGTACATGGGTAACTTCATGACTCCTATACGGATAATTCAGAACGTGAAGGTGGGTTTCTTTTGTTTTCTGGACATATGTGTCAAATTTAAGGACAGTCTACACCACTCTGAATGTGGCTGTTACGCTGCTTCAGTTCATGCCTTAGTAAAAGACCAGTTTGCCTTGTCATTGGTCTGGTGGCTGACCCAACTGGAGACTCTCTGAATATGCGGAAAAAAGATTAGAAATTTTATTTTTATATATGATGTGTGACTGGAATATGCAGAATATTGGAAAACTACAGATATTCTGTCAACAGAAAAATTTTGCAGAAATTAACTTTGCATAAATGGACTAATCGATGACCTAAAGAGAAAACAACAGAAAATTTTATGAGGAACTGGAAACCAATTATCGAATTTCTGCATGAGAGAGAGAATAATAAGTTAGGACGCAATCCTAACCCCTTATGTCAGTGCTTTCCAGCACTGGCATAGCAGTACCAATGGAACATGTGCTGCATCCAGCAGTTGGGGGGCACTCACAGAGGCCTCCTCAAAGTAAGGGAATGTTTGTTCCCTTACCTCAGAGCTGCATTGCCCTCACGTCAGACCTGGAACGCATTGACATAAGGGGTTAGGAATGAACCCTTAATGAGTTCTGGATTTGAAGATTAGATTGTAAGGGATAGAGAACTATTCCGAAATAACATTTTGAAATGGGCTGTTGGACATATAGCATATATATCGGGGGGACTTTAGATGATTAAGATATAAAACTGTAAGTAATTAGAATATTCGACTTTACCGGTGCTACATTATGCCTTTTTATCTGTACTTTTTATGTATTTTTAATGTTGTTTTTTTATTTTATTGTGTGTTTTCTTTTCTCTTTCTCTTTTATTATAATAAATACAAAGTAGAGAGAGAGAGAGAGAGAGAATTTCTGCACCAGACCATTTGGTCTCAAGGGCACATGTTACCTTTCCCAGTCGACACAGAGAGTCCACCAGAGCGGCATTCCAACAGTTTGTTCCAGGGGAGATGGATTTGGAAGCCAGTGTTTTCTCTGATCTCGCAGCTTCTAGTCTACAGTTGTTTGCCAGAATTTGTGGTTCTACAATCACATTTTCCTATTTTCAAGAGGGGGAAGAAAAAGTGCTTTTCTGTCTCCTGTTGTCGTGGGAAAGAGCTGCTCAAGCACCAGGGGAAAAGGTGACAGCAACAGACGTGGCTGGGTGCAGCTGCCAAAAGAAAAAGCACCCGAGGCCAAATAATAAACCCGCCGTCCTTTGCCTGCCTTCACTTTTCGGCATGGACATGTAATTCCTGCTCAGAACAAACAGCTTTTCAGGTAAACACTCACACACAGGGCTCTTCCTTCCTTTTTCTCTGCCGTTCCTTGTCCCATTCTGGCTATGCTGAGATTGGAGCAGAGTTTACAGGACATTCTAGCTATGGAAAAGGGAGCGCTGGGTAGCATTAGAAAAGGTGAGGTATTCTACTGCAACTGCAGCTTGGCAGACGATTCGAAGCAGACCAAAGGAGGCACACTTGTTTCACATGTGCACAATCAGCCTATGGAATTCCCTGCCACAAGATGCAGTGATGGCCCCTAGCTTAGATGACTTTAAAAGAGGATGAAAGGAGCGTTCGCACCCACAGGAGGGGAAGCCATCTGAAAACATTTTTGCTTTACTTAGCTTTCCCCTTTGGATCACGGTGCTGGTTCTGTGCTTGTGTCTGCTGCTATTATTGGTTTATTGCATTATAATTTTATTTTCAGTAATTTTACTGTTGTTGTTAGCCACCTTGAACACCTCACTAATGGGAGGGGAAAGTGTGGGATTGTTTTTCCAGTAAATAAATAGGGAACCTCCATGTATAGTGATAGTATACCCTGAATAATAGTTGCTGGGGGAGGAGCAGCAGCAGGGGAGGGTTATTTCCTTCGTGCCCTTCTTGTGAGCTTCCTGGTTGGCCACTCTGGCAAGCAGGATGCTGGTCTAGATGGATTTTTGATCTGATCCGGCAGCAGGGCTATTATAATGCATCTCCCCTTCTCTCCCAGGTGAGCTCAGTTGTGATGGAAGTGGGAAAAGGGCTTTTTTCCCTTTGTCAAAGCTCTTCTGCATCACAAAGCACTTGGCTTTGGAGAGAGCAGGAACTACAAGGATTGACACACAGCATACAAGCTTTTTTTTCAGATGAAGTAAATTGAGAGCAGGGAGGAGCAAACTGTGCATACTGCTGCTGTAGCTTCCTTTGAAAAGAGGTGAATGCTTTCACTCTTGTCCTTACATGTGCCCCCCCCCCCCAAATTGCCAAAATAGGAGCCTCTTTTTGCGTGAGGCCAACAGTTTTTGTGAAAAGAGGGCCCACGTTCAGCATAGAACAGCTGACGTCTGCTCCGTCTGTTCCTTGCCAACATTTTAGCGAAGTGTTTGTGGGAGTGCAGCTGTGCCTTGACTCAGGCTGGGTGTCTAGGACTTGGTCTGTTCACAGGTGGATTTAGTGTTGCAAGTAAGGTGCAGCGAAAAATCCCAGGCTTTGTGTGTGTGAATCCCAGGGCTGGCAAACACACCCAGCCCTGCCCTGCGTCCCTTCTCAATAGAAGTATGGCATTTCCCAACATAGATAGGTACGGCATTGTGCAAGGCAGGGCATGAAATTGCTTCTCTGATTTCTCTCCTGCACCACGCATCAGCAAATTAAATAGAAAAAAAAAAAGCACCAATCATTTCTGTGCTCATGTCAGCAAGTTACGGGCCGCCCACCTGTCTGGCAGGTCAACCTTCCCTGAGCTGCGTGGGGAGAGCAACTGGGAAACGAGGAGAGGTGCATAACACAATCCAGAAAGATCAAAAGGTATGATACTGCAGTGACAGAACTAGGTGACTGTATGGGATACTGCTTCAAAAGAAAGGTCCTGTTGGGTCTGATCAAAAGTGTGTCTAGTCAGTTCTTGCTTCCCACACTTGCCAAGCAGATTCCCCTCGGGAAGTCCACAAGCAGTGCATGAAGGCAGTAGCTCTCCTGAATCCCCAGCAGCTGGTATTATCCAGTGGCATATTCCCTCTGAATCGGGAGGTTCCATCAAGCCAAAGTGACTAATAGCCATTTATTGACTTGCCGTCCACGAATTTGTCCAACCCTTTTTCTAACCGTCAGAGTTAGGGGCTGTCGCTACATCTTGTAGCAGGAAATTCCCTTTTTGCTTGGCCTTTGATTCTGCCAACTGTAGGTGTTTTTCCAGAGAGATACTTTGTGTTTTGTTTGGATTTTTAACATGTTTTAACGGTGGGTTCTTGTAGACTGTTTAAAAACTGGCAGCTGCAATTAATACACTTGAATGCAATGTACACAATCTCTTTTTATCTGTAATTTTCAAATGAAACTCATTAGAGAAAAAGCATATCTGTTCCATTATTCATAGTGTAATTAACAACGATTAACATAAGTACATATCCAGATAAAATCTGACACAAAGCGTTAAGGATGCCAAAGAAACTATTATGGGCATCCAGTAATCTTCCCCGTTTCTTGTGGGATTTTCTCACTCTGACAGTAGTTTAAGGCCTCCAGACTCTTTATACGACCAAGTAGTAACAGTTCAATGCGTAATCCTATTGTTTGGAATCAAGTCAATATGTTTTAAAGGGGTTTGCTGAAAAGATATGCAAGAGGAGCCCACTTGCTCAGCAGTCTCAGAAAATGAACAAGTAATTATTCTGCAGATAAGAGCTAGTGAAGGTTGTTTCTTTTGGTAGGCTAAACTTGAGTCTTGGGTAAAATATTTAGAGCATTTTTCTTTCTTTGTTTGATTGCAGAATTTACATCTGTGTTTGTTCTTGGAATATTAAACATGGCCCTTGAATGTTGGTGGTATATGAACATAAGGAACTATACAATTATTGGCACATTTGTTTATGCCTTAGAGCAGGGGTGTCCAAACTTTTTTGGCAAGAGTGCTGCATCATCTCTCTGACACTGTGTCAGGGGCCAGGAAAAAAAGGAATTAATTTACTTTCAAATTTGAATATATTTACATAAATTTACATAAATGAATATATTAGAGATGGCACTTGAAGATTGAGATGAATGAAAGTTTTGCAATAGCTCAAGGCCTATGAAAGGCCTTGCACAAAGCAAGGCCGGCCTTTCCTGGCCACTGCCACTGCTGCATCACAGACATGAAACAAGCAATGGAGGGAGTCTTCGTCCCACAGCTCACACAAGAGGTTGGACAGTTGCCCTCACATTGAGGGCATTTGTGTCAGGCCAGAGGCTCATTGGAGCCTGGGGGCTCCCCGTGGATTGGGGGTTTGGGCACCCCTACCTCATAGTAATGCCGGAGTTACACAAGAATCCCATGAGAGCTTGTGTTGAAAAAATCATATTGGGAGTTCTGTTGCTTTTTGGTTGGGTCAAAATGCTATGCTTGAGATCATCACCTTAGCAAGTTGGGCTTCTCTGATTGAAGGATCATTTACGGATTTGTTTCTGGATGATGCTAGCATGTCGTTATTTTAATTGTGTCATTTGCAGTGCAGAGCTTAAAGGACAGACAGCTGAAGAAGAACTAATCGGCTAAAATGGGAAGATGATCACATGCCCTAAATTATTGGACATAATTCATTTTTCCTATATTTTTGTTAGCATTGTTAAAACTTTGGGTCAGATTTTTATCTAGATATGTGCCTACGTCACTTGTTAATTACACTATAAATAATGAAATGGATATTCCCATTCTCAAATGAATTTCATTTGAAAATTACATATAAAAAGTGGCTTTATGTATATGTAACACTCAAGTGTATTAATTTCAGCTGCATATTTTAAACACTTGCAATCTTTTGAATGACAGCTGCTGTTCCTTGTAATTATTGTTATATCTTGTAAACTGCCTTGACCGATGGAAAGGCAATATGCAAATATTTTAACTACTTGTGTAAATATATTATCTCTTTTTAATGTTGATTCCCATCCTGAGTGATAGGATGGCCTTAGGCCTGTCACAATCTCGCAGCTGAATCTACCGCATAAGGTCATTGTGAAACTAAAATGGTTGAGTGGGAAGAACCATCTGTGAACTCCTTGGAGAAAAGGTTGGTGGGTTAAAATGGAAGAAATAGATAGATGTGCTTGAAATAAATAGGGTGCAGCTCTCCAAAGCTTTGCCTGCAGAAGTACAAATCCATAAGTCCTTTTTACAACTGGGGCAACATGGATGCTATGCAATCTGCACAGAAGATGGATCATGTTGGTATCTACAAAAGGAGAGGAAGATGGCCACCTGGTAGAATCCCTGCTATTGTGTTCCTGTTATGTGCCCTGATATTTCTCTTCAATTGGATCCATTGACTCTTTTTCCTCCTCTGGATGCTTTCTGAGTCCTGGTAGAGCAAAGCAATACTACCAGCTGTTTCCAGTCTGCACCCTTGCCTTTGGATTACAGTGGATTCTAAAAAGCTGCTCCGATGGGGAAGAGGAGAAGGCATAAACACTCCCCTGGACAGGGCAACTCTCCTATCAAGTCACCCAAGCAGCTACGTCTGGAGGACCTCCCAGCATGGTCGGACACGGTAGGTGAGCTCATGAATCTCGCTTCTCCCAACGGATATGAAGCTCTTCATGTTTCCGAAACAGAAGCAGAGAGAAACTACCAGTCTCCCTCCAGTCATATTGGCTCTGCGAGCCCTTCGGCTTCCTCTCCACAGGACAAGCAGTCATTATCTCAGGAGAATGGTCTCAGCAACTGTTTTTTGTCCTTGTTGGGTGATTACAACATTATTATTGGAAACACGGTTCTTTTGGTATGTAAACAGCTTAACACTGTTCTTGCCCAGCTGGACTCACTCCATAAGGCTATTCAACCGCCCTTATCTTCCCTCTCTGCTCAAGTTCTGGGTTTGAACTGGTTACCCCCTGGTAACAAACCAGGGGAAGCTGAACAGCTGGGGCTTCGTGAGAATCTGGATTGTGGTAAATCTGCCTATTACTTGTTGAAAAATCAATACTGGAATTCCAGGACAACCCCATCCATAAGGGGCACTGGTCCAACAAATTGAGGGCAAAAGACTCTATGCAGATTGTTATACCTTGATCCATCCCAGGCTGACTGTGTTGATCTGCAGGAAATCATACAACTACCCTGGATTCCCCAGTCTCCAAACTGGACCTGGCTTCTTTTGAAGTTTAGCACCTCTTGGATCGCAGGCCAGCTGCATGGGAAGAGTTGGTTTCTTCGCTCCTTTGGCATCTTCTTGCGGAGAGTCTTTGCTGACATGATTGTTAAACCTTTGCTCCCAATGCATAGAATGCAGCCTCCCCCTCCTCTCCTTCCATCAGCCTTGAAGCTGGCTCAGGCTGGCTCTGTGCCCAATCACCAGAGGAGAGATAACTATCCCCAGAGCTTGGAAGTTACCAATTGCTTTTCTCCTGATTCAAGTCCTTTGGTGCTGCCTAATGTTAATGAGTTAAAGGCTGCCACTGATTCTTTAGGAAATGCTTTGCTTCAGTTAAAATCTTCACTGCATAACCCACAAGCTTCAACTTTCTCTCAGCTAGCTAATTTAACAACTGGCTGTTCAACTAGTGCAGCTTCTAATAGCGAATGGCAAGCTCAGCATTTTGGCAGTAGCACCAAACCTCATGCACCAGACCAGGTACATTCGTCAATGATATCTGAGATGGTGGGAGCTCAGTCACCTTCCGTTTGCATATTCCCCCTAACTGGAGCAGTGGAGCCTATGGATAGCTCTTCTTCTGAAGAAGTCTTTAAGCCTGTGGCGTTGTCATTGGCTAAAGAGTTGGACTATCTCAATGGGGTGGGTTTGCTGTGCCACATGACTAAATCTGAAGAGAACTTGCATCATGTTGTGGCTAACCAACAATTGCCTAGTGACTCGGCCCAGTTCTTGTCATCTTCCCCAAGACCATCACAGTCTAATATGAGCACCTTATCTAAAGCCCTGGATGGGGTACCATCAGGGGCAGTGTCTGTCGTTCCAAGTGTTGAGGAGTTGCAATTGGCTCTTGAGTCCTGTAAGGCTTTGCCAGAGACTTCTGGCTCTCACTCACCCTCCAGATCCCTTGTGGACACAGAAGTAGATGACCAAAACACAGGATCAATTTACTCAATAACTACTGGCTTCCCAATGCATCTTTCTACTGATGACCGTACACTCATTGCAAGGGTGCTTCCACCCCCCCACCCACCCCCAAAGGCCCCTTGTCAGCAGAACAAGGTTTTAGGGCAGATCCTCCTGCATTGGTGGCAAAAGATCTGATAATGGAATTACAGCTGGAGGGGGATGACATTGTGGAGGGTGCCATCAGTGCCTTTAAGGAACTCACAAGACCAGAACAACTAAATATTATCAGATCCCTGGACAGAGTTAAAGCAGAACTTCTCTACCACAATGCGGAAACTTTGACCTATGAAATCCTTCCAGTGCAAGCATCAGCTCATCTATCTGTCCCAGAAGCAACCACGGAGGTAACTGCTGCCCCTCATTCCAGGGATTTTACACCATCTCCTGTGGCCAATTTAGCCCTGAGTAGCTGCGTGTCTCACAATCCTTTTGGTGCTGAGTGTCTATCAGGAAGCGGACTGACTAATTAATGCTTCTCCAGCTCCAACTACCTCTTCCCAGCTAAGAATTCTTTCCTGGAACATTGCAGGGTGGAAGAACAAGAAAAATGACAGCGGCTTCTTAAGCTGTCTTAGAACTTTTGACATTATTCTGTTGCAGGAGACGTGGGTTTTGGACCATCTGTATATTCCTGGCTACAGGGCTTTTGTAGTACCTGCAACTAAACTCACCTCTAATGCTTGTCCTTTAGTGGGTTTAGCCAGCCTTGTACTGAAGCAGTTTAAGTCACGCTCTTTAGACATCATTCCAGTGTGTTGTAAGATACAAGCACTGAAGGTGTCTTTTGCAGGCATTGACTTAATCTGTGTCAGCACTTATATTCCTCCTTCGCTTAACAGCTTACAGAGGACCCGGCTTTGGAATGATCTATTGACATGTATGAATGAGCTTAAGAGGGCCCTCCCCCATGCTGAAATTCTTTTGCTGGGCGACTTAAATGCCAGGGTGGGAAATTCAGCAGAAATCTTCCGCAGAGCCTGGGAAGTGGATGATGACAGCTCCCTCCCCCCCATTTGTGCGCTAAGTAGGCAGTCCAAAGATGCATACCACAATGCTAATGGTATGGCCCTTGCTAAGTTTTCTATCAGCTCTAACATGATTTGGCTTAACGGTCTAAAAGAGTTCCCCAGTGCTGATGAATTTACTTTTGTATCCTCCCGTGGCGCCAGTGTTGTGGATTACCAGTGTTGTGGTTTCCACTAAAATGAATCATCATGTGAAAGAGTTTGCCATTGGGGACCTAACCCTTAGTGACCATTTACCTTTAATCTTGGTCCTTGACCTCCATCCTGGGAGTGTTCCATTACAAGCTGAGGTAGATATAAATCTAGAATATAGGTAAAAAATCGTGGCTAATAGTGCCCTTTCCCCAAACTTCCATTGTTTAAGAACGGAACCAGCAAGTAGAGATTTTTTATTGGCCATTCTACAGGATTCGGATCTGTTTGTTCAAATCAAATCCTTTGATGGTTTTACTGGTTACATTTTTAAGGTCCTGAGTTCCAGGCCCAAGTTGGTTCAAACACATGGTGCATTTGACAAAAAGGATTGGTTTGATAGTGAATGCAGGGACGTTAAGGCGTGTATCAGGGCTTCTTAGATTTTAGAAAGTACAATGACCCCAATTGTGTAGTTAAATACTCTACTCTTAAAAAACAACTAAGAGTTTTATTGACAGAGAAAAAGAAAAAAAATTGTTTTAACTCAAAGGAATAAGCTGCATCAAGTGATTCAACAAAAAAATAACACAATTTTGGGCAGTTGTAGCGGGTTCGTGTAGATCAGAAACATATGACCCTGCTGTTATTCCATCGTCTACATGGGTTCAACACTTCACAGACTTTTTTTTATGTTAAGAGCAAATTCCCGAACACCTACCCTGACTTCACCTCCATGGATCTGCCTATTTGGCCTCCTGTGACACCAGGGGAAATTAAAGAGCTAATTATGCAATTGAAGCCAGGGAAGGCCGCGGGCCCAGATGAAATACCACCCGAGCTTCTAAAAGGTGATCCGGAATGGTGGGCCCAGTTACTTGCCCACGTCTTTACAAGGATTGGCAGATTTGGCCTATTGCCCAATGCCTGACTTACAGCAACAGTTATCCCTATCCATAAAAAGGGTGACCCTAATATACCAGGAAATTTTTGGCCCGTTAGTTTGCTTTCTGTAATAGGTAAGATCTATGCTAAACACCTATGCAATAAACTTATTCTTTGGGTTACTTCGCAAGGCATCTTAGGCCCCGAGCAAACTGACTTCTGTGGAGGCAAATCAACTTTGGACAACTGCCTGATCCTGGCTCACTTGGCCCATAAGCAGGTTAGGATATGTAAGGCTCGCCTTTATGTAGCCTTCCTTGACTTGAAAGGTGCCTTTGATTCTGTGGATAGGGAGCTTCTTTGGTCCAAGTTGGAAAATATGGGAATTGATAAAAGATTACTGCTGCTGATTAGGTCCCTCCATCTAAATACTTCATGCAGGGTTAGATGGAGTGGGAATCTAATTCATTCCATCGCTACTAACAAAGGGGTCAAACAGGGCTGTGTCTTGGCCCCCACGCTTTTCAATCTGTTTCTGAATGATCTTGCCCCATCCCTGAAGGAAGTGGATAGCCATTGCCCGAAACTTGGAGCAAGCCAAGTGCTGCTACTTCTGTACGCGGATGATGCAGTACTGATATCTCGTACTAGGATTGGCCTAAAATGTCTGCTATCTTTTTTGTGGAAGATTTTGGGTTTACCCAGGTGTGTTCCCTACCCGGTTCTGTGTCTCGAGATGGGGTTAATTCAGTTAAAGACCACTGCATGGCTAAGATTATTGAAATTTTGGTTTAGGATTTTGTTTAACCCTACCTCTACTGGTCTAATGCACCAACTACTATCAGATTCAGTCCTGCCTTTGGAGATCGCTGATCTTTTAACTAAACTTAAGTCAGTAGGGCTCGACACCGCAGAGCTAGGCATGATGGGCCGTGATGTAGCTTACAGACTTGTCAAAGAAAGAATTCTTGACATTGAACAACAAGAGCTGTTTAGTGCTGCCAAAATCACATGCTCTCCACTCTATCTCCATGTTCCGGTTAGTTTTGGGAAACCAGCCTCCTTCTTTTATCACCTGGAGTGCCTGCAGGCTCAGAGAGCTTTCACACTTGCAAGATGTAACGCTCTTCCATCGGCCTTGCTAATGGGCAGGTTTAGTGGTATCCCCTACTCAGAGAGGAAATGCAAGTGTGGTAGGGATTGTATCGAGACACTAACACATACCTTTTTCTACTGCCCATTACATGATGCTTCATGCATGAAATATCTAGGCCCATTGTTAGCTAGGATGCAGGGCTGGGAGGATTCAATCATGCTCCAGTTTCTCCTTTCCACATCTGAACCTGAGTTCCTGGATAAGGTCACTTCCTTTTTATCCGGGGTAATAGCCAGGCAGAATTCTGGGTCTCTGGGCAGTGTGTGAGAAAAGGACTGATGATTATGTTGTGATGTCATTGTATATTTGTGTTTTGTTTTGGTTTTTTTCTCTGTATTTTATGCCAATAAAGGTCTTACTGTACTGAACTACAAAAGGAGAGATAGTTCTGGGTTGCCTGTTCACACTGTTCCTTATTTAAAGAAAGAACAGCATTTCCTAAATTGCATCTAGTTTAAGGCCAGAACCTGATACTGGCAAAAAGGTATTACCCAACTGGGCCCCTTCCTCCCCCTTCCCCCAGTGGTTGCATCCTGGAGATTGCACAATGAGTTGCATTCTTATTCTCAGGATCAAAATAACTTTCTTTCACAATTGTGCCATGCGTGAGCAAGGAAGGGCTAGGAGGCTCTCAGCACTTCCACCAACCACCCCAGCCCTGGCTGGTGCTCTAAAAATGGTCCCAGCTGCTCCTGCGCCAAGTGAGGAGAAACTCAGTTGTGGTGACTTTCATAGAGAGAAGAGGAACTAGGAGCTTTCAAAACCCACACTAGAATCAACTGGTTTGAATTCCAAAAATAACCCATAGTGCTGTGGCAATTAATAGAGCAGAGGGCGACTCTGTGGGGCCCCTTTCCTCCTTGTCATCAAAGTTTGAGATTCTAGGTCTTAGCTCAGTGCTAAGGTACAAAATGCCAAGGTAAAAACTTTGTACAGGGTAGCTGTGTCAGTCTTTAAGGTGCTGTAAGACTTGTTTACCACAGTTACATTACTCAGAAGTAAGCCCATTGAGTTCAGCAGATTTACTCCCAGCTAAGAGCATATGAAATTATAGCCATTTGTGTGTGTGTGTGTGTGTGTGTGTGTTGCTAACACGCATGTTTAGAGCCTAACACATATATAGTAGCAGATGCTTTCGACAAGACCTTCTTCAGCAGATGCATGAAGTGTCATCTTCAGTATTATTTATTTATGTATTTAAAACATTTATTCCCCACCTTTCCAAAAGCTTAAGGTGGCGTACAAAACCTAATACATAAAACACAGCATAGAATGATAAAAAAAACCCAGTTACAATCTAGATCAGTGGTTCTCACACATTTAGCACTGGGACCCACTTTTTAGAATGAGAATCTGTCAGGACCTACTGGAAGTGATGTCATGACTGGAAGTGACATCATCAAGCAGGAAGATCATAGGCTGCAATCCTACCCACACTTAATCAGGAGTAAGTCCCATTTACTATCATTGTTAAAAGAATATACATACTAGCTTGTTAAAAGTATAGGTAACATTACCCCCAAAACAGTCACATACCGTGGTAGCATCAAGTCTAATATATTAAAAATAAAATATTTAAATGAATGGGGACCCACCTGAAATTGGTTCATGACCCACCTAGTGGGTCCCAACCCACAGTTTGAGAAACACTGATCTAGATCATTTAAAATGAGCACAGCTGTAGTATAATAATTCTTAAAACCCTTACATGTTGTCAGGTAAAAAGAAATACACAACCAACTAAAATCACATAAATGCACAATAAAAACAGATGACATAAAAGACAGGAGTAGAGTAGCAGCCACCCCCTTTCCTACCCCCAAATGCTAATATAAATTAAAATGTCAGTAGGCAGGTGTGTGTGTGAGAGAGCGAGAATATGCATATATAACGGTTATAGAGGGAAACATGCTGTAGTTTTGTTTTGTTTTGTTTTGATTTTCTTTTGCCAAACATTGCAGATATTTTATGTGTCCAGTTCCATTTTTTGTTTAGCCATTACAAAACATCAGCAAATGAATTTATAAACAGAATGAAATGATAAGTTTGCTTAGGCATTTTTGTGATGCAATCAGTCACATTTGACTGAACCAATTTCACTTGCTCTTTGGCCAAGGCCAGATTTGGGGGTGGGGGGTGTTCTTTTCATGAGCCTACAGTGCAATCCTCCTGGCATGTCTACTCAGAACTATGACTTGCTGAGTTACTTACTCCCAGGAAGGTATGCAATGGATTGCAGCCCTGGAGTCATTATTTAAAAGCAACTCATCTGTGTTTTGGAGTGGAGACTATTTAGCACACAATATTCTGAAGTCGGCAAGATGTTTTTCTCTTATACCCTGCATCAACAAATGATCAGGTAAATAGTAGGGCAGATCCTCCACCTGACCAGATATTTTATGGATATATTGCATTTTTATCCCAACCTTCCTTCAAGAAGCCTGGGAGGGGCATACCTTCCCCCCCCCCATTTTATTAATTCCCCATGAGGTGGCTGTTTCTGTTGTGAATTTAAAGCATTTTTATCTTGCTTTCCCCAGCCAAACAGGAGGCACCCAAGGCAACTTACATTCACTTCAGAAGTCAGCTTAAGAACATTAAGCATCAGACATGGATGCAAAAGCAGAAACAAGAGAATCCCCCCAATTTTACATAGATCTAATAGCTGCACAGTAAATACACACAGGTGCACACAAATTTCAAAACAAAAAACTGGGCTCCGAAAGCAACCCTAAAAAATTGAGCTTTCCACCTTGGATAGCACCTGGAAATGAAGCCTGTGTAACTGATGTAATAGCAGAGTGACATGATCACTAATGATCAGAATGACAGAGTGACCACCTGGTGACAGTCAGGAATCACACAAGAGCATTCTGAGCCAGGGATGCTGAGAAGCTACTACTGAGGTTATCTGGTGTGCTCCCTGGGGCATTTGGTGGGCTGCTGTGAGACACAGGAAGCTGGACTAGATGGGCCTATGGCCTGATTCAGTGGGGCTGTTCTTAAGTTCTTATGAGGTTGCCCTGGAAGCATCATGTCAAATTTGAAACTGGGTGTTCCCGGCCCTTGTCCAGCACTCTAAACCGGATGAGTTTGCCACCTTCTGCTACCTTTTTTCTGGCCTCAAATTTTTTGCTGGGTGACTGGCAGAAATTCAACCAGTGAAGGTTCCCCCCACCCAGAGTTGTGGGAATTGTTTTTCCTGTTCAGTTTTGTGCATCACACCTCCATGAAATGCACAGGAGTCCTGCCAGCTGGGTAAAATGGCAATCCTAGTCAAACAAGCTTGATCTGAAAGTTGTGAATGAGTGTTTTTAATTTTGTTCTTTAATTTCCTTTTGAGATGCTACTTCAATTACGAGTGCTGCTTTCAGAGCCTGAGGCAGCATTCACATCAGACTCTTTGCCAGAGTATTGCTACTGTGAATGAAGAGAGTTTTCACAGGGTGGGAAACTCACTAGCTTGCAGTGAAGCCTGGAGATCTGGCACCACTGGGTTTAGGGTTGATGGTTGTATAAACCAGACACAAATAAGGAAAATTGATACAACAAGGAAACAGGATAGGCTTCATGAGTATGTGCTGTCATGCCTTGACCATTGGAATGGTAAAAATGACCTTTGGAAAATGACCTTCTTCACCCACAAAACTCCCACTAATGCCCAGTTATAGAGATGAAAGAGAATAAAATAAATTAGTCGGTATATGTATCCTTTTTGGCAGAATTTCTATATTTTTGAATGCATGACTCCCTGCTAATTGGGTAAGAGGCACTTTTTTAGAGGTAAGAGGTAATTAGCTACTCCCTGCTAATTGGGTAAGAGGCACTTTTTCAAGTGGGTGCTCCTCTTTTTTTAGCGGGGGGAGAGTAACTGGCCCACCTCACCCCAGCACTGTCTGTTCTAGTGGCTGTCTGCAGGTGTTCTTTTGCATCTTTGTAGATTGTGAGCCCTTTTGGGACAGGGAGCCATTTAGTTATTTGATTTTTCTCTGTAAACCACTTTGTGAACTTTTAGTTGAAAAGCGGTATATAAATACTGTTAATAATAATAATAATAAAGACGGGTAGAAATCCAACAGACACAGCTTTGCCCAACAAAGAAGTAATACTAGATCAGGTTGTAGTCTACCACCAGGATGAGAGATAGTATTCTAGTTGCAGAGGAGTAATAATGGGAAAGGGATATGCTTTTCTTTCCTGCTTATGGGTATCTAGAGACAACAGATGGATTGCTGTGGCGAACAGGATGCTGAACTAGATGGTCCTTTGGCCTTATGCAGTAGGACTTTTCTTATGTTCTTCAGTTCTTTTATTGGGCAAAGCTGTGCCTGTTGGGCATAGCTTTATAGAGCTGAGCTTTATCTTTATAGAGATAAAGTAGTGAGGAAACATTGTAGCTTTTGAATTCTTGCTGTTAGTTCTGCTGTGAAAGGCCCAAGAACTGTGGAAAGGCCTCTCTACAAATGATTAATGATGTGATAATTATATAATTGCCATGCCTTACTGGTTAAAGGGGCTGGGGTTATCCATCCACTTTCGCTAATTGTGGTGGTTGGGATCTTTCATTAGTAGTACTCAGATATGGCTCAGGTAGGGCCTACGGGGATCTCTCTCTCTCTCTCTCTCTCTCTCTCTCTTTCTGTGTGTTTGTGTGTGAGAGAGAATGTTGACTTTTTGAGAAAGAGCCTCTGACCATAAAAAAGAACATCCAACCATGTCTTGGTTTATATTGTTCGGGGCAGGGGAGTGTGTTAACATTTCCGTCAGTAAATGATCTAGAAAGTAGGTCAGAGGCCCTAACTATAACCAGACTGACTATTTGAGGAGGACTGTACTGTCACACATGGCTGGGTCTCCTAACGTAATGTAACATAGTATGTCTATCTCTTCAGCTGGAGGCAGACAATAGTTCTTAAGGGAGTCGGAGGTGATGTGAGAGCAACATTGCTTCCCATAGCTTATGCTCTCATTTCTTCCATCCCACTGCCATTTTTGGCCAAACAGACTTTGCAGGTTTTTGAAGCCTGGCTGAAAACTTGGGAATAGAGATCAAAGACCAACAGGAGTTTTTAAGAAAGAGGCAAGGGGTTGGAAAAGACGTTTTGCTCTCTCTATTTCTTTTTGCCCACTTCTGCCTCTGGTCAAACAGGTTTTGTAGGTTTTTGAAATGGTGCGAAAACCTGCAAAAAGTTACATGATGCAAAAGTGGAATGGCTTTACATACGAATTCCTCTTTCAGATTCACTTTAATGTCCTAGAAAAAGGATTTTTCTGTCTCCAGCCATACATGACAATAGGAAGAATGTGATGGTACATCTTTCAGTTTGCCTTTACCTCTCTGAAAACACTTTCTCGAGGTTATTCTCAGCATAACCTCCCTTTTTACAGAATGTGTATAACTGAAGGGGGGTTGTGCTAGTCATTTCAAACAGGTTACTAGTCCTCAGTGATGTGACCATGTCTCCCTTTCATAATGCAATATTCAAATACATTTAAACATTTTTAAATGTTAGTGCTAAAGCACTGAAGTGAGGACTGATAGGGGTCCTCAGTTCCTAGGGTAGAAGATGCTTTGTTCTCAGTTGTGATCCTGGCCCATGTGCCGCCTGGGGCCCGGACCACAGAATGCCGCTCCTGCCAGAAGACCCCCACCTATCACCAGAGCCACCAACGTCTCACTCAGTGTGCTCTGACCCTTCAAAAATCTTCTGAGGCTTTCCAGAGGGCTTTTGACCGCTACTTCAGGTTTTCATTGGAAAACCAGAAGTCATGTTTAACGGCCCTCTGGAGGGTTCAGAAGGCTTTTGGAGGGTGAGGGGACACTGCGCAAATCCACCCCAGCCCTCAGAAGGGATCTGGAGGGTAAGTGGTGGTGGTGCAGGTAGCAGCAGGGAGCTGCCACCACAGGCATCAAAGCACAGCGCCCCAGGGCATTTGCCCCCCCTGACCCCCTTCCAGGAATGCCACTGTTTGTTTTTTTTAATGTAATTTGATCAAGCAAAGGAGAGGAATACAATGACCTTCCTTTGAAAGGAGCTGGAAGAGGTGCATTTTTTGTCCATTTCCACAAAGCAGTTGGGCACAAACTCGGTTGAATCATGGCCTTGTTTATTGGCACCAAATGTAGGACACATCTGCACTGCAGACAAGTGTGTTTCTTGCTGTTTTGATTTAGTTTTGGTTCCCGTCACTTAGGTGCTTTCCTTTCCTCCCCAGAGCTCCCACACTGAAATCCTACCCCACAACACTGGTTTATTCTGGGGCAACAGGGCTATGCGTGGCAACTAAGGCTGCCAGCTGCTGTTTCAGTTTGCAGTTACTCCTGATAGAAAGACTTGTTTGGATTGCTGGCGGGGGGGGGGGGGGAGTTTGTTCAAGAATGATGATTCCTGCCCAGGGCTGCAGTAAACCTGTCTCCCTCCTGCCGGCTGTGCTACACAGAACTTTTTTAGCAGGTGAGGAGGGAATTTTCATTGTAGGAGCAAGGAAAGCCCCACAATACCCCCTTGAAGAGCTTTCCTGCATTTGGCAGCCAGCCCAAACATCAAAGAACCAAGTTGGCTGGTGGAGAAACCAGTGGACTGGCAACTTTGGCAACCCTTGTCTTAATGAGTCAGCCCCTTGACTCAATGAGCATGCAGCTCTTGCCACCTGGGGTTGATCATTTCAAAACCGCAGCTGATGTAGACTTTGGACAATAGCTGGAGTAGGGCTTAGGGAGGGAGCATGTGCACATTATCCCTAGGGCTTGAGGCTCAGATTCCCTGACTTGACATTCATCATGATTCAAAGAGTTAGTTCTACGGTGTGTGTGATCCTGTGCAGTCCTGTAATCTAGTCCATTAAGCCATTTCTACCCAATGTTGCATATACACAACAGGAATCAAATGTGTACACCTGTGGGCAGAACAGAAATGACTTTTAATCAGTCAGTTTGGTCACATGAAGAGCAGCTTTCCCAAGCCACATACAGAGCTCAAGTTACGGGGGTGGGGGGGTGGGCAGGAGAGCTTTGTTCCCTTACCTTTCATGACTGCCATCTTAGCTTATAGCCTTGTTTGTTTTAAAGGCAAAGGGGCACAATTTGGTTACTATGGAGAAAGGTATCCATAATTTGACCACTGCCACACACTGGCCATCCTCTTCATGGGTAACCTGACGGGAAGGGGGTGGTGCCTAGGATTTGAGAACATAAACATTGCTGGATCAGGCGGTATTCTACCACCAGGATGAGAGGTAGTATTGTAGTTGCAGGGGGGTTATAATGGGAGAGGGATATGACTTTATTTCCTGCTTATGGGTATCTAGAGACAACAGATGGATTGCTGTGGGGAACAAAATGCTGGTCTAGATGGTCCTTTGGCCTGATAGGACTTTTCATATGTTCTTCAGTTCTTTTATTCTTTTTAAAAAGTAATCCAAATAGACCAGGGATGCCCAGACCCCAGCCCTGGGGCCACTTGCGGCCCTCGAGGTCTCTCAATGAGGCCCTCAGGGAGCCCCCAGTCTCCAATGAGCCTCTGGCCCTCCAGAGATTTGTTGGAGCCCACACTGCCCGACGCAACTGCTTTCAGTGTGAGGGCGACTGTTTGACCTCTTGCGTGAGCTGTGGGGTGAGGGCCTCCTCCACTGCTTGTTGTTTCACATTTGTGATGCAGCAGCGGCAGCAAAGGAAAGGCCAGCCTTGCTTTGTGCAAGGTCTTTTATAGGCCATGAGCTATTGCAAGACCTTCATTCATTCATATAAATTCATCTTTAATATATTCATTTATGTAGAAGCTTATGCAAATTTATTCAAATTTTAAATGTAAATTAATTCTTTCCCCCCCGGCCCCCGACACAGTGTCTGAGAGACGATCTGGCCCTTCCTTTGGACACCCCTGAAATAGACCCATCCTATCCCCCGCCACTGATGCTGCCATGCCAAAAAAAGGTGCATGCTGCATCCTGTGGTGGGGAGATAATTAGACAGCCTGCTGGAGGTGAGTGAAAAAATTTTGCACTAACATCCTGGTAGGCAGCGTGATCACCAATGTGTCTCCTTGGACATAAGCCACCTAATTTGGTGGCGTATGTCAGAGGAGAGGAAAAGGGCAGGGAGGTTTTAAAAAGATAGGATAAGATCCAGCATGTGTCATTGTCACTGGATCCACCCTGGTTATTCCCTCCTCCCTGTCTAGCAGCACCCCCTGTTCTCCCGCTCCTTTCCCCTCCCTGCCCACAGCCTGCCCCCACTGCTGACTTTTTATCACCAGGCTCTCGAGGGAGGCTGTTGCTGTGCAGCCATACCACTCATCATTTCAGGCAGCAGCCTGGCTGCGTGTTGTAGAGCAGGGGTGGGCAAACTTTAATTTTAGGGATCTGGGACCTTTAACAATTACGTAGGAGAGAGAATTTCAGCAGGTGCAGCTTGTCATCTGTGAGATGACAAGCTGCACCTGCTCAAATTCCCACTTCTATACAATTGTTAAAAGTCCAGGATCCCTAAACGTAAAAGTTTCCCCACCCCTGCGGTAGAGCATCATGTTGCATGAGGTCATAAGTTGGGCTGCGCTGCTGGAAGTCGAGTTCAGGTAGCAGAGCCCAATGATAGGATTGGACTGAAAGACAGAAAAATATTGGTGCCCCTGGTATGACTTTGAGGGGGGGCTTTCTGGATGTTTTGGTTAAAAAAAAGAAAAATCCCTTAACTGCTTTTGATGGTTTAAAAATTGCTATAGGGTTTGCTGTTGATATTTTTGGCAATTTTGTTTTTATGGTTTCTCTGCCTCATTTTTCTTCTGCCCTTTTAAATCGTGCAAACCATCTTGATTTCCAGCACCGCAGTGACACACTCGCACATAAAGCGGAAGTTTTAAAAATAGACAATACCCTTAAAAAAAAAATCCCTTGTGAGAATCCTGCCATTACATGTACATTTTAACATAATTGTTGTGCAATCCCTAGCTTTTGGAGTGCTTTATAAACAACAAACATGATTATTCTGTTAAGTAGTGATTGCAGCTGCTTGTTTTAAACGATCCTTTTGTTTCTAAGCTCAGAGGCTGTTTTGGATGAATTAGCAGCATAGCAAAAAGCATAGTGCTGAACAAGAAATCATAACAAGGCCATGGCAGAGATCACACCCTCACTGTCGCAATCAGGCCTCCTTCTGAGTATTATTTTTCATCCTGGAGACTACGCAGGCCAAATGCACAAAGCGTAAGCAAGCAGGAGGGGGAATGGAACTCCATAGCCTTCACCTTTTGAACCAGGATGAGTGGAGATGATAACCACAGTTTTGGATTTCCATTCTTGCCCCTTTTTGTAAGCCAGTATTTTAGGCTGTTCTCTATAAATATAGATCAGTGTTTCACAGACAGCAGATACTGGACACACTATTTCTTCAGAATTAAAATTTAGCTATGAATTAAACTTTCACTCTTAATGCCTTAAAAAAGTTTTAAAGTGCGTATGAATAAGAACCTCCTGCTCTCTGTCTCTGCATGTTTTGAGCACATGTTCTAAGGGTGTGTCTCTGCATGTTCTGGGGACAGGTAATTTGGCTGCATCCCTAGACTGGGACTAATGGAATGATCCAGTCTCATCTTATGCAGAGATTCAGCAGAGGCATGATCGGAAAGAGGCAAAGCCAGAGGAATTGATCCTTCAGAGCTTTAGGCTGTAGTCCTAAACACACATACCTGGGAGTAACTTCTATGGAACACAGTAGGACTTTCCACTGCATAGGATTGCACTGTCAGTTGATACCTTCCTGTAAGGCAGGGGTTTCCAAACCCTGGCCCGGGGGCCAGATGTGACCCACAGTCAGCCTCTATCTGGCCTGCGGCCAGTCTCTGATCCCCTGAGAGCCTCTGGCCCAGTTGACCAAACACAACCAGAGTTGTGCTTGTGGGGTGGGGGAATGGGAGTCTATTTAAGTGTGTGCTTTATTTCTTGGGCTGTGTTTGTTCTTGGAGAAGTCCTGGACATTTGAGCCCATTCATTTATACTTTCATCTAAGTTCCATCTCTAATGTATTATTTAAATTTTATATTTAATTTTTTTTTCCTAGCCCTCGACACTGTGCTAGATACTTGATGCGGCCCTTTGGCCGAAAAGCTTAGACACCCCTGCTGTAAGGGTGTGTGTGTGCCTGCATGTGTTTTAGTACAGAAAGGTATCCTCTTTCAACCCAATATAATAATCAGTGCTTTCAAATGTTACTTGGTGTTTATGTTGATTCCCATAAGCTGTCATCGCAGATTAGAAGCCAGATTTGTATCAGTCTATAGACCGACACTAATCAGTGATAACACAGAACTTTCAAATCAGCAGTATTCAGCAGTGAACTCTAGTGTAGTATTAGTGTCTTAAGGTTTAGGAATGCAAGTGTTTATTTAGAGTAGAATGGAAGGAAGCACACCAAAGGGACATGAGGCAAAAAAGATCTCAGGATGGCAGCCTTATTTCTTCATACAAGATCCACATACTGTATTGATCGAACTTGGGTTGCCAGCCTAATTTTATTTAGCTAGGATTTCATGGTTGCCTCCATTATCTCCAGGATTGTGACCTCCCCTCATGTGGAAGAGAGAGGGGAATAAAAGATGTTAAGGGCAAGCATCCATTGCACCATGCACTTATGGCTCGTAAACTGTGATTTGGGATGCAATCCTATGAGTTAAAGCATATTTGTGCCCCTTTGGGAGCAAGCCACACCAGCATATGGAGGTGCGCTGACTCACGGAGGCTGCATCCAGCCTCCCTGGCTGCTTGCAGGGCGAGACTTGCATTGGCCAAGCTTGGCTGACACAAGACTCTAGGGTGGGTGGGGAGGAGGCGGGAGGGAGGCGTTCTAGGGTGGGATGGCAGGCGGAGGGCGGTCATGGGGGCACGTGGGCAAGCAGGGAGGCGGAGCTGGGATCCTGCTGTTATGCCAGATCCCAACCCCCATTCCTGAGCACTGTGGAATGGCTTCAAGCTGCTCTGCTCTCCTCAAACCTGTGCCACCTCCTGAGGTGGCACAAGTCCAAAGAGACTCATAGAGGCTGCAGTGGCTTACTCAGGGTAAGGGGGAAAGTTTTCCCTTACCTTCCGCTGAGCCACTTTGGCACCCTGTCTCACACTGGATACAGCGCAAGCCTCCTGGCTTACCTGTTCCAGCGCAAGATAGGGTTGTGCTGCAAGTCACCCTTTGAACTGTTTTGGCAAAGGTCTACCAATAGGTTTGTACTGAGAACTGAGGAAAAGGAGTCTTATGGAAGGAACATTATGATGATCTGATATATCTCCTGAAAAGAGTGCAGGGCTTTCCTCCTCCTCTGTGTATGTGGTGGTGGTTGTTGTTGTTAAGAATATTTATTTCCTGCTTTTCAAGAAAAAGTAGGAAGTTCAGAGTTTTTATTAAGTGGAATGCAACTATATCTTCCAGTGACAGAGAAGATTTCAGAAGAACACCATGAAAGAGCAGAGCACTTTCTTGGTAACAGAGTTTATTTGTCAAGAGTGTCAGGGAGTTCTTTACGTCTGTGCTGTTCCTTCTTAGGAAAAGAGAAGTGCAATTCAGTGGCCAGGGAAATCCCACACCATGCTGTTTGTTAGGAGAAATGCAGTTTCTCAACTTTAAAAAGGAGCTAAGACATGATGATGGAGACATGTTCTTGCATCTTTACGCTTTTATACATGGCCGCATCAGAGGTGTAGCACACTGCCCCGGCGCCTTGATGTCACTTGATGTCACTTCTGGGTTCTCCCCAGGGGAGGGAGCTCTCGCTGCGGTGGCTTCCCACCCCCATTCCTTCTCCTTTGGAGGCTCCAATTTGATGAAGAAGAAATGGAGGGGAGGCCGCAATGTCACCAGTGCCTCTTCAATAACTAGGGTGGAGCCTGAGGGGCAGTCATGCACCCCCTTGGTATAGCACCGGGGTAGGTGTCCCTTGGGCTCCACCCTAGTTATGCCTCTGGGCAGCATGTCTTTCTCACTGGGGCAAATTAGCAGAGGGGTGCCATTCTCGAGGGGAAAACGATGCAGGGAAAGAGTTAAACTTGTCTTACTCTGACCCATAATCCACATCTGAATCAAGCCTCTTTGCCCTCCCCCCTGCTCTACTACTATAAAAGTGTAAAGACAATGGAAATGCATCCACCTATCTCTGGCCTCCTAAGAGGCATTATACTTGTTACATGGGGAGAAACGGGCTGCTATTTTGTTCAAACAGAAGGCAGAGCTGTGATCTGCCACTTCTGAAGATCCTGAAGACACAAGACAGAAGCAGAAGCTAAGTAGGTCTGGCAGGTGTCCATATGGGAAGCAGACTTTGGAAACCCTCCGTGCCACCTTGAGTCCGTGATGCAAGAAAAGCAGAGTACAAATACAATAATTAATAATGATTGGGCTCTGCATGTAGTTTTAGAGATGTCCTGTTTAATTCCCCTTCTTGTACCAGTGTAGTAATACCCTTGTCCACAGGTTCTTGTGGGACCTATGTGCATGCAAATCTCTGTGCGTTTGCTTGTGAAACAGATTACAGCAGTCATTTTCAGCCACTGTGCCATGGCACACTGATGTGCCGTGAATGGTCTGCAGGTGTGCTGCAGGAGTTTGGGGGAGGGTCATTTATGATTAGGGCCTTTGGAGGATGTGAGCCCCCTGCTGGCAGTACAGTGTACTGTCAAAGGACTGATGTTGCGCCTTGACAATTTTAGTGATTTGTCAGTGTCCCATGAGATGAAAAAGGTTGAAAATCACTGCATTAAAGTATTGGTATTGGGTTGGGGAGTGGGTTAGGGGCGGCACAAGGCAATCAAGAATAAGAACCACAATTTCAACAATGCTGCTGTCATTAATGGTTGTATGGCTGCAATTTTGTTTACAGCTCATTTTTCAAAATAAAGGCCAAGAGTTCCAAAGTGAAGTGTCCTTATACCACTGCATGTTATTCCTTAGCTGACTGAGCTATTTCTGCTTCTGCATGATTTTTTTTTCTTTTATGCAAATTCTCAGGGATGAAATAACTATCCTTGTAAAATACAGACCCAGAGATCAAAGACTGCAAAATGGTGAGCAGCCTTGAGGCTGCAGGCCAGAAAAAAGCTTCATTTCACATTGTCACCAAATAGGGCTAAAAGGGCAGAGTCTGGAACTGAAAAGAGATCCAGGTGGCAGGGGGGTGGGGAGGAACAGCAATCTTATATAAATGCAAATAGGGTCAACATTGACATCCTAAAATAACAGAGGAAACATGTGATTATTTGCATAGATGGAATGAAGTTCACTCAAGGGAAATGACTGAGGTTGCCAACTGACCAGAAGAAAGGTCTTATCCTGCTGTAGTGCCTTTAACAGCAGCTTGATCTGCAGAGGTCAGCAAAGGAAGTTTCTCAAGGCACAGATATCAGCACTAGCATTTGCTAACGACAGTGGATCAAGCTGCTGTAAAAGACCAAGGAGCACAAGCTGGTAAGGAAGTTGGCAACCCTAGAAATTAATAGAACCACATAAATGGTGTATGCGACGTGCTCACATTTATAAGCTTGGGGGTGTATTGCAAGATAAGAATTGCAGGAGATGCCAGGCACTGGAAGCAAATGATATTAATCTGTGGTTGAGAGTGTGACAAAATTAGAAAGCTACTTGAAGTCATGACTGATGTGATCTATCAGATTGTAGGATATTTCGAGCCCTGTGTTTGTTCAGTTATGTTATCTTAAACACAGTGGACATAATCCAGCCAAAGTTAAGCATTTTTGTTCCTTTTGTTTTAGCAGGGAATATATAGTATGTATTCCTATCTCCCCCATTGAAGAGAATGTGGCTTTTGCCTCAAATTCATCAAATTGTATGGCAGGACTGGAAGCTTTTCTTGGTTCAGTTGAGTGGTTAACCCATGTCTGTCCAGCCCGCGGGTGTATACATTTTATCCCTGTTGCGCATATGCAACATTGAGCAGAAATAGCTTAATTAATTAAAGCTTGATCCACAGAGGCTAGTTTCAGTCAGTAAGGACTGGTGGGGCTGAGAGTTGAGGACACACTTGTTTGTATGTTGAGACTGTTTTGGTGTACAATGCAAGTAATGTGTACAAGACAGTGTGTCAGACTAGAACTGAAGAGAACCAGGTTCCAACCTCCGTATAGTTGTAAAACTCTTGGCATGGTCTTGGACCGATCTCTCAGTCTAACCTGTCTCACAGGGTATCGTGGAGGACAAAAGGAAAGGAAAACCTTGTTTGCTGTTTCCAGCAACTTGGAAGAAGGGCGAGGAAAAATGAAAAATAAATCTTCTGCATTTTCCCTTTTCTTTCTTGACCATGCAGCCCGCTAAAGTATACTGTGATAGATGAATAGAAAATGAAAGAGAAATACCAACGTTGCCCTTTCCTTCCAGAAAAGTTTGATGGCTTTATTAAATTGTAGGTGTTTGAAAATAAACAGATTGAGGCATTTGGAATATGCAGATATGTTTCCATTTAACAGCCCAACCCTATGCACGTCTACTCAGAAGAAAGTCCCATTTGAGTCCATGGGGCTTATTCCCAGGAAAGTGTGGATAGGATTGGGCTGTCCGTTGGCTGATTATTTATGTCAGCATTTCTGCCCCCTTTTCTGTGAGAAATCATACTCCATGTGGCTTACAAATTAAATGATTTCAACAATAAAACGAACAGCAGTAAAACACTATCATACAAAATCTCTATTACCAAACAGCAAATTTATTATTATTATTATTATTATTATTATTATTATTAATCATAATCATAATCATAATCATAATCATAATCATAATCATCATAATAAATGGTATTTAAATGTCACTTCCGGTTTCCTCCGTGAAACCAGAAGTGGGTTTTTTGGCCCTCTGAGGCCTTTAGAAGGCAGTGTGCTGCCTCCCTGGCCCTCAGAATGCCCTGAGTGCTGCTGAGTGTTGGGGATGGATGACGGCACGGTGGCCATTTAGCCATTTAGGGTGCAGTCCAAACCTGTGCTGGAGCAGGCAAGCCAGGAGGCTTGCTCTGCATCCAAAGCAGGTTTGTTGGCTGCAGTGGCTCAGCCAGAGGCAAGGGGAAGCTCTTCCCCTTACCGCTGGGTAAGGGCTGCTGGCACCAATGGGTCTCCTCAGACCTGTGCCACCTCTGGAGATAGCGCAAGTCCAAGGAGAGCAGAGAGACTTGAAGCCGCTCCGTTCTCCACGGGGACGGGGGTTGGGATCCGGCATAACTGCTGGGTCCCAGCCCTGCCCCCAGCTCCCTGCGCGCCTGCCCCCAGGGCCGCCCATTGCCCGCCCTCCCCCGCCCAGAAACTCCCCCCTCCCGCCATCTCCCCGCCCCCCACGTCTACCGTTGCTGCTTGTGTTGGCGCGGGTGCGCTGACACAAGTAGCGGCAAGGAAGCCACTGCGGAGGCTTCTGCCGTCCTCCGCACATCGGCGCATCTACATGCACCGACGCAGCGTCCTCCCACGGAAGCACAAACGTGCTTTATGGCACATTTGCAACCCTCCCGGGGGACTTATGCCAGCCTATGTGCCGGCTAGGATTGCACCCGTAGCCATTTAGCAAAACATCTATTAAAAAATCACCAACTGAATTAAGCTGGGACCAGGGCTGGCCTTAGGAGCTACAGAGCCCAAGGCTAAACATTTTTGTGGGACCCCCACCTCCCCCCTGTGGCCCGCCACTCACTGGGACAAATGCAGCAATGAGCAAGGGGCTGATGGCAGCCTGCTCAAAGCGTGGCACCCAGAAGTAGGTGGTGGTGATGTGATGATTCACCACTAACTGCTTCTAAGAGGCCCATTTCAGGCCTTTTGGACCCAGGGGTGGGTGGGAGGACCACACACAGCCACACTCTGCTCCACATGCCTCTGCATGAACCATTCCATGATGGAGCATCAGCTAGGGAGCAAGGTGGCAGTGCGGCAGTGGTGGCGGCGCAGGGCCCAATTTGGTCTGATCAGCCAAATTGCCCTAAGGCTGGTTCTGGCTGGGACTTACTTTGTAGTAAACATTCTCATGATCAAACTGTAAATGTTTCAGTATAGTAAACCTTCAGTTTAATGGCCCAATAGAAGGAAGAGGTGTCCATTACTGCTGAAAGTCTGTTAAATCCAAATGCATTTATGACAGTGCGCACAAATATGCAGACAACATACTTTAGTTTTTAAAAAAACAAACATTGCCGATTATTTTGAAAGTCTGTTAAATCAAGGTCCATTAAATGGAGGGTTCAGTGTTGTCATATTTATGGTTAAGTTGATCCTGGCAAGGGCTGAAGCAGCTTACAGAAAGCCAGCCTGAATCATCAGCTGCAAAAGGCTTGCTGATGATGCAGAATTGTTACAGCTGCAGTTCTCCTAACCCAAGAGTTTTTGCGAAGAATCAAGTGGGATTTCGCTCTGAGCAAAGGTGAGTAGGATCCGGGTGGTAAAAGTAGGGCAGGTTGGCAAAGTGAACACATTCTAATAAGTGGCCTTTATCTATGAAGAATTGTTTTCAGCAAACACATTTGATTGTATTTGTCTGAGCTCTAAGACAGCTACACTTTTTTGCATGCCCCACAAGTGGGTCCTTCCTTATTTCTCTCTCCCATCACCAGTGAAACTGACAAGGTTAGGATAAAGTCCAGTCAGTTTCACAGCTGCCTTATTCACCTAACCCTAGGTCTACCTGAAGCCTCTTAGCTTGTTACCTGCACCTAATTTGTTCCTGGAAACAGTCCTTGTAGTGAAAACCCAGATAATGAGTACAATTACATTGATTTAAAAAGGAAAATTCAGACTTATTCCAAAGCCATCCCCAGTTCACCCAAAAATCACTCTAAATGCCTAATATAATGAAAAAGTAGTGTGGCATAATAAAATGGAACAACAGCAACATTCTACAGCATCAGTGAAGTGTTAGAATCGACAGCGAAAATGTTTCCGAAGTTCTAGTGTCACATGATGAGATTTAGAATCTCAAACTTCAGTTGCAAAGTGTGGGCAACTAATTTACCTTTAACCTGTTTTTGCACTTTTCCCATGATTTTCTTTTTTTTCATCTTCTTCTGTGCTTTAGGACCCATTTCATAATTATTTTTAGATACACATCGCAAAAAAAAACCTATAAAAGGTATACTGTAAAAAGGACCATGTAATACACGCACATGTCTTGAGAGCTTGGGAACATGCTATCCACCAGGCAGTGGTATACAGAGGTACAGTCTCTACATATGCAGGTTCCTTTGGGTTGTTATGCCTAACAGCCACTGACAGACCTGATCTACATAAAGTTATCTCATTACCTCCCAAAACTACCTAAAGGGAGCAGTTCTTTCTTTATTAATTAACCTTTTGAAGATCAGGAAAGTGGTGCTCTCGGGGACACTATTGACCACATGGCTTTTTATTTACACATTAGCTGCCCCCACATGACTACTTTGCTCTGGGAAAGAGAAAGTGTTTTGTTCTTTCCCCCTGCCCTGAAACCCTAATTCAAATAACCTCCATGAAACTATTAGCTACAAAACTCAGCATCTGCATCTTTTTCCCCCCCTCTACCCAACACTAATAATAGCTTTGAAGAGGTGATTTGGATCAGGCCCTCAGTACAGGGGGAAGGGATTAAATACTCTGTCTAAGTATGTCTAAGTACCTGTCTAAGTACCCTGCCTTATATACCTGAAGATCTGAGGCTGCCAGTTCGAAACAACCGGAAGTACCCAAGAACTGATGACATGCTGATATACTGATGAGCCGACCCTCGGTGGCAGTGAGGAGTTGCCGTCAAGTGGAGCGTGGGAGGCGAAGGGCCAGAGAGAGGCCAGATCAGGAAGGAATCCAGAGGAGTTCGATGAAAGACTAGAACTACTCAATTGTAAAAATCTCTACAGGGGTTTAGAACAGCCTGCCTATGTAAACCACCTTGGATTAAAGTTTGAGGAGAAATCTGACGACCAAAGAAAGGCGGTATATAAATACCTGTATGTATGTATGTATGTATGTATGTATGTATGTATGTATGTATAAATAAATAAATAAATAAATAAGTGCTTCACTTTAGTGTTCTTCAAAGTAGCACCTGTGGGGCTGCTAAATTAGTAAACAGAAAAAGCAAAGTCATGTCTAATGTGGCCCAATACAGGTGGCCAAAAAGCAAATGTCAGGGCTCCAGAAACAGGGATTCTAGTCACTGGATCCAGGCAGTCTCTGTGTCACCATGGGTACCTTGGCTACTCTGTACCTGTATTGCATTTAACATCCTGAGACTTGTAGTTTTGCCTTCTCTCCATTTTAAAAGCCTGCAATTCTGTGGGCACTTACCTGGGAGTGAGCCCCATAGAATAAAGTGGTACTTGCTTCTGAGAAAACATATTGAGGATTATGTTGTTAGAGACACTTTTCTGCTCATCATGTTCTTGGTATGTATTTTATTCTGACTTGCCAGCCTGTAATATTCCAATTAAGTTCTATTTTCATGGTTTGTTTTTGTCTGTGGAATATAAATAGCACCATCAGAGAGCGGCTTGTGCTAATTCTGTGCCTCATCCTTGCTGATGTAGCTTTCGATTTGGTTTTGATGAGCTGGGTCATATCACATGTCAACGAGGTGACCACTTGAAAGGAAGTGTCGCTGGTAACTTAGTCCCCTGGAGACTGTGGGCAGGAAATGACAGCAGCAGAGCAAAGCACCTCCAGTCTCACTCGCTTGGGCACAGGCATTGTTTGGTACTCTGTCTCTCATGCACACATTTTGTTGGGAGAGATTGTCATATCCAAAATGACAATTCGTTGTTTAATTTCCTTGTGATTTGGAAAGCTTCCACTGGGAAAAAGGTTGACCACAGCAACTTCCTGTCTCTGATGGTGCCTCCCCCCCCCCCAATTCAGAGCCAGAGTTTGTAGCAGCATGTGATAGTGTCTAGAATGATGTTCCCGATCTTGCAGAGAAACAATCTACTCAAGTATCTTCCCCAGAAAGGGAATATTGGAGATCGGGTTAGTGACTGGTTAGGGTATCAGGATTGAGGTTTATGGTCATGAGTAGGCTGGATTACTGATGATCTCTAGAGATACTGTGCATTATATGGGCACAGAGTGCCTGTATTGTTAAGGTGAGAGTTTCAAAAATGTGGAGAAAATGGAAGACAGTTTAGCCTACAAAATGGTTGGTTGGCAACCTTCAGTCTCGAAAGACTATGGTATAAGCCTACAGCACCCGGTATTCCCAGGCGGTCTCCCATCCAAGTACTAACCAGGCCTGACCCTGCTTAACTTCCGAGATCAGACGAGATCAGGCATGTGCAGGGTAACAGTTGCATCTGTACTGGCAATCTGAAAAGTATTTGCATAACATCCAAGATTACAGTCTGGCAGTGAGAGGGACAGACAGACTGAACAACTGCAAACTTTAAAGAGATCCGGTTCCATTTCTTAAGTTCAGCAAGGTTCAGAGCACACACTTTTTATTCAGAAAGACCCAGGTCCCCCGACCCGACCCCGACCCGACCCCCGACATCTCAGTTTGAAATGAACCCATTGTAACAGAGCTAAGAGAGCCCCCTCTCAAAGTCCTTGTAAACCACTGCCAGTAAGAGTAAATAATACCAGGCTAGTTGGGCCAGTAGTCTGATTCAGTATATAACCATCTCACAATCTTCAGTAAAGGAGCTGGATTCTCAGGCTGGCTTTTACCCACTGTGAGAGGCATGGGTTGGATCCAGCTCTTTATATGCTGGATCCAACCCATGCTCTTTATATGCATGTCTTTTGCATCAGTGACTGATTCTGATCTTTATATGAATGAGTAGGATGAGACTGAGCACCTGCAGAAATTACCTCCAAGTTGGACTGGTGGTTCCAAGTCTAGATGAATGTAAGCAATTGTGGCTGCCAGTGCAGTGGCAAACTCATCACCAAAGGCAGGCAGTGACTCAGGCACTGGGTAAAGGCAGGCCAATTCCCTTTGTGAGATGCCAGGGGATGACTCAAGCTGTGGGTAAAGGCAGCTCAGTTCACTTCTTGGGACTGCTTCACTTTATAGCACTTTGTAAATGCAATGACACTACAGAAGAAAGAAGGGGAAAAAGTGATCCCTTTTGGCAAAAAAAAAAAGAGCAAACTGGAAACTCATAAGAAACTGGCCTTAAAGAGTGTGTTGAAAACTACCTTTTTAACTTTTCTGTAAATATTCCTAACATTTTATGATAAAATGCACATACTTTCGGCAAGGTTCAAGTGGGAGTTAGGGGCTAGTTTCTTTCCAGTTTTCCAGTTTGTGACAGGCTGTATTGTGTGAAGTGTGCAGAGTTCGGCTTGCAGGAAGGTCTAGCCACTGACTCTTTGTATCATGTCCCTGGTTCAAAACAGGCTATTTTGGAAGTAAGTACCTTTTGACTTCAGTGGCAGTCTGCCGCCTTCCTACACTGTCCTCACTTTCCCAAGCAGTATGAAATTTTAGGTGCAGTTTTTTTACACAATCCATTTTCGTGGTGGTGGGCAGGGGTAGAACTGGAGATGTGTGGTATATTTGTATTATCTTTTTATTTACAAGTTGGACGAGGGGGAGGACACAGACAGACAGGCAATGCTTGCTTTTCAAGCACCTTTAGTTCCCCAAAAGCAGCAGCATACATTCAGAAACCAGCAATGCTCTTTTTACCAGCCAGCTGCAAAACTGAGACTAAGGGCACAATCCTAACCTACTTTCCAGCACCAACATAAGGGTAATGCAGCTATGGGGTAGGGGAACAAACATTCCCTTACTTTGAGAAGGCCTTTGTGAGTGCCACCCAACTGCAGGATGCGGCACATGCCCCATGGGCACCACTATGCCACTGCTAGAAAGTTGGTTAGGATTTGGGCCTAAATCTCTATCTGCATGCAAAGTGCCAAACCATTTCCTATAGATTCCACCTAATAGAAAGTGAGTTTCTGTCCAGTGGGTGCTCAGTAGACCATCGGCCACCAAAATCCATCAGTGCTTAGTAATCAAGTATCTTCAGCTTTCAAACCATATAAAGGCCTTGAACAAAAGTCATTTTTCATTTCTAATGAACATGCATGCAACAATATATTTAGGAGAGTATTAGACATTTTATTCTCAGGGTCTTTGCCTTGGCACTTCTGTGAAGTGATAAAGCCAAACACAAACACAGCCCAGTTCTAACCAACTTTCCAGCACTGATGCAGCCATGCCAACAGGTCGGGGGGGGGGGTCAACAGAGGCCTTTTCAAGATAAGCTTCTACAAGAAGCTGACCCAGTAAAATACATCACTATATCTATTTTGTATTCCTTTGATTATTTTGAATGCCTTCACTTCATAATGCAGGTTAGTTATTCCTTAAGTCATTTTAAAAACATGGCTTTGCAAAGGGGTGCCCACCTCTGCTATTCACTAATCTTCATTGACACGTTTATCAAGTGAGAGATTATGAATATAGAATCAAATGGTTGTCATTATTCCAGATGAACTGCTGCAAAGTTGAATGATGCAACATTGTATGTGTAATTGATTATTTCTAAGTAGCTTCGTGGAAACATCTGGTTTACTGAAAGTGGGTAAGACTGCCAGGTTCACAAGAAGCCAAACGGTTATTATTGCAGTTGCAGTGAGGAATGATGGGGTGAGCAAAAAAGCAACCTAAAGATGGGTTAGGGTGCAATGCATTTCACTGCTAACTAGGGTGGGGGTGATAGGAACATCAGCCCCAGGCAAAACCTGGGCAGTGGCACAGAGGGGGAGCAGATAGGCAATTTAGGGCGCAATCCTAACCAACTTTCCAGCACTGGCATAGCTGTGCTAATGGGGCATGTGCTGCATCCTGGGGCATGTGCTGCCCTCCTCAATGTAGGGCAATATTTGATCCCTTACCTCAGAGTTGCATTGTCCTTATTTCAGTGCTGGAAAATTGGTTAGGATTGCGACCTTAGGCTATAATCCTAGCCACACTTACCTGGGAGTAAGCCCCATTGACTATAATAGGGCTTACTTCTGAGTTGACGTGCATAAATTGGGCTCTTATCGAAACAATGCAAGCTTATGTCTGGTTTTCTTGTCAGCGTGGAATAACAAGGCATGTGTTCAGGATGGTAGATGGCAAGCCAGATCTAGCTTTCTCCAAGGGTTATTGAGGGCAGCAGTCCAGGCAGACAGCACCATTGGGGTTTCTAATTGGCTCTGCTCCTGCAGCCTAATGCTGTTAAGCCTGATCACTGAATATTGCTGGGGGAAAGGAGGAGAATGGAGACTTGTGAAAGTAGACATGAGCAGTAGCTACCCATTTAGTGCAAACCCCCCCCCCCGCCATGGTTTTGGTTCATGAACAAAAACTGTGTCTGACCCATAGGACCACTGGCGCTTGGATCCACAACTACTCTTAATTTGGCCTGATGCTGGTTTTGGTTCCTGGTTGGGTGTACATTTGGGAGCCTGCCAAGCTGTAGAAATTGCTAGTTATGACAGCGGCAATCATAGAAAAAGCTTGAGGCCAAGGGTGTAGCTAGTGATAAACTAGAGTACAGTATTGGGCAGGGTGGAGGAAGAAGCGCTGCATAGAACAGCTGTAGCTTTGCACCTGCTAACGATGCCACCCATATTAAACAGCTAATATGTCTCTCTGCAAGCATGAGGGCTAGAAACTTATTGAAAGAAGAAAAATCATGGGGGAAAAAAAGATGTGCCATGGATTTTATCAAGAATACATCTCCACTATGAGTGTGGCATGTGGGGGTGGTGAGATATAAAGAAAGAGCTACCTTCTGGCAACCAACACTAAAATTGCAAACTGATATCCCTACAATAATCTTTCCCCAGTCTAAGCATGAGCGTGGGTCAGGGCACTACAAAGTTGCAGCTGCTCCACTGCTACATAATTCTTTTCTGCACGGCCACCTTGAGGACTAGAAAGTTTTGTCTTGAACGAATCTTCTCATTCTCTTGATTTTATGCATGGATATTTATGTGTGGGATAGTTTGAAAAGAAATAGCATAGTAAATGTGACTTAATTCAGCAGTTTATGTGGGAAGGAAGGATGCTACTATGCCAATCATTCTCAAACTCCAGACCTGGAAATGCTGATTTGACTAGAAGAGGCCAGCTAGATCAGACTAAGGTCCATCTGGTACAGTGTCCTACTTCACTCATTGGCCAACCATATCCCTCCAACCATTTGCTGGAAAATCCACCAGCAAAAGATGAAGTTTTACTCCTCTCTTGTCCTTGCTTCTCTGCTGGTGGGGTTGAGAGGCATTTTAGGACCACATGTCTCCAGTACTTCAGAGGATCTCACCTGCTGCATTTCTCCATGAGTCACTGTTTTAGATACATCATGTCTCTTTTCCATCAGGAACTATGTGGGTGCATTTCTTTTCTTTCAATAGTGGGTTAATCTGCTGCATCTTGTGTAGGCGTATTGGAATGTACACTCTGGGAAGCAAGGTCAGTAAAGCTGCATATTGCTTCTGATCCCTCAATGTCATCACATCTCTACATGACCATTATTATAGCTCTATCCTACCTTATCTTCCCAGGAGCTCACAATGGTGTATGTAACTCCCACCACGACCTTTCATTCTCACAACTGTTTGCAAGACAGGTTAAACTGAGATCATGATGGTCCATTGTTACCATGGTTCTAGTTCTGTATGTTGTGCTGGTAAGCAAGGGTAACACTTTAATATATGTAGAAGACTTTGAAATATATTTTTTATCACTTGGAAAAACACACACCAGTCTCTTTTTGTTCAGCTGAAATTATAGTTAAATTAAACATAATTATTAGTCTCTAAGAAAAATTAGAAATTTACTGTGCCTTCTTTCTTTTTTTTCTTTTTTTAAGCTGTGATCTGGGGATTCAGCATCCTCATGGTAATTTAGGCATGTGGAATACGAATTAAAACAGGATGCTTTGCAAGTTTTTTTTTTTCCCCTCCCTATTTTTGTCAGGGCTTGTCTCTAAAGATTGGAACCCTAACCACAGCTTGATCTGGAAGTACATATGGTACATCTAATTAGAAACAATGCTTTTGACTTCCAATCAAGCAGAGTGAGGATTGGACCTGCCGCTTTCCAATGCTTTTGAATTGGGCTTGTGATGTGCGGAAAAGGTTAATGCAGTGTTTCTCAAACTTTTTTGCACCGGGACCCACTTTTTAGAATGACAATTGGTTGGGACCGACCAGAAGTGATATCCTTAGCCTGGTAATGATGTCAGGGACAGAAGTGACATCATCAAGCAGGAAAATTTTTAATACCTACCATACAACAAAATCAAATCTAATTAATTAAGGGCGCAATCCCTAACCCCAGCACTGACATAAGGGCAATACAGCTCTGAGGTAAGGGAACAAAGATTCCCTTACTTTGAGGAGGCCTCTGTGAGTAACACCCAACTGCAGGATGCAGCACATGTCCCATGGCACCGCTATGCCAATTCTGGAAAGCACTGACATAAGGGGTTAGGATTGCACCTTAAGTAAATTAAAAGTTTACAATAAGTTTAAGTTTAAAAATTTATTTAAAATAAAGAATAACCCTCCTAACCCTCCCAAGCAGTTCTGTTTAAAAAATATATTAAACATAAAATATGAAATGAAATGAATGGGGACCCACCTGAAATTGGTTTGCAACCCACCTAAGTGGAGTTTGAGAAACACTGGGTTAATGTTTTATACAAATGTGGGCCAATGAACGACTTTTTTGTGTCATTAATTCATTTGAATGCGCTGTGTACTTTACTCCTACCTGATCTGAAAATGAAATAATATTATCCTAGTGAAGTCTGTCTACTGTTTGATTTTGGGGGGCACGGGGGGGGGAATAGTGTCAGGGTGACCAGATATCTTCTTTTTCCAGGACATGTCTTCTTTCTTAGCCTCGTGCCCTGGAAAAGAACTTAATATCCTCCTTTTCCCTGTGTGACGGTCCCTGCAGGCAGCCCATAGCCTTCTTGTAACTAATAAATTCTGTGCAATGAATCATATGCAGTATAGTTTTAAGTTTAAGTTTAATAAGAGATATCTGTTGTTGGCAACCTTCAATCTCGAAAGACTGTGGTATCATGCTCTGAATGGTGGTTCTGGAACAGCATCTAGTGTGGCTGAAAAGGCCGATTCGGGAGTGACAATCCCTTCCACACTGGGAGCAAGTGCAGTCTGTCCCTGGTCTGTCTCCCTGGCTATGGGCCTTCCTTCTTTGCCTCTTTGGTGTTTAAATTAACCACATGGAACCCATATACATGAGTGTTTTCAGCTTTTATTTTTGTGTCATGCCCTGCATTTTTCTTTTGCCATGTCCTACGTTTTGGGGTGCCTTGTCTTCCTTTGTGGTCATATCATCTGGTCGCCCTGAATAGTGGTGCATTAGAGCCCAATCCTGAGCATGTCTGCTCAGAAGTCAGTCCCATTGTAGTCCATGGGGCTTACTCCCAGGAAAATGTGGACAGGATTGCAGCCTCTGGAAGCTTAGGAGATGCTGTGCTGCGGGGTGGGGAAAGGGGAGATGCAGCCAAGCTTCTCTCCCTGCACCAGATGGAGCACTTTGCAGAGCAAACTTTCCGTGCGCCCTGCCATTGGCTGAGGTTCGGCCAATCGCGCGCGCCCTCGGCGAACAATGCAACTTTCCCCCTTCCCTGTGCGGGTTCCTTTCTTTCTGTTCTATTCGGTCGCCCTTCCCTGCGCCTGGTTGGCGGGCTCCTCCCCCGTTGCTTTGCTCCGCTTGCCATTGAGAGAGCCGGACCCAGCGCAGGTGGAGCCGCCTGGAGAGAGGCGCCCGTGGCTTGCAATGTTGGAGCAGGCAGGGCTCGCCTGCTGATCCCTCCCGCAGCCGGGGACCTCTGGCCGCATGGCTCCCAGAGCAGCAGCAGCCGGGATCCCTTCTCTTGCACCCGGGCTGTGAGCTCAGCAGCGCATCTGCGGACCGTGCGCGCCCTGCCCAGGGAGGCAGGCAGCCAACCGGCAGAGCCCATCCATGCCAGGGCTGCACCCCGCACTGGGCGCCTCCAGCACCGCTCACGACTCCGATTCTCTTCTCTCCCCCCCAGATGGAGTTAAAGGGCGAGCGGCAGAGGAGGAGGGCGTGAGCCCGGCCGGTGGGAGCGGCGTCTCCAGGCCAGGTAAGAGCCACCGCTGCAGCTGCAGCCCAGGGGCGGGGAGCAGGGGCAGGGGATCTGGGCGGCTGCGTGTGCCCGGGAGGGATCGGCTGCGGGTGGAGAGAGGCGGTGACTCGCCGGGGATGCGGCGTAGAAAGGGAAATGAGGAGGGAGGCGAGGCCAAGGGAGCTATTTTTTGCATCCTTCCCTCCGCGTGACTCTCGGCCTGTGTGAGCGGCAGGGAGGGAGGCGAGGCGGGGGACTCGTCCAGATTGCCCGGGGGCAAGGAGAGAAGGGGGCTGGGAGGCTTCCCTGTCCTTCCCTTCGCTGGAGGGAGACGGGAGAAGGCCTCGACGAGCTCACACCCAAGAGCTGGGACTTCAGGAGCCGGAACTACACCGGGCGTTAGCAAGTTCTGCCCTGCTTACTCCTTGAGCTTGGGATCTTGGGCTGTTGTAAATGACTTGTTGGGTGTAAAGTCGTATTAAACTGGGCAGGACTTAAAACTTCCAAACAGATATGCATACAATCAGTCGAACAGTCATCGCCATCGCCTAGTGTCCTTTCCACCTTTCCAACAATACCAGTGTCTCTCAGTGTTTGCCCTCCTCTGTAGCACTTCACCTGTTCTAGGTACCACTGGAAGTACTTCTGGGTTGAGTACGATGTGACAAACACCAGTAAGAGGCTCTGGGTGCACAGAAAAGCATGCATGTGCAGGCCAAGCCTGTCATGTCTCACTACCAGGTGGCAGGTGTCCAGGGGTCCCACGACTACCACCATACACCACTTCAAGTACCAGTGATGCTGCCTGTAACATTGGTTGAGGAACGCTGCACCACACCGTTAGGTGTATGCTGCACTACACCAGCCGCATCCAACATTGTGTGCCTGGCAGGCACACAGTGTTGGCTGGTTTGGGTTTGTAATCCCCCACAACAACACATTCTTTCCAGTTTTTATTTTGGGTGTGGATTATCACCATGTGTGGCTTCTGAAAGCTTCCCTTGCTCCTGGAGTATTTTGCTTTGCTTTGAATGAGATAGCTTGGCTCACTGGTTTGACTCACCTGAAGGAAACATCAGTGTGTTTTTTTTTTCCTTGCAGCAACTTAATAAGGTGGGGAGAGGTGGCGACTATAGTAATACTATTTCTATAGTGCTTCAGAGCTGTCAAAGCAGTTTGCATAGATTATCTTGTTACAATTACCTTTCTACATCCTCATCTGAATATGTGTATCTGGATTGTGTTTCTGAGAGAGAGAGAGCGGGAACCAGGAAAGAAGTTGAACTGGATAATAATCTGGTTGTATGATTGTTTATCTGGGTGCTTAAATCTGTTCCTTCTCTTTTCAAAAACACTGTACCATGTTCATACCAGCATCACGGGTTGAGGTTTGGAGATCTTGAAGAAGGATGGCAGGTCCCCATCACCTGAGCATGTTTGGTTGGTCTGTGGAACTCCTTGCCACATGATGTGGTGATGGCATCTGGCCTGGACGCCTTTAAAAGGGGATTGGACAAGTTTCTGGAGGAAAAATCCATTATGGGTTACAAGCCATGATGTGTATGTGCTGATTTTAGAAATGGGCTGTCAGAATGCCAGATGCAAGGGAGGGCACCAGGATGAGGTCTCTTGTTATCTGGTGTGCTCCATGGGGCATTTGGTGGGCCGCTGTGAGATACAGGAAGCTGGACTAGATGGGCCTATGGCCTGATCCAGTGGGGCTGTTCTTATGTTATTATGTTCCCTGTCTATTGAAAATGGAAACATCATGAGAGGATGTGACCTCCTGCACTGTCCTTGGTTCTTTTGCCCACTCTCCTGCTCTGCTTGGATAAAAAACTGGACTTAATTTTGCCCCTTGGGAAATGATAGGTTGCTTGAGCAGGAAGGACAGCAGCTGGACCCTCTCTTCAGCTCTCAAAAGAATTGGACACCATCTCTGACTGAAGATATCCTGAGTCTTAGTTATATGAGGGATAAATGCTCTTTCAGTTGTAGCCATATGTGGGATTAGATGACCTCCAGTTATTTCCAGCTTGCTCAATTGACTTAATGTTTTATCTTTTAAAGTTCCTTGGAGTTAGCAAAGTCTTGAAAAATCCTGGAAGAATTTGTTTTACTGTGACTTGCAGAAAAGCTCAAGAAGTGAAGAGATAATTCATACTGTGCTGGGTTGGTACAAGTGTTCTTGGCATCTTCATCCATCATGCTGTTAAGTTTTTACTGGAGTCTACCCATTGTATGCAAGAGAGGATAGAGCAGCATCTAGCACAGTTTTGTTTTGTTTTTTGTCACAGTGGTGCATATCTTGGCCTGGTACCTGATTTTATGACTGAGTGCTGAGGAAAAGCTAATAAGCTTCAGGTTTCCATAGGTAATAAGCACACACTTAGAAGCTAAATGTGTTGCTTTGTTAGGTTGCCATGGATTCTCCAGTGGGCTCTGCTTGAAATCTTAAGTGGTCTAGAATAAGGGTTCTTATGGTGTAAGAAGGACTTCTCACATTGACGTGAGAGTTTAAGGGCCTTTGGCAAGCATTCAGTAGTGATTTAGTAGAGAGGAGGGCTGACTTGTTCCTTTCCGCATACTGTATCCGGAGATGTTGCAGTCTGTATTGTGAAAGGGAGGAGGCCATCACTCAGTAGCAGTGTACGTTGCCTCCAGAGAATCATTGGTTGAATCCCCAATACCTTCAGTTGAAAGGCCCACCAGAAGGCCTTAGCCTGAAACCTTGGAAACTTCCACAGAGATGGCTGTGTTAGACCTGGTGTAGGTCTTGTAACAGCTTAAGCATATATGCTGCTGCAAAAAAGCAGCAGGGATCAAATGTGTACACCTATGGTCTGGGCAGAAATGGGTTAAAGACTAACAAATATTTTGAAGCATAAACTTTGGTGCAGATGCAGTGGGCCAAATGGATCTTTGCAGCTGTTGGTGGTAGCTGATTATTTTTAAGCAAGTTAATATTCCACTTTACCTCAGAAAATTCCCAAAGCAGTTTATATAGGAAAAAGGAATATTTATCTCTCCCAAAAGAGCTTAGAGGCTAAAAAGAAATACAAAAGAGACATCTTCTATGACCACCGGAAAAGGTACTATGATGGGATCAATGGGAGCTGTTGATCTTCCCCTGTTGAGTGTGAGGACCACCACTTTAAAGTGCCTGTTTGCCTAGTTAGCAGGTGTATATCAGTGGAACACTTTTGGAAACATGAACACTTTTTCCCCCTGATGCGATTCCATCATTGATAAATTTGGTGTCTCAGGGTTTATACAGTCCCACGCGCACACACATCCAGAAATGTTCTGTAGTTCTTAGAGCCCACTTCTGTAGTAGAACAACCTTTAAAAATATATTTGGTAGTGTTCAGTCCTAAGCTGGCATGACCAAAGTTTGCTGCAAGTTAGGCAGAAATCTCTGGCTCACTTATCATTTAACAGTTGTCTGTTTAATGCCATATGCTGGGGTGGCCAAAGTTGCTTAATGTAAGAGCCATGTAACAATCAACTTCAGATGTTTGAGAGCCACAGTATCAACATTTACGTTTTCACCATAATCATTAAATTTGTTTTAAGCCAGTGAACTCTCAGTTTGTGCCTGGTAAATAATTATAAAGCTTGAAATTTATATTTACCTTTTATATTAATTGTGATGCAAAAAGGCACTCATCCAACATATTTTTGTGAGCCGTACATTATATGTCAAAGAGCCGCATGTGGTTTGCTAGACTCAGTTTGGTCACCCCTGCTGTATGCAAAAGCCTTCCTTCTGATGTTCCCATCTCTAGTAAAGCTGCATTGTTGTTTTTATTTTTGTAGGCCTCAGGGGAGCCTACTGATCTTACTTCCTGGTTGTGGATTGATCTCTGCTTTTGAGTTTGGAAACCTCAAAGGGATATGAGATGCCCAGCACTCCCAGGCGGAAGCTGTATCTCTTGAGGGCTGCAGGGTTTCTTACTAATGCAGGGTGGGTGGGGATGAGACCAGGATTGAGATTGATCTGCTGGATTATATATGTGTTTCCAGATGTGCTTGAGACTTCTGTCTCAGTAGCCAGGTTTAGTTTTTGTGGATCTTTTGTCCCCGGGAGTTTGCTGCCCTCTGGCAGCTCTGATTTGTTTACATTTCTTAAGAGCTTTGGTTTTGCATTAGGTCCACTCCTGAGAGTGTACTTGTGTGTTTAAGGGTTTCAGAGATTTCCACCAAAGTGCTGCTTCTTCCATCTTGGCAGTGGTATGGTGGGAAAAGCCGCACCAGGTGAAATTCTTCTTAGTATGCATCCCCTTAAAGATTCTGATGCCCTTTCCCACTCTCCTTGCCAAAGAAAGTTTACGACTGCTCTGTTTGGGGACCTTAGTCCGCTGGGCTTCCTGTCAATCTTTCCCATGCCTGTTTTGGTTGGGTAGCTAGATCAAGTTTGTGGCTTCTTGTCTCAGATAAGTGCCTTGGGACTTGGCTGTGTGGCAGGCTCTCAGTGAAGCATGGAAGCATGTGGCTAAGTAAAGTGAACACATGCAAAAGAGAACAGAGACCCTGAACCCATCATATTGCTCTGTAGAAGTGGTAATCTTTCCAAGGTTCCAGGTTGATAGGTTTGATGTAGTCTTAGTTTCAGTGATGGTGTGATGCGGCTGCTACATCTGTACAGAAGTGGTATAGTCCCAAATGTTTGCAACAGCCTTACAGATGCTATTCTGTTTTGAAAGCCCAGCTGCCACTAGTTCTGTGTATGTTGGAGCCAAGAGATTACAAATTTTGCATGGGAAGAGTGTGCTTAACTCTCCCCCTTGCAGCTCTCCTTACCATCAGCTTTTCGCCTATTCCAGGCTCCAGACCCTCATTTCCATTGAAAGCATAGATCTAAAAACCTGGGATGAGGGAAAAACCAGAAAAGCAGCTAGTGGGGGGGAAAGTGGTAGAAGAGTTAAGTATCCTCTCCTAGCCAAAGCTGCTGTTTTTTGAAATTGTACCCTCCTTACGCTGATTTGCATAGGAGCTTTAAAGACAATCTTTAACCCATTTTTGTCCACCCCACAGATGTACACATTTGGTCCCTGTTTTGTATATGCAATGTTGGGCGGAAATGACAAAGCAGCTGGAGTTTAGAGACAAAAGGATAAGGTAGAACATGTAGTTCAACCTTCATGAAAATTACTAGCCTTCAAACACTTTTACAAGTCTCCCTGTCGATACCATCCTTTGTTAACCATTGGTTTGTCTTTGTCCCAGGGCATGGTCTCCAGCACATGATGCAGCCACCCTGCTGAAGTTAAGCAGACCTGGTTCTGGTGCCAAAATGGGAGACTTCCTGGGAATCCTCTGCGTACCATTTTGAGTTCTATGGTAGAAGAAAGCTGGGGCTAGAAATGCAGTTAATATCAACGGTTATTAACCTAATGAACCAACTTTTGTAAAGCTTCATCCCTGCTTGCCTCAAGGCAGTACTTAACTTATGGCTCGTGACTTGCAAAGCTTCTATTTATAAGCCAGGCTTACCATCAACAGTAGATCAACAAAACAAGAATAGGAGACAGAGGTCAGGGGCTGACAGTGAGTCATGTGGCAGTTTACAGAGCCTGAGCATAGAGGCCACCTGGGTCCTTCAGTCAGGCATTGCATAGCCAGTGGGGAGATAGCAGAAGTCATTGCACGGAGTGCTTGTCTGTGTCGGTCCAAGTTGCTATCATACTCTTCTATGCTTGATTTCTAGAGAAATATTCACTGAGCCTTTGTTTTGATATTAAAGGCCTGAATTGGGGGTGCAGGAAGCTATACCTTAAATGGCATTGGGAGCATGCCTGTTGATTTTTGTGTGTGTGTTGCCATAGGTGATTTTTAGCTGCAGAGACACTAGGGAATTCCATTGTCGTGGTGATTCTGTGAGGAAAATGCGTCAGAAGCTGCCGAACAGTGTTGTGTCTGGTGTCTACAATCGCCTTTTGGGATTTCTGCTATAAGAAGTCTTGCTTCCTGGCTTGGTTCATTTTTGCAGGAGCCTGTTCGAAGAGACCTTTGAGGGGCTGATCGCTTTTCCATGCCAGAAGATGTATGTTTGCTGAACTCTGCAAACGTAGCTCCGAGAATGGGTGAAGAGTGGAAAACTCCCTTCAACTTTCCTCTTCGTAATCATTTTATTCAGTGCTGGTATTAATAGCCAGGGATGTGTAGGCTGTGTGCACCGTGAGAGTGGGGAATCTGGCATGCAACTGGCTTATGAACCCTCTGCTTTCATCATGGGTATGTGGGGGGAAAAATGTATTTGAAACTGCTCAGACAACATTTACTGAAATCAAGAGGGGAGGGTTGGGGTGAGCTTCTGGAGTTTAGGGATTGGAGTCTCTGTATATTTTCTCATAATTTCATAATTTCTCATTATGTCTCATAATTTCAAAGATAAATTCACTTATTTTGAGTGCAGCAAAAGAGGAGTTTGCTGCTTATTCACCATATTGGTGCTTTGTAGCTGCATTATTTGAAGGAAGACTCATGCCTGTCTAAGCAGTTGCTGGACATACACTGGGGAGTTACCTCTAATGGTTGCTTCCGGTTACGCAAGCTCACAAACCTGTATCTTTTCCATTAAAGAGGTCCTATCTATCAAGAGAGACTGATCTATTTTTTTTTTTTTTTTTTGCACTGTTATCCCACTGTTCTTGCATGGTGAAACTCAAGATGACATTCATGGAGCTTCCCAAGCATTGACCCAGATGCAGACTTTCTTACCTTCAGTAAGATTGCTGTATCATGTGTCCCCAAATAACCTGTACCACTGTATACCCCTGGGAACTGTCAACGTTCAGCTCTCTCTTCCTGGTTGGCTGAGGCCTTGATTGCACAAACAGCAGCTCAGATGGTAAAACTGTTCCTGGACCACTTCAGGCTGCAAGGGAAGGCATTGCATGATTGCATGTTTTCCTATCTATAACGTATATTTAAAGAATGTCAAGAACTAGATGACCCTGATATGCTAATGTTTTCACATGGTGTTTTCTTCCCCTCTAAGTGAAGTTATTTCAACCATTCAATTCCCCCACATGCAGTCGGAAGTGAAACAGTTTTTCCATCTTGGTGGCCGTTTAGTGTCAGTTTTGCCTTACCCATCTATTCTTTCCCTCCCCCTGCCCAAATTTGTTTTTGAGCAGAGAAACAGTATTTAAGGGTATCTCTGCGTCACTGTTTTGTGTTTTTTTTTGCTCCTTCTTCGGTGCTGAAAAACTGAAAACGTAACTGTTCTCCATCCTACTGCAGTGACCTTGCAGATATGGCCACAAAAGTTATAGCCCTCACCCCTCCCTTCCACCAAAACATCCCTGCTCATGAATGCCATAGTAAATCTCATGTCGCGCTTCTGCATCTGGGGCAGAAGTGGGAATGGGCGAATCCATTTTCATCCAATTTTCAAACAAGGACCTAAACTGCTTACTTGGCATGGAGATGAATCTTATTCTCCATGGGTGAATAGGTGAGACACTTGCATAAAACGTTAAACCAACTATCCCATTTGTATTCCTTCTTTTGCAAGGCAGCTATGGTAATCATCCTCAAGTGAAGTGGTTATCAAACGGTGTTCTGGGAAACCCTGGGGTTCCTGGAAGGGAAGCTGGTAAATGGCAAAGGTTAATGACCCAAGAGACAGTTTGCTGGTAATCCTTCCTTGCAGCAGACAGATGGAGTCGTACTGGGTTGTGTTCTAAGCTGTGCTTGTAGTTCGTCTGGTTTAGCATCAAGGCCCAACCAACTTGGCCAGCTCCTTGTGTGAATGGAATGACCCCCAGAATTTCAGAAGTACTGTAAAGTGTTCCTTTGTGGACCAATTGGTGTGCACTGGGTTCTCGGTGGGCAGAAGTTTTTCTAAAAAACACAGCTTTCATTCTCCCTGCTCTTCTTCTCCCTCAGTTATTGTTGTACAAGTTGTCATTCTCTGGTCTCATAAGACTTCTCACCATCTTGAACTCCTTTGAAATAGGACATGCGTTGTTGGCCTTTGTGCCAAAGCACTTACAGTGCAGACTAGATAGGGAGAGAGAGGAGTGGTGCCTGATTAATCCTCTGCTCCATCAGCAGCGGGGTTCAAAGTCTCTGGTATTTGGGGGTTTTAAATTTGTATCCCAGTGTAGAATCAGGGCTGCAATAACGGCTGTGTTTAGGATCTCCATGCCCCTCCCCTCTTTATGGTATCCATGCCCCTCCCCTCTTTATGGTAAAACTGGAACCCCAGAGTTCCCTTTCCCAAGCAGTTTACTGCTTTCGGAGCTTAAGGGTTAACTTACGACTGGTCTGTGCCATCCCTTCAAGGTGCACTTGAGAACTTTCCAAGCACCATTAGCAGATGGGCATCTGGGTTCCAGCAGCTATTTTTAGCCTGGATAATAGATCAGAAAGCCACCTGAGCATGCCAGCTGCCATTTGCTGGGCTGCATTTGAATGCTCTTCAGAGGCAGCAGAGTGCATAATAAACAGTTGCTCCAAAAACTGGCAGTTCCCAGTAGACTGACGCAAGGGTGGCAAATGGACACACATGCTGAGGAAATGGCTTTGGGAGACAGCTGGGGAGGCTGCTTTCCTGGGGGGCCTCCTAGAGATGTTGGATTTCCTAGAGGCGCAGAGTGCTCAATTGCAAGGCTTCCCTGCTCTGAGGAGGAAAGCATACCCAAATCTTGAATTTATATCGGAATATTTGCAGTATTTGACAAACCATACCAAGCTTGTGGTCCAAGTTTTTCTTCAGCCTAAACTTGTGCGTTAAGCAGCCTGTTGGTTTCCCTAAAAAGAAGCAAAACATTTCTAGAAATGTTAAGTGTTTTTTAATTTAATTTTTTTTTGTATTTTTAGGGGGGGAGAGCAGATGTTTTGAGGGAAATGTCAAACATCTGTTCTGGTTAAAAAGTTCGAATGCAACTAGATGCAATGTCTGCAAGGCCTAACTGGTTGCTTTGAATACCTGTAAAGTGGGGATGGGGGTGAAGGGAGATCTAGAGCACAGAATGGCTGGGTATAAGGAAAGGAAATGGAACCGAAACCCCAATCTTGGTCATTGACAAACTGTGGTTAGTGCTTTATACCCCCAAAGTACAGTCTGAACTGAGTTTGCAAATAATGGTTTGTGGGCAAGTTGTTGGCTAAACTTTGCTGTTTTTTGATGTCATGGCAAACTATGGGAAGAGAAAACTAGAAAGTGGAGGAGGGAAGATCTATGTGAGAAAAACATGAGTGATAATTTTTATTTTTACCTCAAGTTTTAACTTTTTTCCCCTGATCATTTGCAGAAGGGGGGAAGCTGTGTGTGTTTTCAATGATCTTCAGAGACATAATTTTTTTTCCTCAGCCCTAGATCTCTTCTTTATCTAATTCAGGAGTTCCCCAGTACTGGCTCAGAACCAGGGAATGGGGGTGGCCAAGTGCCCTCCTCTGAAATTACTTGTTGACACAATATGTAAAGTAACTTCCTTCAGTCAGCATTTATAAATGGGGATGGATTTAATAGGGATTAGATCTCTCAATTGACTAATCTTTTTTAAGAGAGGTTGCAAAGGAGAGTTATAGGTTGTCCCATTGTTACAGAGGATCCAAATATTTGCTGGATAGGAGTCAGGCTGGGACAAGACAAACCTGGGTTAGTGACTAAATGGAGACTGTAATTGTGTAGTAATGAGCTCTCAGAGGTGGCCAAATGGTGTCTGAGGCAGAAAATTTAACTCATCTTCCATAGTGGGAAAAATATCATCATCATCAAGTGTCATTTTCTCTCTTACTCATATTAAGTGCCCATGACCCAGTTTTAACCCTGAAATTTATACTTGAAATCTGAAATGGGAGTAATTGGAAATATGCAAGTACGGTATGCATGATTTGGATTAGTCTGAGGTATGTTCAGGTAAATGTAATCATTATTCATATCCCCCTCAATTCACTTGCTAAAAACAGAACCCAATAGTATCTTTAAGATATACATAGAAGGGAGAAGGTGCCCTTTTAGGGTCAGGAGCAGGTAGTCGGAGGGGGAAGATTTTATGATAGTAACTCAATAAAAATGGTGGTGCTGCTTGTTTTGGGATACCCTACGGTTCTTTGAAGAGAAGATCAGTCATGGCGGACAATATGTGGCCACAGGAGAGTGTTAAGTGTGTCTGGAGTTGAACATGATCTTTTCTTCATGCTGAGAAATGGTGAAGCCCAACAGGCCCTGCCAGTACCCTGCATACTGAGAGTGTGTTCTGGAGAGAAAATGCTTTAGACCCTCGACAGCATACAGAGGGTTTCAGAGGTTCCTCAAAGATGAGCTGTAGTTTCCTGAAGACAGAAAATGTGAAAAAATCTGCAGCCTCCTTCAGTTGATTTTGTCTTTTTTACTTGGAACTGCCTTCTGAAACACATGATGCTCCCTCATGTTCTTCAAAGATTTTCCTCAAACCCACCTTTTCTGTGGAGTTTTGACCTAAGCCTGTCATCCCCAAGCCTCTCTATAACTGAAACGCATGCACATTCTTCCCCTGCTCTACTCCTGCCACTATTTCCACCCCTTCCCTCTTTTCTCCCTTGTGTCAGCCTATAGATTGTAAGCCCCTCAGGCAGGGACCTGTTCTCTCATGCTTTGTAAAGCATCAAGTACGTAGGTGGTGCTTTAGACACTAGTAAGGGCAATCTGGTAGCTGGATACGACTTTGAGGAAACACTTAATTCTTACTCCTCCCCCTCAAATCCATAATTTTCTATAAAGCAGAAAAACCAGTGAAATGCTCCCTTTGATTTGACAGCTCCTGGTGATTTTTTTTCCCTCAGCCTTAAAAAAAAGAAATGAAACGCTAAATGGCTTGTTGAAATGTGGAACGTGGCAGAACAGCCTGCAGCCCTAATGACATTCTGAGATGTGTAAATCTATGCTTAGTGCCCAAGCAGTGGCAGTTGATGCTATCTGCAAAGCAGGGAAGCAGACAATCTGTATAGCTATTAAAGAGCCCAGTTCTGTATTTCACAGGGAGATGAGAGCCCATATCAGCCCCTTGGCTGCATCTCTTGTTCTCGGCAGAGAGCTGAGTGGTGAAAGAGGATGAATTCTTTGAAACTGAGCGCTCTTGAAGGAACTTGAGTAATTAGAAGTGTTCCTTATTGTTGTCAATGGCACTAATACCTGTGAAGCACCAACAGCATAATAAGGGATGTGCATTACAGAATGAGATGTTACCCAGAAGTAAGTTGCAGACATGTTGAACCCATGACAGTATCATGTATGGAGTCCACAGATCATTGGTTCACCTACCCTAGCACTCTGGTTGGCACTAGCTCTCTAAGATTGCTACCCAAGGTCTTTCCAATTCGGCTACCTTTTCTTTTTTTTCCACCTAACGATGTTGAGGATTAAATATGGGACCTTCTACTTTAAAAGCATGTACCTGGCCACTGAGCGATAAACCCTCCCATGCTGCCTGATTGCATGTACTTTTAACCAGGATTCATTTACACACTTGCTCAGGGCCGAACTAGACATTTGTGCAACCATGTGCTATCCCAGGTTGATTCTAACAAGAAGTTTCACTTTTTTGGTTTAAATCAAGCTGATGGGTCTGGATCAGGGTGCACGAGGCAGATCCAGAGGCTTTAAAAACAGTGCCCCCAGAGAGAGCAAATCTCCCTCTTCCTTTGTGTCCCAAGTCCTGATCAGGGTTATCTCCCTCCCAGCTGTTTTTAGCAAAAATGTGATTTTTGCAGTTAGATAGTGTTCATGCCAGGATATGATGAGGTTCTATATGCATGCACAAATATTCCAAAATATGGAAATATCCAAAATCCTTCTGGTCCCAAGCACTTCAGACAAAGAATGCCCAACCTGTACTCCAGTTAGTGGGGTGTAAACAAAATGCTATTTTCTCACTTTAACCTGGCAGTGTGAAAAACAGCTCTTTACCAATAACTAGTGAAAATAAAACAGGTGTGGAGTTGTCAAGGAAATGCATGCAATAAATAATGATGTTCTTGAAAATAAGTTAATTGGCGATTCTGCTACCTGTAGCCTGTTGAACTTGCATCTTACTAACAATCTGGTATTTAGACCCATTGTACAGAACGTGGAAGCGATACTGACCCAGTGTTTGCCTGTATGTACGGTATTCTATAAAATAGGTGTGGTTAAACATTTTGGCCCAAGAGGTATAGAAACTCTCTAAGGGACTGTAATGCATAATTCCTGTCATAGCCACTAATAATGAAACTAAATGTAAGGCTTAGAAAGTGAACTGTAAAAAAACTAGAGCCACAACAACCATGTGTTATCATTAATATTATAATTTTTATATTAGTATTAGTATTTTTATTAATAGTATTTATATACCACTTTTCAACAAAATAAGCTCACAAAATGGTTTTCAAAGAAAAATCAAATGGGACCTTAGCAGCCTTTGAAAAGTAATTGTTGGAAGGGAAACTCAAGGTGAGAGCAAGTGACCACTGCATCTAGCAAGCTCAAATTCTTCTTCTGTGCATTCTTGTCTGTCTTGCCAATTCCTAGCTAGGTGGGGCCTGCAGAGTCTTTGCACTTCTGATCAAGCAGCCTGCTAGCAAGTTCCTCTGCCACTGTCACATCTCTGTAGCCCTGTTATAAAGCTGCCCTTTCTTGATTTACTTGCATTTCATTGCATTGCATTTCATTTGCATTGCTTGATTGCTCTCCGTTTTTGTCTGACTTTTTCGACGTGGGGCAAAATGTGGTATGATGTTTGGACATTTGGGACTGCTGTAAAAGACAGGAAAACCTGAATCTTGTGATTAGCTTGTGGGATGCAGCAGACAGTAAATGAATGCTCTTTTAGGCAGAGTGGATCAAGCATCATGCATGCAACTTATTCAGTGCACCCTGAGCTGATAGGGACAGTGCCAGTATCGGCACTGATTTCACTGGTCCATATGGACTACTGAATTGAGTTTGCAAACCCTACCTCAGCTTTACATCACAGTTTTTGTTTTCTGGACTTACGGATTATTTTTAATGGATTCCATCAGTGTGTGAGATGCTTTACATAGAGTGAAAAGACAAGTCCCTGCCTTGTGGGACTTACAGTTTCGAATACTTACTGATACAAGGTAGACAGCAAGGAGGGAAGGGGGATGCAGGCAGGGGAATGGGGTGGGGAAGCACGTAATAGTTTCAGTTTCACATAGGCATCTTAGTAACAGGAGGGGAGAGGACTATGCAGACAGATTACGCGGATATTCTAGGGGGTGCTGGACAAACATGGAATAAAGAATAGTGTATATGGATTTCTGAAGTCTGTTCAAAGTGGGGCAACACTTTTCCATCACTGACAAGAGTTGCACAAACCGTTGCATCTTACATGACGTGCTCTCCCCCAGGCATGTGTACTATAAAGGCTTTCTCAAGAGAACCCCCCCCCCCAGTGATGGCCTTCCAGAGTTTCTGAGATGCATGTTGCACACCATTTCCTCCCCACATCCTGTTACAGCATTCCTCTTTTACTCTCCAAGCATGCCAGTCCCGGATATGTGTGATTTCATGGATGGCATCTATTCTTAGATCACCAGTTAGTTGAGCAAGTCACATTGCCCAACAACAGTCATGAGTTCAAGAATTTGGAGGGGAGGGGAGATAAGAATAACAGCTGTAAACAGAGTGAAGGGGGAGATAAATATGCCTAATTCCAGCCCAGATGTTTTAAGTTTGTGATCATCTAGCTCATTTGACTGGAGAGCTATAAATTAAGGGGTTGTCTCTCTTACTGAGTCTTCTGGGGCCCATTTAAGTGAGTGCCACAAACCCAGGCTTTATAGAGTGTTCTCTCTTCTATGGCTCGCGTTTCCTGCTCTGACTATGGGTACTTCAAAACCGGATTTTGGGTCTCTGCAAGACCCACAATAGAATCTTATATAATAGTGCCAAGTAGTGTTTTAAGTTTGTGAATTTATCCACTTCAACCCTTATTGTTGCTTGTTGGCCTTATGGATGGATTTATTTCACCCTGCCTCCAGTGCTGCTGTAACAATCTGAGGTGACTGTGTGTGTTTAGCTGCCCTAGCCTTGGCTGTTTTTAATGAAACCTGAGTGTGGTTTTAAAAAATTGTAATCTCTCTTGTTTTAAACTAATTGCTGAAGTGCATATTGAAGGAACCCTAAACAGTATAGTTAGATGCCTTAGTCTGTCTTGAGGAAAGAATGAATGAATGAAAAGCTCAGTCACCCATCCACAATGAAGGGTCTCTGATGCATCTCTGCATGAGTCACAGCCTAGTGTTGCCTCCTCCGAAGTAGTAATTGCCCTAGGAGTGGGCGATTCTGTTTTAGTTTTACCTTGGATGATGTTGGATCCTTCAGATGAACATAAGAACATAAGAACAGCCCCACTGGATCAGGCCGTAGGCCCATCTAGTCCAGCTTCCTGTATCTCACAGCGGCCCACCAAATGCCCCAGGGAGCACACCAGATAACAAGAGACCTCATCCTGGTGCCCTCCCTTGCATCTGGCCTTCTGACATAGCCCATTTCTAAAATCAGGAGGTTGCGCATACACATCATGGCTTGTACCCCGTAATGGATTTTTTCTCCAGAAACTTGTCCAATCCCTTTTTAAAGGCGAACACAATTGCCCTCAGGTATGTGCCTATGCTTGAGTTGCTGCGTGAGCCTTGCTTTCCTCAGTCAGAAGATATACCCAGATCAGTGAATCAGCAAAAAATGTAAAGGGGACAGCTCCTGTGCAGGAGGGTAAATTTAAGTCAGCCTTTGGGGCTGTGAAATGTGCTTCCAATTCAGGGATGAAATGTGTATGTTTATCTTTATAAATTACTTAGAGCAGTAAGTTACTTAGAGCAGTGGTTCCCAAATTGTGGGTTGGGACTCCCCAGTGGGTTGGGACACAATTTTTGATGGGTCAAGAAACTGACAAGATGAAAGCTGACAAGGAAAATGTATTGAGCCCTATGTAATCTGAAAGGAGCAGTACATGCGTACTTGCAGGTAGGCAATCTTGCTTGGAAGGGCCGGCTGATGGAGACACAATGCCGTTAGAATGGTCCTGATCAGGTGAACACAAGCCCCAACAAATTCTCAAGAAGTAAGTCTTCCTCCCCCCCCCCCCCCAAGCTGACAAGGAAAATGTATTGAGCCCTGTGGAAACTAAGCCACACATGTGTGTTTACTCATGAGGCCTGAAAAAGTGGGTCCCAGAGTTAAACAGTTTGGGAACCAATGACTTAGAGCTTTCTGAGTAGGCAGGATGTAAATCCAGTAAATCTAATCTATGCTTACATCACAGAAACCAAGGATAACATATTTTCTGTTTTCTATTAGTTATTGCCTTTTAAAAAGACAGCCATCATATGGGCATTCTCCTTTCCAAGTCCTAAAGGTGACAAGCCCAGTACACTGGAGCTGGTAAAGATAAAAACATTTCCACCCCATGGCAGTATTTGACTGGGGAATATTTTTTTTCTTGCTTAAAGTCCTGGGAGGTGAAAATGTTTCTCACCCCCCCCCCCAGTCCAGTTCACAACTTAGATCTTCTTTTGTTGGTGACCATTATGATGACAGTCCTAATCAACAAGTACAGTATGTAACTTTTTGCCGATAGCCCATGTGATGTAGGGGTTAGAATGGCTAACTAGAAACAGTGAGATCTGGGTTCAAATCTCAGTGCAGCCTTGAAGCTCCTTTGCACCCCTTAATTTAGACAGAGAGATGGTGTCCGGCCAACTCAGAGGTTTGTTGTGAGGATAAAAGGGATGGGGTGAAACTTGCATGCTAGTCTGAGCTCCTTGAAGGAAGGCTATGATAAAAATTCTAAACATACAATCACTAGATCAGTGTTTCTCAACCAGTGATGTGGGTGCCACCAGTGATACTTGAGGTGGTGTCTGGTGGTACTTGTGGGACCCTTGGACACCTTCCACTTGGCAGCGAGGCCAGGAACACAACAACCCAACAAACAACGATAGGAGGCTTGGCTCAGTGGGCAGAGTGCCAAAACATGCTTTTTTGCACTCGAAAAAGCCCCCCCCCCCATCTACCCTGAGCCTCTTACTAGTGTCTGTCACTCATATCTGACCTCCCTATCCAGAAGTAGCTGGCAGTGATATCATTGCCATTTGCTTGTGGTGGTACTTCAAATAGGTAGACCATGTGAAGTGGTACCGTGGAAGATAAATGTTGAAAAACGCTACTTTAGATGGTTTGATGTCACAGTTTCTATGTACGGTATTGTCCTGTGTCTGAAAGGCTAGATAAGGCCTCTTTGTGTGTGTTATACGGATAGTTCCCCACAATCGCTTTTTTCAAAACGGAGCATACACAATACTACTCTGCATCTCTGTTGCAATTTAAAACAGGAATTGCCAATGAGGAAACAGTTTTTCCACTCAAAGGTCACAAACTGATGGCTGCCCTACCAGCTATTAGTGGGAACTTCTTCCAAAATGGGAATAAGGTGCCTTTTGCTGTTTCAGTTATCACCTGGAAAAGGAGGCTGGAAAAGTGCAGCCTAATAATTGAGATTGTTAAACTATGCTGTAGGTTTAGGTTCAAATCCCAGCCAAGCCGCAAGGTGCCCAGTGAGATGGGGTAGGCTGCATTACTTTCCAGCCTCAGTTGCTTAGTCTGTAAAGTGGGGTTAAAGTGGAGCTTGAGTTAGCCAGCATGCTCCTTTGCCAAGCAGATTGTACTTGAAGCTGGAAGTTATGAGTTTGAAATCCTTCCTCCCAAACATGAAGCACAAAGAGTGTTCTGGGCTATCACCTTGTCTCTTGGTCTGTGTGATACATGGTTGGCAACCTTCAGTCTCAAAAGACTCTGGTATAAGCCTACAGCACCCAGGATTCCCAGGCAGTCTCCCATCCAAGTACTAACCAGGCCTGACCCTGCTTAGCTTCCGAGATCAGACGAGATCAGGCGTGTGCAGGGTAGCAGTAGATAGTGGCAGCAGCAACCATATGAACATTCTTGTTGTATCAAATAATAGGCTCCTCTAGTCCAATATCCTCCGTGTCGACTACTTGACCGTGACCACGGTCTTTTGTTTTGAATAAAAGTTCAATTTTTTTGAATAGAATAATTTGAATGCCTTTCCATTCAAAGGGAGTTCAAGTGGCTCATAAAAACTTTAAAAGCACCAGAATAGTAAATTAAATTAAAATGTCAGTGTAGGTTGCCTGGATGATTTTGTTCTGAGATCTTACATCGACCCTCCTTCTCTTCACGCTGCCCGAATAACTGAACCCTAGACAGCCTTGCATAATAGTTGCACACCCCTTGGCAGGCCACGAGAAGTAGTGCAAATGCCAAGAAAACCAGGTGAGCATCATGAGGCCTCTGCCTTTCTAAATGGCAAGTTGCTTCTGTCCCAGCTCAGACAGGATTTTGATGACGGAGAGATAAGGATGATGTGAACAGATCTCTCCTTCGCTGCAATGGGATGAGAGGAGTGATAATTGATTGCCTTGTGGAGGAGGGAGGACAGGTTCCCTAGGGTGGAACCTGATGAATGCTATCTACTATCTTCCTGCCCATGGCAGGACCTTCACCAACTGTAGTGATCTCCTCCCACTGTTGCAACTAGCCCATGCGTGGAAACAGCTTCTCCTGGTTTTACTTTGCATCTGTTGGCGTTCTGTCTAAGCAAGCTCTCTGCTCCACCACCCCAATTTTATTTTTTCAAGAAGACAGAGGACTGGACTGTAAAATACATATCTGACCCCATGTGATTATGAGCATGAACATGTACACTATGTGCATGTTCTGATCCCTCCATACACTTCCTTCTTAATTTCTTTAGCTGCGTTGGGGTGGGCTTCATCCAAATTGCCTTTCTGTGCTTGCTGCTAAACATATGTAGGCCTGGCCCACATGGAGGGGCAGTTCAGATGAAACCCCCCCCCCCCCACGCAGTTACAGAAGGTAACTGGGGAGGAGTTAGGACATGCACTGGTCCTGAGCAACTTGTGGCTGTGATCACATGGGGCTGGATGGGCAGGAAATGCATCATCCAAGCTGGTCCAATGTAAGCATGACTATCCTTTTCCATATTGTGACATCGTAGAAATTGCAGGTGCCCCAATAAACTGTGGCTGTATATTGTTGATTGAATGTGTTTCATACTCTGTTGTGCCCTGGGGTAAGAACTGCTTTTGTTTCTAAACAGATCTTTTTAAGCGAAATATAGCCTTCTTCATCAGCCTTGCTTTCTATAACCCATCTTGTGTGTGGATTTTATTTGCATGTAAGAAATCCCATCCCACCCCACCCCACGCAAGCAAGGCAATGATTATCATCACTGCCTGTGGTGGTTTTTGGTGATGAATGTGATCCTAAGAGGAGATGGATTGATCCCAGCATTGTGTAACATCCAACCATGGGGCCGATTGAGATATTACTTACCCTTCCAAGTGGCCCTTCATGTTCGACATACGTGTTGAGAGTGTGTATGCAACCTGGCCCCTCTCCTTGTTACCCCCCTGCAAATCTTCCTAACTGTGCATGTGGGGGTGTGTGTATCTCATTTGCACTGTCCCCTTTATGCTTGCTGCTAAACTTAGGTTTAACAGTCAGTGTAAAGAAGCAGTTTGGACAAATTGTGCTCCCCACCCCCCCACACACAATTAAGAAGACATTGGAGGAAAGCTGTGCACTATTAAACACATGATGCCAGTCAGTCAAGGGTAAGTATCCTTTGATTTTGGCCAAGATTAAACACTTGTATCCCATTGATTGAAATGGGAGTGATTTAAGCAGGTGCTTGAGTTATCCTGTTCTAATCTGTAGGTGATTTCAGGACTTTGGCTAGATTGTACTCAACTGTTTATAATTCCTCTTTCTCATGTTGATGTTATGATTTAAAGAGCATGGAAAAAAAATCTCAGGTGTGTAGGTGGCCTGTGAAAGAGCAAATAATCAGGCAGTAGGCTTTGTCTCTTGATTTTGTTTTGTTTTTGTTGAGTTTGTGCCCAATTTCAGTGATGCCAGATCCTGGAAACCGATTACGTGATGCTCATTTCCTGGTGGGAACTCTGGTGTGCGCATGTTAAAATATTGCACCCACGTCACATACTATTCTCTGAATGCCAACTCCTATGCCACAGGTTCCATCTTGTTTGCCCTCCAGCCATGCTGGCAAGTTCATGGGAGAAAGTGAGTCTTGATTATTTCCATGTAAACTTCATTATTTCCTTGTGGTATTCAGCAGTTACATTTGAGGGTATTTGGTAGTTCAGCTTATTATAGCATCCTAAACAAGGCTGTGTATGATCTGTAATTCTGTAGAAATGAAGAAAAAGAGGGAAATTTGGTACTCAATGCAGCATTTATCTTCCGAAGAGTCTCAGTTTTAAGAAAAAATGCAAGTTGCTAGTCCTTGGTGTGTGTGAGCAATGCCTGTGGAAATCTCCAAGAGCTGATTGGAGGTGGCTGAATAGGATTTCCAGTGGTGAGTGTATAGCTCCTCTGTAACTAATCAAACCAGAATCAGATGAACATCGTAAAAATTGAATTTGTTGTGCGACTCATTGTAGAGTCCCTTCCTACTCTTATTACTAATGAAGAAGTTGCTCAAAGAAAAAATTAGCCTTTATTCTAAGAGGATGGATTTATGTCTTATTTCCCAAATGTCATCTGCATTTTGGTTTCATGTTTATAAAACATCTTTTGGTTTGGAAAATTATTTTATAAATTTAACTGCTGCTCCGTTACGAAAAGCATTTATGGCCCTTCGCTTTCAGTGTATGCCATCGGCCTGGTTGGAGGGGAAATATAATAATACCTCCTTTTATCAAAGAGTTTGTCTATGTGGACTAGGGGTTATTGATGATATCTTTCACTATTTATTTAGTTGTCCCTTCTATGAACATTCTAGGAATCAATTTCTTGCTGGTATACTTAGACTATTGCGTGATAGACCCTTGCCTGTTCAGCTATGCAGTTTGCTTGCGGGTACAGATGTTACTATCACCTATCAAGTAGCAAAGTTTGCCAAAGCCGCAAAAAAGATCCATGCAAAACTCCATAAATCTTAAGGATGAGTGCTTTTATTGGTTATTGTTATATATTTTGTTGTTGTTTTTCTTTTAATGTATTGCAACGACCTATGGTTTTAAGCAAATTGAATTGAATTGAGTTGAATTTGTTGTGCAACATGAGAGAGATTAGGCAAATCTGTCTTTTCTTGGCATAGAATGTTGGCATAGAATTGCAATTTTTGTTTTTAGAGCAGATGCTGTTGGACAATGACAATGATTTGTAGTTATAACCAGTTTGTGGCTACAGTTGGCCGCAAGCTTCAGTAGATTGATTGTGATTAATCCACAAGTTTTAAAATATAAAATTTGACCCCGAATAATTGACATTTCTGGCGCAGGAGAAGATGAGATTTATGTCTCTTGAAGGACTTTCTTTGCTATGTAGGCCACTCCTTGCAGCACGAAGGAAACATATATTTACTTTCCTCCCAATTTCTGTCCAAAGCTAGCAAATGTGTGTGCTTTTCAGACAAAACTACTGTGGTTATTCTTTTAACAACGAAGAGCTAATGCAGCTGAAGCAGAATTGCAACTGGAATCAATGTAAAGACATCTTGGAAAAAAGTTTATTCTACAATACTGATGAATCATGAACTTGTTTTATATTTGGAAATATTGTGATGGTGCTGTCATCCTGTGCACTAGTGCTTCAGCCTTGATTAGATTGATTAGAATGCATTGTTGAGTGATGGGGAGAAAAGTTGCAAGGGTGATCAGGGTTCTAGAAGATGAAAAGTTGGGCATTTCTCAAGAAATGTTGCGCTGAAAGATGTTGACAGGTTCTAAAATACGTACATAACAAACATTTGTCCTCCAAGAATAGGAAAATAAGGGCCTTATCCCCAGTGCTGATGTTTAGTGTTGCAAACATGCCATAAGAACAGCCCCACTGGATCAGGCCATAGGCCCATCTAGTCCAGCTTCCTGTATCTCACAGCGGCCCACCAAATGCCCCATAAGGCATGCTGTGATACTTACCTCCAGGCCAGCTCCTGTGCTGGCTCAGTGCAAGCCTGTGCTGAGCCAGCAGCAGGCGGAGAAGCGATGATCACTGCCCAGAGCTCCTAGTGGCAGATTGGTAAGGCAGGGCAAGGGGAAGGAGTGGGGGGGGGGGGAGGCAGGGCCTGCCACCATATCCTAACCCCCTTCCTGGACTGGGAGACCCAATACAGGTCGTCTCAAATCTTCACCCACTTGATGGCGGGTGCAGATCCAAGGGGACCCATTGGGGCCACGTGGGGATTACACTAGGTAAGGAAACATAAGCTCCCCGTACCCCAAGTAGACCCCGCACTGCTTCCTAACCCCATGTAATGTGGTAGCCATTTTAGCACCGCTGCAGCCCTGGTTGCTGGGGAGCACAGGATTGGGCTGTAAAACGGTGCAGGGGGGGGGTAAAGGGGGTAATTTGTACCCGGGCCTATGGTCAGAAAGGGGACCTGGGAACCCAGAAATTTCCTGGGATCTTACATTTTCCAATCTCACGCAGACTCATTGCCCACACAGATTGCTGGGGGCATTACCATGGATAAATGGCAGCAACTACTGCCACAAGGCCCATGAATACAGGTCCAGCCTATTTATGCACGGATTTTTTTATACACGGATTTGACTCAACACAAATGGCCCCTGCAAATGAGAGAGAATGTGCTGATCTCTGGAGAAGGGGAAAAATGCATCCCTTTTAAAATCTCTTTTATAAACTGAACAGTCCTTTAACAACAGCCTCCTTAATGAGAGAGAGGGCAGCTGGCTGACGATCCATCAATCCTTCTCTCTCCTTCGGACCCCTCCCTTCCCCCAGCACGTGAAAGAAAGGTGATCATTTTGCATTGGTGAAGGTATACAGGTCAACCTGTATTCCTTAACAGTGTCACATCTGGGAGAAAACCAGCCTGCTGCAGTAGCTCTTTGGCTTGTGGATCTGCTTACCATGAAGGTGTGTAGACGAGCTCAGCGACACTGCTGCATAACTGCAGCTGCTGCAGAAGTCAGTTTTAGTGTACACAGGACACTCTCCATTCTAGTGTGACCCTAAGCACAATGAATACTCATCTCCTGCAATGATTTTCTATATTTGAAAGATTTTCGAGAGACTTAGGAGTGTGTTTGGTTTTCGGCATTACTGTATCTAGCTGCCAGTACTGGGCAGGCAGGTAGAGCTGAGCTCTGCATTGGGAAGACAGGTAGACCTGGGTTCCAAAGAATGTTGTAACTTTTCCCTGTCTGTTTTGTCCCCATTCTGCCCACTCCCATTACCACCCCCCCCCACTCTATTTTACCCCTTCCCTCTTTGGGAAGGGGCCCAAAAGAAACTTGTACCCTCTGATAAAATTCCTTTCAGAGGCCCTTGTGTAAAGAAATTACATTACAATAAAAGAGGTTTAGGGTAAACCTAAAGGAGAAAGATGGTGGGGGAGAAGTCATGACGATATAAAAACAGTTTGGTGGTTCAGTAAACTGTCTGAAGTAGATGTGGAATCTCCTTGCTTGAGATATGTTCAAGTGAAGTTAAGACAAGCAGTTGTTAGGTATAGCATGGTCTGTTTTCTTGCATGAATTGTTAATTAGAACAGATAAAACAGCCCAAACCTGGGTTGCTTCAAAGATAAGGCTCTTCAAGCTCCCCCAGTTAAAGTAGCTCTGGTAGGAGAATTAGAGAAGACCTGGGAAGCAGTCACTTATTAGACTGGATGATGTAGGGGCTTGATAGACCCCTGATTTTGCTTGATATATATACTGCCAGCCCAGGCGAACAAATTGCTACATACAAAGCAACTGATTTCAGTGAGGCCAGAGGATCCCAAGAGTAGCAGCCCATGTTGTTCAGAGCAGCATCAGGCAGCTCTACTTTTTGCTTGAGGTCAGGACCCCTTGTCCTTGGCAGCTTCTCCTTCATTATCTCAATTCTAGCCCTGAATGAAGCATCATTAACTCCCCTCCTCCTGTTCTTGGGCCAGTAGACTGGGGCCCCAGTGCTGGCAGGACAGTGGGTTCGCTCTCTGAGTAGGAGATGTCCAAGAACATATCTGCACGATCAAGTCCAGGTGGGGCATCTTCTGGGGAAGTCCAACCATCAGTTTGCATTTGGCTGGCTTCTCTGCTGTTCCTTTTGCTGATTTGTCCCAGTGGCAAAAAAAGGCATAACTTTTTACAACTCAGACTTTATTTCCAATCCTCTTTCCTCTCTCGCTGCCCCCCATGCATACCCTGGAACAGCTCCCATCCTGGCATCTTCCTCGCAGGCAATGATGCAGCGGGTGTTTGCAGGGCAGTTCTCACAATAATAGTTTTCTTAATTTCAAAGTGGAACAGGGACTTCTCTTTTGGTGTGGAGTAACCACAGCTCACTGATGGAGTATGTTTTGCTTGCAAAAGGTCTCGGGTTCAATCCCCAGCATCTCCAACTACGGCTGACCCTGTTACGTGAATGATATGGGCTCCTGTATGAAAGCCAGGAGAGATGCTTTTGGCTAGTGCAGTTACGCCGGGTGGGCCCTGTTACGTGAATGATATGGGCTCCTGTATGAAAGCCAGGAGAGATGCTTTTGGCTAGTGCAGTTACGCCGGGTGGGCCAACATTTTGGCTCAGTAGATCGCAGCTCCATGTGTCCTTTGCAGAGGGACCCCCTAGCAGTGTCATCGCTAAGCTCATGTGGTGATTGTGGCTAGTTTAGATGGCTTTATCAAAAAAAAGGTTAGGCTAGTTCAGTGGTTCTCAAACTTTTGGAGGCCCTAGAGCAGGGATGTCAAACTCGTTTCATACAGAGGGCCAAACAGCATTCATCATGCCTGCTGAGGGCCGGAGATGATGTCATTAGGCAGGAGGTGATGTCATTAAACAGGTCATAACCAAAAATAAGCACTTTTTTCTCACTTAAGAACTCATTAGCTGCAAAAGACAAAAGAGAAAATACGCAAATCTTGATCCTATTTCAAGATATGGGAGAGCCCAATTTTCATGTGGGCTGTCCTTTCAGCAGTAACGCCTCATAAGAACCTCAGCAGTGCTCAGCAGCTGAGAGCCTGAGGGCCGGATAAAAAGCTTCCACGGGCTGCATTTGGCCCCCAGGCCTTATGTTTAGCACCCCTGCCCTGGAGGGTGGTCAACCTGCAACACGCCATGTGCCACTTTTTATATACAGAATCTTGAATGAGCCACTCCCAACTTATTTTAGAGGGACATACTTGGGTCCCACCAGCTCGCATGAACCTCTGCTTGGCTATCTGCACTCTTCCAAGCCTAGTCCCTCCTTTTCTGGGCTTTGTGCCAGGAGAAGCACCATGCATTCACAGCTGTGGAGCCCTGTGTTGGCCAGCACTGCTGTGATAGGCAACTTTATGCATTCCACAGGTTGGCCACCCCTGCCCTAGAGGCTGCTGCCTGATTTATAAATGCCAAAGGAATGTGGGTTATAGTGGCTATTGGGAAGCAGTGCTTCTTCCCCATGTAGCAGGCTGTTTAACCTTTGATGCACACAGCCTAATTACCCAGTCAGTTTTGTGAACCACCAAAAACTAGGTCATGACCAAGTGGTGGGTTCCGGTCCCACAGTTTCAAACTGCTAGGCTAGTTCATACACGGAAATGTTATCAACAGCTGTTGGCCATGATGTGTGATGGGACTCTCCTTATTCAGAAGCAGCAGACGCTGGGAACAAGCGGGAACTGTCCTCCACACCCTCTTTGTGAGCTTCTTGAGGCCTCAGATTTGCCCCTGTTGAAGAGAGAAAGCGGAACTGAATGGATTTTGGCTAAGGTGCTTCTTACCCTTCTTGTATATGGCAGTTGTATTAGACTTGCATTCTGTATATGTCTGCATAGAAGTAAAACCCACTGAGCTCAAAAGGGGTTACTCCCAGGTAAGGGTGTATAAGCTTGCAACCTTACAATCGCAGGTCTTTGGGCAATTGTTACTGAATGGCATCTAACTCTAATGATGGAATATTCTGAAGTGGGTAGAGTTCCCTTATGGTCAGCGCGTGGCTTTTTAACGTTATTGCATTTTTCTCTTGTCCTCTTTGACCAATGATCTTGGGGTGCTATACACACCCCTTCTATTTTTATTCACCCAGTAACTCTGTGAGGTAGGTTAGGCTGTAGGCTGTGCCAGTGCCGGCATTGAGCAGGCAGTTGGACTAGATGATCTCTAAGGTCCGTTCCAGCTCTAACATTCTGTGCAAGGTTGTGGCTGGTGAAGTTCACACTGTAAGCTTTGTGGCTAAGCAGATATTTGACCTTGGATCTTCTTGGCCAAAACCAACATGGTCCAACGTAACCCTGATCCCACACTGGCTCTTGAAGCCGTCTGAGAGTTCCAGCCCCTCCCTTTATCAACAGGGGAATCCGGCAAGTGTTGTCAATGTTCCATTTTCATGGACAGCTACATTTCAGTTTGCTTCCCAAAGCCATTCATCCCCACTAGCTTGTATTTGCTCTTCAGAAAGTATGTTGATGGAGAAAATCCAATGCCCACCCAAACTTTACCGCAGCGACACGTGTCAATAAAAGGAAAAACCTGAACTTGAGACAATCCTTGTTCTCTGTGCAGGACGATCAGAACTTTGTATATTGTCTGATCACCCCACTGAAGCAGATATGTGGAGTACAGAGTTCAGCACCGCTGCAATATCAAGGATTTATTTTTAAGCAAGTATCTAACTCAGTAACTTCTGAACCATGTGCAGCAAGGTGACTTGCAGTACACAATGAGAAAAGAATACAGTTATTTAATGACTAAAGACAGTTGTGGATCCAGAATTCCCATCTGCAGATAGGAGTAGGAGGTTGCTTGCTGTATGTTTCTCTTATCTCTCTGCAGGCAGTATTTGGGTCATTGATGGGGCAATTCTGCTTTATCTCTGCAGTGGTTATGATCAGAGAACTGTATTCAATCTCTCCTGATTCAGAGATGCAACAGAACGATACAATCTCTGTGTGAGTCGGAGTTTGATTGATGGAGTATTCTTCTCAGAATAGCTATTCGTTCATGTGGAAGCACAATGCATAGGCTCTACCCATTCAATTTGTTAATTAAAAATCTCACCCTTGCTTTTGCTCTAGTCTAGAAGTAATGTCTTGGTATGTAAGAGTGAAGAAAATCTGTTTAGTTCAGAGAAAAAAGTGTCTCTGCTATCCAAGTTTAGGAAACACACGCAACAATAGAAGGCTTTGACTCATGTGAATGGTAGGGGCTGAGTGTGTTTTTTCTGCAGAGAGGCTTGTTTCAGTGCCTTGTGTAGTTCTTTGTGACTAGGAGAAGCAGAGCACAATATGCAAAAAAGCATAATGCACATTATGCAAAAAAGCACATTATGCAAAAAAGCATGGGTTGAGCAATTGATGCCACTTGCAGAAATTGGCTTCTCTTAGCACAGATTAGGGCAGGGCTTTTCAAACTGGGGCGTCGCGACACCCCAGCCTGTGGGTCCCCTGCCCCCTCCCCCTGCAGCCTGGCGGCAGGGAGGAGGCAGCGGCGCGATCCCCAGGATCGCGCCGCTCAGGGGGGCTGCAGGGGCTTGGGTACACATACCCAAGCCCCTGCAGCCTCCCGGGGGTGCGGGGAGCCCGGCGCGACCTGCAGCAGGGCTCCTCGCAGCAGTGAAAGTGGATGTGGAGCGATCGCGCTCCACTTCTGCTTTAGTGGAGGCGGGGCTCGATCACTCCGCGTCCACTTTCCCTGCTGTGGGGAGCCCTGTCAGAAGTCGCGCCGGGCTCCCTGCACCGCAAGGAGGCTGCAGGAGTCTTGGGTAAGTGCACCCAAGCCCCTGCAGCCCCCTGAGCTACCTTGCCCCCACCCACGCTGCCTCCTCCCCCTGCCCCTGCAAGGACTTACTAGCTCTCAAACTGTCCCAGAGAGTTAGAGAACCACTGGATTAGGGTATCTATGTTAGGGGAAAACAGAAGGCTGGATTCAAAAAAATTCCAAATGCAATATAGACTTCAGGTACTGGGGTGGGTGGGTGGGCGGGCATCTGTGAAGATGGAAGTGTCTCTGTCTTGTGTCCTTTACTCTTAGTCTTAGTATTAAGTTTAACAGAGTGGGTTGGTGAGCTGGAGATGACACCCAAAGAACCCAAAGCCTTTTCTCCTGTGCCAACCAACCCCTAATCCCCACTGTGGAGAACAAAATAGCTTTGTGGGGATTTGCTGTCCCCACAGCTGCCTGTCTTTGCATTGTGGACAGGCTGAGGAAGGGCTAGAAAAGTCCCAATTCTAAGTGCTTAGAAATGTGATGTTGTTGCATAGCGTTTTTAAAAAATTATTTTAAAGGAGTCGTAAATGCAGATTTATGATAGAACAAATAGGTGTAATCAGTAAATTGTAAAATAGTGTGCATCTTAATAGCATTAATAAAATGCATATGACAAATTGCAGGCCATATCAAAGTCAACTTGGTCAGATTAAAGTCCTTACCGATGCTGTCAGTATCTCTGTTGGGTGTATTAATACTAATCATTAGCAAGTCACCGTTGCTTTCATGTGGTAGAAAGGCAGCTTGGAAATTCTGGGAGCGAATTTAGACTTTTCTGCTGTCTCCTGAAGAGCTCTAGGGAATCAGCAGGCAAGAGAATGTTACATGAACACAAATTTGCTCCCCTGATTAATTAGGAGCAGTGTTCTGATTGATCACAAGGGTTTTAATTGATTGCTTAACTAAATGTTTTGGTCTTAATCCTTAAGTGATTAAACGAGCTAATGGGCTGAATATGATGCCAAAGGCACAAATTCATTTGCTCCCTTTTAAAATGGTTATTTTCTTCCTATGTTGATAATGCTTCTATAACTCCTGTGATTCAGGACGAAACAATATCACAATGAACTGTCCTATAACATAGCACTTTTTGTTTTGTCTTGCAATTGAAGTTTGAATGTTTCCAGGAACCAGCCTTCAGCATATCTCCATCATTCTACTGCCCTCTTCATGCTTACATTTCTCTCACCCCCCCCTCCACCCTCTGACGTATATTTAAAAAAGAAAAAGTGTTTTTGAAATGTAAGAGACTTCAGGAGCAGAAGGAGCTTGTAATGGTAAGTATGAGACCCTAACCTTGGCAGTCATTAAAAGTAGACCAAATAGATGTGCATCGATGGTGGGTTACATTTAATGAGCCCTGTCTCCCTGGGTTGACTTAATGGGTCTCCTGACTGCCTGCTCTGGAAGAGTACCGTTTCAGTTGGGCATCCCAACAGGGGCCGTCTGCCCACAATAACTGAAAGAGCCAGGATCCTAGGTAAACATTGGAAGGGGGGTGGGAGAGAAAGAGAAGCACCCAAACCACTTCCTGCCAGACTCCCCAAAGAGACATTCCTTTCTCTGCTCCGTTTAGACAAGTTGAGAAACAAATGTCAGGAGGGGGGGGGCGTGGGGAGGTGGTGCTGCGGGCAAGAGAAGGAATGAGTTTGCCAGATGGGCCTAGGGCAGCATACTCCTCAGTAGTCAGTTCTCTGACTGTGTTTGGCTGTTCATTTGCCTAGGCAGCAGGGCTTCGAAAGCCGGTTTCTGCTTGGAATATGCTACTAGCTGCAGACTTGGCAGGGGAGGAGATTACATTGAGAATTTGATGCAGGGCCAAGTTGTTTGGTTCATGGCAGTGAGGGCCTGGGCATCCTGGGTACAGAAAGAGAAAGGTGGCCTTGGATGCACTAGACAATAGTAGTTTGAGCAGTGTGTTAACAAATCTCAGCAGTTTGTCCCTTTTTTTTTTACCCCCCCCCCCGCTCACAAAGCTTCAGCATTTCTCTATGTCTATCGCCTGTCGTACCACTTTGCATAATCCATTTATTGGAAATATCACTGGTCAAGATGTCATTGCCAGTTACTTCTGGGTTGAGAGGCCAGATGCGACATGACAAATGCCAGTAAAAGGCTCTGGGTGGACAACTTTCTAGAGTGTGTGCAAAGCATGCTTTGGAGCTCTTCCTGCCGAGCCAAGGTTCCTACCGATGTTTGTTGCGTCACGTTGCTTGTCTTACTGCTGGACAGCGGATCCCTGGGGGTCCCACAAGTATCACCAGGCACCTCAAATAACAGTGGTGGTACCTGTACCACTGGTTGAGAAACGCTGTTCTAGCCCTCATGTTGATTGGGACAAACACATCTGAAAATACCTTGGCAATATAAAATATATAACGCATCACCTCCCCCCTCCAATGCTACCAGACAATCTGGATAGAGATTGTAGTAACCACAGTGGGGTGGGTGTGTAACGCTGCATAGGTGTGATTGATGGCTGGGTGGGCTAACTGACAAACAATCTTTACAGATTTCTCCTCTTAAATCCACACGTTTTTCATGAGTTCCAGTTCTTTATTCTCAAGCTAACTGCCTGCCCCAACTTAAAATGTACTACTGTTTTGAAAAAAAAGCAGCCATATGAAGGCACTGCACCTGCTCAGATCTCATTTCTGGACCCATAGACTGGACTGGGGGGAGTGTCAGAGAGGCTTCTCTCCAAAAATTCATAGTGTTTAAATGTGGTTTCCCCCCTTTTTTGTTGTTGAATGAACTGTTATTGTATGTTAGTCACTTTGAGCACTTTGTTCTGAAACGGAAAGAGGAGATACAAATCTCAGAATAAATCAATGAAACCTGCAACTTTCCCCCTAGCAAATGTCTGCAGATCCTCTGGATAAGTCTGGCTTATGCTAAGGGCCCTTCCGGGCAATGGAAAAACAAACAAAACAAGCATTAGATTTTTATCCTTAGTTCTAGACTGGTCCTAATTCACATTATAAGTGTAGGGTTCAGAATAGAGAAAGGAGGCAATCCTATGCTGCTCTTTGCAGTGGGGTGTGTGCGGGCTAAACGGAGCTAGATGAATGCTCCAACACTGGTTTGGAATGACAGAGGCACACAACAAGTAAGGAATCTTTTTTTTAAACCCACTTCTGCCCGGCCCACAGGTGTACTCATTTGGTCCCTGTTGCATATATGCAACATTGGGCAGAGAGAGCTTAAGCCAAATAAAGTACCTTAGAACAGTGGTTCTGACACATTTAGCACTAGGACCCACTTTTTAGAATGAGAATCTGTCAGGACCCACCGGAAGTGATGTCATGACCAGAAATGACATCATCAAGCAGGAACATTTGTAGGAAGCTGCAATCCTACCCACATTTACCCAGGAGTAAGTCCCATTTGCTATCATTGTTAGAAGAATATACATAGTAGCTTGTTAAAAGTACAGGTCTGTAAATTTCCCCAAATGCAGTCACATGCCATGGTAGCATCAAGTCTAATATATTAAAAATAAAATATTGAAATGAATGGGGACCCACCTGAAATTGGCACAAACACTGTTTGTGTTTCTCAAACAGTTCCCGACCCACTGTTTGAGAAACACTGCCATAGAACATTGGGTGCTTTGGGGTGGGGCAGCTGTGGCGGCAGAGCAGAGGTATATGAAGCTGATTTATCCAGGATTGGTCAGCTGGTTCATAATCTAGCACATTGTTTTCTCCTCTGACTGCCACAGCTCTCCAGGATTCCAGGCAAGGGTCTTTTTGAGTCCTTTCTGGAGGAGCCCAGAATTAAACCTGGACCTCCTAGAGCTAAAATGTACTCTACCACTGAGCTTGCAGCCCCATCCCTCATGAGTGTGAAAACCTGCTGCTTTTTAAAAATCTTGTGATGAAACTTGATGTAATGTGAGAGATCTGTAATCAGATCTCTTTTTCACAGCTCTCTAATCAGATCTTTTTCCCCCTCCCTCTCTCCTTCTTCACAAGTGAAGAGTGGGGAATTTAGTGGAAAGGCACTGGGGGAAGGCTTTGAACAATTTTCCCCACACCAGTTTCCTGGTGTAAGTTCATTCCCCCCACCCACCCATCAGGGTGTTACCTATGGGGGAAACAGCTACATCTTGGATGTTGCCCTGCCCACCCCATCTGTGGCTGATAGCAGTGTTGAGGGCAACTGAGGAGAAACAGTATGAAGGGGAGAGTTGACCTCCTCTGGCATCAGCCTCTCCTGATTCCGCACAGCTGCTTTTAAAGTACAGGCGAACGTCACTTTGCAGTGTTCTGACCAGCGATGGGCCGCGTATGCAACGGTTCATGCAGCCCGTTACTGATCGGTGTCCCCCTTCCCAAGCCTCTGGAACCAAGGGAATATGTTCCCCTCACCTCTGGAGGCTTGTCTGAGCGCCACAGAGGCAGCGCATGTCTGTGTGCTGCCTCTGCGAGGCCCAGAATGGCCTTTTCAGCTCAAAAATCTCAACTTCCGGCTTCCTCAGGAAACCGGAAGAGATTTTTTTTTTTTGCCTTATAAGGGATTCTGAGGTCTGGGGAAACCTCTGGAGGGCTTCTTCAGGCCCCCAGGTCTCAGAATGCCTTAGGCAAAAAAAGTCACTCTGGTTTCCTCAGGCCTCTTTGAGGCTCAGAAAAACCTCCAGAGGTGAGGGGAGCATGGCTCCCCTCAGCTTTGGAGGCTTAAATCAGGTGACATCATTTAATGTCCCACATGGGAACGCATCCTCACTGTTAAGCAAAGCACAGCTGTATAAAGAAAAAGCATTGGGAGATCCCATCATGGCTCCCCTATATTTCTTCTAGTTTTTTCAGTGTGTTCCTGTGCTGTGGTTCAAATAACAGCAGTGGTGTTCTAGCTTTTTATTAGAGCCAGGGGAGGGGGAAATCTCAAAGTAATATGATTGCTTTCAGGATTTTTCTTCAAAAAATGGACGTTGAGCAAAAAAAAAAAATATTGTAAACAGTCAGGGTAGGGAGAGAGAAGAAGGATGTTGCTGGACAAGTTGAAGTCTGCCATCTGAAGCATTCTTAAACTGAAATTGAGATGGGTGTTGTGCCAAGTGGCATAGGTTAGGTTGTGCTTGTTGCGAAAAGATCTCGGGTTGCTGGGAGGAAGGAGCCAGGGCTACTCTGTTTATTTGAAAATGCAAAAGTCAGTAGGTGTTCAGACCTGTCTCTAGCAACTGTTGTGCTCAGCATGTGTTGGGGGAAAGCAGAGTGAAGGCAACTTTTAAAAAATGGCACAGATTTGGTGGGCAGAGGAAGTTGTCACTCCTCACTTGTATATCACACAAGGTGTCCGTGATACCTGCTCAACCACATTCCATTCCGGATTTGCAATAGGAAGCTTCCTGATGCCATAGGAAGCTTCTTGATGTCAGATCATTGGGCCATCTAGCTCAGTCCTGTCAATGCTCTCCAGGTTTTCAGGCAGAAATTGTTTCTTAGTCCTACCTGGACTGTCAGCGATTGAACTTGGGATCTTCTGCATGCAAAACGGGTACCCTGCCACTGAGTTACAGTTCCGTTTGTACCAAGGAAGGGATTGTATTGTCTCAGCAGTAAAAGTATGCTGAGGAAACGCCGTGTTCATGTAATGGGACTATTGCCTCCGGGGAGATGCTTCAAACAGTGTTGATATGGGGAGGGAGTGGGTAGCAGCAGTGTTGTTTTGCTTGGTTTAAAAAAAAAACAAAAAAAAAAACCCATACCACTGATACTTGTGCACTTGCATTCTACACAGGACCCACAATTACTATGAGCATGCAACCGACAGCCAGTTTCTCATTTTCCCAGGTACAGTGGATTGGTTGGTTGGTTGGCAACCTTCAGTCTCGAAAGACTAGGGTATAAGCCTACAGCACCCGGTATTCCCAGGCAGACTCCCATCCAAGTACTAACCAGGCCTGACTCTGCTTAGCTTCCGAGATCAGTGGATTATAGTGCTTTGAACACTTGGTAAATGCAGATATCCCCCCTAGAGAAGTGCAGCCTTGAAGGAGGATGGAAAGATAGCCCAGCTGAGAAAAGCATGTGCGCTCATTACGCAATAAACTGGTTAGAGAGGCCCTGAAAAGGACCTTCCTGAGTGATGTGCAGATCAGTCCTGTGATTCTTAACTCTGAGGGCCCACTGCGTTCAGTCATGTTTACTCCCAGGTACATGGAACTGCAACTTTAGTCCTCAGTCAAGCAGTGGTAAGGTTTTTCCCATTTGGTGAGCAACTGCTCAAGTGTTATACTTTTTAACAAGGCTGCTTGGTTGTAAATGTCCAGTGTGTGGGCAGGTAGGGCCTGGATCCAGAGGGGCAAAGGGCATGGCCAGCCACATCTCTCCTCTGAATTTCTCAAGAATAGTTTTAGCACATGGAATTAATCGCACAACTCCTCAAGCATTCGGTGTCTGTGGAAGATGTACTTCAAGCTGGGATCAGACTGAGAGATGAAGCTCATGGATTGTGAAGGGGAGAATGTGCACAGTCACAGAGAGACATAGTGGAATTTGCCATCCGTTTATGAATGAGCAGGCACAATCGCTAGTGCCTGCAGCTGTATGTTTTATCAGTTCTTTTGAGTTGGTACATGGAATGTTTAATTCACCTCATCTCTCTGTACCCCCTCTCTCTCCGCACCACTGATTCCATATAAAGCTTCTTAGGCCCTGTGAGATTTCTTCCTCACCTTATCCCTTTGCTGTCCAAGCTTCCTAACCTGTACTGTCCCTTTACTCTATGAAAATCTTGCCTACCAGCTAGATCTCCATTCCACTTCTTCACAGTGGCTATGGTGAAAATATACTCTGCCATTTGGGTCATTCCGTCCCATCTGGGATAGAAAATCAGGGCTATCATTAAGGGCTAGTTGTGAACTTCACTTTGGCTTGACTAGCATCTAAGACTTTTGTCTGGAACAAGCGTCTTGTGAATCTCAAGGTTCTTATTTTTTTCTTTAAAATTAAAACAAGTTTCTAGTCCTTACAGTTGTGAATATCTGCCTAATGAAGTCTGAAAGTCAACAGTTTTGTGAGCAGCATACATGATCATGGCGATAACTTTATTTGCTTACTTTTTATAAGGTGTGGGGCATCTGTGGTATGTGTTAGGATTTTTTAAAATCCTTACTGTCTCCTGAACAAAACCTTAGTACCAGTTCCCACAATTCGCCAAGAATAAAAAAATGTTCAACTGACCTACAGATATGTTGGACTCTGAGTGAGATTTAGTCTAGAGAGAGAGGAAAAAAATATAGTGACGGGGAAATCAGCATTATAACATGTCAAGTTAAGCCTCTGTTAAGACTCCTCCCATTACAAAATTCTTACAAGGAAATGTGCAATCTTCAGCATAAAGCATATGTAATGTGCACTCTTTGCCCTTGGCTATCTATTGCATATGCATGTGCTGGGAAGCCTCATATCCTGTTTTTGGGTTTTTTTGTTAAAAAAAGCACTCAGGCCTAGTTCATGCATGTACAGGTTGAGCCTATTTTACTGCAGATTTTCCATCTGGAGGGTGGAGGGTTCAACCTGAACCCCCCACAGGTGACCAGAGCGGTGCTCTGGTTGCCTCTGAAGGGTTTTCTGAAGCCCGCAGAGTCTGTGCACATCTGCCCATGGCCTCTGCAAGCTTCAGAATGGCCTCAGAGCACAAAAAAGTGCTCTGGTTTCCCTGGGGAAACTGAAAGTGACCTTTTGCCTTTATAAGGCATTCCAAGGCCCAGGAAAGACCCTGGAGGGTTTCCCTGGGTCTTGGAATGCCTTATAAGAGCAAAAGGTCCAGTTTCCCCAGGGAAACCAAAAGTCACTTTTTTGTTCTCTGGAGCCATTCTGAAGCTTGCAGATGCCATGGGCAGATGTGCACAGCCTCTGTGGGCTTCAGAAAACCCTCTAGAGGTGACCAGAGCTGGTCAGCTTCAGAGGGCTTAAAGGTGCCAAAACACAAACTTCATTATCCATGGTTTTGGTATCTGCGGGGGTCTGAGAACAGATCCCTCATGGTTACCAAGGCATCACCTATATGTTCATTGTCCTTTGGTGCTTCAGTACCAAGTAGTGTTTGCATGTATGAACTGGTCATTGCAGATCTAAAGTGGCACAACTGAAGTTTCATCTCACCTCAAACATGGTTTCAATGATGTCAGTTTACATATTAATTTGCCAGCCCAAGCATCATCTATAGACTGATCAAGTGATGTACATGCTTGGGTGAAATAATCCTTTGAAATTAGACAAGGAGCTGAGTTGGCCTGATTACACAATTAACCCAAGTAGTGACTTGGCTACTGGTATTTCTAGGTTTGCCAATAAGCAGCATCTACTTTGAGAGATGATTCTCATCACATATCTGTCTGTGTGTCCTGTCTGTCCCGTCCCCCCCAATCTCTTGGAGCATTAAAAATTGTACTAGATTTTAACAGTTGAGGGTAGTGGTTCTCAGACTTCTTACTGCTGCGTAGGCCACAATAGTTGCACTGTGCCCCAGCAAGTCTTGCAGCTTTTGGGTCCACAAGGCATTCTGGGGTGCAATGTGACCATTGAACTGGTTTGCACACCGGCACTATCCAGAAGCTGCAAGGCATTCTAGGTTGTGAGGTGGCCCAGAATGCTTTGCATCTTCCAGGTTGCACTGGCCTCACAACCTACTGAAAATTGGGTCACGACCCATTTGTGGGTTGTAACTCAGTTTGACGACCACTGCTTTCAGGTCATGTGCGGCTGCATCCTCTGCTATCTTGTAAGTGACTCTGGGGCGGGGGGGGGAGCATGTCTCTTAAAACATGTAGTGCACTTAAAAAAAAAATAGTTTAATGCATGCTGCCATTCTAGTATTGTCACCAACTTATTTATTTGTGTGGCGTTTGATTTTTATTGCCGTTGCTAGTATTTCATTGACCAGTTTGCTTCTGTTACTTTATTGTATGTTCTTAAACTTTTAAAGTTGCTTAGTATGGTATTTATGGAAAAGTGGGATTGAAATTAAAAAGTGACATGGGGTGGTACAGCATATACTTTGGGGAGACTCTTGCTGGAAGGAGAATAGGTACAGAATATCTTCCCTAGCAACTACTCACATTTCTTGAAGAATCTTTCCCTCTCCCCATCTTGAATTTAACAACTACAATCCTTGTGAGATTCAGACATCAATTTTATCAAGGCTTGTGTAGCATTCTGGGTTCACAAGTGCATGTATGTATGTTTAAAATTGAGAAAACTGGAGAGGATTCAGCAAAGAATTCTTGGAAATGACTCAAGGTCTGGGTGGGGAGTTTGTTTGCCCAGGGGGTTTATCTGTATGAAAATTGACACTTAAAGGAATGACTTTGGATTTAGTAATGCATACCACTAGTTATTGCATTGCAAGTCTGTCCGTAGTTACTATAACTTCAGACCAACGATGGATCCTTGGTACTTCCATTGATAGAGCACTTTGGGGATCAGGCTAAGCATATATGTGTTTAATATATCTTTATCACGTTTTCATAATTTATGGTCTGTGAGTGTCTTCTGGTTGTAAGTGGTTGATCTACTCTGCTAGAACTCTGACAGCTCATTGTGACATCACTGACTTGGATGCTTTGATGTCACAGCAGTCTAAGGTCAATGAGTTGCTTTTGGCAAATTTAAACTGTATTGTTGCCTAAGTCAGTGCAAACACAAATTACTTGAGCTGTTTCAGTGAAGACAGATGGGTAACAGTTGCTTCTTTTCTGTGTGATGTGTTTGGGCCATGATGCAAATGAACCACATTTCATAGCTGTTCACAATTACCTTTTGCCTGGTGAAAGCTTCTGTGCTGTAGGTTACAGAGACGGTGCTGGCCTAGGGAGAACCAGGTTCAAATCCTTGCTTAACCATGAAGCTCATGGTGGTTTGGGGCCAGAAACCATCTTTCTGGCTAACCCACCTGAGAGCCCTTTGAATGCCTCTCCCCCCCCCCCCCCCATGGACAAGGAAAAAGAAAAGAAAATGTGATAAAGATAATAACAATATTATCCAGGGGTTGGAAATTTACCTGCCAACATGCATAGTGCAAGACTCTTGGATGGTGTTTAGTCTCAGGGTCTGGCATGAGGGCATTGATGTAGCCTTCTTTGCTGAACTAAACTGGGCTAGGCATGTTGATCAGAAGCTAAGCAGGTCCAAACCTGGTTAGTACTTGGATGGGAGACCACCTGGGAATACGAGGTGCTGTAGGCTATAGTCTTTCGAGACTGAAGGTTGCCAACCAACCAACCAATAGGCATGTTGAGAGTCTGGATGAGAGGCTGCGTGGGATTCCTGCATATAATACTTTGAGTTCTATCTTGATAGAGAGATGGGGTAGAAGTGCAAGTACATGTATATGGATGCATGAGATTTTTGATTATTAACAGTCCCTTTAAAAAAGTAAACATATATTGTATTTTATATTTATTGACTTTTTGTAAGCCGCTTTGAATGCCCACTTGGGAGATAAAGGTGGATATAAATTAGTGAATAAATAGATAATAAATGGCTTCCTGTCCTAAGAGGGCTTAAAATCTAAAAAAAGTGCAGACGAACACTAGCAAACATGCACTAGAAAAGACATTTTGCTGGGGCAAAGAGGGATAGTTACGCTCCCCCTTTGCACCAATTGAAAAAGTGCATCTTTGCCCTTGTAGCATACATTTCTACAACTAAATCACCCAGAATGGAATCTTAGTACCACTTCTAACATGACAAGAACTAGTGGTACATTTACATTCTGAAAGGGGGTGGAGGGGGGAAGAACCAACTTTCTCACAGTTGATTGCTTGGAGGCTATGGTTAGTCACCGCAGGCGAGTAGGCGAATGGCTATTTACAAGTTTGATTGAATGGGAACTCTGACATTGCCCTTCAGATCAGTCACAAATGACTTTCCATTGAGTTTTAAGGCAAAAGTGGAAATTCCATGATGTTGCTGAGCCCAGAGGTGTTCCTTTGATAACATCTCAATCTTTGTCAGGCGAAGGGAAGCTGGTTAGACCCGAGGTCACTGCAGTTGAGGAAATTGTAGCCCTGTGGTCCATTTTCACTTGGTTTTGTAGTACAGCTTTTAACAGGGCAATGCCGCTCTGAATCTTAATTGGAAGAATTTATTCCAGTCAGCTTAGATTGGAACAGTTTTTGCAATTTTTTTTTTTAAAGGAAAGGGCTCCTGGACCATAAACAAGAGGGCAGAGCGGTTAATGGCAAAGCTGCAGCTTGCCTGTGCTTGGAAGATGACTGATATCATTCATAGTCCAGGGAAAGGGGGGAGGAGAGAGAGAACACAACAGTTGCCATAGAATGTCAGCTGGAAGGGGCCACGTATCAGGGTGGGATCAACATGCTAAGTAGGCTGTGAAAAGAAAAGAAAAAGGCTGTGCGTATTTCCCATAGCATTGCCCGGCTTCCAAGAATTCATGCCAAGCTGGAGAATCTGTAGCAGCCCGTGTAGGAGAAGGGGCTTCTAGGGGAACTTCTGTCCCTCCTTTGGCTGTGCAACTGGGAAAGTTAAGTGGAAAAGGCTGACTTTGTATCCTCTCTTTCTTGCAAGAGCACAGATTTGGTGCTGTTGGAGCAGGGGATAACAATAGAACAGGGAAGGAGGTCATCCTTAGAACCCTTTTGAACTAGGTGTGAGGGAGAGTAGATAGATGAGCCATGGTGGTATAATGCCTGTAGTGTTGGATGAGGCCCTGAGAGAGCTGAGTTCAATCCCCACTCAGTCGTGAGTGTTACTGGGCTGATTTGGGCCTGTCCCTGGGTTATATCCACCTAGCAGTGTGTGCTCTCTCGCAGTTGAAGAAGAGAGGAGGAGGCATAATTTTTGCTTATTTTGCTTATCCTGTACCCTACACACCACCACCACCACCACCACCCCCAGTTTGTTTTTCAGGGGATGCAGGGAATAGGAGAAGTAAGAAGGAATTGACAAAACTACCTTCCCTTCTTTCATGAATGTGAGAAGAAGGTGGTCAGCACCTGCTTTTGGATATAGCCCACTTTCTGACAGCCGAACTTCTCTCACTGGGAATATCAGAGGGACATAATTTGTGTCCCTGAACTCCTTGGAGGTATGATTGCAAAAAAGAATAAATATGGAAGTGCCTGAGACGAAAAGTGACAAGAGACAATCAGTAAAGAATGCAGTAGCCATACTGCTCCTAGACCCTTTCCTGATGTAAAGGGACTCGGGTCTGGTTAGTACTTGGATGGGAGACCGCCTGGGAATACCGGGTGCTGTAGGCTTATACCATAGTCTTTCGAGACTGAAGGTTGCCAACCGGTACTGCAAAACAAGTCAGGGGAAGGTTCAAGGTTGCAAAGAAAAAGAAAGATCTTCTAAATTATTAGCCTGCATCTCAACTGGTCGCTGCGTTAGCCATTTGGCTCGCACAGACAAATGGGGGGGGGGAAGGGCCAGCTCATCCATGAACCCAACTGCAGCAGTCATTTCAGGCAGCAGGATATTGGGAGGTGCTCATCTCTGTCTGCCTACTTGCCTCCACGGCTGCTTCTCCTTCTTCCTGGGTTACGAAAGGAAGACGGGTATAGAGAGGAAGAGGAAATACAGAGGAGAGGAGAGTGCTGAGCTAGGACATTGGAGAGTGGATGGAGCAATTGTTGGCACGTCATCATATAAGGAAGGGCAGCATTTGGGGCCATCCAGGCATTAGGCGGTCCTGGGCTGACTCGGAAGAGACTTGACCCCGCAGCTTTCCTGCCTGAGTCAGTTCATATTTGCTGCAGACAATCAGGTGGGATTATTTATACGTCTGCAGTAGGCATAGTCTTGGCCAGTGGTTCCCAAACTTATTTGACTGGTGGCTCCCTTGACCTATTGGGCGATTGGCTGCAGCTCCCCATCAGGGCTACAACCCTATGCATTGTATGGGGCGATTGGTTTTTTGCTAAGATTCCCTGGCTTCCCTGGATGGTTTCTGTGGCTCCCTAGCAGTTTGGGAACCACTGGCCTTGGCTATAGAGCAAGGAAACTCAAGGGATACCCATGAGCTTCTTGATATAGCTGAAAGCTGCAGTCATAGGAAAGAGACTGATAAAGATGTTACTTTCTGGGTGTCATCTTTTCTTCCTCTTTTCAGATTGGCATAATTTCTACTCCTTTCTCAGCCTCTTTGGGCATTGCTGCACCTTTTTCCCATCAAGCCTTCTACAGCTTACCATGACCCTGTAAAGTAGACCTGCATTATTATTGAAACCATCATCTGCAATGAAAGTGCTGAGGTTGAAGGAGAATGCCTTGTTTAAGGACCCCTAGGGCCCAATCCTATCCAAATTTCCAACGCTGATGCATTCACAGTGTAGCTCCAAAGTAAGGGAACAAATGTTCCCTTACCTTGAGGAGGTCTTCATGACTGCCCCACCACCACAGGATGTCACGCACACCCCAGTTGCATCAGTGACAGAAAAGTTGGACAGGATAGGGCCCTAAATCAGTTCACAATAAATGATTCAAACCAGAGACTTGTTGGTTCACAGCTCTCCTCTTACACTCTATTTTGCTGCCTCTTTATTTCAGTGTTTGCTAGATTTTAACACTTGTGCAGAATATAATGCAGTTGCATTAAGTAATCTGATAGCTAAGTGTAGTACAGAACAGAGAAGTATCATGGTCCTCACCTAGAGGTAATATTTTATTAAAATGCTATATGAATGCTAAGTGCTTAAAACAGCTTCACATACACCTATTCTTACAACAGCCCTGTAAGGAAGGCTGGGATTAGTGTTGCTGCATTAGGGTGAGGGCTTAAACAGTGAGAGAGTGACTTGTTGAAGGCCACCCACTAAGTTTCTTGCTCAGCTGAGGCTTGATGAGGGGGGATGGTGGTGGTAGTGCAACATGCCTTTCACCAATTCAGTGCACTAACTCTCTTGGAAGCCGTGCTCTTGCCCTGGAAGCTCTTCTCCCTAATTCCAGATGTGGAAAGGAGAAGGTGCTGGTTGCAGTACTCGGTGGCGGGAGAAAGGAACCCCTCGCATGTTCAAAGGCGCACTGTTTATTCCTCCTTATTAAAATTGCAAATTGGCTAAAATGTAGTCCCATCCAGGCACAAATTAAGTCATGGCCAGAGATATTCCCCCATCCTTCCAAACTTTACTGGCTGTTAAAGCCAGGAATCTCTGCAGCAGCCACTACTGCCTCTGTGTGGCCTTCCTTCTGACGCAAGCAGCACGTCTGCCCAGGCCCAGCTGCGGGGTCCAGAGCCTGGGCTGTGAGGTCCCTGCGGTGCACTTGGTTGCCTTCACGTTGGGAGGGAGATGAGCTAATTCAGCAAAAACGTGCCCGTCCATTTGGGGAAACTGTTTGCAGTGCCGAGAATGAATACATTTGTTCCTGAAAGCAGAGTCATCCATGTGCGATTGCAACACCCTGGCTGTGTTTCCAATTAATCTGCCTGATCCATTCTGGGAGCTTCCAAAATGCATTTTGCCTTAGCAGGGGGGATGTGCTGGCGCAAGGTTGGTTTTGGAAAGCCAGTTGAAGTGCGCACGGGGCTGGCAGAGTGGACGGCACAGCCTCGACATGTTGGATCGGCACAGCCTAATAACGTATTTTCTTTCCTCCCAGGATGTGCGTCACTGCGGCACCCTTTGGCAAGGGGCATGGCAGGACGAGTAGTGCCGATGCAACAAGTGCCGACAGCAAGTTTGGCAGTATCCACCTGCCTGCCATGGGAAATGCTGAAACCCTTGGATGTGCACTGCAAATTGATGCATGCTTTTGTCTTGGAAACATGTAGACACTGAACTTGGCTGAGCTTCCTATAGGCTGGAATGTGGGTTTGCTCTAAGGGCTGCTCCACACCGTACTGTTTGTTGGCAGGGCTCTGAGGACCTGTGTTATACTTAGCATCAGTGAGTAGAGGAGCGATGTGTTACAAAAACATGCTGATGTCTCCCCTCCATAACACATAGTGCAAATGAACGAGCATCCTGATATCATTACACTGTAGTATTCACCTAGTGCCAACATTCAGTCTTGCTGAAGGTACTCTCTCTAACCCAGAACAGTCCCCAAATCACAAATCCAAGGCATTGAGCTAAGTTTAATCAGTCATGATGGATGTGCACTCTGTACATGTTCAGAAGTACCCTGCCGTGCAGACAGAGAGGTCAGCTGATGCAAGGTACTGCACATTTGTCCTCTGGAACTTAACAGTAGTTTTTGGAATGAATGTGGAGCTTGGTGCTGATGGGCACTTCAGAAACTGGGCCTTGCTTATTCTTGTTATGAACATGACCAGGCCACGTAAGGGTGGTCAGCTTTTGAAATCAAAGATTCTGGGATCTGGGTGGAGCTTAGAGGTGGAGCCTGGTGGTTTTAGACAAAATTGGGAGGCAAGCCTAGTGGGTTTGAACAGGTCTCAATGGAGAGCCTAGCATAATTTCAGGCTGTGCTTATATTAAAACAAATGGAGGCCATTGTATTAGTGAATGTACATCACTACAAATCCCCAGGCACAGTGAGATCTGCAGAGGTGGCCTTGCTACATGCTTGTCAGTGGCACCTGCTGCAGGACTGTCCTAGCCTTGCCACCATGTCTCTGGAACTCTTTATAATAGAACCTCTGCCTCTGCCCCACTTGGCTTTTGGAAGTAAGGAAAGCCTTTTTTTCTTTTTCGAGCACTTGGTGTTTGAGTAGATTTTGAAATTACAACTGTACAGTACTGTTACTTGATAGTGGACTGGGTTTTTTCCTTTGTCAAAAGGGAGCGTTTAGATTTTATTTCATCAAGTGTTACATGTATTTCTAAGTAGTAAGGAGTTAGCTTAATATATAAATGAATAAGTACATAGCTTCTGGGGGATAGCCATAGTTACAGAAAAGAGGTTCATGGGCAGATCCCCTGCTGGGATCAGACTTGCTCATTCACTCACTCCCAGGTACACACACATGTGGGTGGCTACTTTTAAATGGTCAGTTGCTGTCATGTGCAAAACTTGACAGTTTGCACATAGGGTGCCAGTGACGTGAAAGGCAATCTGATTTTTCAGAACTGCTACCTGCTTAGGACAACATTTACACAACAGCAAAGGTGTGGGTTTTTCATATTGGAAGATCCCAGATGTTCCTGGCATCCCTACATTCATGCTTCCCATTCAAGTCTTTGACGTGCTCTATATGCAGCCGTCAACCCGAAAACATTACCTTTTATTCATTGTCCCAAAACTGTGTTGCGCCTCACCACCTGCTGTGCTGTGCTCTGCGGAGCTGAAGTCCTTCCACTAATAAATGCTGGCATGCTTATAGTGCATGTGTAGATACCACCATGGCCAGCTCTCTTCTTTTTCTTCAGGACAGAAGCTTATCTGGTTCCTTTACAGGAGAGGCTGGGTAAGTGTGAAATAAAGGGAAGAGACAAAGGTTCAATTTGTAACTTTGCTGTGGTATAGAAATACTGTTGGCTGACTGAGCAAGCCAGTGACCCAGTCAGCAGGGAGGGAATGTGCACTATCAAGCCAAATAAACAAACTCCCCCCCCTTCCCCACCCTAACAACTTTGCAGCTGGTCTGATTTTTGCAGGTCCATCTGCCAAGAAACAGCAATTGTTGGCAACTGTTTTGTCATTTTATGGACAGGGAGGGGGCTTCCCTAACCCTTTTCAGTGTTGGAATAAATGTCCAATTTATAGCATAGGTTACAAAGCACAGTGGAAGGTCATGTTGTACTTAATCTCTCTCTCACTCTGAATGGTTGTGGAAGCCCTTCCCGCCCCAGTGGGCTAAGGATTGCAAAAGCTAGTTCGAGGGCCTAAAGCTGGACATTCCATTTGTCTCCCATGCTGTGTCCTATGCAAACAAAGGCTGAAATTGGATCTGGAGTGTCCCTGCTGGGAGCGTTTCCACAGCGCCAGACTAAAAGGCAAAGGCTCTCATGGAGACTCCTTCCAAGTTAGTGAGCCTCACCCTTGCCTCGAATCACAGAGGGTGAAGGAGAGAGTGGTGCTGGCTGAGGTGGAAGTGTTGCAGGCTAGCACAGTTGCTCCTGGAGGTGTGCTGGCAGAGCTGCCCTTGATGTGATTACAGTCGAGATGGTGATCCCAGATATTATATGAAATGGGAATCCTGTAATCCAAACACCAGGCTGCAGGTTTACCTTCCCCACAGCACTTGGGTGGAATGAGGTGGCAGAACAGAATGTACCTGTTGGGGCTGCAGGCAGAGGCATCACATCTTTGAAAGATTCCATGTGAAACCACGTCTGGCTTGCAGTGCAGGGCTGTGTGTAGCACCGATTAGTTGGTGCTTGTTTCAGTCATGAAACCACCTTCCTTTCTCGCCTCAGCTCTGCTTCTCAAAGCAGGTTTTAAAAAGTCGTCATTGTCCCCCATCCCCTCCTCCTGCCAAAAGATGAAAGAGATAATTGCACGAGGCTGCTGTCCATCCCAGGGAATGGTGGGATTGTTGGATCCCGAGACTCTACATGTGTTGCCATAGGAGCAAAAGCAGAGCTCAGAGCTCACCTCTCAGCAGAAAATCCTGCATCTGTCTTTGTTTGAAGGTGCATCTGTAAGGAGCCTTGAAGACAGCCTGTGGGCGAACTACTTTGGATCATTAGTGTCTGTTAACTCACCACCTCCCTGTGAGAGAAGATGAAGGCAGCACATATCCGAGGCCATCCAGTGATTTTTTTTTTTTAAGCTCACAGAGGAATAGAGCCCAGGTTCCCTGTATCCATGCTTGAGTCATTGTGTGAGCTAGTGCAGTGCTTCTGTTGAGTTGCCAGACTGGCACTGGAGAGAAATGAGTTCAAATCCCCACCTGGCCGAGAAGTTCACTAGGTGTCCCTGGACCAGTTGCACTCTCTTTCTAATCCACATCACAAGATAGTTGAGAATGGGGTGGGAAGAGAACCATTCACATTGCTCTGATCTCCTCAGGGGAGAAAGGGCAGAATATAAGTGTGACGCATATTAATAAATCATTCTAGCTTCTCCAATTATATACTTGCATTCTAACTGGAAATGCCCACATTTTCACATTGCAACAAATGATTTTATTTAAAGGATTTTTATACCACTTTTCTAAAACTCAAATTATATACAACATGGTGAGTTTCAGCTTCCTGTAAGCAGTGGGTGTTGTGGTGGGGTTAAAAAACTGTGCTGTGCTGGTGATTGATTTCCATATGCGCCTACTATTTACCAGGGGCTGCCCTTGTTAAAGTCTGTCAGTGTGAGCTGGTTGTGTGTTTGCCATTCTTTGGGTTCCGCTTCCTCCCCAGGGACCCTAGAAGTTAAATCTCTGAGTGGCAGGGGTGCAACCACCTCACATGACTGCCAGTTCATGTCCTTGGAGGCACCGGGAGGGGGGCGGGCAGACTGCATTTTACACATTGCTGCAGCTGAAGTGTGTTTTGAGCTGTTGATTATAACACTTAGTAGAATTAGTATTTTTTTTTTCTTTTTATATCTTTTACAAAAAGTCAGAATAGGGGAAATACCTTGTCGGGGCCAACAAAAATATCACAGTGTAGCAAGCAAGCAAACAAGCTTTCACGGTCTCCAGAAATGCTCTTCAAACTGCATGTTCTTCAGGCTGAAGAAGAGTTCTGTGAAACTCAAAAGCTTGCTTGACTGCACTGTCATATTTTGTTGGTCTTAATAAAGACATTGCCCTACTTTCCCTTTTGGATTTGTTTTCCCTGCTAATGGACCAACACACCTACCTACAATTGTATGTCTAACTAAAACAGCACTTATAGTACAATCCTATGCATGTCTGCTCAGAAGTAAGTCTAATTACAGTCAGTGGGGCTTACTCTCAGGTGAGTGAGGTTAGGATTGCAGCCTCAGGTTTTTAAATTGGAGGACAGGCTGCTGATGGTAAATAACTTGGTATGCAACAGTAATGCCGTGTGAGATAGTGGAAGGATGGGGCTTGCAAAGTGGTCTTTGGGATAAAGACAAGCATGTGCTCCCCCAATGGTTAAAACGCTGGAGGGCTTGTATGCATGAGGACCAGAAACCAGAACCAACTAAATGAAAATGCTGCCTCTGAGTGAAAATGTTACCCCTCATTCTGCGTAACATCTTTAAGTCTGACCCAGACCCCACACCAGCTTGTTTCATGGTACCTTTTATGGCCTTGAAGGTTTCTAAATCCCTGGGCCTTGCTGAACCTCTGCCCCTTTTTAATAATTTTCAAACAACAAACCGCAGCATGCTGTGAGTTCTCCAGTAACTTTTAAAAGATGGTTGTATTTGCTCACTTGGTCTAATCCTGCCAGTCTTTATGACTCGTGTGGGGTGTTTCTCTGCAGGGCTGGTTCTTACTTTTCAGATGGGGCAGCCAAGGCATACACAGAGCAATATTTTTCCCTCCTCCTTTTTCTTTTCACAAGGTTGCATTGACGTTCAGAGAGCTGCTGTCGTCACTAGCTCTATCCTGGAATGGCATCTCCCCAAAGGGGGGCCCTCCTGCCAAGGACTCCACTAGCCACTAAGGAAACCTCCCAGAGCTTCAAAAGAGGAAATAATAGAAGCAAGGGGAAATGAATCTGGCTGAGCCACTCTTTTGATCTGTCCTGAGATTAGCGTTCATTAACAAATCTCTGCATTTGCCTGTGAACAACTTGGTAAGGAAAGGAAGTGACTATAAATACTTATAGGATTGTGGGGAGCCTCTTTCTCTTGTGCTTTCACAAATTCAGTGGTTTTTCAAAGTGTTTCCTTAGGGATCCTGGAGTTCCTCAGTGAGGGTCACGCTAAATGATACTTGGCATGCAACAGTCTCCTAACAGATTTTGTTTTTTAATGGAAAGCAGCTGCAGAAACTGGGATCTTGTTGGGGGGGGGTTAAGGAAAGGGGCTGATTAACTCTTTTCCCTCTGGATATTTTGGTTCAAATTATCTCCCCAGCTTCTGCTCCCCTCCTCTCTCCCTAACAACAGGTCTGCTGAAGAGAAGAACAGATTGGTATGGGAAAACAATATCTTTTTCCAAAAGCATGGGGCAAAATGACAATCTGCTTTGGCCCTCTCTTCTTGTTCTGGCCAAGGGTGGGAGGGGGTCTGCTGCCTTCTTAGGAATTTCAGAACAAGCAGAGCAGGGAACTTAAAACACTTGTGTTCCTCCATAAAAGAGTTTCACATGGACCTGCCAGGGCTGGACCTGGCTCAGAGTAGAGAAGCTTGGCTACTTGAATGGAGTGGAACTGGCCACTCCTTGGACAAACAGCAAGAATGTCATATGAAGTTCTGCTCCCCTAACCACTAGCCCATCATAACCCCCCCCCCACCTCACTTGGAGATGACACAACAATTCTTTCCAAAGTAATGCAAACACGTCAAAGAGCCTTGTAGCATCTTAAAGACCAACAAATGGATCGTAGCCAGTGTGGGTATCAAGCTGCACCATGCCTTGGGGATTTATTTGCGCCTTGGAGCTTCTGTCCTCCCCTCCCCCACGCATTTCTTTCTTCTTCCTTCTCCACTCCCCTATGGTATCCTCTGCCCATGCACCTCAGTTGACATTGGCAGCCAGTCAGCTGAACAACTGAGAAAGCCAGCATAACCTGATTGGCTGGGAGGGGGATAGGGAGAGAAGGAATTGCCCATGCAAGAGTCAGCCGGGTAGAAAACTCTTGGGAATAAGCTTGAAAATCTAGCCTCAGGGGACTCTAGATTTTTTTTTTTAACCTATGTGCAAGTTGCACATAGAGTTAAGAAAATGCAAAGTTGCTATGTGACTCAAGATTTTTGGCTCATCCCTGGTGGCAGCTTGAGGGGCTCATTGGGGGTTGTGGACACAGGCACACAGACCAATCATCTGGTACCATCCCTGACTGTAGAATATGCTTTTGTGGACCCAGTTCATCAATACATTAAGTCAGTGGTTCTCAGGCGTTCAGCGTTGGGACCCACTTTTTAGAATGAGAATCTGTAAGGATCTGTCAAAAGTGATGACATGACCAGAAGTGACTACATCAAGCAGGAAACTTTTTAACAATCCTAGGCTGCAATCCTACCCACACTTATATCTTTCTTAAAAGCATATATATAGTAGCCTGTTAAAAGTACAGATCTGTTAAAAGTACAGATCTGTAACATTTCCCCAAATGCAGTCACATGCCAGTCTAATATATTAAAAATAAAATACTGAAATGAATGGGGACCCACTTGAAATTGGCTCGTGACCCACCTAGTGGGTCCCGACCCACAGTTTGAGAAAAACTGCATTGGTATCTTCAGCTGGAGTCACTCACATACAAAAAAACCCTGAGTGTGTGTGTGTGGGGGGGGGGAATTAATAGTGAAGACAAAGGGCTATGGAATACATGAGGAGCAATCTGCAGCTTAATGCAAAGCTTAAATGTAAGCGATCAGTTCAGTGACATTCACAACACCAGTCCACTATTGATGGTCTCTTCTTGGCTACGTTAAGTTAATTAACACATCCGTGTGAGATAGAATTCTGTTGTCCAAAAGCTAGGACAATGCAGTGAGTCTGAGATTCTGGAGAGCTTGCTGTATCGCCAGTAGGTCCTAGAACAGAAGCAGGATGTGTGTCAAAACAAAACCGTCAAGCAAGATTTAAAGGGGACAATTTTATGTTGCATTCAAAAGAAATGATGAAATCAAGCCCATTATACGAACAAAACATTTGGATTATTTGGTAGAACCAGACTCAAACTGTATACCGTTAACAAAGCTGGGTTGTTTTGAAGTAGTTTGAAAGAGGGAGGTGCCCCAGCCATGTGTTTGTTGCCAGTGTCCAGCGTGGGGAGGGGGGGTTAATCCTTTCCTTGCATTATTTTTCCTTTGCAATCCTCTGGCCCTCCCCGGCCACTTTTTCCCTGGCTGAGAGTTCCAAGACATGTTTTCCAGTTAAGTGGCAACTGGAGGGGGATTGCAAAGAAAGCATTGAGGGGCACTGAAGACCCCCTCTTCCACCTTTGTAAATTGCCCAGTGCCACTTTGCACATCAGCCACAAAAGAGCATTTGGGGCTCCTAAATTTGCGGTTCCAAAACTTATCAGGCTGTTCTAAGTGCTGTGCAGTATTATTGGGAAAAAATTTAGGCAAGCTTCAGAAGCAGTGCTCCGCAGGTGTGAAGTATGATGATGTGCAAAACGAAGGCAGCAGAGAGAAATAGGTTGATAAAAGATGTATGCAAAAAGCGCACTTGGCGGAAGCGTGTGCAATCAGATTTTCTAAACCGTCTTGAGAAAAGGGTGGCCAAGGTGGAAGGAAATGTACCAAAATTGCTTACATTTTACTTCCTTTTATTTATTTTAGACTTCTGGCCCACCCAATCCCTAAGATACCAGGTTGCTTACAACTGTAAAGCATTTTTAATGAGTATACCATTTCACCAGCGATATTTATGTGCAAGCATGCCCCGTTATCTACAGGGGTTCTGCTCTGGATCCCCCAATGGATCCTGGAAACCACAGATACCCCCCCCCTTCTGTGTGATTAAAACCTACTGGGACAAGGAGCGAAATTCTTTCTTAGTAGGGTTAGCTCTTGGATGCTATTGCTGTTGGCCACAATGGCTCCATGAAGCCCCTAACTGCAGGGGCTAATTGCCACAGAATCCTAGCTTTTGGGAAGAAAGCTGAAAAGGGTCATTTGCCTACATGTCCTGCTTCTAGGCATCCTGGAGACAAATGGTTCATCTCCATGGAGAAACAGGATGCTGGTCTAGCTGAACCTCTTTCCTCTCTCCCTTTATATTGGAGCCAGTGACATAATTTTAACATAACATTTAACTTGACCTTGATGCTTTCCGTGCCACACACTTCTGTGTTTCCCAGTCAATCTGTAAATATAAGAATTTGTCCTGAAACGTTGTAGCTTTTTCTTGCCAAGGTGAAATATTGACCAGTTATCCCAACTCTTTTGTTTATCAGGTCAAAGTCAGGTTTTTGAGAATGTAGATGGTGATTTGCCATTTGCCACAATGTGGTAGGGATCCTTCTTTGTAGGTCTTTGAGGAAGTGCAGTCTGCAGGTCCCTGTGGAGTAATCCTGTGGACTTCAGAGGTTGGGCTCTGGGGGAGGTGGTGTAGGTGCATTGCAGCCACAACAAAATAAGTCTTTGTGTATGAATTCCTCACTTGAAATACGGGGAGGGGAGAAATGAATTTCATGTATCCTGGCAAGCTAAGAGTGTCTCTGTCAGAAGCCACTGTTGCTGACTGGTCGTCAAGGATATAGCAACAGGAACTTGAAGCAAAAGTGACTGAACTCCCCAGTCTGCTCATGGTGCCAGTAACAGACTTTGCAGCCTCCATCTTTTGGTTTCAGAGGAAGTGGCAGCAAGGTACCAAAAGGGGCTAGTTATCAGAGATGGTGAAATTGGTACAGTTTAAAATACCCAAGCTGGTAGGTTCCGGTTTTTCTGCTATGGTTAAACAGAACTCTCTGCAGCAGGAAGATTCAAGCAGTTGGCAAGATTTCATGTTGCGCAGCACTCTTCATCAAAGTATGTAGCTTTACACCAGATTGACTCCCCCCCCCCCCCCGTGGGTGTCTTTTTAGTGTAGCAGAAAACCTTCCTGATTGAGAGTTCTGTGCAGACTGAAAGACTACATGCTGCTTGATATGGCTGTTAATTCTTTCTCGGTCTGTGTTATCTAATTTGTTTCCTAATTCTGTCAAACAAAAATAAATACAGAAATTTTAACTCCACGCAATAAGACACAGTTGCTGCTCAACATCTGTTTGTCACTGGATGGGATTCCATAGTGCATCAGTAACATGTCTGCAGATACAGGTCGCATAGATCTCTTCCCTGTGGCTACTGCCCACATCCAAAAGGAAGTGATTTTTTTGTTCCTTTCAGTAGCAGCTATCCTGTCTGAGCTAGGCTTTAAACTTGGGCCCTCGAAGAATTCCTTTTTCCTCATCTCCTATTTTCCTCACCTCCTCTCTCTGGTGCCTGGGAAAGACTTTTTGGTGATGCCCTCCATCCCCCAAAAGGCAGTGACATGCGGAAGAGCTTTTTTGAAGAGTTACCTTTGTATTTTCTTTGGCTTTTTCAGGGTATGTTTAGGATGTTTACTTTGCTGATTTGGGGCCCAATCCTATCCAGTTTTCCAGTGCTGGTGCAGTCATGCTGGTGGAGTGTGCGCTGCATCCTGTGGTGGAGGGGCAGTCACTGGGGCCTCCTCAAGGTGTGGGAACATGTGTCCCCTTACCACAGAGCTGCATTGTGGCTACACCAGAACTGGAAAGTTGGATAGAATTGGGCTGTTGGTCACTGATATCTTTCTCTGCTGTTCTGTATTGTTTCTATTTTTTGTTTTGTTGCTGACAGTTGTCTAGTTTGCCATCTCAAAGATTTTGGGAATGAGACAGGATAAAGATACCTTTAAATAAACAAATACTCCCTTGATTTGGAATTCCATGGCAAAGCCTGAAACTGCATCAAACAGCAGCAAGATGAGACTGTTCTATTTGGGGGGAAGGGATGGAGGAGGGAGGCAGTTGCACAATGTCAAAGGGTTTTAGCGACTTAGCTACTTGTTCACTGAATGGTTGGTCCCTGTCCCAAGTCTCCAGTGGCAGGATGGACTAAAATAAAAATAAAAAACCTTTGTAGGAGATGGTCCAGCAAGAGAGAGTGCCTGCCCTCTTTGATATAATCTTGTTCTTAAAGGAATGATGCATTGTTTTGATAATGCTAGTCCCTGTAAACAAAATGTGACAGAGTCAGAAACTTCACTTGCACTAATGTACAAGGTTTAAAAACAGCATCACTCAGGGGAACTGAAGAAATGAGACTGTTAGGCTGTAGAGTGGGATCTTCAGGGATCAAAATGCTTTCAAAAATGTTTAATGGATAGGCAACAAAGCGGCCACAAGTGACATGCTTTTTGCTTGCCCAGACAGGAGCAGGGAGGCCTGCATGGTGGCTTTAAGTTGGCTACATCTTCTCTTCTTTTGGCCTCCTCAGTACTGCACTGCTTCCCATTTCCAAGCTTAAGCTAGGATCAAACCACGCTAAGGGAACTACAGAGGAATGGGGCCATGGTGCAGTGATAGAGTGCTTGGTTGGCATGCATGCCAACCAAAGTTCAGTTTCCAGCATCTCTAGGTAGGGTTGGGAAAGACCCCTGCCTGGAACCCTAGAGAGCCACTGCCAGTGTCAACGGTATCAAGCTAGGTGAGCCAAGAATTTGGCTTGGGACAAGACAACTTCATATGTACTTGTACTGGAGGTTGGACAAGGGTGGTACTCCCTCACTACTTTGGGCTTCTGGCATATTTTCCACAAAGGTTGGCCACCGCTGGTTCTAGTATTAGGGGGCAGCCAGTGTTCCAGGTGGGGATCCATAGGTGTTGGGACTCGCTTCATAACCTCATGGGCTCAGCCTAGAAGGAGGCACAAATAGGATACCAGCCAGTTCTGTGATCTCCCAAGAGGCCAAACAGCTCCCATACTGCTTGCCTTTAGGCATTACGTAAAGGCACGGCATTTAAAAGAAAGCTTTTGGTGCAGCTTAACTTCTGGATGCTGTTTGTTTTGAATCGTGGGTCCTGTGTATTATCAGCTGTTGAATTATTGCAGTTAAAATTTTATCCGCTGCTATTTCAATGATTTATTCATTTTTTTAAATTTTTTTTCTAATTGATCCAAAGTGGCTCAAAGCAAAGAATAATTAGAATAGAGAGGATTTTTAAAAAATCATTATGCCGTCCTCCCTCCAAGGAGCTCAGTAGGGTATACATGGTTCCTTCCCGTTTTTGTCCTCACAACAATCCTGCGAGGTGAGACTGAGAGAGAGTGACTAGTCCAAGGTTGCCCCAGAAGCTTCATGGCTGAGCAGCGATTTGAATCCGGATCTTCCAGGTCTATATCCAGCTCCCAAAGCCATCCTGGACCAATCTCTGTTGTGGTTTATTTTATTTTATTTTATTTTTTAAAAGCATGGTTTTCAGAATTGATCTTATCTCTGACTTTGGAGCAATTACCATAGCATATATTTGCTCTGGCCATATTTCCTGAGCAACTCGTTGCTATTGCAATTGACCCAGCACTGTCCAGTCTGCATCATACGTCTTGTCTCATGTACCTGGTTGCCTTTTAGTGATCTGCAGTTCTTTTCAAGAGAAGCAAAGGGTGGAACAGCCCCGTGCAGTCTTCCAGGTACAAACTCTTTGCACTCACCTTCCGTTCCTCGCCTGCTCCTTCCCCTCTTTATTCATTCATCTTGTTAAATTTTGAAACGCATGTGCTACTGTAAGTGCCCTGGAGATGGCTAATGACAGTAAGAAGCAATCCACAACACCCACAAGAAAAACATAATTGTGGCTTTAATTTATTTAACCTAAAAATATGAATATGTTAAAATGGGTTCAGGGCAACATAACAAAGCAGGCAACGGGAGCAATTAAAATATTATCCTCCCCACCCTGCCCCAGTTGCTTGCTGAAATGCAAGGTGTAGACCTTTTTCTTAAGAGCAGCCAGCAGCTTGTTGAAAAAGAACTAATGGTGAGAGCAGGCTGTTATCACTTTGGATTGCAGGTGTTTTCCTTCCGCAAACCCCCTAGACTATTTCTCCCAGGAGTTTCATCTTGATAGACAGGGCATGATCAAATGTAGCAGGATCCCATAGGCCAGGTCCCAGGGGGTAGAGCAGAAGTCACCCAGCACCACCTTGGGTCATATGAACCTATGAGACTGCCTTGTATTGAAAGGGATACCATTGTTCTAGTTATCTTAGGATTGTCACTTTACATTGCTCATGGATCCTCCAGGGCTTCAGAATGGAGTGTCTGTGTGTGCCTGCCTAGAAATGCTAAGGACCTTTCATATGCACAGCAGGTCCTCTGTCACTGACCAGTGGCCCCTTCCTAGATCACAGTAGCTGAAACTCATCTAAGCAAATGCAACCTGTGGAAGCCACAGGTGCCCTGGTGTTTTACCCTAGCTGTTTGTTCAACTGCTCTTCCCCCCCCTCCACCTTCTTGTAAATAGGAATGAATATGATGTTTATGTTTTAAACTCCATTTGCCACCTTTTAAAAATATACACCTGGCAAAAGTTACACAGCATCAGCATGCTCAACACACTTTCAACCAGAAGCTTTGATGTGTTTATGCACTTTTGCCAACGACTGCTAACTTGAAATAGACTCATCCAGGTCTGCCAAACTGGTGATCCACCAGGCTGCATGGGGCCTATCAGCTGGATCATGTTGCTCGCCAAGTGCGTGAACACCTCCTTCCCTCCTGCTGCTCGTTGTCCCAGACAGGCAGCGCAAACAGAGGGTCTGTTGAGCCACTGGCGGGCTGCCACATGAGCTGAATTTTAGTTTGGTCGGCCATAAGTAGCACAAGCCTAATCAAAATCCAAGACCATCCTATTGCCAGTTAGTCTGGCCTGTAACAGCAACTGCAGAAAGTATGTAGAAATGAACAGGTTCTTTTGTGGGGGTGGGGGGGTAATTATCACCTATTAATACCTGCAGACCAGGCAGCTAAGGTGCATGTGCTACTTAAGAAGCTGGCAAACTGCTCGGGCCTTGCCAGCTGGGCAGCTTATGATAGCCTTTTGATACGGATACAAAACCAGTGGGAAACACTTGTTCTGCTGTAGCAGATCATCTTATGTTTCTGGCCTTGGGATGTTGGCATTCTTTCCCGTACCTCACCAGTTAAACTGGAATGGCTGGAGCAGGCTGAGGTGCTCCTGCAAGTACCTTTTGGGTGTGATGAAAATCACCTGGCCTTCCTGCCAGCCCTTGAGTAGCCTACAGGGAACCTTGCCAGTATCTCACTTCTTTCTTCAAGGATAAACACGGTTGGCTTTGATCCTTTACCATCAAATCTTGGCCAACAAGCATGTGTGTGCATGTACGTGTTTTTCCCCCTGATTTTATTTGCTTCCAGAAGGGTTGTCAACTGACCAGAAAAGAGCAAATAGGCCAACTTTCTCCTGTGCGTTCCACAGCAGCTTGACATGCAGAAAGCAGCAGGTGAATCTTTTTATGGCATGGGGAAGATAAGCATTAATTGCCTGGTTATGTCTGCAGATGTTACTGACTGTTTTCCCCCCTTGCAGGGTTCCTGTGCTTTTAAAAGCTTTCTAACCCAACAGATGCAACAGGTGCAACTTCTCTCTGTTGTAGAAGCCATGTGTGGAAGGGTAGGGTTGGGAGTATCTCTCTTGTCTCCATCGGCTGGTTGGCTCTGGCTACAGAGAGTCAGTGCACTGGGTTCCTTCTGGTGCGTGGAGTCCTATTGGCCTGCCTTTCTCGGGGTGCTGATTCTGCACAGTTTAGAAAGTCTGAGCTTATCCTAGGGAATTGCAGCTGTTTATATGTCACCTTTTATACATATACCTTTTAAAGGCATAGGAGGCATATGTTATTGTCAACCATAACGTTTCCCCCCCAGGCCCTGTTCCTGTGCCTTTAACAACAGCCTGATGTACCCACAGTTAGCATAAGAAGCTTTTTCTGGCAGGGTGGAAGAAGTTTCACCTGTGCCTCAAGCAGAAGCAGGAAACCGCTTTTATTTTTAAAGTTGTAAGTTACGGATAAATTCTGCGCACCGTGTTTTGCCTGTATTGGTTTGTTTTGCATAATTGTCATTTCAAGCCTGCCAAAAATGAAATATTGAAAAGTGAGGCTCCTCTGGCCGCTGAATGCCCAGTTCCAAATTCTGCATTGTGCTTGGATCTCCCATGCATGCACAGTGCACACAGGTGCATGAACCCCTTCAAATATTAAAAAAGTGAAGCACTTTTCACATGGAAAAGCTCTCTTCAAAGCTAACAGTCAGAGTGCCCCCCCACACCCCCTGGCAAAGTTATGTCTGAGTGGCAGTTCTTGGAGGGGGTATAACTGGTTCATGGTGATCTGTAGCTGGTGAATCATCACCATGGGGTGAAGCGTCACCTTGAGAGACAGTGTGTGTCGCCAGGGTGCATTCTCTCTCATGCTGCATGTCTCTCTCATGGCGGGGCTGGTGCGCAGTGTGAACAGGCTACCTCCCTCCAGCTAGCCCAGAATGAACTTCCAGCCCAACCTGTTCAGGAGCTCCTCCCCTGCTTATGCAAAGGGGTGTTAATTGGACAGAGGTGCTCCTTTGCGTTTGATCTTTGTTCTGCTTCCCTTGGCACCAGTACTGCAACCTCCCTGCACTGATGTAATCAGCCTGCAGTCGGAACCCAGTGCATCCTGCGGGGGAAGTGCCGTCTCCCCTTCCCTTCCCAAGGTGCCTGGCTGTTTGCTTCATGAGCTGCTAGTGCGTCAAGGCTAGGCCATAAGCAGGAGCCTCCCTTGCTCTGGGGCTTGCCAAGACTTTGGGCTGGGTTTGACACCAGCCCTGCCGCTTTTGCTGCAGTCCGAGCTTGAATGCCAGGCCTCTTTCATGTGCAAAAATATACATGGCTTTCTTCTGTACTCACAGATCTGCACCAAAAACTAGCTGAAGAATGTGGAGTTTTATTTTAATGGTTGGTCCATTGGGGAGGGGGGGGGGAAACAGCTGGTGTTTCATAGCCTGGCAAGACTGCTCTTCAAAATGCTCCCTCTGCTTGTTTTTCTGGACAGGGAGAGGCAATGCTTTTCTTTCCCCTCTTTGTCTTTTTTCCTCTTCACATTCCAGTAGTCTTTCTGTGAATTTAGTGCAGTACCAGTCATTATGACATGTGTGATGTGCACAGGGAAAGTGTCTGGATATTTCAGCTGGTGGGGGGAGGGGGGTGTTTGCAGTGTTTCATTATCCTCTCTGCATGTACCTTGGCCCACCCATGGGGTCTCTGTGTAGTGTGTTAGTTTATTTGCTATTGCCACATTTATAGGCTGCCTTTCTGCCGGTACAGTTAATACAGTTCACAGTTTTTAAACCAATGGTTTACAATGTCATCATTGTGATACAAAAGGCACAGGGAGGGAAGGGAAAAAATAAGCACACACAGGCTCACTGGCAATTGCAGCAGACAGTCTTGGGAGGGGAGGAACCCAGTAGCTTTGGTCCAGCTGAGCCGGTGGAGGAAACCTTGCTGTCCTGCTTCTCCCCTTTGAGGGAGCCACGTGGAATGGGAAATACTTGTATGGAAGAATGCAAAGGGGTTGCACCCATAAGTGCCATTTGGTTGCATGGATCTTATCCAGCATATGCTTAACAGATGGAAGGCACACCCTCCTGCATAAACTCCTACGGAAGTACCAAGCTCCACTCCTAGCCAGGAAAACAGGTGGGAGATGAATTTGGAATCCCAAGCTACTAGGCAGCCAAACCCAGCCCTTTTCTGTGTTCTGCCTCTGTCCCCAGACATTGGCTGACACTTTTCCATGCTCATACGGCCTGGAAGCCTTTCTTTTTGGAAACGCCAAAACTGAGATTTCCCAATATTCAATCTTTTGCTTTTTTCAATAATCTTTTGCTTTTTTCAATATTCAGTCTTTTGCTTTTGCCATAAATCCCACAGACACCCATGCAGCTCTTCATTTCGAGAAGGAGGCCACCAGTATAGGCAGGGTAACTAGATTCAGTGGATGACAGTGTGCCTATACCTTTAATCATTGTATAGAAGAGGGAATTTGGGGAAGGTGCAGCTTTTGAAACCCTTGCATGTATAGGCACTCTGTCCTCCATTACATCTGGCTACCCTGACTATAATCCCCCATATAGAAAACAGACAGCAAATGAACTTCCAGGAATGCTTCCAGATTGTGTATACTTGATTGCCAGGCCCTGGCCCCGGGGCAGCAGCTGTTGTTGGGAGAATCTGCAGGAGGGAGATAATGCCTAGTTAAGCCACCCACACTGGCTTTCAGTTTGGCAAAACAGAACCAAATACTGGAAGAAAGAAGCTGTCTTTGTAACAGGCATTGGGAAAGATCTAGAGATGGACGTTTTCAGTTCCTGCACTTTTTTTGGCGGTGCTTCTCTTCGTTCCCCAAACTGTTGCTTTTAAACCTTGTGTAAACTGGCCCTCGCCATGACATTTGGCAAATGGTAAAAGATTTTCTCGGATCTTCCTGCTTCAGGGAACTGTGTGTGGGGGGGAGAGGTGAGGGGGGGGATTGTTGAATATTCTATTGTAGAAAAAAGCTCTCCACACATTGAGAGCTACCATGGTAAGGAGGCTGGGTTGCACCCTTCTTGTGTCCTGGCTACTTTTCTGTGTGCCTGGAGTGCATGCTTGTTGATAAGGGTGCCTCCAAACTGCAGATCTCCCACCTGTAGGGCTGCAATCCAAAGTACACTTACTAGATAGTAAGTCCCATTGAACTTGGCAGAACTTCTTTCTAGGAAGCATACATAAGATTGCACTGCCTATCCAATAATATCTCCAACAACATGGGGAATCCATTCCCCAAAGCTGAGCACTGTCTGAAATGCACTATGGCAGAGGTGGGAGAAACTGGTTTTAGTTTTTCCATGGATTTTGGTGTTTTCCGAAGGCAGAAGTACAGAAAGCAGTACTATGTGTTTTTATTCAAAATTTGTATTGCAATTATAAATTATAATTGCTTTAAAAGTGTACTAGATAGGTACACATAAGTGGTATAGTGTCACTAATAGAGCCATAGTTATTAACCATGTACCCCTCCCATTAAATAAAAACTAAATAATTTTTTTTACAGATTTCAGGGTTGTTGTTGTTTTTAAATAAGTAGTGCAGGAAGTGGTGTTATGTGTTTTTATTTCATGATCACCATTTTCTCCCACCTCAAACTAGAGAAGGTATGACAGGAAACTGGCACTGATTGGCCAGAAAACCTTGCTCTCATTGACAGCCACTGCAACTCAGGATGAAGTGCGCTAGTAGTGAACCAGTGCTAAAGGTGATTACTAGTGATTACTAGTTACTAGTGATTACAAATTACTAGTGATTGATAGAATGCTGCAACAATCCTTCAGAACACACACATTCACCTGTGCTTTAGTGGCAATTAGAAAGTACTCCGCCATGCTTAAGAAGCCTTGGAGTGGCAAGGCCTCATATGGAAGCCACTAATAGGAAGTGGCACATGGCACTGTTAATCTGCAAATGTCACAAAGCTCTCAGTGGGGCTTCGATAATGAGACCCTGGCAGAGGATTTAAACAGCAACCTTAGAAGTGTTTGGGCCAAGCTGAGTCCAGGCAGCATTTGAAATAATGAGAAATTATGGCCTCTCCCACGGACTGCATCCAGGTAGCCAGCTTACGGAGGCCTTTTGTGGAGAGAGCACGTCTGCTGCACCAGCTGAAAGGGGCATCCTTTTTTTTTTTACACCAGTGACTGACCAATTGCGCTTCTCCTGCTTTGTGAACCTATATGTGAAGGGGTGTGTGTGAGAGAGAACATATATGTGTGAACCTATATATGTGGACCAGGCTTCCACAGTTTGTGAACCACAGCCTCAACAGGCTTCCACAGTTGCCACCCCCACTTTGGCAACTGGGCTGGTACCCTCTGGTGAGAATGATGACCAGGCCTTGGCCATGCTCAGTGTAGGTTCCTCTGATGAGCATAAACATGTCCCATCATGGTTCTCATGTTCCATTGCAAGAGAGGGAAGTTCTGGGGGGGGGGGTGGAGAAGGGGAGGAGATGGACTGCCCTCTGAAGGCTGCAGCGATCATGCCTTGACAACCAAAGTCAAACAGTTGTGGAAGTCTGGTTTTGCTTATTGTTCCACATAGCCCAGTCATACCTGTTGTGGCTGGCAGTAGTTCTCCGAGGTCTCAGGCAGACATCCTGCTCCTTAAGATATTTATAAATACAGGTGTTAGGGATTGAACTGGGACCTTCTGCATTCAAGGCTTTTATGCTCTGTCATTGAGTTACAAATCCTCTTCCAAAGGAGGGCCTCCTACAGAGAAAGCGTTGGCCACAAGAAAAGAATGGAGGCAAGGAATTGCAGGCCCAAAAGGCACTTGGCTTCCCCCCACCCCAACCTTGTTGAATGTGTTGCTGTTGCAGTCTAGAGTAGTGGTTCTCACACATTTAGCACCGGGACCCACTTTTTAGAATGAGAATCGATCAGGACGCACCTGTGATGACATGTAACATCATCAAGCAGGAACATTTTTAACAATCCTAGGTTGCAATCCTACCCATGCTTACCCAGGAGTAAGTCCCATTGACTATCATTGTTAAAAGAATATACATAGTAGCTTGTTAACCTACAGGTCTGTAACATTTCCTCAAATGCAGTCACGTACCATGGTAGCATAAAGTCTAATATATTAAAAATAAAATACTGAAATGAATGGGGACCCATCTGAAATTGGCTCGCGACCCACCTAGTGGGTCTCGACCCACAGTTTGAGAAACACTGGTCTAGAGCTTCGATTTGGAGATGCCAACCTGGTCAGGTTGGTTTAACCTTGGTTTAGCATTTGAATAATGAGACAGGACCACTTTTCATCTTCATCCCAGACATATATCTGCGAAGGCCAAGTGGAACAAGGGTCTGTGCTCTATTTGAAGGGCTGTCCACAGTACTATATGTGACGCTGGTTGAAAGTAATGCCTTCCATGCAGGTATCTGCTTAGCCACCAAAGCTTCTTTGGAAAGAAATGTTCAGTGGCTGGGTAGAGGTAGGGTGCCTCTGATTGCCAGATGCAGGGGAGGGCACCAGGATGCAGGTTGTGTCTGTTGTCTTGTGTGCTCCCTGGGGCATTTGGTGGGCCGCTGTGAGATACAGGAAGCCGGACTAGATGGGCCTTTGGCCTGATCCAGCGGGGCTCTTCTTATGTTCTTATGTTCCATATGAGATGGTGTCGGTTACTTACTGGTGCAGTTGTGCAAATTTCAACATGAGTTGTCCTATTGGCCTTCTCATTGTGTCTCCTAGGTCAGGCAATACTGTGGGGGAGAGTACCCCCCAGGTGATTTGCACGCTCCCATAATAACAGAACTTCCACCCCAAACATGCAGCTAATAGCCAAAAAGACACTGCCTGGTGCTAATCTCCAGCACTAAGTTCCAAATGGGAGCCAAGCCTTAGCTGCATACATCTCTACACTTTTCATCTGAATTGCTATGTACTCGTTCCTATATAAAGGTGTGTTTCTGAAAATGCTTGCCATTTTAAGAGAAGGAAGTTCTTATGCAGAAAGTGAGAAGGGGCCCCTATGTTCTGTCTGTGCCTGAATGCGACAGAAGGTACATGATGCAAATTGGTGAAGTTAAGCAGGGCTTAGGTTGGTCAGTGCCTAGATGGGGGACTCTCTGGGAGCCTTGTGGCAAGTTTGGCCTGCTACCTGGTTTACCATGGTGGACTGAAAACAAGTTAAAAATAAAACTGATTTTTTGTAGATACTGATCATCATTTCCTAGACTTTTGATTGCCAAGGCATGCTTCCTCCATTTTTTTCCTTATGAAGTTGGAGATGTACTTCACTCTTAATACCTGAAATGTTTAGTTTTTTGTTTTTTTCATATAGCATGAAAAAAAACTTTTTCAAAGGGATCCAACACCATGAGTTCTGAGCATTCCTCCTGACTTGAAGGAAGCAAGCCTCTATTGGAACTCATGCAGAGGAGCAATGGGCAGCCTCCCCTGTGGATTGTTGCTTTGGTTTTGCAGGAGTGTTAGCTTTTCTTATGTCTTTTGGAATGTCACTAGTGCCACAGCAGAGTTTGGGATTGACTTGATTTGCCCTGAAGATGGTATTGTTTCCTGCATTGCTATGCCCTGATCACATAACCATCCTTCAGTAGCTTTTCTCGCTTTTTAAATTTTTTTTATTATTTTGGAACCTCAGCACCAATGCAAGTTGAAATAGCTTAACAAAGGCAGCCACAAGGCAGACCCACTTCTTGAGTTGAGGCTGATGTGTTTTTCTTCCTGTGGTTGTACCCTTTCAATTGCCTGTTTGTGTTGACCTGATTGGGGATGGTTGAGGGGAGGGTGGGTGGGCGGGTGGGGGTATGTTCACTTTGGCTCTTCTCCCAAGGATTGGTTTAGCACACAAGTGTCGGATTGTATCAGATACTACAAAAGTGGGCAATTCGCAAGCTGTCAGGGTGGTTTTGGTGGGCTTGTTCGTAAGTGCCTGGAGGGAGAGGATGCGATTAGTGGTTTTGCTTTCAGACTGGATTCTTAAACTGGCTTCCCTCGGATGTTAGTTGATAGCTAGCTAGGGATCATACAAGGAAACACGGTTTAACCAGAGCTTAGGATCCTCTGTGTCTCTCACGGCCGCCCACAATCAGCATTCTCTGCCAATATGACCCAAATTCTGCCCTGAGTTGTGCAAAGGGAACATATGATGAACATTATTTGCATCTTAATAGGGTGGAACAGGGAGTTATATGCATCCCTCAAGCCTGCTCAGCCACCTGCTGGCTTTGAAGTTAGCGCTAATCACACATTTCCTTGTTTATCTCCACATACATAAGGACGAGACACTTTTTATGAAAAAGATCTTTTTTTAAAAAAAGAGAAAAAAATTAAAGATCCCTGGGTGATGTTTTCTGCCTTGATATTAAATTATGTGCTGCATGATACAGTCAAACATCATTGAATACACTCTTGTCCTAAATATGGCGGCAGAAGAGGGGAATTTCTTGCACCTTGGTCCCACTGACACCATAGGGGTTTGTTAATCACTCTTGTGATCAACCTGTCTCCTTGGCTTGAGTGTGACTTGCTTTCTCTGGATTAGGCCCAGCCCTGTTTGCCCTTCGTGATTCTGCTCAGGCTGACTTTGTTATGGAAAAAGATTTATGGCTTTGATTATTAAGTATCCTTGAGTTAAATGGGAAAATTGTGAGCAAATTTCTAGTCCTTAATAGTTCCTGAATTTTCCGAAACAGATAATGTGAAATCAATATCTGTAGTAACATCTGATTCGGCGGGGGGTGGAGGTGGGTGTCATAGAGATTTTGCTGCGACCAGGAAGGTTGTTTGTTCTTAGTCAATCGTGCTATGTATCTGCATGTTCAGATTGTTAGTTATATATTTTGTTCTTACATCACACTGCAACACATATGAACCTTGTTAAGGTCATCATCTGAGGCCCCTGACCTTCAGAGGACAGGCAGATGGGTTGACTTGTGGGTAGGGCACTCCCCCCAGACTCCTCTGAAGGCACCAAGTTAAAATAATGGTATTCCTTTGAGCTTTTGGCAAATAGTAGCATGATTTTTTTGTCATTTATTGTCTCCTTATTTTGCTGCTGCTGGTTTTCTTACCTGTGTGGGTGGCTGGGTGGGTTTCCTTGCTTGAATGTTTTAATTTATATAGATTTTATTTGATATTTTGATTGTAAACCACCCTGAAGACCTTGCAGTAGAAAAGCAGGGTGTATTATGTTTTAAACAAACACGTTTGCAAAATGAATTCAGGGTTTAGTGGTCAGGAGGCATGCAGGTGCAAAATTTACGAATGCGCTTTCTAAGTTTGCATGAATCAATTTTAGTAACTTTTCTGTGTTTGTTTTACACCCAAGTTGTGAAAACAACATCTTTGGACTGAGTTTGTTGCTTTTTTCCTTGTTCATTTAAAAAAAAAAAATCTGAATTAATAGCAGTTCTAAAACTGCTTCCACTGTCTGAAGAGCGGTCTTAAAGCTTTCTGCCTTCAGGCAGCTCTTTCCACAAGTCTTCCACCAAGGAACTAATATGTATGTTTGCGGAGTGTTCACAGAAGTATCCCAAGGTGCACTCTCAGTTCATGCAGGGTGTTGAGCCTTGCCCTGACCCTACGTGAACTGAGAATGTGCCCTACAGCATGCTGTTCACTTCCCTGTGGCTGTGGCTTGCAGGTGAAGATCTGTAGTTGCCGTCCAGCATGTCTTTCAAATGAAGCTCTTGTGTGCTGAGTTGGAATATTGGTCTGCTTAGCTTGGGATTCAGGAGTCCCAGTAGCCCGGTGCCGAGCTCAAAATGATGTCCCGGAAATGACGTCACTCCCGGGTTTTTACAAAAGAGAAAATGGGGGGAAATCTGCCTTCTCCCCCAGCAGCTCACTGCCCACTTGCTCTGCTGCCTCCCCCCCATATTAACACCTTTTTCATTCCCTGCTATAACAGGGAACTAATAATAATAATAACACCTAATAACCCATAATAGCACCTAATTGGCTCTCGGAACAATCTCATTGGTCAGTTTTGAGTTAAGAAAATTCAGTTTTTGTTACATAATGCAGTTGTGTTTTTTTTATATTTTCTGGTTATTTGACTATAACTTTTGATAGAATAAAGATATTTTGATGCAGTTTATTTCATTGCATTCTGCATTAAATTCCGCATCAAGTGGTATAGAACATGATAGTATTATTAGAAGATACCAAGGTTTTCACAATTTTGGCCACTGGTGTCAAGCTCAGGTTTTTGCCCCCCTAAAGCTTATTGCCTGGTGCCGTTGCTACCCCCGCACTCCCTTAGCTACGCCACTGCAGTGGTCTTTGCCTTGCCCTGCCTGGAGATGCCAGGGATTGAACCTGGGATGTTCAGCATGCAAAACAAATTCCTTACCACTGAGCTATGCCTTTGTCTCCCATGTAGTGACTGATTTTCCTCTTTGAAGAACCCCTAGATTCCCACGGGATTCCAATATCCCCTGGAAGACAGCTTGAAAGGCATTGTTGTAAACACACAGCTTGACAGGAAGAGGTTGTGTGATAGGAAAGAACTCAAGATGTAGTCCATGGCCTGCTCTGTTTCCCCCCCCCCCCCGCCCCGGCCAGGAGATGGGGAGAAACGCCTGTAGGCTCACTGTGATGAGTTTGAAAAGCACTTAGTTAATAAAGTCAATCAGATTCAGCAAGACTTGGACACTACATTAGGAGTATTCTAATGATGACCCTTTTGGCACCTGTCTGTTCTTCCATCTGGGATTCTTTTCAGCTTGTAGAACCTGAGGATTTGTGCAGGATTATTTGGAATATGAGACAAGTTGCTTGCCCTCTCGACCCTTATCTGGCATGGCTGATTAGATTTGCCCAGGAAGGGTTGGCTAAATGTACTGGAAGGGTGGTGGATTCATATCTAAAGGAAGGGCTGGTGCAACCAACATTGAAGCAGGTGGTGGTTCACCCCCTTCTGAATTAGCCCTTCCACTATTTTGGACAACTTTGAGCTGATCCTATTTTCCCAGCTCCAGAGAGTCTTGGAGGAAGCTGATTATTTGGATCCATTCCAATCTGGTTTCAGGCCTTGGTTGGTTGGTTGGTGACTTGCACCCAGGGACTGGACAGGGGGCGTCCGTGTTAGTCTTGCTGGAACTCTCAGCTTTTAGTGGTGAATTTTTGACACCATTGACCATGGTGTCCTTTTGAGTTGGTTGGCTGGGCTGGAACTTGGAGGCATCATCTTGGGGTGATTCTGCTCCTTCCTGGCTTCCTGGAAGGTGGTACCAAGTATGTTTGCTCGGCTTCCTAGTCTTTGAGGTGTGGGGTGCTGCAAGATTCAGTTATATTCCCCATGCTGTTTAACATCTCTATGAAGCTGCTGGGAGAAGTCATCTGGAGATTTGTGGTAGGGAGCCATCAATACGCAGATGACACCCAGCTTTTTCTCTCCTTTCCACCTGATTCCAAGGGGGTGGTTGAGGTGCTGGATTGTTGCCTGGAGGTAGCTGGCAACTGGATGTGGGTGAACAAGGTGAAATTAAATCTTGATAAGACAGAGGTTCTCTTGGTCCAGAAGTCCATCGTGCAGGTATTGGTCTATCTCCCTGCTGTGAATGGAGTTGCACTCCTCTGAAGGAGCAGGTCTACAGCTTAGGAATTCTCCTGGATGTGCAGCTGCTCCTGGATTCCCAGATGGTAGCTGGTAGCCTTTGCTCAGCTTCAGCTGATCTGAGAACTGTGACCATACCTGAATCGCTCAGACCTGGCCACAGTGACCCATGCCCTGCTGACATCTACATTAGATTACTGCAACGTGCTTTATGTGGCGCTGTGGATGACTGTCTGGAAACTGCAGTTAGTGCAAAATGTGGCCATCCATGAGGTTGCAGAGGCTCATTGGTTTGACTGAGCCGGGCCACTGCTTTGGTGGCTACAGTGGCTGGCAGTTCATTTCCTTTCACAATCCAAGGTGCTAATTTTAACGTTTAAAGCCATTTATGGCTCAGGGCCAGGGTATTTGAGGGACCGCTTCCTTCCATATAATTAGACCCATCCTGTGAGTCATCAGAGGGAGCCCTTTTAACCATGCCACCATTGATGAAGGTGACGGGGTTGGTGGTGAGGAGCATGGCCTTACCGATGGAGGCACCCTAGTTGCGGAATTCCCTCACCTTGGAATTAAGAACAGCTCCCTCCTTAGAAACCTTTTGGCAGGGCCTTAAGTCCTTTTTATTTAGGGTGGTGTTTGATAGCTGACATGATGAACTGGTATGTAATCAAATGTAATTTTTAACTGTTTTACATGAACCATTGGTTTTTGTCTTGTTTTTAATTCTGTAAGCTGCCTCGATTGCCCTTATTGGTGAAAAGGACAGATATAAGTTCTTTAAATAAATAAATAAGGTGGGCTATTTGGCTTAGTTTCAGTGTATCTCCTGGTTGATTTATTAGCAGTAAGGGTTTCCTGAGCTCCTGACCAATAGCTCCTTGCATTTTTCAACAGCTGCCGTGAAGCTCTGTGTCTCCTTGCGGGTTCCCCAGACCATCCCCATGGACCTGCGGATTGGACAGCGCCTCGCCAAACCCGGCCCTGACACTGCCTTGCTGGCCCTGAAGCAGACACAGCAACTGCAACACCAGCTCTTCCTGGCTAGCTTGCATCAGCAGCAAGTGGAACAGCTCACCAACCAGCACCTACGGGTTAGTGTGTTGCCCTTCTTGGAGTTGGCTGGGGACAAAGGTGACGCAGTGGCACGTTCTGTTCAGGAGTAGCCAATCTTGGATCAACTTTTGTCCTGATTCTGTTTCAGTTTCTTCCTTAAAGTCTTTCTTGGTGCCGAAATGGACCCAAGTGACGTTTTGACAGAGATTTGGTGGCATGGTTCTGTAATACCCTTGAAATGCACTTGAACCTGTGCTTCATGCATCATAGTGCTGATAATCTCTGGCAACATCAGGGGCTCCTGACTTTACTTTGTTTTTGTTATGGCATTGCCAGGTGCTATGGAACATGACCATGTGAGGCACAAAAAAAAAGGAATGTTCATACACGTTGTAGGTTTCGTATTAGAATTTGTAACACTTCAATAATATTGATAAAATAACTTATTAAATACTTTGGAGCGCTTCATGTGGATATCTACAGAACCTGTTTGTCAGAGCACCATTGTTGACAGTGGATTAGCAGGAAAATCTGCTGCTATAGGCAAACCCACACATCTTAGCAGTGAAAAGCAGAGCAGAAATATGTAACGCAGTATTACTCAGAGGCCATGGTTCCCAAACTGAGAGCCGTGGCTCCTTGGGACCCCATGGAAACCAGCCAGGGAAGCAGCAGAATCTTCGCAAAGAACCCACCACCCTATAGAATAAGCCACAACCAATGGCCCAGTAGGTCAGAGGTGCTACCAGTCGAACAAGTTTGGGAAGCACTTCTCAAAGATAACGCTTACACTGACAAGATAAGTAGAAATGTACTGAAGAAATTTGGTATATTCTCTATCTTCAGATTCTTCCTTTTCCAGGTTCTAAATAGACAGGCAATGGCTCTGTTGCAAAGCCTTGTTGCCTCTGGTAGTTGCAGCTTTGTCCTTTGTCTGAGCAAGCAGACATGCTTCTGAATACCCATATCTTCATTCCTGGCTGGTACAGTTTGGAGCTTTATGCCCTCACTGCCAAAGCTAAGTAGACGGTAGAACCCTCTTAGCCAAGGTGGTGAGTGATCAGGAGGAACCAATCGCCTCCCACGTTCTCCTAGAGCTCCTTCAGACATGACCTCAGCAATGTGGAAGCCGCTACAGCAGATGTTCCTCTTACGCAGCTCTAGTAACATTGGAAGATCTGGGTCACACATGAGGAGGAGCCCAGCCCATAGCTCCTTCCTGTGCCAATGACACTTCACCAGAACATGAAACAGAGCAATGGCTTGGGAAGGAGCTATAGCAGGGACTTCTCCCATTTGGACACTGATGTCTCTCAATACTAAGCTGTGCTGCTAAAGGGGACTCTATGTTAGTTACAGGAACTGCTTCTGGTCTTCATTCTATTCTAGAAATTACCCTGGAGAAGCCATAGCTATTTATCCTCTCTTCTTGCTGCCTACTTCTGCTTGCTTGATGCCACAGAAAGGAAGTACAATGTCCTCAACCAAGTTTCCTCAAAGCAAATGTTATACAGTGTGATGTATGTAATAGGCTAAAAGGCAGCAGCTGCCTACCATCTGGGAGCTCCCTTAACTAGGTGACTGGCTTGGATGTTATGGAGTATTCATAAACATTCTTCATCACATAAGGGTGAGGTGCTGGCAGTAGAACATTAGCAAATGAAGCAACTTATGTGAGGAAACTAAACTGCCAGGCTAGAATACAACCTTCCACAGGAAGAGTCATGGGTCCCATTGGCAAGCGTGGCTAAGGCAGCAATGGTAGTCATGTTGAAAGGGCCTAGTGGATTGGAGAAACCAAAGACTGGGAATAGAGCAAGAGACACTGATAGAAGTAGGGGACTTGCACAGTAACTAGTAGGCTGAGAAGGAGAGGATGGGAAGGAAGGATCGGTTAGGCCCACTCTAGAATAGTTGTTCATGTGGATGGTGAAAAATAGGAGGCAAAGAGGTTCAAACTCCTTCTGTACCCTGCAGTGCGTTTAAGCCAGTGTTGTTGGGGCATTATTATGGCAGTCTCCAGGGGCGGGTTTGTCACTGATCCAGAGTATATTGATAATTGGAATGTCTTCCCTCTATGCTCCAGCCTCTGGAATCGGACTCTAGGCAGCTCATCTTTCCCAGCGCTTCCTTTCTGGTTGAAGTGATTTACTCGTCTTTGATATATTGGTTTGTTCTGTTTGCTCTCCTTTCCCAGATGTCGATGGAGCCACCTCCCCAAGAATCCGTCCCTGGGAAGCAGGAACAGGAACTGCGGCTGCTCTTGAATAAAGACAAAAGCAAACGCAGTAAGTGTTGCTCTGCCTGCTTACCTGCCTGTCCCCTTGGTGTCTCAGTGAAGTTCTAGGAATAGGCTTCTGGCTATCTTCACAGTCTGTCTTCTCCTAACCTGAGGTTTCAAAAGGAGAATTCTTTTGCTCCTGTGAACTGTTGGGTGAGGTTAATAGATCCCTAAGCAAGATGGTAAAAAAAAATCTGGAATTCTTGAGCAAAAGAAAGATTTTTAATTAAAAGCAAGAAACAACCAAACAGAACAAACATGAAAGTATTTGCAATTTTTGACTGTGGGTACTGTGGTTATAACCTCTGGTTTTAGGAATAAAAACATTCAGATGTTGTAAATATATCTGATTTTTTTTTTTTTTTTTTTTGCTTCTGATGGGAAAATCGCTCATCCTGGATAAATGACAGCACTTTGAAAATATACTAGATTTTGGATGGAATAGTGGTGTGTGGATGCATTAGATAAGTTGAGCCAGTTGCCAGTGGCAATAAATAAGGAATGTGGGATTTAGACATTTTTATGAATTGTATCATCTTTGAATTCTTATGTTGTATACCGCTTTGAGCATAGGAAAAGCAGTATAAAAATCTTTTAAATAGGTAAAATGTGCTGGATAGCTTGTGAATAGGGAATGTGATGCACAGTTAATGCAACTGGAGAGAATAAGAAGCATGGAATCCGCAATATTTCAGACCAGTTTGATCATGAGTTATCAGCGTGTTGGAAAGGTGTAAAGGCCGCCTTGAACTTTTTTGGAAAGTGAGGTTGTAAATCTATCAAATACAATAAATTTTATTTTCCCAATAATTTCAGTGGTTCTCGCACATTTAGCACCAGGACTCACTTTTTAGAATGAGAATCTGTCACAACCCACCAGAAGTGATGTCATGACCGGAAGTGAAAACATCAAGCAGGAAAATTTTTCACAAACCTAGGCTGCAATTCTAAGCATACTAAAAATACAGGTCTGTAACATTTCTTCAAATGCACTCACATACCATGATAGCATCAAGTCTAATATATTAAAAATAATATTGAAATGAAATGTGGAAGAAAGCTCTACCCTAATTGCGCAGAATGTCTTGGGGCAACCTGACGACTAATACACTAATTGTGTTGTGAGTTTTTGTGAGCTCACTCCCCACCCCCCCACCCCCCAAAAAAGTTCATGCATTCAGAGAAGCAATTGGGAAAGCAAAATGTCCAATCTTTGTTATGAGACAATATTCTCAATGAAGTCCTTCTCAGATTTTCCCAGATCTTGGTTTAGAAAACCAAAAAAACCTTACTGGTTTCTTCAAGGTCTTCAACCTTTTTTGTGCCAAAATCCCAATAAATAAAGAAATAAAGTATGAGAGACTGAAGATCCACCATCTGTCTTGCCCCCCTCTTGGAGCCCTGTTCACCCACTCCCTGCCACCTTTAAGCTCTCCCAGCACTGTTCACTGTAACCAACTATTCTTTTTAGCTAGAGCAGCAAAGGTTACCATGAAGCCTGGCACTAGTGAAAGCTGTGTTAGCTCAATTGCTAAGAATCTGAGCAGGAATGGGACACAATCTCTTGGTATATGAAAGTGTACACCAGATGCCTCCCCCTGTACTTGGTGGTGTTCTAGTCCAGTGGTCTTCAACCTTTTTCATTCCCATTAAGTTGCTGCGACCCCCCAACTGAGCCTTTGTGACCCCATTGGGGTCACAACCCCAAGGTTAAACAGTACTGGCTTAGGGGGAAAAAAGTTGTAGTCATAATGTAACAGTGTGTTAATATAGGCATTGTTTAGAAGCTATGTAAACAATGAGCTGTATTTGACAGTTATGCCACTTTAAGCCATTTCTGCCCAACATTGCATGTACGCAACGGGAACCAAATGTGTACACTTGTGGGCCAGGCAAAAATGAGTTAATGTCAAAAATCCAAAACAGTAGTAAAAATTGTCTACAGTAGAAGACCACAGTCCTAAAGGGGGCTGTCTAGAATCTATAATTAGTGTTGGTTGCTGTGGGGTCTCCCTAAAATGTTACATGTGCCCATTTTCCTTCAATTCAGAATTATCAGGAGGCATGTTTAATTTAGAAACGGGTTTATTGCCTCTTTTTCCTAACTGCTACAAGACATGCTATTGTTTTCCTTATGTTGGGGGGTCATCTAAACCAGTGAGAAGTTTGAATGTTCAGTGTTTCATGCTCCCCTCATTTACTTTAATGGGACTATCTCCATTGCCCTTTTAGTGAAACCCTTAAAAGTGGGGTGGGGGGGGGAGAGAAACACCATCGAACAATTAACCCTTCCCCTTTTCTTTTTCTAAGAAGGTTCATGAAGTGTGAAGTGGCTTAGCTTGGGGGTAGGGAGCAGATTTTTCATATATGTCTTATAAACCATGAAGGCAGTTGTGACTCCAGATGCATAAGAGGGTTAAACCAGCAAACGGGAAGAAAAATGAGAACAAGCAAACCACCCTCCTTCCCTTCAGTGTTGTTTTTCTCAGACCCTCATATCACTAATTCCATCTCTTCCTGTCTGTCTGGCATGCAGGAATTGTGATAAAACTCTGAGCTTGCTGAACACTGAATAGCTGGCACTCTGTATACATGTACACGCACATACATGCTTTTTAACGTATGGACATTATAGCCTTGCAAAAATCCCACAAGTGTTGAGAAACATGTAAACTGAGGGCTGGTCTGCATTCATAATAGTTGTTTGCTGCCTGCAGCGGTGATGTGAGGTAGATAGAGCTCTCATCTGTTGCACCGCATCAGTGCAGAACCCGTCTGGGAATGCATGTAGGTGTGTCATAGCAGTTCAAACCGTACTATTTCGAAGAGGGGCAAATTCCATCCCTGCAATGCAAAGGCATGCAAAAATGTTTGTTAGTTGAACGCCTTCCAAGCCTTGCTTTGTAGCAGATTTTAGTTTTTTGTGTGTGTGAAAGAGAGAGCAGGTGATGCACCTATCTAGCACACTTGTCAGATTTGGAAATCAGGTGAGAGCAGCTTGCCAAAAGTAAACGGGCCTTAAGGACCCAAGCATCTAGCCTTGTCGTTGGCTTTGCCAGCACCTTGTTACAAGCATGTTTGCTTGTGGTATGTTCGGGTCTGGATGATATGGGCAAGTATATGGTAAGCTGCTATTCAAGATAGCAGGCCATGGGTCAGAGACTCTACTTTGGTGGCCTTTACTGGGTTACTGAAATATGAAGGAATCAATGAACTCTTAACTTCTACATCACATAAAGAAGCTATTGTGATGTTATGTGAAAGTTTTCATTACATTGGGGGTCATGTAAGCCCCTTGTTGTTCCTGGGTTTCCCTGTGACAGGATATCCTGTTGTCTGTCCAACCTTTTCATGAAAATACCTAGCAAATTCCTCATACACACAGAAAAGCATCAATTATTCTCCAATGCTTATCCTTCATGCCACCTAGCGTTCAGTTCAGGATATTGCCATACTATTCGTAGTTTTCTGCAAAACATTTTCTCCTTCCTGTAAAATGGCCATTGTTTGGACCCTCTCCCTCGGTCTCTGCCCACGTGGTACACTGCTTTCAGTTCTGAATGAGCCTGGTTGCTCTACACAGCCGACGTCTCCCACCCCACTTATTCAGAAACAGTGAGCTGGCTTGTGCTACTTTTGATAGACAGGGAGGTGCATCCTAAGACCAGCTGTGATAGCCAAATGTGAACAGGAGACAGAGCTTACCAGCTCTAGGATAACTTCTGGAATTCTAGCTTGTGTTCAAATGCGGTCAGGGTTATGTACGAGTGCACCATTTTCAACATCATATCCTCCTACGTCAGCAGACAATGGAATGATTCTCAAAGTTACACCCAGCTTTACAAAAAAAGCAGGCAATGCAACCCTTGAGATCACTGAATCATCATAAAATCATGGGATCTGAGGAAATAAATTATGGATTGGGTCCTGTATTTTTCTTCTTGGCTAAATACCAGTCATTCTGTTTCAGATGAGGAATGGTATATAGCAGTGTTTCTCAAACTGAGTCGACCCACTAGGTGGGTCACGAGCCAATTTCAGGTGGGTTCCCATTCATTTCAATATTTTATTTTTAATAGATTAGACTTGATGCTACCATGGTATGTAACTGCATTTAAGGAATGTTACAGATCTGTACTTTTAACAGGCTACTCCTGGTACGCTTTTAACAATGATAGTCAATGGGGCTTACTCCTGGGTACATGTGGTAAGATTGCAACCTAGGATTGTTAAAACTCTTCCTGCTCAATGATGTCACTTCCGGTCATGACATCACTTCTGGTGGGTCCTGACAGATTCTCATTCTAAAAAGTGGTTCCCAGTGCTTAAAAGTTTGAGAATCACCGGTATATAGGCAATAAAAGCTGCAATTTCTGATCTGGAAACTTCTGCTAAGCGGTAATTGGCTAGAAGACCCATTACGTTTTGCTATTCTGTTAACTGCCAGCATTCAGCAGCAATTCTGAGTGGCCTTGAGTCCAGAACACCCGGCTGCCTCTCCAAGTGGCCACAAAAGTCCATTACTTCTGGCCACTCCAGAATGCCTGGCTATAAAATTACTTACGTACGTGCGAAAGATTTCTTTGTGTGTGGTGCAGACATGCAAACAGTTGTCAGGGCTCTGGACTGTAGGCTATTTATGAGCACAATCAGGAGTGAGCTGAAAGTTATCAGGAAAGCTTTTTTTTTTCTTTACCTCAGAAGTAGAAGAGAGGGACTTGTCTTAATGAAAGCATTCACCTCCCCAGCACACCTACAGAGCCTAAATTTATGCTGCTTTGTTCCCCATTTACGATCTTGGTAGTAGTGGCAGGAGCATTTCATGCTGCTGCTGAGAATTATTTTCCTGGGGCTGTAGCATTTTCTTGACATTTTTTTTTACTTGCAGAATCCAGAGTAAGAGCAAAAAGCATTGATCTTATCTTGACATGGCTTCATAATGATGTGTAGCCACTGAGATTTAACTAAGTAATGACCTTTGAAGCCATGTGGTGGTGGTTGCTTTTTGGTGATGTGCCTGCATATGTCTCACTGGGTGTTTAATAACAGAAAATAACAGAACTTCTTCCTGATGTGAATGAGTTCCTTTACCAAGTGGGACTGTAATGCTATTGTGCATGTAATGCTTATTGATCAAAATTTTCATTTTTAAGAAATCCACGCACACCATATATCTGTGCAACAACTTTAAGGATGAGGGAAGCAAGTTAGACCCTGGTTAGGGAGATTTAAGCCTAGGTCCCTTAGATCTAAGGTAAACTCAGTTGCTTCCTTGGTAGTTTACTTACTGGTTTTCCCTTTATATTCTGTGTTTCTTCTGTTGTGGAATATAAGGCTCCAAACACCTCCAGGCTGTTGACTGGACCTAGGCCTGCATCACTTTAGCAAGGTGGCTATAAAATATGCCCTCAGAGCATGCCCTGGGATCACCAACAGTATGGTGATGTGACCCTGCCTCATTTAAAATGACCTTTTTTCTTGCTGCATTGTACCTGTTGACCTTGATCCTGCCAGGCTTATGCTAACTCATTCATTTGTGCACACCCTTGATCATCAGAAGCGGGCAGTTCAAAGATCTGCCAGGTGATACCCATCTGGGAATTCCCTGCAGCCACTTCCCACGCCTCTTAGTCCTTGTAAATGTGATTGCAGCAGAACAGCCCAGCACTTCTCTGGGTAAAGAGGCACCTTTTAGGCAGTGGTTCTTTATATTTTAATTGTCCCTGTTCATTCAATTAGTGGTGTTTGCTGGCACCTGTTTTGTTTCTTTTTATTTAAGATTGGGAGTCCCTTTGGGAATCTTTTTTCACCCTCATATTTGGCTATGTAAGTTGCTTTGCAAACTTCTTTGTTAAAAAGTAGCGAATGCCCAAGGGAGAGAGTCTTCACCCAAGTTTTTTCTTTGAAGCTTAAGATACTAAGAAAGCAAAGGTGTTTTACACTCCCTTCTGCTATGGATAGTTTTCTGCTCTTAGATCTCTCATAAGTGATCTTTCAAAGTAGATCTTGCTCTTTTGATGCATCTCTCATTAACCAGTTAGGGTGTTTGAACAGCTGGTATTTAAAAGGTTGTTTCTGCGTATACCTGGTAACCTTTTCCTTCCTTGACTTACAGTGCCTCAAGTGGGCATGTCTGCCATTTTTGCTCTTATCTAGCCTCCCCTATTCACAAACCCCAGGCCTTTGGCGATGATGGTAGCTCCTAGGTAGCATGGTTTTGGAAGAGGATTGGCCAGATGCATGGGGCAGCGTAACAATAATTTATTTCCAATGAGCATTAGATGGAACTTCCATATCCAAGTGTCTCTGAGCACCAGGTGCCAGTGATTAATACAAGAGGGGAGAAATGCTGGTGTCATTTCCTCCCAGAAGCTTATGGTTCTCTGCAAGGAGGAGAACATGTTGTTTTAAGTCAGCCCCTAATTTTTGTTTATGTCGTTTTACTTAATGAAAAGCTGTAGCTTAGACTTGAGCTTAATTGAGTTTCTGGTTACATTTCATTATGTCCAGTGATAGTTCTTCTGAGGGTCTGAGGTTTTTTTCTGTAGGAAAATGGTCCCTAGTCCTGTTGGGAATACTGATGGTGAATCATGTCTGAAGAATGTTGGATAACATCTGCCTTTTTGTTCAACAGGTGCTGTAGCAAGTATGGTCGTGAAGCAGAAGTTGGCAGAGGTCATCCTGAAAAAACAGCAGGCTGCTCTGGAAAGGACCAATGCTCCAGTCATGCCATATAGGTGATTTGGTTTTAGATGCATGTTTGCAGTAGCAGCCGTCAGAGCCAGACTTTAGCCCCAAGCTCTTAAGACGTGTAAGGGATTTGTCTACTGTTCTCCCCTGGGATGTGTTGTTTTTGTACCTTAGATTGTGCACTGATTTATCCAGGTGATGATGGTCTGCACTTGGGTTATGTTTTCAAACGTGAAGCTAAATGGGCAGCCTGCCTAATACAGGAAGCAAGAATGGGGAATGGCACACCTCTTGGACATAGGCAACAGCTTCCAATGTTTGTAATACCAGTGATGAAGCAGACTTCACATTTTGCGTGCTAAACCCTCTGTGAAAGCTCTTAAACAAGGAAACCTGCCTTGACCCTCCTTTTGAGAAAGTTCTGTCTCCTACTTTCTATCCTACAGTGGCAGCATTTCACATGACACACTAATGTTACTTAATGAAAAGCTGTAGCTTACACTTAAGAACATAAGAACATAACATAAGAACAGCCCCACTGGATCAGGCCATAGACCCATCTAGTCCAGCTTCCTGTATCTCACAGGGGCCCAGCAAATGCCCCAGGGAGCATACCAGATAACAAGAGACCTCATCCTGGTGCCCACCCTTGCATCTGACATAGCCCATTTCTAAAATCAGGAGGTTGCACATACACATCATGGCTTGTAACCCATAATGGATTTTTCCCCCAGAAACTTGTCCAATCCCCTTCTAAAGGTGTCCAGGCCAGACGCCATCACCACATGCTGTGGCAAGGAGTTCCAAAGACCAACCACACGCTGAGTAAAGAAAAATTTCCTTTGTCTGTTCTAACTCCCAACACTCAATTTTAGTGGATGTCCCCTGGTTCTAGTGTTATGTGAGAGTGTAAAGAGCATCTCTCTGTCCATCCCCTGCATAATTTTGTATGTCTCAATCATGTCCCCCCTCAGGCACCTCTTTTCTAGGCTGAAGAGGCCCAATTGAGCTTGAACTTAATTGAATTTCTGGTTGCATTTCAGTATGTCTGATGATAGTTCTTCCAGGTCCGACACACAAATAGCGTACGAGAGAGCGAAATAGGCATTTTGCTATTGCACAAAAGCTCTTTTGGGTCATATCTATGCCACAGAATTAAACTAGTGTAATGGTAATTTCCCTTTCCCCAGGGTACACTGGTTGTGGTTTTGGAAGAAAGAGAAAGAGAGCTTGCTAAACTTGTACACCAGAGCCGGAGAATTCTCAACAGCTTCTTAAAATAAAATTCCCAGGATTCTGTGGGGGAAAGGCATGACCAACTGGCATAAGACCTTTGCACTTCGGTGTTATAGCCGTGCTGTTTGTCTCTATACTCTTTTACTTGTTTGTACCTCATTCTTTCCCCCAACAGTTCCTTCATGCATCATTCTTTCCCTTCTTCCTGGGTCTGTAACCTGTCCTCCCTCCCTCCCTCCCTCCCTCCCTCCCTCTCTCTCTCTCTCTCTCTCTCTCTCTCTCTCTGAGAGCTGCTGCGGTTTCCACTTTCTCCATCTGAGCACTTAGGCTTTTCAGTGCTTTGTGGAGTTCTGGGCAAGTTGTTCTTAAAACGGATTATGCATGCATGTGCCTGTAAGGTGATGCTTTTCTGATACTTCATAAATCTGAATGGTTAGAGTAGTTTTTAATGCACTTTGTTTTCCACCATTAATTTTGAATGAAGATGATTGGCAGAACAAGCCTAAATTGCCTGTGCGTGCAGTATGCTAATAAAACTGTTCCTGTTAACCGCTCTGGCATCTTGGCTTGTGCAGTGCAGTGTTCGGGCCCTTGGTACCCACAGGGCACTGAACTTGCCTGTACCATGCAGGTGAGCCAGCTATGCCTTTCGTTACACCCTTTCATAAGGTTAGCTGACCCAATTACAGCATCAGGGGTTGCATCATAAAAGGGGAGCTCGTCATATAGCCCAAAGACACTATGAGTAAATTTTCATTTCTCACCCTAGTCAGGTCGGTCTGTCGGAAAATAGCGCCTCTCTTCACAGCTCAGCTGAGGGGGAATAATAATACAAGGAGGAGCCTCCATCCGAGTGGATGGACTCCATAGCTGGAAGAAGCAGTAAGCGTACTGTATTTAATTTGTATCAACACTAATGTCACTTATTGATCCATGAATCCTGTCCACTTCCTTAGGTGAAATAAGCTGAAAAGTTTCTTGTCAGAAAAACCGGCAAGAGGTCTAGGAGCTACCACCATTACTGAGGAATTGGAGTCTGTGTTGTGTCATATACAGACTATTTTATCTACCAAGTGTTTAGCTAACTAATCATAGTGGACTGCTGAAGGTTCTGGTAGATCTTTTTGTGAGCCCAACCGTAGTCTGTCCCAAACCACTCAAAACAATTCTGTTGGATGATTCTGTTCTGCCTGTTGTGCAGGCACAACGGTGATAGAAAAGCAAGGTTTTTTGGCCCCCCGTCACTGCCACAGTGATATTACAAAATTCACCCACAAACTGCTGATGCAGCTATTGCAAAGCCAAGCGATGAAATAACATTGCCAAATCAGGAGGAGGGCCTTTTTTCCTGGAAGAATCTCCAGGAAGTGACAGCCAGAATCAGTCTTGGGCCTCTTACTTCTGTGCAGACTACTCGAGTTAAAAAGCCAGGGTGGGGTAATACCTTTATTAAAGCTAACCAGAATATCACAAAGTGGCAGGCTTTTGAATTCTGCACAGCTCTGTTTGACTGGATGTCAAGCAAAGTGAGTGGGAGAACCCAAAAAAGTTGGGCATGATGGAAAAACCCCAAACTCTGTCATTTGTCAGTCTTAAGATGGAATGCAGATGATTTTGTTCAGACTTAATTATATTAGGCTCTGTTAGTGGTAAGACAGATTTAGTTTGAGCCAGAGGAGGAGCTTGTTCCCTCATTAAAAAACAAAAATCTAGCAATTACTCAGATCAAGACAGGGGTCCTATAAGGCTGATTGACATAATGTATGTTAAGTGCTTTGAGCTCTTAGAAAAGCACTCCAGGAATACATGTGGGCTGATCCTATTAGCCTTGCTCGGAATTAAGCCCCAGTGGAGTTTAACAGGCTAACTCCTATGTTGACCATGCATAGGACTGTATTAATTAGACTGATCACCTGCACTGACTGAGAGAGCAGGCTCAGTCCTGACTTATGACCTAGACACTGAAGGAGGGAAATGTACCATCTGTCTTAAAGGAGGCAGTAGTTTGTTTCTTTAAAGCCAGGATCTCTCGGTTTATTTTAACTATTGACTAGTGCAGGGGTGTCAAACACGTTTCATACAGAGGGCCGAATAGCATTCCTGGCGCCTTCTGAGGGCTAGAAGTGATGTGATTAGGCAGGTAGTGATGTCATTAAACAGGTCTTAACCAAAAATAAGCACTTTTTCTCACTTAGGAACTCATTAGCTGCAAATGTCAGAAGAGAAAATACGCAAATCTTGATCATATTTCAAGATATGGGAGAGCCCAATTCTCACGTGGGCTGCCCTTTCAGCAGTAACTCCTTAGCACTGCTCAGCAGCTGAGAGCCTGAGGGCCGGATAAAAAGCTTCTGTGGGCCACATCTGGCACCCGGGCCTTAGGTTTGACACCCTTGGACTAGTGTCTAGTATTCTTGGGCATGGTGGTTGAATACATGGTTGCATGTCTAACTAGACTCAGCTGACATGTCGTCTCCCCCTTCTCCCAACAAAAGAGAAACAATTATTAACATATTCATTTTGTTTAAATACAGTCCAATCATGTGTGCTGCTATGTATTATATAAAGAAACGTTGAATAATTACAGAAATGAAATACAAGTAAGGTTTGAGTTGAGATGTCATCATTATGACGATGGCACCCTTCTCTGTTGCTTGTGCTCGACAGCTTTTAGAGGGTGGTAGACACTCTGAATCATTGTTTGGCAGCTGACTAGATGAGGCACCATGCTTGGTAGTTTTATAGAGCCAGAAATAGACTTAAAACTAGATCCTGATGGGGTCAAACTTTACCCAGGTTTATAGCTTGGGGTGCACCTGGACTTGGGCCTCCTTATGAAGGATCAAGTATCAGTGGAAATGTCAGATCTGGACACAGTAATCCATGCTGTGGTCACTTCTAGATTAGATTACTGTAACATGCTCTACAAGGTACTCCCTATAAAGATCACTCAGAAACCTCAGCTGATTCAAAGTGCAACTGATGGACTGTTAACTGGAGCAGCTTCCTAGGAAGCACCAATCACTTGTACTGTGTGGGGTACACTGGTTTCATGTATGCTTCCAGGATCAATTTATGATCCTTGTTTTAACCTTGAAAGCCCTAAGCAGTTGGGACCGTAGTATAAGGCTACTGTCTCCAGCATGTGCTTCCATGTATGATCCAGTTATGATCCCAGGTCCTACTTTGGATCATCAGAAATTTGACAGGTGTCCACAAGAAGCAGTGCCTTCTCAGTGGTGACTCCAGCCTTGGAAAGCCTTTCCTCTACAATCCAGACAAGCACCCACATTATACGCCTTTAGGCAACTTTCCTAAAGGTTGTCAGTGCTGGTAGACGCTGGGACTTTTTTGGACCCATTTCTACCTTGTGTGATCTCATTCTGTTGTTTTGGTAGCTGCTGGTTTGCCTTTGTTTTGATTGCTTATGATTATTTTGTTTGTAGAACCAATTACCTTTAGGAAACTGCTTTGATTCCTGTGGGGAAAGGGTTGTACAGAAGCTTTAAAAAAATGAATATTTGTTTTATCTATCTGCAGTGGGTGAATGTCCAGAACTTCCACCACTGCTAGGAACCATGGAGTTCCTCTTTCTACCTTCTGATTGAACAAGTGCATCTGAGATAGGAATTGGATGTCACACATTAGAATTTTGTCTGCACTTTCCAGGAATGCAGTCTATTAAATTAGCTCTTACGCTATTCATTCAGATATAATCAGGCCTCAGGCTCCATCACTAGGGCTATTAGTAATAGCATTGAATATTGATTAAGGTGATGGCAGACTGTGAAGGGAGGGGCCTTCTGTGCCTCACATGAAGTGATACTGTCTATTAAACCAGATGCTTTGTTGATAATAAGGGGTGCATAACTTCATTGTCTGATATGCCCTTCCATGACCCTTTGCCATTGTCCAGACAGCGAGTACGCAACTAAGTGGGATTTGAACTGGACTTTCCGGCTCACAGCTCATTCTCTTAACCACTATGCTATATTGGCCAAAGGACACAAATGGTAAACCTTTTTCTGCTGTCCTCCTTTCATGCAGGTCCTTGGAGCCAATGGAACCTGAAGCACCAGTACTCCCCAGTTTCTTCCCTTCCATCTCCAATAGTTCCAGAGACTCTCCAGAGCACTTCCCACTAAGGAAAACAGGTGAGGGGGACCAGTAGTATTGGAAAGCGTTATTCAGCAACTGACTGGGGATAAAACTGGCATGACCTTTCTGATCTGCAGAAATCAGCAGGTGAAGCTTTTCGTGGCATGGACATCATCACTGGCCTGCCTGTCTTGTGAAGGCTCAAGAACAGGTGTAGGTTGACAAATTGGCAACCCTACTAAAAACGGTTCCTTAGCACCAAAAGTGTGGCAGGGCTAAGAGTATGATCTTGGCCGCAACTCCCAGAATTTTGGACTGCAGAGCAACCTGCCTTTTCCCAAGTTGCACGTTCAGGTTCCTCCTCTTCATCTTTTGCATTCTGTTGGGGAATGGATAAGCAACCAGTAGCAGAGTTCTTACCTCTTCAGAGGAACACAGAATTCCCTTTAAGTGCCCTTGGGCATGGGAACAATTGGAGATGGTGATCGAAGAGATTATGGCTGAAACACTCTGGGGTGGGCTGGCTTTAACCCATTTCTGCCCAGCCCTCAGGTGTACACATTTGATCCCTGTTGCTTATATGCAACATTGGGCAAAATGACTTAATCTTGCAGAGTCTCCTTTTTTTCTAGAGTCCCAGTGGCCCACCAATGACCCACGTATTTTGAAAATACATACTTTGTATCTCTTCTGAGGCATATTTAATCTGGTATTAAGTGATCCTTAGTAGGCACTCTTGTTTAGGAAGCTGATATACACCTTGCCTTGAGGGATCAAGCTAAGGCCCACAAGTCCAGCATTCTTGCAAGACATCTTAGCAACCAATGGACACTAGGTGGTCCATTGGGAACTTGCTACTAATTTACTTCCTATTCTAGAATGCATAGGATTATCCCCTAATAGCATGTCCCCAAATAGCTTGTTGACCGCGCTTGAAAACCCAGTGCTGCATCAGATGGACCTTTGCTCAGACCAATATGACAGTTCTTATTTATTGCATGTATCACCTTCCTTCCATTATGGAACTCAAAGTGTGTGAGTGGGGGGGGGGGTGACTCTGGGAGTCTCACATGGAGGCACTAGCCAGATCCAGAGCTGCTTAGCTTCAGCAAGGTTGTTCCTTCCTGTGCCTTCAAACCACACTCTGGTACTTTATGTTCTTATCTGTATTGCTTCAGCATCTGAGCCTAACCTGAAGTTGCGCTATAAGGCCAAGAAGGCTGGTGACAGGCGTAAAAACCCTCTGACTCGCAAGGAAAGTGCACCCCCCTCCTTGAAGAGGCGCCCAACAGAAACTATTGGTAAGAAAATTTTTGTGGTGGGAGGTGTTCCATGCCAGTGGGTTCCTGAAAGCAACCACGACCCTCTCCTTCACCTGCACACATTGTCACTAGACTGGTGGGAAGGGGTAGCCAGGAAACAGTGTGGCATCCACCACATATGGAGGAATTGGCACCCATTTCTTAATTGCAGTAATGCTTCTGAGTACACTGATCCCAGAGTATGCAACCCTGCACTTGAGTGGCCTCGAGCAGTGTTGCGATCATGCCCAAAGAACCTGATTCCTGATATTCAGTGACATTTTGAAACTGCCAACCCAGCATCCAGTGCACTTATTTATTGTATCTAAACTCTATATCCATATAACTTTTCAATCATTTTTATGCGGACCTGTTAAGTTAAAAATTCAACTAGTGTATTGGTTGGGCAAATTTGCTTAAAGGGATGCTGAAATGTTTACATATGGCGAACTTCTTAAAAGCTCACTAATGATGTTATACATATTACAGAAAGTGTTCCCGAACTGGGTCAGGTTCATCCTTCCTCAGGGGGCCCAATAACGGAACCCCCACATACTCAGGGACATTACTGCACTGCACTATATGACAACATTGACCTGCTGGCTTAAACCCCAAATCATCAAAACAGTAGATAGAAAATATGTGTGTGCCATGAAACTGGATTAAGATGGGATGGGTCTGGTTGCACAGTGGAATGGCAACTACATGGTGAACCGACACCATGTAGTTGCATGGTGAATTGACAGAGGCATGCACTGACATACAGACCAGGCTTATGTATATGTCTAGGAGTCCTCCCATCACTGACAAAACTCCCACCATTTTCTTTTGCTTTGCTTGCCATATCCAAAGCCACCTGTTTCTTTTTGTTCCCTGCAGATTCATCTCCCAGCAGCAGCAGCACCCCAGTGTCAGGGTGCAGTTCGCCCAATGACAGCCTGGTGCCAGAGCATGGGGCTCTGCCACCTGTCCCAGGACTTGCACAAGAGGTATGGGCCCCATAGGACCATAGACAGGGAAGGCCATGTAACCTCTGTGCTTCAGTCCTGTGGGATCAGAAAGCCCACACTATCCATAGCAGCAGCCTGCTTGCAAAGAGCCATTCGCTCTAGGCAACCAGCTTTGGCAACTGTTTGTAAAGAAGAAGCACATTGGCTCTCAGTTAAGAGAGAAATAATATGTTTTTATTAAGACTGCCGTAACATTGGTTTTCTTTCTTTCTTTCTTTCTTTCTTTCTTTCTTTCTTTCTTTCTTTCTTTCTTTCTTCCCTCCCTCCCTCCCTCCCCCCCGAACGATTGATTGAACAAACGTTTACATGGGGCTTGAAGGAATCTCCTATCCAAAGAACGCATAAAACCCACAGTAATGCTACCTTCAGCTGAAGCATTAGGCCACGCACTGAGAGCCTCATTCAGCCTCTTTGAGAAGGGACTGATGATGCGGTGCTGTTGTCTAGGATAGGATGTTGTGCTCCTGGCTAAGGTTTTAGTGTGAGCTTAATTTTGTTCTGTCTATTACATTTTAGTTGTCTAGTTACACATGCTTCTTTTTTTTCTGAATCCATGCTACAATCCTCCATGTTCCTTCAGGCTAAAGCAAGATCATCCTCTCCATATAAAATCAAGTTCCAAAAGCTCCATCACTCTAGCATGGCCAAGACACCGACTCCAAGAATGGCTACCAGTCAAACTGGAGCCTGCTTGATTCTGTGACTTCCATTCAGTCTGTTAGATGAAGTCTGTGGATTGCAGTTTGGAATGTAGTTGAAAGCAGACTAAACCTACTCCTTGTCCTGGGTCCAGAGGTTACCAGAAACTGGGAGCCTTTAGCACAGTGGTGTTGCTTAGTCTATCCTGAGTGCCTGATATTCAGTTATGTGGAGAGGGGGAAAGTACAGCACTGCTCTTGGAGACAAAACCTGGCCTCTGGCCAGGCACCACTGAAAGATATCCCACAAGTGGGCTATGTTCACCTTGATGTACTGCACCTGTGATGATTTTTATAATACAGGGGTCCTTCTTTCACACCTGCTTCTGCCAATCACAATTATGGGCATTAGCTAGTTCTTGGGTTTAATCATTTTGTCATGCTCTAACAAGGTGGATGATGGGACTATGCGGATGGACTGGGCTCTTGATGGCTCCCATTGAGTTCTGTAAGACTAAGGCAACAGGCTGGAAATTGGGGCATAGTTGGGAAGAAATTGTTTTCCAGAAACTGGGATAGCCAGTACAAAGGCTTGTGATTAGCCTTCACCCCAGAGTACCTTCAGGCGCACACCATTATTTGCTGCCATTCATTTCTGTGGGGAGAAAAGGTTAAACACCCTGCTTGGGGATGTGTTGCAGTGGTGGTAATTTCTGCTTCCCTCTGCCAACCCGGAGTTCTACAGGCCTCTATTTACATGAATCCCACAAAGTGGTGTTGTCTTAGTCTCCCCACTCCCAGCCATTGCTTTCTTTGCCTCTACATTGATTGCTTTAATCCTGAAAGAATTGCTCAATTTCACCCACACCCTCCTACAAACATATAATTTTCCCAAATTTCATCATATTCACCCTGTAATTGTGGGCAATTTTGTAGGTTTTAAGTACATGGCAAAATGGCAGTTTCTTTTTTGTGTGTTTTTGGTGACCAAACTGGTGAAAAGCTGGAGTGGGGAGATTGAGGAAAATGCCTCATTCTACATTCAGGTCCAAGTTACATATGCAAATGCTAAATTGCACCATGTGTTGTCATCTTGGCAGAATTACTTCAAAGGGTGGAGCCAAGACATTCAGTTAGGATATGTATCCATGCAGGCCACACTTTCTAGTTTCGAGAAATCCTTTCTGCATCTGCTTGTGTGTCTGGCATAGAACCCTTGCATGCAGAGGATTTTGGGAAGTGTTCTAAGGCGCATTCAGTTCATGCAGAAAATGTGTCTGTCCGTGTACCCTGCATGAGCTGGTGATACAGAAGACTTACCAAAGTCCTCTGCGATATTCAGGGTTCCACAGCAGATGGGAAGAGTTTTGACAAACAAGTCAGTGTGGAAAGGGCTCCCTGAATTTCAGTGCCTACAATTGATGTTTTCCTCTTTGGTGCAGACCCCACTAGCTCAGCGCCTGAGAATGCAGGAGAGCTCACTGGCCCAGTTTGCTCTTCAGACCACTGGCTCCCTCCCGGCTCTCACCCTTGGGCTACCGGCCACCTCTGCGGCATCCACCAGGGTAGGTCTTAAGCAGCTTTGGCAAAGGGCAAGGGAACAATGCAAGGACTTGGTGTTTGAATGTCATGTTTCACTGTGGCGTCTAGGCTTACTGAGGGGCTGTAGGCTTATTGGTAGATTGCAGTGATTGGGCTTACTCAGGGTCATGGGGATGGGCTGTAACTCAGGGCAGACCACCTGTTTTGTATTCAGGTGGTTCCAGGATCAATTCTGACATCTTTAGGTAGAACAGGGAAAAACACTAGTCTGAAGCCCTGGAAAGCGTTTTCTAGTCAGTGTAGACAGCACTCAATCAGCTGGACCAAGGACTTGGCAGAAGGAACTTTGTATGTTTTGGCAAAAGGCTCGGGGTAGTTTTCTGTTGTTGTTTTTAATGTGACAGTTTGTTCCTGAAGCAGAACGAATCCTTTCCTATCTAGATTGACAGAAACAGCAACCACATTAGATAGTGAGAACTGCAATAGTTAATGAAATCTTAAGCTAGGAACAGACAATAGCTTAAATAGAATGGAATGGTTTGAGAGAGGCATCACTTCCCCTCTTGCATGTATATGTATAACACACACACACACACACGCCCCATTTGACCCATTGCCACCTCTGGTCAAACAAGTTTGAAGATGCTGCAAAAACTACAAGCTCTGCTTATTAAAGGCCAAAATGGGATGAGGGGTACATGCCACAAATGGCGATCTTTCCTTCAAATTGTCCTCAGGGCTCTGAAAAAAACAGACTCCACTTTGGGGGTGTGTGGGGTACCTGGAGAGTGTGTGTGCAAATTTCAAGGAAGAGTGGTTACCTTCTGCCCAACCATGATCGGAATCCTGATATTTTGAGTGTTAGTTTCCAGCTCACCCTTTTGAGAATTTTTGAGTCGGTTACTTCAAAGCCTTATTGACCCCCTCCAGTTTTTCTTTCTGCAGGGGGATGGAGAACACAGGACACTCCCAGGCTTGGCACACAAAGTGCCCGTCCTGACTGGCGCTCACGCACCCGTATTCCTGCCAACCAGCTTGGAACAACATGAGCCCGGGAGCCCCCTGTCTACTCGGCTTCAGCCAGTTATCATCCTGGAGCCCTCACTCACCCATGCTCCACTCGTGACGGGTGTGTATCCAACCCCTTGTGTTTGTGGAAAAAGAGCAGCGAAGAGGCTTGTTTAGCAAGATTTAGGACTCTGTTCACGTAGACAGAAGGGAACTCTGAGAAGAATTGGTTAAAATACCGAACTTGGATCCAGGAGAGCCAGGTTCAAATCCCCCTTTGATAAGAGAAGCAAAAAACTATGTCAAAAAAATGGCAGTTCCTGCCTGAGTAAAAACAAATGCAGTTGGTGACATTATTTCAACATAACCCAAGTAAGAGCTGCACGTTAAAAAACAAAAAAACAAAATGAGTGCTATACCCGATTCTGCAACTGGATATTGTCCACAATAGGCAAATCCTCATGAATTCGTTGAATTGAGGATTGTTACCTGATTGAAGAAATCTTGGTTAGTTTTATCGTTTGAGGGTTGATTGATTTAATTAGATTTCACATACACTTGTGAGTGAATAAAACCGTTCTGAAGATGGAAAACTTCCTTCCTTAGTTTTGAGGTAATACAGTCTTCACAGCTGGTGTCATGTTAGAAGTGACATTCCCTCCTGTGTAATGGAAAAGTTGAAAGGCCTCTACTGGGATGGCACATATAACCTTCCTTATTTATACTGATTTGTACTTAAAAATAAATTCAGCTTTTTTGACACTGTGCTGTCCTATTGATAAGGGGACCTTTTTAATGCATTGAAAGAAATTTAACTGGTTAATCTAAGCCATGAATCCACTAAATGTTTAATTTGCACAGGTTTTTGCCCTGGAATAAGGGTGTCTAGCAACTGCTTTTTTGTTTGGATAATAATAAATAAATAAATGTTGACCTTGTCTTCATGTTTTCCACTCCTTCCAGAAGTTGTTAGCAGTTTTGGAGGTGATGTTTAATTTTTTTTTTTCCTGTTTAACTCCCTAGCTTTTCATCCTCACAATGGGGGCTTCCAAAAATAAAAGATACAGAAATTGTAACTGTAGTTTTTTGAAGGGAGGGGAATTGGATCAAGCCAGACACAGTCCTTGAATAGTGGACCAGAAGTTTGAAAACTTGGGTGTTTTCAATCCCTTTCTTATATTTTGTCCATTTATAGTCTGCATTAGCTAGGATGTACATCTGGTTTAAAAAGTTTCTTTCTTCTGATGCATTCGCAGCATTTCACAAGTGACACGTTCCAGATTAAAAGGCATTTTTGGCATTACTTGTGAACATGCACTTCAGCTTCTTCAGTTTCCCCAACAGCTTCCCTGTTCTTGCCTTCACCCTTCTGCCTTCTCCCTTTGCAGTTCCAGGGCTGGGCACGGTCCCCTTCCACTTCAGTCAGCCGTTGCTTCCCCCAGAGCGACTGTCGATGCCTGGGCCCCACAAGCCCTTGGGACGGACCCGCTCGGAGCCCCTGCCCTCCAGCCCCAGGGCTGTGCAGCAACAATTGGCCTACCAACAGCACCATGCCCTCTTCCTTGAGCGGCTTAAGCAGCAGACTCAACTGGGCAAGGTGAGCTTTTGTGGGGGCCTCCTCCAGGTGTTGGGGAGCATAGTCACTTGTATGCCCCAGGGCAATACTCCTGAGTGTGCGGTTGCAGTAATGTGGAGTTGTGGGGTGGGTAAGGAGCAATATGGTGTTCTGGCTGGAGTACCAGACCATACCTGGGTAGACCCAGGCTGAAATACCCACCTAACCCTAAGCCTCCCTGGTGGCTCCAGCTCAGTGGCCACCCCACAGGACCACCGTGAAACAACGTAGGATCATGAATGCCACCCTGGGCTCGCTGGGAAAAGGGTGGAATAAAAATGTAATCGGTAAATAAGCAACAAAGCTAAATAACAGATAGCAGCAACAAATCAACTGTGCTTTTCCTAGAGGCAAGCTGCTGAAGAAATTTCCCCAGACATTTATTTGCAAGGAATACTTTTTGGGGCCAAGACTTGCAGACACAGAATAAACTTTTGCACGATACGAAATGCTTTGCAGTTCACTGCAGTTTGCGTAATCTGTGAAGGTTCCTACATTTGACTTCTGTTGAGTGCAATCTGACATCATCTCATTTCCCCACACTGTTCTCCCATAGCGTATGACCAAGTCCAGCGAGAAGCCTCGGCTGCAACAGATTCCCTCTTCAGAAGACATGGAGGCCGAAGCAGGAGGAGATCACAATGACCTGTCTCAGAGCCAGGTGGAGCCTTCCCCGGTAGGGGGCAGCACCAAAGAGGCAGAAGGGAGTTCCAGGCTGGGTCAGCCTCAAGAAGAGCATGTCCTTCCACAGGTATTGGGGTGGGGGGAAGATGCTGCCTTAGCTATAAAAAAAATGTTAGGTATATTCTGAGTGTTGTGCAAAAATCAAAATGCAACACAGGTTTACAATATAAACAGTAAATACTCGGTAACCATGCACTCCATTCCCGCAAATTCTCTTATCCGCACTAACAAAAGTGTGACGTGCATCGCACCATTTGCTGCCTATTCTTGGATATCCGTGGTGGCTATTCTGAAGCTATCGGCTGCTGGCATTCCTGGCTATTCCTTTCCCTAACCTCATTGATCCCATATAATCAATGATTTGCTATCTGTTGTATCCCCTGGGTTTTCCAGGAACCTACCCCAACAGATAGATCTGAATTGACTGTATAAACAAATTCCACCATCCGTATTATCTGTTCCCTGGAGTTCTTCTATCCTGATATCTGAGGTCTGGAAGCCTTCCATCACCCCTATGAGACAATCTCATAACTCAGTCGTAGTTCCATCTGTCCATCACCTTTAGTGACCTCTTCCTCGTTCCAGACTGTGTGGCAACCATCAAGGACTCCAACTGCTTGGGAGCTGCTAACACTGCAGGGCTGTCACTTTTTGATGTGGAGAGTTCAGCCTTCTTAGACTTGGCTAGTCTGTGCAGACTAGCCATATCCTCGAATGGAAAATCCCTGCTCAGCTGTGAAGCTCAGTGGGTGTCCTTGGGCCAGTCACTATCTTAGTCTGCTCCTACCCCAGAGAACGGTGATGAGGATAAAATGGAGTGGAGCGGGAGTATAGAGAATACACTATTCTGATAGTCTTGGGAGAGTGGTGGAATTAAAATGTAATGAAATCAACAAAATATGCAGGGGAGATATTCAGATCTTTTTAATTTGCCTCACAAGTTTCTGTGGCAACCTGGCTGTGTTCTGAGGCTTTCTGGTTTTCTCCTTCCCCCCCCCCATGCTTCTGGGCACCAAAAGGGGTGAATGACTGTGCCACAGAGATGCACTAGAGGGCAGCAACGACCAAAGTGCAGACTTGGTGCGGCATGGGGGGGTGGCGGTGAGAATGCTAGGGAGAGAGTATCCCCCAACAGAACTTTGAGGCACGAGGGATGCAAGGGAGGGCACCAGGATGCAGGTCTCTTGTTGTCTTGTGTGCTTCCTGAGATACAGGAAGCTGAACTAGATGGGCCTTTGGCCTGATCCAGCGGGGCTCTTCTTATGTTCTTATAAGGGGGGTTCTCTGTTTGATGTGGTGTCCTTCGTCACTCTGCCAACAGGTGCAGTACCTCTGGGAGCAGCAACAACGCTTGCAGCAGCAGCTCCTCCGGAGACAGCTTCCTGCTGACCCACCGCTTATCTCAGCAGCCCGAGGAAGCCATCGACCACTCACTAGGGCCCAGTCATCACCTGCTGCGGCACCAGCATCCCTACCAACACAGGACTCGTCTTCCAAGGCAATCCCTTCACCGGTGCAGGAGCAATCCTCCAAGCCCTGCTTTACCACAGGTAGCATCCTGGGATTCTCCCTGAGTTCCTCCATCCCCCGTGTGACAAACCTTTGGGGTACAGCCAGCCGCAGCAGCCCCATGCAGAGTTTTTCTACCTCTGTAATGTTCCGTGTCACCCATACTGCACATTTATTTCCTGTGCAATATTTTCAGGACGGGCTGACAAAAGTCCACCCAGGAGTACTGTTTTCATTAGTTACTACAGGTTGAGACTAATTATTCACATGGGCTCCTTTCCAAGCACTCATGTGGATGGCCAAAAAAATGCACTTTAGCAAATCCATTTAAAAAACAAAGTTTCTTCGTTCTGGTGATTTAAAAACAGCCTTGCTGACCAATGTGATGTAAGATAAGAGTCATTAAGAAGACAATCCATCAATCAGTCCTCCTCCAAGATCTTACAAAGAGCTGAGAGCTTACACTCAGCCCCTTCCTTCACCAATGCAAAGGGATCACCTTTCTTTCACTGCTCAGGGGGAAGGGAGGGGTCCACTGGAGAGAGAAGGATTGATGGATTGTCAGCCAGCTGCCTTCTCTCTCTCTCTCTCTCATTAAGGAGGTTATTGTTAAAGGACTGTTCAGTTTATTAAACTGATTTTAAAGGGATGCATTTTTCCCCTTCTCCAGTGATCAGCACATTCCTTCTCATTTGCAATGGCCATTCATGTTGAGTCAAATCCGTGTATAAAAAATCCGTTTATAAATAGGCTGGACCTGTATGTGATTTTTATTGTCACACATTATTTCAAGTTCTCAGCAGTCATCCTGCATCAATCTGTTTGGCTATAGGTGTGTGCCCCAAGGTGCATGACCACTGCTAAGGTGGATGACCGGGTGGATGGTACAGGGCTTCTTAATCTGGGAGGCTCTGAAAAATACAAGTAAAGACCCTGGGATGAAAGAGAATGGAAATCTGGCTGTTTGTCGATGCTAGTGTGAGGAGCTCCAATTTTTCATGGGGTAGGCTAAGGTGGTTTCCTGTGATGTGTATGGCCTCAGCTAATCTATACCTACAGCTAATTCAAGCTTGATTTTAAAAGTGGAGGCATAGTATGCTAGACTGTACTACTCCAGGCTGCAGGTGGGTGAGCCATGTGTGCTCCCCCACATTATTGAATGCTCCCCCACATTAGAGAAAAATAAACTTCCTGTTCACAGGGAAACTACCACATCAAGGGAAGGTTAGTCTAAAACTCTTCTCCCTAGATTTTCAACTTCTGGATGGGTTTTTTTTTTTTTTTTTAAGATGAACAAACATTCAGATATGCTGTTCTTCAAATGATATCTGAAGAAGTACAGTCCTGGAAGGGCTGTACCACATTCTTCTACTTCTGTACATTTGTATGGGTGCTCGCCAAGCCCAGAGAAAACCAGAAGCTTATTAGAGTCCCTCCTTGTCCTTCGGTTGCAGGAATTGTGTACGACTCTGTCATGCTGAAACACCAGTGCTCGTGTGGGGACAACAGCAATCATCCTGAACACGCAGGCCGTATCCAGAGCATCTGGTCTCGTCTGCAAGAACGTGGCCTACGCAGCCAGTGTGAGGTAGGGGGCAGTGCAATCCAAGAACAATAATAGCAGTTTTTTTTTCACAGGCTGTTTTTCTGCATGGCACAAAAAATCATGAGCAGGTTTTTGCATCACTTGCATGGTTTTTGCATCACTTGCATGGGAGAGGGGGAGTTTTGTAACAAAAAAACCCAGTTTATGTGTTATGAATGTATTTACCTAGCTTTTCATAATTTATTCTGCTTTCTTGATTGTGATTTTCAGTTTAAATGTTTCAGGCTTTGTTGTTGAATGTTCAGTAAAGCAACAAAGGAGGTCTTGGAATTGTTGAAAGTAGGCAATCTTCCACAACCCATGAGAGCTAGAAACTTGGGTTGTTTAAACTTAAAGCATATAACTTGCGTAAGCAAATTTTTTTTTTTTTACCTCAGTATCTTTAGTTTCTGTACAGCTATTAATCTATGATCTTGGCATGAAGGAGTAGCCCCCATTTTCTGTGTAGAAAATGTAGAGCAGCAGTTTTTGAACTGTGGTTTGGGAACCACTACTACCGGTGCTTAGTGCACTTTTGGTTACAGAAGATCACAATAGAAGCAATAGAGGAATATACTGAATAGCTGAAGGGAAGGCTTTGTTAAAAGTTGCTACTGCAGGCTGAAGAAGCAACCCGCTTTTCAGTTTGAAATGCAAGCCTAAAAGCAACTTGCCTCTTCTGCTATCCTAGTGACTGTAGTGAAACCTTGATTGTGTGCTTGGCTCTTCCAGTGACTTCTTCATATGACTTTGTTAGATTATCATCTCAGCAGACAAAAGCTACAGTCAAATTTCAGTTTGGAAGCCTTTCAACCATTCGTTCATACAGCAGTTGTAGGGATGAAAATGTGTTGGGCTACGAAGAAGCAGCAAACCGGAACAGTGACCCACAGATTAGCAAAGGGCATTTGTGTACTACTGATTATTGGTTCTGTGCCAGTTTAACTTGGGTTCCCAGCTTTTTACTGGCTATTGTAGCTGTGCTGATAACTGTACCTTGATATGCAGACATGTGCAGGTGATAATGCAGATCACCATGCTAAGAACTTCACCAGTTCAGTACATCAGGGTGCTGTTTAAGCACAGGAGTAGAGCATATTGTTTCTCCTGATCAGTTGGCTATCCTCTAGTTTATCTGCCATGGCTTTCTGCAAAGAATCCTGGACATTGTGATTTGCTAAGTTTATGAGAATTATTTGATTAAGATCCCTACTGTTTCCCACCCTTGTCATCCTTTCACAGAATTCCCATTTTGCCTAGGGAGAACTGCCCGTTGTCAAAGCTATTTAAGCCTATGTTAAAAATATCCCTTCCTTTTTTAATTGATAAGGTTGTATTGGTTTTAAACTTACAGAGTTTGACTGACAATTGAGCTACAACATATAGAAATCCATATCCCATCCTGAATTAGTGTACACACTTTCTAACCCCCAGTGACTCATTGAAAGAGAGGGAAGCCCTGTGCAAACATTCAGAAATGCATACAGAAATGTATGGCCAACATTCCCAAGTCATGGTGAGGATCTCAGTGCATTTAGAGGGGTGATCTGGATTAACTGCTCCCCCCCCCACACACACACACATTTAAGGAAACTAGACTGAATTCAATGTGAGGAGAGGCATCAGAACATGCACATGTTGTGATAAAGTACATCTTTTATCACATGGGGCCAGGCTGGGTGAAAATGTAGCATCTGAGCCAACTCAGATGAGCATATAAGAACCTCTCTTTTGGAGGAAACCTACCCGATAAGATAGATGGATGGCCCACTCTTCACATAGGCATTTGTGGTACAGTACGGCCCCATGTGTCCTAACAGCGCTTACATTTTTTCACATCCATGCCAGCTCCTTGCCCTCTCCTCCCTGTCATGTGGATGGCAGCCAGTGACTAAGGATGCTGTTTAAAACGCTGCATTTTTCCACAATTAAACATTTGTTCCCCAGTGTGCACATAAAATTGTTGAGTGTCACAGAACAGCCTTGTTAATTTAAAGGTTGTTGACTCATTGCGCAACTCACATTCCCTTGCCCTGTAAATCCTGCACTGTAGTCAACACCACATTTTATGAAGACACCCCTTTTGCAGATGCTGGGCAGATGTGCATTTCATTTCACCAAAGTATTTACACATCTTGAGAAATTTATGAACAGTCATTTCTTTTCAAACAATTAGATCTTCATATAGATCATATGTACGTGTGTACACACACATACCCTTTTCTTTGCTACCCCCTTCCTTAAGTTCTGGTCACTGCAAGGCAAAGCCCAACATCTTTTCTGTAATTTGCTCCCGAAGATTTGCCAGGTGCTGTGGACTCTTGCCCTTCCCAGGTGGGGGAGTAGACAGGGAGATGTGGCTGCCTAGCAACTGTGGTACATGCTTCCGAATCAAACAAAGCTGGTTGTTGGGTGTGTTCTGTGGTTGCTGGGCAACGGCACTGTGCTTTCTCCATGCTCCAGGCATGGGAAAGATGGCCAGCTGGGTTTGGTAGTAGGTGAAGTGGAGAGAGAGAGAGAAGAAGAGTAGAAATACACAAGGACCAGTGTTGGGAGGGAGGTGGAGACAGAGAGTTTTGGTGCTACTCTTGTGCAGTTCCTGATTCAGAAGAGCTTCTGCAGGAGAATTCCCCAGTAGACTGTGTGCTATGAGCCATATTGGTTTCTGTCCCACTCTGCCACTCTAACGGCACCAAAAATTTGCAACCTGCAGTGGCTTCCTTGCAATAGGGCCACCTCTGTGGAATCGGAACGAGTGTGAGGAGAGCCATGAGTCCTAGAGCAAGCTACAGAATGGTCCTAAAGCAAGACCAGGATACTGGTGTTGAACTCCAAGCATTAAAGGTGCTCCTGTCGCCATGGGTATAAAGTCCTCTATCACATTCTGCTTCTTAAAATAGTCCCAGAGGTCTCATCATAGCTTCTCCTACAATATTGAGGACAAGGGTGATTCCATGGTTTGGCTCTCTCTGACTCCTGTGGACTCTGTCTCTTTGCCAGTGTCTCCGGGGACGCAAGGCCACTTTGGAGGAGCTGCAGTCAGTTCACACTGAACGCCATGTGCTGCTGTATGGCACCAACCCCCTCAGCCGCCTGAAATTGGACAATGGGAAACTAGCAGGTAGGCAGCTGTTCACCATTGTCCCATTGTCTCCACTGTCCAAGACTGGGAGGAACTGGAGAGGAAAATGTCTCTGTTGGCAGAGACATTTCTGCCTGTACCCTAATGGGGGGAAGGGGGAATATTCTCCACCCCATCAATCACTCAGAGATCTACTCCACTGATAATTGCCTTCCGTAGGCCCAATGCTAGCAGGTGGACAGATGTTTGGCTCTCAATCTTTTTGTTACAAGAGGACAAGTAGGGGGAAAAACTGTTATTTTGGAAGGAGGCACCTCACAAAACGCCCTCTGGGTGCTGTGCCCACCAAAAGGGAATAAACTGGATTTAAACCAATTTGACTATCGCAACTTTCCTCAAGGAACCCTGGGAATTGTACTTTTTGATTCTGAGAGTTATCTGTCACCGTAAATCCCATGACTTCCTCAAAGGATTATAATACCTAGGGTTCCTGGAGATAAGCTTCCACAGTTCAAATGCTTTGCATTTCATAACATAGCTGTACACATAATGTGACCCTCCTGTAAGTTCAGCCATGCCTTTTGCTCATTTTCTCCTCCCTCTCTTGCAGGAATCCTGTCCCAACGGATGTTTGTCATGCTGCCCTGTGGTGGAGTTGGGGTAAGCACTTTCTTGTGGAAGGCAGGCTTGTTCCTGTCAAAGATGCCCACAAAAGCAGCCAGGGGCCCTTCATTCTGAACTCACCTACTGTACTGGGATAGCAGGGAGAAAAATCCAATTAAAACTCGCAGGGAAATAGTTGGAAGGTTTGGGTCGCAGAGAGAATTGCAGCCTTGTCAGTCTCTCAGTGATCTAGCGATGCCTCACCAGGGTGGTCAGTGGTCTAAACTGGATCCAGGGAGCTGAACCATTGCAGGCAAGTGTAGAAATACCTGCAAATTCCATCCCAACAGGAATTGTCACTGGATTATGTGCTTTTCAGCTCAGGTAGAATTGGCTCTAGACCAGAAGTGGGCTGGAACAATCTGTGAGAAGGCAGAGCATCCTCCAAAAAGATGCAAAACCCCATGCTGGGCTTGGCTATATGCAGAGTAGCCCAGTGTTTTGCAATCAGTTTTATTTCCTTGTTTATACTGCAACATATTGGAGGCCTCGGTGCATGTTTGATGAGACCTGGCAGTCCTCCTTGACTCGGTTTCAGAGCCAGCAGTATTGATTCAGGAATCCTTCCCAAAGTGTTGGTATAAAAACGAATCTGGTTCAACCCAAATGTTTCTAGGTCAGAGCCAAATGATTTGGTCATTGCAGAGGCCAGTCTCCAAAGTGGCATTTCCCTCCTTTGATGCATTCCCTTTCCCAGATTTCCAAGGCTGACTTCCCACTGAAGTGGGGCACCTGTGCCGCCCCAGTTTGCAGATGGGGACTCATGTGATAGCATGATTGGGCCTAGGAAAAAATGTAATCCCACCCCCAATGCAGAAAGCTAGCCTGTCAAGGAGAAGGGTTCTAGCCTAGTTGTCTGCCTTACATTTTTTCCTTGATGTCCCTTACCTCAAGGTGATCTGTGAGGTCATCCATCATGTCACTGCAGTAACTCTGGGGCTAAGAACCATTTCGGAGCTTTCTCCAGTTTTGGAGAGGCTACCAGGTTGAATTTGGAGACATGTTCAGGATGGAAATAGGTTTAGGTTGGGGGATCTCCCCACTCCCTCCTCCTCTCTGTCTCTTGTGTCCCTCCCAACTGGGCTCTCTGCCATGTTCACTTTCGTTCATCACCTTCCTGCGTGCCTTTCTCTCTCTCTTTCTCTCTTTTTTTTTCTCGCTCTCTTTTCCAGGATTCTGCCTCCCAGCCCATCCCTGTCCTCCTTCTCTTCACCTCTTTCTCTCTCTCTCCCTCTTGCTCTCTCTACCTTCATCCCTTTTTTTTCTTTCCTTGCCCTTACTGATGGGCTTTGGCGCCTCTCTTCCCCTTCCCCTGCACCCGGAGAGAAAAGAGGGAGAGCGAGCGAGCGAGCGCGCCTGGAGCAGTAAGGCAGAAGGGGGGCTCTGCTCACACATGGAGTTGATCAGAAGAGAATCTCTGAGGTTTTCCGGCTCTTACTTTGCCGATGACGTGATCCTGATCAAACCAAGATGTTTGTTTTTGAAAAATCAAATAGAATCAAGAAGGTAAAAAGAATGGGTTCTTCCTGTCCCCACTTATTCCCAGCCCCTGTTGCCTAGAGGGGGGACATAACAGGCGAGTTGCATAAAGCACTGCTGTGACATGGGGTTGGTGTTTCTTCTATAAAGCCCCACAAAACCTGGACTGTTGTGCAGGGGGGCAATGCTGCCTTCTGGCCATATTGTCATTGTTTGATTAATTAGCACTTGTTGCATGCAGAGTGCTGTGTGATTCTCCCTCACAACAATGCAGTGAGGGTAGATTTTTAAATTTCCATTTAACAAATGGAGAAGGCATCTGAAGGATAAGTTGCCCAAAGCCTTCCCATGAACCCCACACTGTGTTCTGGGTTGAATTCAGGTCCAAGACTCATGCTCTGTCCATTGCCCTTTCCACTGGCACTGTAGCCTTCTAAGCCCTTCCTTTGCTTGTGTGTGCGTGCAAACACACGCTGCCGTGTTTTGGGATATTGGTTACTGTGCATATAAAGTTGGCAGTAGGAGCCCCTTTGAAATGCAGTGCTGGTTAACCTTGGCTTGTCGTCTCCTGTGTCCAGGTTGACAGTGACACCATATGGAACGAGCTGCATTCCAGCAATGCTGCACGTTGGGCCGCTGGCAGTGTCACTGAACTGGCTTTCAAAGTGGCCAGTAGGCAACTCAAGGTAAGAGGTGATAGTGTAAGGCAGGGTTGTTCCATCATTTCAGGGGTGGGGGGCAAGCAAGTAATATGCAGTACCTGTTGCAAAACTTGGATTTCTGAGAACCTTGGGACAAAAAACGCATGATCGTGGCAAACACCATGTTCCCAAGGATGTGTTTGCTGAGATAATGAAAATATTGGGGGTGTTTGAATGCCTGCTTTGAATGCCTGGGAGGGAGATAAAATGGGATATAAATTTGTAAATAAAATAAATAGGGGGCATGAGCAAGCAGTGGTGATGGGAGGAGGGTGCTTAACTTTATCCCACACATATATCTATGAATTCCTCCCTGCAAATGCCCCCCCCCCCCCGCAAACTTGCTAATTTTTCTCCTAGCCAGGTTTACTTCTAGTTCAGGATCCTAGTTGGGGATAACAATTTTTTTTTTTAATAAGGCTGTATATTTCTTAGGGAAAGTCAGCAGATGGGGAAGAGGGTTATGAGCCTGCTCCCATTCACCAGTTCTCCTATGAAGCGCCTGCCCCCTCACACTGGCCGTTTTGTAACACATAGTTTAATTCAGCTTAACCGTTCCATTTAGCAAAAAAAAGTTTCTAGCCCTCATGGAAATGTTAAGGGAGTTTCTGTGTAAGGTTATAGTAAACAGCCTGTGGACATCCATTGCTATCTATTGCTTTACCTTGTAGTCTAGAGCCTCTTTTTGCAATTCATACCCTTATATCAACACTGTTTGCTTTGTAGATATTGGAGGTTCATTGTAAGGTTGTCCCCTTCAGGTATATGTAGTGGAAAACAGATCTGTCTGCTTACTGGTGACAGAGGGAAAAATGAAAAATGTCAGAGGTGGCTCTTCATGGGTTGCATGAAGTCACATGCATGGGAGTGTGCCTGTTCGGGCCATGTGTGATTGCATAGAGATGTGCATGAAGAGCAAGTGCGGAGAGTGGAATGTGACACAGATTGCACATTATGCCTGTGAAACTTGTCAGAGTGGGCAGGAGATAATTCTCGCAGATATATAGACTGACTGTATCTGTCTTGCATGCTTCCAGTCCATATTGTGACAGTGGTAGTGTGTCATGCCACTGCTGAAAGGACAGGGGGCCAGATGGGGTTCAGCATCCTTAGTTTTTGTGACAGCCACCTGCGCTACTGTTTTTAGGCTACAAGAGGGCAGAGCTTAGCTAAAATTGATGGGAGTCAGGATGGAACTTGTGGCTTTTCTTAAGGGTATAACTCCCCTCCTTCTCATAATTTGAGCACTATTATGTGTCTTTCTTTTCCCTATATTTTCTCCTAGTCACGTGTTTTCAAATTATTTAATATACCTGAATTTTGAATGACACATGCAAAACTGAGCAGCTGTATAGAAAAAGATATGATTCACATCACTGATCCTGACGAGCATGGTTAGAATTCCCTAGAGCTGAGTTTAGATTTGTTTTGAAAACAGCATGTTCAGGTCTGAAGACAAGGAGGAATGTTTTAGTAGATTTGCAGTGAAACAGCCTGGCCTGTTAAGTAGTTCTAGGAGGTTCCCATGCAAATTGTGTCCTCTAGAGAAGTCAGACCCCCAGTTGCAAGGGGCAGGGCTTTTTCAGTTGGGATTGTAAGGTTTTAGCATCAGCTGCAGAAGAGATTCCTCTTTGTCAGGAAAGCCCATGTATTTCCATACCTTTGGCAGCTGAATTGTGGCGTGAGTTTAACTAGGACTGCACAAATATTCACCTGTTTTGATTTTCAGGTTGTATAAATCGCTCAGCTGGATGTGTCCTTAACCTCCCCCCGCCCCAAAAAAGCAACCTCTTAATGGCCACATATTCCAGATCTGTTTACAACTGTTCATTTTCCTTCTCTCCTCCATGGAGGGATACCAACCAATCAGAGAACATGTAGTAGACATGTAGTAATGGTGGCAATGGTGTCAAAGTGCTGTGTAGCCAGATCGGGTGACGACATCACTGAGAAGAAATTCAGCCAGCTGAGAGTGAGAGTAATACAGTACATGCAGATTGATTGCCCTTACTTTGCAGAACAAACAATCCACCCTCTTTCAGAGCAATCCCAAAAACATTTGTGGAAGGGGAGGCATTTTGGCACTACTGAAAAAGTCTGTGCTGTTTCAGCTCAGAAGCTACTTCTGATCCTCACTGGGGCTGTGCATCTCTTAGTATCAGATTGTTTTTATGTGACTTTGCTATTTGTTCTGTAGCTATATAGTTTAGTAGCGGGGACAGCAAGATTTGACTGGTTTTCCTCTGGGTTTTTCTTTAAATTGATCTTGTGAGCTGCCTTATATTGTAAGAGAAGTAAGCAGAGCAGAAGCAGCTTTTATGTTACTTAACAAAGGACAAAGTATGATGGGGGGATTTTAAAAAATGGTATATGGGAGAATCCAGTTCCTCAGCTTAACTATCATATGTTGAGCTCAAAAACCATTAATGCATGTTGTTGACTAATCCACTGTCAAATATGTGTATCATTCTGTCTTTAGAGCTTTTTAAATAGCTATGAAGCCTTTAGTTTGTTATCAGTAATGTTGCCATGCTGTCCATTACACTGTTCACCCAGTGGGTATCTCTTTCACCTTGCAGAATGGCTTTGCTGTCGTACGGCCACCAGGACACCACGCGGATCCCTCAACAGCCATGTAAGGGCAACCCCTCTCCTTCCTGGGTCACAGTGCAACTCTCTGATGGTGATGTGCCCCTGGAAGCTCATCGCATTCATGCTTCTAGTCTGTTTCCCTGTCCCGTTGCAGGAACAGCTTGAGATGCTGATCTGGATCTATAAAGTGTACAGCTTGAGCATTGTATATCTTAAATTCACACCATGTGTTGCCAAGTTCTCCTCTACTGCAAGACTCCAAAACCATTTGGGGGGGGGGGGAACAATCAGCTCAAATAGAGAGGGAAGGAAAGGCTTGCAGGGACAGTGATGAACTGCTTCACTTGCTCCTTGGCTAAGGTGGAGGATGAGAAGTGGCTGCTGTCTTTGCGTCCACTGCTCTGTCCTTACCCTGGCCAGCAGCTTTTTGGACAATAACTGGGTCTCAATTACTGTGAGAGCCGCTGCCCTCAAGAAAGCCATGTGGAACAACTGCTAGACAGGATGACAACAGGGCAGTATGTCCCTCTCCTTTCCACCTTGTACCAAGCTGTCAGGATGTGATAAAATTCTTAGTAGGCAGTACATCTATCAAAATGGTACAAAATAAAAAGACTTTGGAAATATTATGCAGCAAAGGATTTAGCATTGGTTCTGGTCTGCATGCGCTTCAGATCATTATTCAACATGTGTTTGATCTCGGCTTAATGTGTGAATTGAAACACATGAAAAAGCATTGCCTCTGAGATGATGTGAAGGATCTGATTAGTCATGGATTGCTCATTCACACTTGTAACTCACCCTTTGTTGGCTGCAGTGAGGAGGTGATGTACAGTATGAACAGATGCTTTTCTAAGGCCCCACCAGAACTTCCCCAAATGCAAAGTGATCACAGAATTTTGAGCTTGGCAAGTTACACAGGCCTACAAAATTGAGGGTCAGAAAAGTTTTTCCCAAACTTTATGATGGTTTGATATGAATTTGGGGTGCCGATTCCAAAAATGGCATCCGTTTTGCATCTAGTTTTGAAGTTATAGTATAGCCTCATTTGTGAATGGTTCAAGCAGCCATGGTGTAGGCTTCCTTATGAGGAAGCTGCTTGAACCATTCACTAAAGAAGCTATGCCGTGTCTCCAAAACTAGACGTGATAGGGCAAAACGGATGCCATTTTTGGAATCACACCAATTCCTGGGTATATTTGGGATGCTAACGTTTAAGGATGCAAAATGTGTGTTGGCCTGTGTTACCGGTAGTAGCAGTTCTCTCATTGCATCTATGCATACCTCTGCTGAGTCCAAGTGAGGTATAGCAATAGAACAGCCGAAATGCAATCCATGCATTTTACTACCTGAGATCTAGTCCTATATGTTTGTATAGGACTTGAGGAATGGCTCCCTTGTGTACATATTATGTCTTTGCGCAAGGGAAGGAAGACGGTGATCTTGCGGATGCAGTGGTACACAAGGGCAGCTTAGTAGTAGAGCATGTGTTTTGCATGTTGCGGGACCCTGATTCAAAGCATCAATACCTTCAGGTAGGACTAGGAAAGATCCCTGCCCAAACCCTGAGGGGGCTGCAGCCAGCCAATGTAGGGAAGGTTGATTAATGACCTGACTAGAGCAAAGGCAGCTTTCTGTGCTACTGTGGAGGACTTTAATGTCCTGTGTGAATGTGTTTGGGGGTGGGGGAATGGTTGAGGTACCTCTGAGTGCATCCGGTTCTAGATACTGACCAACTTCCTTTCTTCCCTCCTTGGTAGGGGCTTCTGTTTCTTCAACTCAGTGGCAATTGCAGCCAGGCAGCTCCAGCAGAAAGGAAAAATCAACAAAATTCTCATTGTAGACTGGGTGAGTCCTTTCCCCCACCTGATTCTTGAAGGTGGCTTCCCATCCTTGAAGGTGGTATCCTTACAGAGGTGTAGAGTATGCATATTGAGGTTGAGGGGACCAGACAAATCTGGGTGGCCAAGGTCTTCACACCTTCTAATAGGCCTCAATCATTTCCTCAGCCTTACCGTTGTCCTCTGTTCTCAGGACGTTCACCATGGCAATGGAACACAGCAGGTGTTCTACAGGGATCCGAATGTTCTCTATGTTTCCTTGCATCGCCATGACGATGGCAACTTCTTCCCTGGAAGCGGAGCGGCCAGTGAGGTAAAGCTTTCGTTCAATGAGTCTCTGGTTTCCCCTAGAGGAGGTTGCAGGAAGAACGGGCAAGAGACAGAAGGTGCATCCACCTGGAAAAGGATGCAAGTAGCATCACTTTGCAGCCACAATGGAGTACAAGCTTGCCTGAGGAGACCTGGGTTTAAACCCCAGTTTAGCCATGCATACACACACTTGAGTCGCTGTGTCAGTAGGCCTCAGGCTGGCTACTGGCTCTGCCAGTGGTTTGTGTTCTTATGGCCACAAAAGGGACTGATGGTGCAAATCATGAACAACTGCCTCTGTTTACAGGAGAAGGAAGGCATGCATCCATTGGATAATTCAGATGAAAGGGGAAGCCAAAGAAGTGGCTTATTTAGCTCAAATTAATCTGCCCAAGTCAGAACACTCCCCTCTGTTGGTCCTCACTGCCTCATAAGAATTGGTAGGGCACAATGCTGCAGTACTGGAACTTCTGTGTAGTCCTTCTACACAGTGCTTAAGGGCAGTGGAACCTGGACTTAGTGTCCCCATACTCCTTAGGCTTCCTAAAACACAGTCTGGAAGCCTCTTCCTATTCCACCTGCCCTCACCTTGCCTTTTTTTTTTTTTTTTTTTACCTACTGCCCCCTTATCTTTAACCAGGTTGCCTCTGATCTTTAGGTCCTCTACTTGTTAAGGTTTCCTTTTCCCATCAGCTTTCCAGCCCTTAGCCGTGGGAGGCTTCTTCTCCCACAGCACTTCTGGCAGGCTTCAATTCTAATCTGAAAACTGACCCCTCCCATTTTAAGGGCAACGCGTTATTGGTAGTTCTTATGTTAGGGAGGGGACTGTGGTAGAGCATCTGTGTTGCTTGAAGAAAGTCCTTGGTTCAATCCCAGGCATCTCCAGGAAGAAATGGGAAAAGGCAGTTGCCTGAAACCCTGGAGAGGGTTACATGGCTAGACTTGCTGACCCAGATGGATCATTGTGATCTGACTCAATGTAACACAGCTTAATATCTTCACGTGTTTGTAGCTAGCATCCAAATTCAAAGAAATGACTGTTTCCAGTTTGTATGTACTCCATCAACTATATTCACAAGTCTTGTTTTGGGATTTTTTTTAATGCACATTAGAAGCAAAAATGCCTCCTTTGAGTTGCTTGTTAGTGCTCTCAGGGGAGACTCATTGTACCAAAACTGGAGAACTCCCAGCTCTAAAAGGAGATGGGGAGGGCTCCTAGTTGGGAGGGTGGGGAGACGAGGCCAAACTCTTTGTCGTTTCAAATCCATCATGTTTTACAACCTGCTTTCAAAGAGGCTTAGCGCTGAGAGTGGCCAGAGCTGGAATTGGCTCCCATCTGGTTTTCATCTTCCACTCCAAGCAGGAGATATCAAAGGGGCTGAGGGGTTGTTTATGATGCTGCACGGATCCTTGTGAGACTGTGGCATATCACTGGAGGCTCCCCCACCTCTCTTTATGAGCTGTTTTCCCCCACCCTTCATCTGCTTCACTGTCTATTTTGATGTTGCAACTCTGCCAAAATGAAGGGTCGGCGCAAATTTTTCAGAGCCTCTGGCATAAATCTCTTTCGCTCACCCTGTATACGTGACATGATCTGCAAAAGGGCAACACTTAAAAGATCATCTTCTCCCACTCACCTGAATCTTATTATTTTTCTAGCAATATTAGAAATATGTAAAATTCCACTCCTTTCCCTTATCATCCGGGCCTGCTAGCTGCTTTCATATGTGAAACTGGCAGGGTCCCAGGGTATACCCAAAAGATAATGGTAGGGGGGGGGGTCTCCATTCCAAAGGCAAGACTTTGCCTAGATTTTATGTCATAAAGTCTAAATACATGGATCTGAAAGCTTCCACTTTCTCCCCTTCCTTTGTTGTCTCCCTTGTGTTTTTTCTTTTTTTTACTTACAATTAGTTGTAAAATGATCAGCACATGGGAGATGCATAAATAATAATAGATCAGAAGTGCACAAATTCCCAAAACTACAAGGACTGCTTTGCTTTCTTAAAAAAAAATATGTACAGGCACGCACCACTTAAGAAGGGACCACATATATATTGGTGGTCAAAGCACTATAAAGATGCTCTTAATGAGGCACTTATGTCTCCCATAGCCTGCAGCACAGTGTCTGTTTGCGCAACAGAGAGGCTCTTAATGCAAAGATGAGGCAATCTATCTCCAGTAGCCTGTGCAGCCTGTCTGGCAGGGAGTGTCTGTTTACACAACAAAGGCAATAGATTGAACTGAATGTTCACTTAATGATCAGATCGCATAACAGCAGGGATCAGAGATTGTATCCCCATCGCACACCTGTATTAAAAAAAAACCTTTTGAATTTCTCATTTCTAACAATCAATATGCAAACAAATGACACAGGTTAAAAATGTTTAAGTCAAACAAATGAGCCAAGTTACGAGCCAATGAATCAAATGAGCCAATGAATCAAAGGTATGGTTTATTATTAATTAATGTAGGCCACACTTTGGTTTTGCCAAAGGTTGTGTTTGCCCTGCATTAAACAATTAATCCATTTCTGCCCAGCCCACAGGTGTACACATTTGGTCCCTGTTGCATATACGCAACATTGGCCAGAAATGGCTTAAATGCTGGGTATGGCGAGTGTGCTTTTAGGCTTGTGTGCACCTCTGGATCTCTAGAACCTTCTATGGTATTGGCAGCACCAATTGGTGTTGAGTCCTGTTGGGTCCTCTTTGCAAGGTTAAGAAAAAGGAGTCACTGTTACCCCTGTAGAAAGAAACACAGAATATATTGTCAAGCAGAGTGTACGAAATAGCAAACCCACTGTAATTATTTGTAGCATATCACATCATGTAGTTGTGTCTTCAGAAAGTAAGTTACCCACATTGTATGCCAAAATTTGCTGTTGCTTTCTGAAACACTCTTGTACATTAATTTGGATGATTACAGAAAGGCTCCTGGCAAGTGTTATAAGGCAAGCTGTGTCCCATACAACCTTTTGCCAGTCCCTCAGATCTTTTGGGAGGCCTATCTCCAGGTTCCACCATTTGGAGAACATTAGCTCTTATGATGCTAAGGCACCAGCATCGCCCACCCACCCCACCCCCCGGAGGCCCACCATGTCACTCTATGAATTAGCTTGTAATCCGTGGCCAATACCCCCACGTGCAACTTGTGTAGTCCCAGCCTCAAGGCTAACCCATTTTCCTCACCTGTATCTATAATAAATAAATAAAATAATATTTTTTTTAAAGAATTGACTTTCGAAGTTTTATCACGACCTTTTTGTTTCCCCAAGCTTTTTGAAATATTGCTGCAGTAGGCTCTTGGATACCCTGTAATTGTTTGCCATTCCAAGGATGTTTGCTTCTTTCTTAACATTGTGTCCCTATTTAGAAAGGTATATTAAAAATACATGAATATTCCACTTGTTTTCAAGGCTGTTTTCACTCATGACTTTTAGAACATTTTGTCTCTAGTTTGAATTGAACCTACAAATATGGCTCCATGCACCACGCTAGGCAGGAAATAGCCATTTTTAAGTTGAGCTAAAAAAAATGTGCTGCTGTGTGCATGGGAGGGAGGGAAAGCTTGTATATTGCGAGAACTCAGGGGAAGGAAGGGTACAGCACACTGTGGGATACCTGTTGTCAAGGCCCAGGCCACCTAGAAGAAGGGTGGAAGTCATTTGCTTTACCTCAGTAGTGTCCCCATCTGCAGTGCTTTAGTTTTCCCCATAGACAGCCACTGGGAGAAAGTAAAGGGGTCACTCAAAGGCATCAGTGGGTTGGGGTCCAAACTTATTCCCTGCCCTTGAGGACCCCCAGCTCTTGAGAATCAAGCAGGCTCTTATCTGCACAGCCCATCCTGGGTTCTGGTATGAGAAGGAAAGTTGGGAGCAGGGCTCTCTCTGAAGAAGGATGACACCCTCTCGAAACGTGGCAGTTTAATTCCAACAGTCTGGTTGACACATATGGTCTCTGTGTGTGTTTAATATCCCTCTGAACAGTTGTGGGATCTTTAAAGACACATGTGATCTGTTCCTGATCCCCGTTCTTGTCACAGTGAAAAACAGTGTCTGGGCTGTCTTCCTGGTTTCTCCCACCCTAGGACATTTCTGGAATTGTTGCATTTCGAAGAATGCGAAAATATTAACATTTGGCTATCCACTACCCAAGCCACTGTGATGTGATAGTACAGCAGCAAAGGACAGAAAAATGGGTTTAAGAGCAGCAATTGTTGGTACTACTATTTTCCTGTTATTGTAAGCAGTCCATATATCCACTCTTGACAGTGTATCGGATTTTCTCAGTCCCCAGAGAGCATTTTTATCTTGTCCATCAGGAAATTCAGCATGGCTACCATGAAAGCACTTCAGTTGCTCTAGCCTTGGTATTCAGTCATGAATGCTCCTCACATTACAGCTGCTTAATGCAGTAGGTGTGGCTCAAAGACTGACATTTCCTGTGATGTTTTGGGTGAAAACTGCTTTCATGTGCCTGTATAGGACTGGGAAAACAGAAGGGGGGAAAACACTGCCTAAGGAGTCCCTGTTGTTTCTCTTTCAGGTGGGGTCTGGTGCTGGTGAGGGCTTCACTGTCAACATTGCTTGGACAGGTGGCCTCGATCCGCCCATGGGGGACCCGGAGTACTTGACTGCATTCCGGTATGCCTTGCCTCTTCAGCCTTGCCTACAGTGTCTGTTTTCTAGTGCCAGCAGATAATAGTGTCTGTTTTCTAATAACCCTTGGCAAGAACCTGGGGATCAAATTTGTGGTATTTCAGAAATTTCTCTTTCTATTTACGCTGCTGGTAATTAAACTTTCAGTGGAACATGCAGTTAATCTAGATACATCTGTATGTCTTCATCTCCATGGGATGGTACCAGGAGCTGTAAAGAATCTCTGCTGGCTGGACATGCTGCCTGCCAGCCAGCCAGCCAGCCCATGCGGACTTCCAGAACAGTGTGACCAAAAGAAAGATCTTGGCCCTAAGCAGTTTACAGCAGGGGGCAGAGAAAGAATGAGCATGTACCCAAGGGAGTACAGTCCTCTGCAAGTCAGATTTAAATAAGCCTTTCAGGACCTGAGCTGAGTCTTGCAAGATTTCTGCTCCTGTGCTTGTTCTTGACTGCCCACAGGAGAGTAGATCATGACTTACCAAGCCATGTTAGAATACAGTATTCAGATCAGTTCCTGCAATCTGTGTTCAAGGCTAGAACTGTAGACATAAGAACATAAGAACAGCCCCACTGGATCAGGCCATAGGCCCATCTAGTCCAGCTTCCTGTATCTCACAGCGGCCCACCAAATGCCCCAGGGAGCACACCAGATAACAAGAGTCATCCTGGTGCCCTCCCTTGCATCTGGCATTCTGACATAACCCATTTCTAAAATCAGGAGGTTGCGCATACACATCATGGCTTGTACCCCATAATGGATTTTTCCTCCAGAAACTTGTCCAATCCCCTTTTAAAGGTGTCTAGGCTAGACGCCATCACCACATCCTGTGACAAGGAGTTCCACAGACCGACCACACGCTGAGTAAAGAAATATTTTCTTTTGTCTGCCCTAACCCGCCCAACACTCAATTTTAGTGGATGTCCCCTGGTTCAGGTATTATGTGAGAGTGTAAAGAGCATCTCCCTATCCACTCTGTCCATCCCCTGCATAATTTTGTATGTCTCAATCATGTCCCCCCTCAAGCATCTCTTTTCTAGGCTGAAGAGGCCCAAACGCCGTAGCCTTTCCTCATAAGGAAGGTGCCCCAGCCCCTTCTGCCCACAGTAGTCTAAGCTACATAAGAGATGCTTAGCTCAGAACTGCGAGCTTGAGTAGAACAAAAACTTAATTGGGAGTTAATATAAACAGAAACTTTAGATGGGAGTAGGCTCTGCTGAAGGCAGGTTGCAATTGATCTATGCTTAGGGTTCTTTTGAACTTTTGGCAGGGATATTTGCCTTAGTTTTTTGTTTCATGCATTAGACTGTGATATTCTTGCTCCTAATGGCTTTCAGGATTTCCAAGTATCAGCTTAGTTGTTGTTTTGTTTTTTTTAATCCATTGAGAATGTTCAGCAGAGTTTAGGGCGAAACATCAGGTTACTGTCTAGACTTGATGAGCATGGCCTTGAAACCCTGAAAATGAATTTCTCATTAGGTGACAACTCCAGCCACAGAAGCCTTAGTTTCTGCATTAAAAACTTAAATCTGCATTTTAACCCTATAACATGAAACTTTGTAATATGTGTAGTTAGACAATATTCCTACAGGTACTGTGAAAGCATTTTTAGTGTTCTTGGCTTTTCATGGTGTGGGATTGAGGGCGGGAAAGACTTTGAGTCAGCAGTGGTACCTAAAGCTGTAAGATGGAGCATGTATAGTTGGAAGTGAGTCTCCCTTTCAGAGTTCCAGGTAAATATGGCTAAATGTAGAATTGGGTTGTAAATTTCTCTTCCCTGAATTGTGAAAAGTTGCACACACACCTCTGCTGGCAGCTCTGGCCACCCCTGGTGATCTTAGTGATACATCTGGAAAAGTGCAGAACCTCAAGTCAAGGTTCTGTCCAACTTTTGTTAGCTGGACAGACTTTGTTCTATCTAGTTCTGTCCAATCTCTTCTTTATGTCATGGGAGCTACTGCAGCATAACTCCCTCCCACATTGTGCAGGTAATGACAGAAGCCACAGGTCGTGTGCTGAATTCCCTGTAAAGGGACCCCTTCTCTTCCAGTGCAATATTGCAACAAAGTTGCAATGCTGTCTCCAGATGTTTGGTGAAGACACCACGCTCCAGCTGGTTGCCCAGCTCCATGCTGCACTGAGCTTGGGGTGGAGCTGTGTGACCCTGTGGCCACACAGCTTAGAGGGAACACTGGTCACGTGGGAAAAGCCTGTGCTGCACACAAGGTTCTCCTTGTGCCAGCACTGCCCCAGTTTCCAAGAGGGCCTGGGACTTCCCATCATCCTCATGCTTAGCATTTCTGTAGCTTTTGTAGGGTGTTCAGATCATGCACGTTGTTTTCTTCATATTTCTTACAACAATCCTGCAAGGTAGATCAGTATTTATTAGCCACATGCTGCAGATTGTGGGAGTTGGCTGAAACTGAGAGTGTCTTGCTTATGGCCACTTACTGAGTCTATGGCAGAAGCAGGCTCAAGCAAGGACCTCTTTAATTTGTGGCTTAGAGCCCAATCTTATTATTTCCCCTCCCCCCATGCAGCAATGCCAAAATGGCTATAGTTGCATCCTATGGTGGGGGGGGGCAGTCCAGGAGGTCTCCTCTGGGGACAACCATTCGCTTACCCGACGATATGCTTCCACAATCCTAGGGAGATTACTCGGACCTATGCTACCAAAATTGCTGGTGCAGATCTGCATGAACTTGTACTGCAGGATCCAGTCACAGAATGGGAAGAAGCTGCATGCCATTGGTTCTCATGCTGCAGATTGACTGCGTGAAGGGCTTCTAAGAATTTAATTCTGCCATGTGGCCAGAGCCAGCTCTCCTCTCCCCCCCCCCCCCGGCTCAGGCCCCATAAGCAAGGTTGACAGCGCTTGGCGCAACCCCAGCTTGGAATCGCAAACCCAAGACATGCCAAGGCTAGGCTTTGGCAAAAGGCCACCCTCCCACAGCTGCCCAGCACATGTGCTTTGATTGCACTTGAAAGGGCTCTATAAATAGCTTCCCCCCACTGCACACAGAAATGTAGCTCCCAGGCCCTACGGATATCGTGCCTCTTTGAGTTGCTTGCCAAGCATGACCCAGCTGATGGATGGGTCTTTGGAGAAGGCTGGGATTTTCATCCCAGTGGGCATGTCTGGGGGGCCTGTTGGGTTCTCTGCAGGAGAGCTGGGAAAGACTTGCACAGCAGGGCATCTCAGAAGGAACTTGAGTCTCTGCCAGTTTACCCTTGGCGTTGCTGGGCATGGGTCCAAGACCATTTGCTCCCTTTGTATCCCCGGGGAGTGCTGGGGAATAGCTTCCCCATAGAAATGGAGGTTATGGGTTGCTTTCATCCAGACGGAGGCCTACAGAGTCTGGAAATGGCTCTCAAAAGCAGGTCAGATGACAAAAAGCTCAGGAACTGTTTGAGTTCAGCTGAGAGGCAAGGAGAGGAGATGGAGGCTTCACTGGGCTGTTTCAAACATGCCGAAGGATCTGAAAAAGGAGGAGCAGAACAGTGGTTGCATTTACTGTATGTGATGATACCATAGGAATTCAGCACAAGATACAGTAATGGGAGTGAAATTTAACTTCTTGAAAGTCTGTTTTATTTGGTTGTGTTTTTGGCCTGGTTTTTGTAAAAAGCAGGTTTTCAGCTCTTACGGCTTTGTAAATATGCTGCTTTGTGCCAGGCGTCAATACCAGGAGCTTTCAGTGTACTAGCACTATACCAAAATTGCTACCCAAGTTGGCTCAGTTCTGGTTTCTCCCTTTTGCAGGACAGTCGTGATGCCAATTGCTCACGAATTCTCGCCGGACGTTGTGCTGGTGTCTGCGGGCTTTGATGCAGCCGATGGCCACCCTCCCCCTTTGGGAGGCTACAAAGTCTCTGCCAAATGTAAGGCATCTTCAGTGACAGGGAGTTTGTGGGGAGCTCATTAGCCAGAAAAGCCAGCGACACCTGAGAGGCAAGAGCAGTGTGGAATATGCAGATTCTATGAACACTACTGTTGCGGATGATGGCCTGGAAATGAAACCATGTATTCCAGGCTGACTTGGGCCATGAATTGGGGGAGTGGAAGATTAGGGTGAGTCTGTATAGTATCCCTCTATAAAGACTTTGATGAGATGATTTGTGGAATACTGAAGCACATTTCCTGTAAGTCACCATCCGTTGAAAATATGCCCGTAGTCATGTGAATCGGCCATATTTGTGGGGAGAGAAGTCTTGGGGAGACAGACAGACGACTGTAGTTAGATCTGTTCAACAGGGAGTGGTAGGGGGGGAAGAGGGAAACCATCCTGTCTGGATAGGTTGATGCTCTGCCGTCCCCAACAGTGTTGGGCCTCTATAGCTAACACTTTTGTTTTCCTTGGTTTCTTCCTATAGGCTTCGGCTACATGACTAGGCAGCTGATGAGTTTGGCTGGAGGGGCCGTTGTTCTTGCTCTGGAGGGGGGCCACGACCTGACGGCCATCTGTGATGCTTCAGAAGCTTGTGTGTCTGCCCTGCTGGGTAACGAGGTATGGGGAACCTGTGCCTGCCACTCTGGGGTTTTTCACTTCACGTAGAACTTGTTTTCAGTGCCAGGCCCTCAGCTTTAGGACAGGTGCCCCCCCTTATCCGTGGGTGTTAGATTCCTGCTGCTGCTGCAGATACTAGAAACCCTACAAGAAGCAATTCACGGATATTCCCTTCCATCATGCAAATGACTTACCGTTGTCTGATTGTAGCCCTTCTGTTGCTGTCTCCTCTGTCCCTGTGCTGGGCAAGCACTACAGAAAGCAGTTTGGAGGACTGAAAACAATGCAACACTTAGTACTGTGTTGTTTTCAGCCCTTCAGCTCTTCCTGCTTCCTGTTAGCATTTGCAAGCAGCAGAGAGATAGAAGAGGCAGCTACAGGAGGGCTGCAATCAGACAAAGATGGTGCATGATGGGTGGGGATTTGTCAACCATGGATACAGGACCAGCGGATATGGGGGGCATCTGTATTATTATTCCATCTATGCCTTTAGCACTTTACAAACTTGAAAGTCAGATCCATGTTCCAAGAGGTTCCTAATAGAAAACGGACGCAAGGGAAACAGAGGAATGTTTGCCAGAGCATACTGTAGAGGAGAGTGTATCTGCGTTTATGCAGAATGCTTGCTTAGCCCAATTGAGCGCTGAGAGCCTACTTTTGCGCTCAGGGTTTTATGTCTGAATTTAGGGTTTGTACAAACAACAAACCTCTAGAGATATGGTGGTAGAGGGAAAATAGTTCCCCCTCCATGCCGCAGGCAATGCATGCTTGTTTTTCTCTTGCAATCCACATTGCTAAAGGTTCTGGGAAGTGCCTCAAGAGATGCTCAGTAGAATGCAAAACCTCTCCACTGAAAGCAGACTAACATTATAGGGATCACATCTGTCCATCCCATTTTTATCTTGCCTTTCCTCGATGGAGCTTGGAGCACTCTGAATAGGGCTTTTCTTTCCTTTTTGTTCTTACAATAACCCTTTGAGGTTGGTTGTGAGTGAGTGACTTCCCGGAGGCTACTTCATGGTTGTAAAGGGATTAGAGTCCACACCTCCTTAGTTCAAACCTGACACTCTTTCCCACTGTTTCCCAAACTTCTGATAATAAGGCATACTTTTTTTCTTGAATTAACCCACTTCTACCCAGCCCACAGGTGTACACATTTGATCCCTTTTGTGTATATGCAACTTTGGGCAGAAATGGCTTAAAATTGGGGAGACACTTTACTTGTACCTGTGAAAATATTAACCTTTAGGGTTTGAAAGGGTAAAAATTGCCCACCATAAGTTCCTGTGGAAGTTGCTCAGTACAGTGATTCCACAGCAAGGAATCCAGTGATTCCAGTTGCAAGGCTGTGGCTGCTACCACTTTAGCATTGAGGATTTTCCTTTGTGACCACCATGCAGTTTCATTTGTGAGCGTGCAGGAGCATGTCCGGTCATTCACTTGGGCACATGACTGTGCATGGATTGCTTTGGAAGGTTGCCCGCAATTCACCTTTGGTGTCTTTGAGCAAATCCGTATCCAGTCTTACACATTGATCAGTCTCATCATCAGGGCCTGCATGTACTCGCACTTAAATTTCAGATTGCACAGAGCATGCCCTGAAGACAATAGTTCCAAGTAACCATCCCTGTTTTATTCTGCAGCTGGAACCCTTCCCAGAGGAGACCCTACAGCAGAAGCCCAATGTCAATGCAGTGCGCTCCTTGGAGGCTGTGATCCATGTGCAGAGTAAGTGGAGAGGAGGCCACTCGCCCATCCAACCCTTGTCCCACCATGCTGTATTGGGACTGATTCCTGGGGGCAGGTTCCATTTCTTACCTTTTTACTGCAAGAGTCATTTGGCATTCTAGAGTTGGAGAAATGCATAGCTTTAATGTAATGGGGCCAGCAGCATCCCTAGGGTTTCAGAACATTGTCAGAACCCACAGTATGACCTTGGAGGTTGTAAAAGGGACTGAAGAGAGAAAGAGTGTCCATAACAGTGGAAACTTGGAACAGACCAAAGTGGTAAGAGACGGTGGTCTACACAAGTGGCAGATCATACAATAAAACCGTTTCTGGATTCAATCATGTCTTTATGAAGCTCAGGCATTCCAGGACTGAGTCCCCTCATCCTCCTCTTTCTACTGCTTCTCTTCCCATCCCATTTGCCATGTTTTTGTGGACTGTGAGCAGGGCCTTGTCCTTGATTTTAATAAAGCAAAAGCTTATGACACCTTCAGATTAGAGGGGGAAATTGCATGTTTGAATATTCTGCTTTTTAAACTGCTAGATGTCAACTGGCTGAATTCTTCTTGATATGCTAGTAGGCTATGTGCAGGGATTATCTCCCGCACCTACCTACCTATGACCAAGCATTCAATGTTTCATCTGTAATCTGAAGTGGTACAGTCCAGCTACGGTTCTTGCCTTGTGATCAGCTCTTTGCATAGACCAGGCTTGAGATGAACTGAATAACCAGATGGGGATATCCCTTGTCTGGGAAACGAGACGTTAGTCAAAAAGCATGCTCAGGATAGCCCCGTTGTGAACATAGTGATCACGCATGGCTACCCAACTCAGTTGGCAGCATCCCTAAGTTATAGAGTTGGAAAACGGGTCCTGACACCTGTAAAATTCTAGCCTTAGCACTTCTCAGGCCAAGTTCCCCTTTCTGACCGGCGTGATAGGACAGCTTTCACCTTGCTTCTTTCTTCCAGGCCAGTACTGGAGCTCTGTGCGTCGCTTTGCTCCCACCTTGGACTATTCGTTCCTGAAAGCACAGCATCACGACACAGAAGAGGTGGAGACTGTGACAGCATTGGCCTCACTTTCTGTGATGACAGACAAAAGGTGATTGTGCCTCTTGTCCTCCAGCCTTCAAAACCAATCAAATTGCAGAATTGTGTCCAAGCTGCCCATTGTGGATGGATTGGAAGCATGCTGCAAACACCGAATTATTTGAGTTGTTTATTTCTATAGGCTGAATGCCTCAGCAAACAGTTCTGCCTACGGAAACGCCAAACTTTTTTCTTTTTAAATCTAAGAGACATTTGACTGTTGGAACTTTTAGGTCAAAGAAATCCATGCAAATAGAACAAAGACACTTTTTCCATGGCAATTCCCATTGCAGCTCCGCTGCCATTAAATGCTTTGGAACCTCCAGCCGTTCAGTCCTGAATAGCGATTGAGCAGCAGTGCATCTGCTGGGAAGATATCAAGGCTTCCCAGTCATTGAGAAGTGAAATTCTTATCCTGCATTTGGGACTCTTCAGAACCAGGAGCAGCCATCACTGAATAAAGATCTAGAGCAGGACTATAGATAAACAGCATTTGCTTTGGACCTGGGAATTGGAACTCTAACATGAAGTGCAGTGGGTGGCCCTGGGCAAGTCTGCCCTTCAGGATTGTTGTGCCTGAGTTTCTTGGGAGGTGGATATAAGTGTGGCCAATTAGCAACCAATTGGTTGGCAACCTTCAGTCTCGAAAGACTATGGTAGAAGCCTACAGCACCTGGTATTCCCAGGTGGTCTCCCATCCAAGTACTAACCAGGCCTGACCCTGCTTAGCTTCCGAGATCAGACAAGATCAGGCATGTGCAGGGTAACAGTCTGTTCATGTATACTCCTCCACTCCTGTCTCCACAGGAAAAGAACCTCAAAAACCAAGGAGACATAAGAACATAAGAACATAAGAACAGCCCCACTGGATCAGGCCATAGGCCCATCTAGTCCAGCTTCCTGTATCTCACAGCGGCCCACCAAATGCCCCAGGGAGCACACCAGATAACAAGAGACCTCATCCTGGTGCTCTCCCCTACATCTGGCATTCTGACTTAACCCATTCCTAAAATCAGGAGGTTGCGCATACACATCATGGCTTGTACCCCATAATGGATTTTTCCTCCAGAAACTCGTCCAATCCCCTTTTAAAGGCGACTAGGCTAGACGCCAGCACCACATCCTGTGGCAAGGAATTCCACAGACCGACCACGCGCTGAGTAAAGAAATATTTTCTTTTGTCTGTCCTAACCCGCCCAACACTCAATTTTAGTGGATGTCCCCTGGTTCTGGTATTATGTGAGAGTGTAAAGAGCATCTCCCTATCCACTCTGTCCATCCCCTGCATAATTTTGTATGTCTCAATCATGTCCCCCCTCAGGCGTCTCTTTTCTAGGCTGAAGAGGCCCAAACGCCGTAGCCTTTCCTCATAAGGAAGGTGCCCCAGCCCCGTAATCATCTTAGTCGCTCTCTTTTGCACCTTTTCCATTTCCACTATGTCTTTTTTGAGATGCGGCGACCAGAACTGGACACAATACTCCAGGTGTGGCCTTACCATAGATTTGTATGCTATATGAGACCATATGCTTAGCATCTGTCTATCCATTATTGGGGCCGGAAACAAATTTATCACTTACATTTTCTGCAGCCTTTTCAAAATTATTACTATTATTATTAAAAATATTTATTTATTTATTTACTGCTTTCAACAACAAAAAGTTCACAAAGTGGTTTACAGAGGAAAATCAAAAATAAATGGTCCTTTGTCCCCAAAGAGCTCACAATCTTAAGATACTGAAGAAACACCAGCAAGGTCACTAGAAAAGACACTGTTCTGGGGATACTCTTCTAAATATAAGAGGAGCACCACTTGGAAAAAGTGCCTCTTTGCCCAGTTAGCAAGTGTCAGAATTATTTAATGCAGAATGTATGTGCACCTTCGACCCACTGTAGCCAGGAACAAAGCAGCCTCCGCTACTGCATTCCAAACCCTTTGAACAGTCTTAAAGAGCAGCCCCACCTGGAGTGCATTGCAGTAGTCAAGCCTTGAAGTTCCAGATGTGTGTGTATAACAGTTGCCAAGTCTCTGTTCTCTACAGCACTTTTAAGCTTGTCTTTAAAAGGCTCCTCATAACAAAGTTTCAGACATCTCAGGGCATATCTACATTTTCCCTGATCCAACTTAACTGTCATTATTCCCCCTCAAAGAATCCTGGAATTTGTAATTTTGTAGTTAACGTAGCCCCACACACACACACGTCCACAGAACTACAGTTCCCTGGGTGAAGGAAATTGCTCTTAAATGTCTGAGGTGCAGGTATGCCTTTAAGCCTATGGGTAGAGGTGTGAGAAAACCGTTTTATTTTTTCATGGATTTTGGTGTTTTCCAAAGGTAGAAGTGCAGAAAACAGTGTTAGGTGTTTTTTATTCTAAAGTTACATTCTGATTATAAATTATAATCGTTCTAAAAGTGTACTAGGTAAGTGGTATAATGTCAGCAAATGCAGCCACAGTCATTACCCATCCACACACCCTCCATTAAATAATAAACAAAAACCATATAAAATGGTTTTAATCTTTTTGCAGGTTTCAGGGGGTTTTTTGTTACAAAAATGAGAAGTGCAGAATGTGGTGTTGGGTGTTTTATTTCATTGTCACCATTTTCTCCCACCTCTCCCTGTGGGACTTCAACATCCCTATGATTGCATGAATGTGTTCCCTTAACTGGCCTTTCTCGGTTTCCTCTGCTTTAGGCGGCAGGATGAACCAATGGAAGAAGAGCCAATGAACCAGTGAAGGCCTGCTTCATCTTCCAACAGGAAGGCACTTCCTTCGTGGCTTGCTACTCGCATCACAGCTCTGGATCCCACCTACTGTGCAGTCTGTGTTACCCTGAGCCATGAGACTAGGCAGAAGCTCTGTAGCAGGGGCAATGTGGCAGATCACCCAGGATTAGTAGCTGCCCTGGGGGGCTGCCCCATGTGGAACTCCAACGTACAAGGAGCAACCCTCAACCTCTGTATACTCTGAGAATAAACTTGCGTCACAAAAGTGCCCAGTGGGACACAGGGAACTGGATGCAGACTGCAAAACTGGAGTGTTTTGCTCTGACGGTGGGACAGCGCCTTTTTCCCTCCAGAACCAAAGACACCCCGTGGAGAGATCCTGCTGGAGAGGAGCCAGAATATTATTGTCCCTATTTCTCTATCTCTCTCTCTCTCACTCTCTCTCTCTCTCTTTTCCTAAGCAAGGCTTGTCATCTTATTCCATCATTGCCCCCACATCATGGGAGCTGGACTTTACAAAGCAAGAACTTTCAGAAGAAGACCTTTGATGGAAAACCATTGTCAGCATCTTTGAGGAGTGAGACGGACCAGTTCCTACTAACCACTGTCCCAAACCCACCTTTTTGTGGTCCAGGACCTCCCTAATTTGCACTATATACAGATCCTCCAGACATGGACTTTGTCTACTTTTCTTAGAACTTATGGGAACAAATTGCAACTCCTTGTAGACTCAAGCTCTTGACATGACCATTCCTCCAGCATCGAGGTGCTATGTAAATATACAACTCCACGGTGCTTGTTGCTGGCTGGTTTGCCCTCATCCATGAAAGCAGGGAGCTGCATTCCAAAGAGCAAACTTGGGGGGAGGGATGAGGGGAGAGAAAATAAGCAGGACAGTTTGTCCTATGCCCCCAAGCAAAATTTAGAATTTGGATTCCTGCAAATCTTTTTCTTTTTTTAAATTTTTAAAAAAGTTTCCATTCTTCATGGTGTGTTGGAAAATGTGCGAGTGGTGCCTCTTTAAATGCTCCACTTGCCCTGATGGGAGAGTTCCTGTCTTTTGCATAACTGCCTGTCACTCCTTTTAAGGCCTTATGGAGGGGCAGCTAATTTTCACCACTTGAGGGGCTGCTGTCAGAATGACAGATTTCCTATAGTAAAAAGCACTTGTGTTGAGGGGGGGGAAGGCATACGGATTCCATGTAGATCCCATGTGCAACTCTTGCACAGGCTTCTATATTTCTGTGTGTACGTTCAGTCTATGTCTACAGGAAAGGCATGAGCAATTGTAGCTTCCCAGCATATGAGTGATAGCCACCCACAACAACGATCCATGCGCAGTTTGAATGCTTTTTCCTACATTGAAGCACTTTCCACATAGGAAGTTTGTTGCATTTGAAAGGGTCCTAAATCTCACTGCCTGCTGCCAGATTTGGAGAGAGGAGGGGGCTGCATCGCTGTCTGGAGGCCAGGCAGCACTGGGGAAACATGTTACAGTGTACAGACCATGTATAGAAACCGCTGGATCTAAACCAATCAGTAAATTGAGCCTTTGCTGCAGCCCAAGTATGTTGCTTTTTTGTAGCCAAGAGCAAAGCTATTCACATATTTTGAGCTCTGCTGTCATTCTTCAAACACCATCCACAAAATACAGATCCCAAGACCTGTCTTTGCATGGAGTCGTTTCATTCAGGGCCTGCCTTGAGTCATCTTGTAATAACAACCTATGTTTATAAAATTTACACAGAACCAAGGCAGCTAATTAAGTACACTCCAAGAAATTATGATGGAAAAATCCACAGCTAAAAGCAAATATCATTCCTATCAAATAAATCACTGTTATACCTTACTTTATTTTATTTTTATTCTTATAAAAATAGGAGGGAATTACAATAAGAACACACAGAATATCTTAGAAGTGAAAACATCCCATTATTTTATTGATTTAGATCAGGGGTCTCCAAACACTAGCCCGAGGGCCAGATGCGGCCTGCGACAAGCCTCTTTCCAGCCAACAGCAAGTCTCTGATCCCCTGCAAGCATCTTGCACCACCAAATGTGACCAGAGCTGTGCTCCAGTTGCCTTTGGAGGGTGTTCTTAGGGCCGGGGAGGCCATGCACCTCCTCTCAGAATGCCTTCTAAAGGCCTAAAAACATCACTTCCTGGCTTTCCTGAAAAACCAGGAGTGACTTTTTGGGCCATCTGAAGGCCTTAGGCTTTCTAATGTATTTATTTAAATTTTATATTTAAACTTAGTTTTTCCGGCCCTTGACACCATATTTGATGTGGCCCTCTGGCCTAAAAGTTTAAAGACCCCTGATTTTATATCCTGCTCTGTCCCGTGGCTCAGAGTGAGTGGGTTTTACTGGTTTTTTCACATGAGCCCTCAAGGGACTTGTGGTCTAATTGGTTAAAGGCTTTGGGAGATAAAAGAAGCCAACTGAGTTTAAAATACCTTTTTAAAAACAAAAAAGTAAGTAATTGAGCAGCTTAATTCTGTTCTTCCCCTTATTAAAAAAAAAAAAGAGAGAGAGATGATTAAGAAAATACGAGAAAACAGCAGTCTGATTCTACCTTCCCCAGAAGAAGTTGCAACCCCTCCCCTTTAGCTCATAAATTGCAACACTCAGTCCATCTGACCATATCTTCCAAATAACGTGCAGTACATCACACACATTTGTCTTTTAAAAAATCAAGCACCGCATACCACATCATACAAAATCCGCCTTGAACAACCATCAAAAGGGCAGTGCTCAGTGGCTAGCCTTTGAAGAGGTGCTGCAGAGTGAGATGGGGTGTGTGGAGTGTGCGCTTCATTCCAGGGTCGGTTGTTATAACAACTGGAGTTCTGCTCAGAAAGTAGACAGGTCCTGGGCTCTTCCTCTTCTGAATTTGTATCCACAATCAATGGTGACAGGTGACCGGAATGGTGAATGGTGACAGGAAAAGGTGGTGCAGAATAGGATGGGAAATGGTGTCTCTGGAATTCTATGGCGGATCTTCACTCTGATCCTAGATGCTCTTCATTTCCAGCAGCAGAGTCAACACTGTGTCGGTTATTGTGTGTGTAAAATGGTAGGGAAGGCGTTGCATCTCTTTATGAAGATTTAGTAAACTGGAGGCTCTGGCAAACCACCCTAGGAAAGGAGTTTCCGAATAATGGGGCAACCACAGAGAAAGCCCTTCCACACCCTCAGCTGATAGTCCAAGCTGACATATTAAGGAGGGCCTTCTCCTTCCAGGAGCTGAACTTCCCAGATTTCTGAAAAACACCAGAACGGTTTCCTGGATGCTCAACAAACAGGAGCGTTTGGCCAGCCTGGGACTTTCCTAGGTCAAACGGCGCTCTCATGTACAAATATGCTTACCCACTGATTCACTGATGACCTGTCTGGAATTGGGCTGTTTCAGAAGAGGTCACAAGGTTCAGGTGCTGAAATTGGGCAGGGGAATTGCCAGACCGTATTAGGCATCCTGCTGTCGGCTAAGTGGAAAAGGGATTGGCCTGCAGCCTTCAGAGGAAGGGACCAGCGCAACCACGGGAAGTGAGATGAAAAGGAATTTGGAGGCTGCTAATTGCTTCCAGACCTACTGTGTATATAAAGACAAGGGACTGACTCACAGGGCTGTCAGAATTGTTAGGATACCTTGACCCTAGTTAGAAAGCTGGACTTTGATGCGCGTGGAGCCCAAAACGTCCTCATTACCAAAAGAGTCTGAAAGTGGAAATGTTCAAACGTTTTGCCTCATAGTAAGCAATGCCGCATGTGGGCTGAAATGTTGGTCTAGGAATATTCCAGCACTTTCCATGTACTTACCAACTTTGGGGAGGATTTGGGATCATGTGCTTAACACTTCAGAAGGCAAGCTGGTACAATAGTCATTATATTTGCAGCATACGGGTAGCAAATTTGCCATCGTGTATCAATTGTCAGTGCTTGGGGTTGAGTGCTGATCAGACCTGAAAGAGGGCCACCTGAGGATTATTGTGTCTGTCATATTGTGTCTGTTCAGGGCCCAGGAGTAGTGGCACAAAGGGAGGCTACATGAAGCAGTCGCTATCCCTGTGAACTCTGTGGTCCCTAAGGCCCATGAAATCCCACAGGCCTCCACAAAGCAGCATTTAAATTTTTACAGAAAGTTGATGCCTCTTCCTCTTTTCAAGGTGAGCTGTCCCTACTGGTGTCTTATTTAGGGGGCTGAAGTCCATTTGTTGAGTAGTGTGCCTGTTTTATATTCTTCCCATTGACTTTGTATCATTAACAACAGCTTAACACACCCATGGCAGGTGCAGCTTTTTTGCCATGCCTCCGTGTTTGGAAATGCCAAAGTTGTGGGATTTCTGTAAGCCACGCAGAATCACAAAAAAGATACTAAAACATAAATGGTGGTCACCCCAGCGTATGTTTTCTAAAACAGTCGTGGATATCTGGTACACTTCAAAGCTGAGGCCAAGCAACACGGGAAGCTCCGACTGGCCATATGTGCTTCACCGCAGGAGAATGGCGGGGCGATCTTGAACAGTGAAACTGCTGGAAGGGAGAGGGTTAAGGGATTCATTCCTCCCACACGCAAGCTAGCACTGTAGTATTCTGTGGCAGATTGGTCTGTGGCTGCGTTTTGCAAAAAGATCAAATGGGAGAGGACTACATGTGACGGAACATCACGTGTCGTTTGGCCTCTGCTGGGCTGCCTTCTAGCAAAGTGAGGAATGGAGATTCTGGGTGCCTTGCTCTGGGAGGGAAACTGGGGTAGACTATTTTAAAATGAATATTTAAATCAATCAGCAACCTATTGAGGAGGTCCAAGAAAGTTGGGCAAAACAGGCATTCGTCTCTTAACAACTTTCCGCTTTACAACAGGCAGCGTATACAACGGTGGTCAAAGCACAACACAGAGGCTCTTAATGAGGCAGTCAGGTCTCCCATAGCCTGCTGCAAAGTGTCTGTTTACACCTCTTAATGTAAAGAAGAGGCAATTGGTCTCCAGTAGCCTGTGAAGCCAGCTAGTTTCTGGCAGGGAGTGTCTGTTTACACAACAAAGGCACTAGATTGGGCTGAGTGTTTGCTTAACAACATAATCGCATAACAATGGGGATTGTAGAACATATCCCTGTCATTAAGAGATGCATACCTGTATAATTCTATCCATTGCTCCTTGTGACTATGGCTCCAGACTGCTGTTCTCAATGAATGCATAATATAATCTGATGTTATTAGCCTTTGGAATTGAGGAGGGGGTGGTGATAAAGCAAAGTCTGGTTTAGAGAATGGTGAAGCTATCTTATATATATATACTATGGGCAATGGGGAGGCATGTTTTTGTCCTCTGCCTGCTTAACTCTTCATGTAGCTAATAGGGTTCTTTTCTCAGGAGCCTCAAGTCTTTCAGAAACTGCTCCAGGACAGAAGGAACACGGGCAGACAATCAGGAAGGGCTGAAATCTGGGGTGCCAAGTTCCATGATCTTTTAACATGATCTTTTAACTATCATATACTTATGAACATCACACACATGTTGTTCACTACCATCAGTAGTATGACAAGACCATTAATCATGTATAACTCATTGTAGCCTAACCCATTCCCCTTTTGTTAGCCCTGTCCATTAGTGTACATGTTCACACACCTTTCTTCATGCTTCATCTTTCTAAAAAGTAATTTAATCCAAATATTTAATCATATTTACAACTTCACACTAGAGGGGGAAATGGGGCAAGGTATGGCACCAAGAGAAGCCAGTGCCCAAGCCTTATTGATTGACCTGTAATGTTGTTGGCAACCTTCAGTCTCGGAAGACTATGGTATCGCGCTCTGGATGGTGGTTCTGGCACAGCATCTAGTGTGGCTGAAAAGGCCGATTCGGGAGTGACAATCCCTTCCACACCGGGAGCAAGTGCAGTCTGTCCCTGGTCTGTCTCCTTGGCTGTGGGCCTTCCTTCTTTGCCTCTTAGCCTCAGACTGTTGGCCAGTCTGACTTGTATGCTGACACCTAAGAGCCCTTCAGAGTGGCTCACGTTTGATGAAAAACATTTTCCTCCTCCCCTTCCTCAGAAACGATGTTTCTCTGGAAGGGGAGGAGCACAGTTCAGCTTAAAAAGCACATCAGGTCAAGGAGGCCATGATGGATCCCACCTGACAGGCTTTCTTCTAGTGTCACTGCAAAACCTCATACCAGGAGTCCTCTGTAACTCATTGTCTGCCCAATCCTATGCATGCCTACTCAGAAGTAAGTCCCATTAGAGTCAATGGGGCTTACGCCCAGTAAAGTGTGGATAGGATTGGGCTGTGTAACTGGTCACTTTCAATACTGCTTACCTAAAATACTTCCTTCCATCTAGCCTTACATCTGCATAGCATAAGAAAACCTAGCATGGCCAGAAATGTGTCTGCTAATCAGATGGTGAGGCTTTCAGGAAGGGTTTGCCAGGGGAGATGGGTCTGGTTGGTTCTAAGGAAGAGCCATGGGGTGGGGAGCGGGGGAAGGAACTTGCAATGGTGACATGGGAATTGAGAGATACCAAAGAGTGCTGCTGCTGAGCTTAAAGGGATAGTAGGAGTTCCAGAAGATAAGATCAAAGGTCACCACCACCCAAAGGTATGTGTAGTGGACCACCACATTCAGTTGATAGCATCACCCCAGCAACAGAACCCTCAGGATTCCAGAAGCCCATATAGTACAGTATTCATCAGAATTTTTTCCTTGGCAGATGGATTGGCAAGGCCAATTTTTCTCCAGCACTTATATCTATGCTGAGGATTAAAAACAGTAACTGTTGGATTTTTGCTTGTAGAGGCCCAGAACTTCTCAAAACAGCAACATGATTGCCCATCCCTTAGTGACAAACGTGGAGCAGGGTGAGGAAGATATTTTGCAGCATGAGGAAAGCAGGGGTGGGAACTCAAGTCAGGTGAGTCAGCATCGCTAAAACAGGTGTTTTTTGCTGACTCGTGTACACTCGAATCATGACTCTGGCACTGACTTGAGTCTGAGGCCACTGAGTTCCCACATGTGCAGACTCAAGTCTGTGTCTGAGTGTGCTTGCTTACTTCTTTGTGATGTGTGAAACACCTTGTGGGGCCATATTTCAGACAGGGCAAGCAGCAGCAGGGGAGTTCCAGCCAGGAGGAACGAAAGGGTTAATATTTTGTATGGAGCAAGAGGTGGGAGTGGTAGGCAGGAGCAGGCTGTCTTGTCCATCTCTGAAGGAACGGATGGTCTTTTTTTCTTTCTCTCTGTAAGGCAGGAGCAGTCAAGGGGGTTCTTGCTTTAGGATTGGCTGGAGGGCAAAAAAGGAGGCAGGGAAGCCAGGAAGTGGTTCTTCATGGCTGCAGCTGTTACCTGCGAGGAAGAAGCTGCCTCATTGAATGACAGAATGAGACTACTTCTGAGTAGAGCTGCATAGGATTGGGTCATGGTCTTAAGCCTCCAAGCTGCTGCCACACAACCCTTCTCCCGCTTGCCACTGCTCTCCATCCCACTGTCACCTGCCTTGCCAAGCTCAGACACCTCTCAGTCCCTTTTGGTCTATGCTCTGGCGAGCCTGACCCTGGCATGCCTGATCCAGAAGACACTGATTCAAAACAAAATGACTAAGGAATTTCGGGGAGTGAGTCAGCAAAGGGTGCCCATTCAGACTCGTGCATGAGTCAAGTTGTGGTGGGAGGGGGGCAGAGATTCTGGAGTTGACTTGAGTCTTGCAGTGGTTCCAGGTTTCCATCCCTGAAGGAAAGGTCATGCTACAGGAGAGAGCTGTAACCTGTTCATGGTGAGAGACGGTAACATCAAGTAAGATGCACCTGATTGGTTCAGTTTCCTGTGACATCACACAATGGTCTCAGTGTATGGTGTGAAATGACTTACAATAGTTTCTGTGCTGCCAAGCTCCTACTTGAAGGAGGGACCAACATGAGCAGCTCGGGGGGAAAGCCTGTTTGGATCTCTTCTACATCATGATAAACAAGACAAGGTTGTCTAAGGTAAGTTTAAAGACTGAAGTTGGAAGGCTGCCTGGTACCAGGGCAGGGCCCAGCCGTGGTCCAACATCTTCCAGAGACTGACTTTGCTTCCTGAGAGAAAAATACCAGAGAAATAGGGTCAGTTTTGACAAGCTGGTAACCCTTGGGGGCTGTGATGGGCTGAATGTGGGCTAACAAGCTAAGACTGAAGACAATCCTTCAGTTTGGGATAATTAGTTCTAAACTGGATCTCGGCTGGATCTGTTACTTAATCTTGTTCATAACTTTATATGGTTTTTAGTATTATGTCACGCGCCACACTGAGGGCGTTGGTTGGCTGAAAAGTGATACTGGGGCCAGTCCATCTGTGAGGCCAAATGAGGTGACCTCTCAAGCAGGAGATTGATGGGGAAGGACACACCTCCCATTTGCTCACTTGCCTCCACTGCTTCTCCTCTGACTTCCTAGACTGGAAGAGTAAGAAGGGAATGGCATGGAACAGGGATGTGAGGAAGAGTGATGGGCTAGAGTGTGCATGTCCCACTCTTCCTTTTCCAGACCAAGTTGGCAAACCACCCGGTAAGGGGGAGCAGGATTCGGCATGCTACCTCAAGTGCCAAGAGCCCTGTGGGGTATAATTATAATGCATTCGTATAATTACTGTTTACCTCCTTGATGTGCAAAACTTCACATGTTGGTTTCTCCTGTCCTGACCCAGCTGCCGCTCATGTCACAGGAGCAGGCTTTGCTGGTTTGGTTTCATTGTGTTTCCCCTAGAAGAGGATGACTCGCCCCCTTAAGCAGCATCCCATCTGGAAAGAGTATATTTACCACATTCCACCATCATCTTATACATTGTTCCCCAAGTCTTGGTGTCTTTGTAGTTCTGCAGGTTGTTTACAAAATCAGTGAATAAGACAAGGGTTAGGCTAAAGATTTTTTTGTTGTTGTTAACTTCAAATAAAAACTGAGTTACATTTCACAGGTCAGATGCCCGTTTGCAGGCTGATGCTGTTCACAAAACAAATGATTGGATATCACAGTAATCAAACAATTTGCTTTTGGTCCTTTACTGGAATCAATTGTATTCTCTAAGGGCGTATCTTTAAAAATGACACACATACCAGGTTTCTTGTACCACTTTAACAGCCTTGAAATCCCTCAAAGCATTCTGGGAATTGTGGTAAGGATGCTCAGAATTGTTGGAGAGAGGTTTCAAAACCCCCACATAGAACACAGTTCCCAAGGTTCCCAGGGGAGAAGGAATGACCACTCTTAAGCCTGTAGAGTTGATATATCTACGGAAGAGCATTCTCTCATCATTGATATTTTTCTTTATGCAACTTACGCACATGTTCTGTCCAGCATCCAGGTTGACTTGGAACGCTCAGTTTATGCTTGCAAGGGGCAAAAAAACAAAACGTGCCTGCATTCAGTGGAGCTCAGTGAAGCATAACTGTTCTGCATGTGATTGAGGACTGGATTTGAGCTGGGAAGTGGTCTGAGTTGGCAACTAGATGAACATTTATTGCAGCTTGAATTGTGTTTTAGATAGTAGATAGGGGGATTTTGAGTGGGAAATCCAAACTGGTCACTGCCAAAAAGATATGTGTGTGTGTGTGTAAAATTGTCATTCTAGAGTTGTTTCATTTTTTGTTTTGGTTTTTTAAATGGCCTATAATTATCATGTAGCGGCTGTGAGTTGATAGGGTAGGTGGCAGCACATGCCATACCCAATGAGACCCAGAACTGCAACTTTGACTCTTTTGGAATTTTTTGAACTAGAAAACTTATTGAGTGTCCTATTTGGGGTCAATTAGCAGCTTTGGGGGTGAGGGCAATGTGCATTAGCACCATTGCCGCAGAAAAGGGCTGAAGCTTCCCTCCCCCAAGCCATGGCCAAGCCCCCTCTCCTATTTAGCAAAACTCACTCAAAATCCAAGCCATTGTGTGCTTAAAATAATGTCTTGTTTGACCAAAACTCAAACTAAGATGATGCAAACTAAGGCTCACAAGTCCTGAGCCCTGAGTAGCCCCTCTTTCCATTTCCAGGAAGTGAAGCAATAATCCTGAAGATAGTGCTTGTGCAAAATGCACTTTTTTTGCCTTTGAGTAACCATACTCAGATCAAACAACTGCCGAAAGATGAGAGCAAGGCACTATGGTTAATAGAACCCCAGTGTGACCCCGCAATTCTCCCTTTAAGAGATTTGAAGCTCTGGCTAAAGCAGAGGCAGGGAGCAAGTCATTTCAAGAAGGCTAAAGCTCTTGTGGGTTTGGGACTTTACTGAAGACTTGGCAACCACGTAATCTTTTAGTTAAACCAAGAAGAAAACCAAAGGATCACTGAAGGCAAAGGTGCAACCCCAAAGAAAATGAAAAGCTATCACAAAAAAAAAACCCCTCATATTATTTTTAACATTCAAAAATAAATTAGCTCCTCAAAGAGTTCTGTAGATATTGGTTGAGATCAGCTTGTTACAAGCAAAGTAGTCTATGCCTGCTGGGGTCACTGCTTTGCTACATACACAGTTCTTCCCAGAGCAATTGTGGAAAGGCTGGAGTCTCTACCCTTGGATCCAAATTGGGGCTGTCTTCTCCCATGATGGTGGTGGTGGGCTTGATTTTAAATTGGTGCTGGAGAAGCATATGCCCTGAGGTTCTCTGAGTAGGTATCTTTTGCTGCTCTTGGCTGAGGCAGAGGCAAGTCCGCCTTCTTTTCAAGGGTACCTAGGAAAAGACATATTCACACCATTAAAAAAAAATCAGTACTAAGTAAATTTTAAATATGTGTGAGACAATTTGCATGTGACGTGAGAAATAAAGGCATCCAGAAGAACTCAGCACTCCTATTGGGCTTGGTATAGACCGCAGCAGCCAAGCCACCCACCCCTCCCTGCCAAGAACAGTGGACGTGGCATTTGAAGTGAGAGTCTCTGGGCAAATACTTCAGCCCATGGTAAAAATGTGTCAACCAGCTCACTATACCAAAGTGGGAGCTCACATGCTCTAATGCTCTCCCATGAAAATTATACTCTACCCGTGGATAATTTCTATGTCCAGGGAAAGGTTAGGCTAGAATCCTGCCCTCTCCCTACTTTTCTATAGACAGGGAGATTAAAAAAAATAAGATACAAAAGACTGTTTGCGTATGGATTATGCTTTTATTCTTTGCTGATATACTACTGTCAAAGAGTGGCTACAACAGCAACACTTTTACCAAACGATGAACTGCTGGTGAAGATCTTGGTTCTTTTGGAAACTTCAGATCAAAAAGTGGCAGTTTCTGATTGGCTAGTCTGGCACATATTCAATCAGTACCTTTATTTTATTTTATTTTAATCCAGTCTCCTTCTGGGGCAGTTTATATGTTTCCCCAAAGGAAATTAAATGCACCAAACCCTTTGAGATGGGAGATCGGCTCCTTTGAACTGCATTTCCTTTTGGTTTAAATGAAAGCAGCTGAGATCCTTGTTCTTTCTAGGGATCACAAACCAGATGATACTGTTTTTCATGATCACTTAGGAAAGGCTATGTAACTTTACCTTGCTTTTAACATTTAACTACTCCTAACTAGTGCTAAGTACCTATAGTATAGCCCATTCTCTTACATTAAAATAAGGCTTGACTCCCCACATCCTCCCTGTTGCCTGTCAAGCTAATGTACTATATAAGGCTATCATCAAAGGAAGGTACAAAAACCCCCAATTAAATAGGATGTTTGGTTGAAACTCCTAGGCCGTGTGATGGGGGCAGGAGAGTTATTTCCTTTCAGTGGAACTCTTCCAGGTTTCCTTTTGAGACACTTAGGGTGCAATCCTTACCACACTTTCCTGAGAGTAAGCCCCATTGAACAAAATAGGCCTTACTTCTGAGTTGACCTGGTTAGGATTGTGCCCTCAGTCCCGTTATCCCTTAGGAATCACCACCAATGGATTGGTGGTGATTCCTAAGGGATAACGGGACTGAGGGATGGATTGGTGGTAGCAATAATGTGGGCCGAAGGTGTGTGTGTGTGTTATACTAAGCAAAGTAAAGCAGTTGCACTCCCTCCCACCACCAGTGTCCAGTCAGCCAGATGATATCCCATAATCAAGGATCAGGCAAGATGCTCTTTTCTTGCATTATTCCGGTTTAGGCCTGTTGCTTCTCCCTCCCCCTGACCACTGTGGCTATGCCCCAGACAGCTGGTGGAAATCAAAAGGCTCTCAGTCGCGCCCTCTTGAGTGCCAGGGATTTGAACCAGCCCATAAGCTGCTGCTAGCCCTGTCGCATATGCCACGTGGGCCAAATGACAGCTGCAAAGGGATCTGTCCTGAAGTCTTTTTTCTTTACTTCAGAGCAGCCTGAGGGAGCTGCACATTTGATTGGGAAAGTGGCCCTAGGAAAGAAATGTTATACTTTTCCCTTTTCCATTACTGTTTTCCTTACAGAATTATCCCCCTCCCCAAGCTGCTATTTGTTCCAGGGGGGTGGGGTTGAGGTAAGCATTCCTAATAGCACCTTTAAGGAAGGGACAATTTCAGTTGAAGACATGACATGGTGAGCAAGGCTTAAACTTCTCCTTTCTCAGCAGCACATTCCCATTCAAATTATACCACCCAGCTGCTCTGATGTAAAGTAAAAACCCTGGGAGATTCTATCATAGACCTCCCATGACATGTGCAATTGTACCCTTAAAGTGCTTTTGAACCTCTTTCACACATGCAGACCAGCAGCAGGAAAGACAGAAAATGCATTATTCAGTGTCCTGGCAATCAAGGTCGATGATGGTCATTACAATAACATTTTCACCTTCCAGATTTCAGCACATTGCCTGTGAACAGATGCAGCCAATGTAAAGTGTGAGCCTTCTGCCAACACTGTTCCACAGAGCTGCGTACAATTGCAAATGACCATCTTCACATGTTAACCTCTCTTCTGCTATAGGATGTGTGGTGGCAAAACTTTGTCAGTGTCACCCATCCTGATTTCCTTCACTCAATACCCTGCTCTGCTCTGTTGCTAGGAGTACTAAAGATATGGGTCTCTGTTGGTAGCCCTGGCTGCCTATTGACTTATGGGCATAATTCAAGATGATTATGGTTGCCCTTGAAGCCCTACATACCTTGAGTCCACAAACTCTTAGGGCAGTGATTTTCAACCAGTGTGCTGAGGCACACTGGTGTGCCAAGAATGGTCTGCAGCTGTTTTGGGCAGGGTAATTCATTAGTAGGACCATTATGGATATGAGCTCCCTGCCAGCAGTGTGGTGTGCCTTGTCAATTGTCCAAAAAAACCGATTGTGTGCCTTGAAAATTTTAGCATCTTGTCAGTATGCCATGAGATGAAAAAGATTGAAAATCGCTGCCTTAGGGAAGGCTCCCTGGGGCATTTGGTGAGCCACTGTGTGATACAGAAAGCTAGACTAGATGGGCCTATGGCCTGATCCAGAGGGGCTGTTCTTATGTTCTTATCTAATATGAATGCACTGGTTCTCTCCGATGCATTAGTTTCTTGAGAGAATCTCTTTACAGGGACAGAGCACTAGAGTTTCTTTGTGATTACTTTGTTCTTGAAAATTATTTGAACACCACCATCCATAGTGCTTGTAAGTTTAAAAATAAGCAAAAAAACAAAAAGCCACCTCAGGCAAGGTCTTTGCCCCCACAGAGTTTATAATCTAATGTTTGGCAGTGGAGAAACAAATACAAGGTAAGACAAAGGTAATATGATGTGCACTTAAGATGAAATTTTAGTGGGGGGGCGGGTGAGACAGATTTTGAAGAGGGATTTGGAGGAAATGAAGAAGTGGCACCAGAAGGGATATCTTTTTTGAAGACTGATTTCATCAGCTTTTGTGTGGGCAACTGTAAACCTTTCAATTTAGCATTTATATATAGTTTATTTGGAATTATTGTTATTAGTGTGGTGTCATTGTTAGGTAGGTTTGCTGGATTTTTATCATCCCTTCCTTGTGTGCCTACGAGTAGTTTAATAGCAACATGATCTGTAAAAAGTTGCAGGAGATGATACAGTCGCCTCTCATTTTAGGCGCAGTTGACTAATTCAACTTTACGCTGTGAGCAAACCAATTTTTTAAAAGAGTTCAAACGATGCAGGCAGTTCCGTCTGCCACTTCACTTAGTAAATGCATGCCTAAGAGCGAGATCAGAGAATGAAGCTGCTGTTCCCTTGCTTGATTTCAGTTCCCACCAGTCTCTTGTAATGTTTAAAGAGACACAATGCATTTTCCAGATGCAAGGGATTTTCAAGGCAATTTTGAATATACATGATTTTAGCTTTACATGCTGACTCAGGAACGCAACTCTCATGTAAGACAAAAGACAACTGTACTTTGCTTCGTGTCCTGGAAAGTTTCTCCTAGTGCCATTTAAACTGAAGTTAATAACACAAGACCAGGTCTATTTTTAATGCTATGTTTCTTATTGTGGTTTGATTGCATACGTGTCTTGTGTGGAAATGTTTGTTGTGTTTTTTAAACCTCCCTTTTTGCATCCCACTTCTCCAATACCCTGAGTATTTTACTCCCACCTGCCTGCCTTTCAGCCCAATAGCGTTCATAATAACTGGGAATGTTGTCAAAACCCTAATTAAGGGAACATATACATGTTTAAATCTCTGCATTCCGAGATGAGTTAGGAGAATTTGTTTCAAGATTCTCCCTAACCCAGTTTTACAACTGCATCCAACAAAACTGCAGGCATGATTGAGCCAAAGATAATTAACTTTTCCCATTGCAATCAGTATATGATTTAAACGTGCTTAGGCTGGATGTGAACCAGCTAATGTGCAAAAGCCCAAGTTACTTTGGCCATTAGACCTCATTTTCTTCTACAGATGGAGAGCTTCAGTGAGGGCGGGGGAGCACCCTGATTCCAAAACAGTTCTTAGTAAACCTTGGGAAAAATATTTGTCCTCCCTAAATTTCCTCCTCTCTTTTTTTTTAAAGCCATCTGTAAACTAGTGATCATCACCACATCCTGTGGTAACAAATTCCATGTCACTTATGCATCGTGTGAAGCAGGACTTCCATTTATTTGGTTCTGAATAGACAACCTATTGCTTCATTAAGCGCCCTGGTATTCTAAAGGAGAAATAATTCTATTCATAACTTAACTGACCCCAGTTGGATCCTTGTTCACCGTCGGGCCACCCTGAGTGTTCCCCAGCAATTGAAATTTCTCCTAGATAGCGTATGGCCTTCATGAAGTCAGTAGCTGTTGTAGCTCACAATGGCAGTGTGGAACAATGTATCTATGCTGAATTAGGGCTAGTCATTTAAAGGTACAGCTGGATTCTTTCTGTGGTATGTTTACTTAGAAGGAAATCTTGCTCAGTTCTGTGGTAAGTAAGTACAGTACAGTCATATCTTTTGCGAAGTGACATATTTGGTCCACCTAGAACAGTACATAGTCTATACTGACTGATAATGTGTTCCCTGAGTTTTCTCAGCTCTGCCTGGAAAAGCAGGTATTTATTTAACCACTGAGCTACAACTTCTCCCAGAGGCTTCAGTGCGTTCATGTATATAAAAATATTTTTAAGGGTTTTGCAATAATATCTGCACACTTTCTCAGGCTCTCTCTTCACTTTTCTCTGGCTGCAGTTCCCCGATTGGTTCACCAACTCACTTCTTATTATTTGCACCATGGGAGCATTGAAGCAAAGATTGGCTAACTTCAATCCTGTGTGGCCAATACTTTAAAAAAAAATTATTATTACTACAATCCCTGTGGTCCACCAAAATGTGCTGAAATGTACAAAGCCAAGAGTATCAACTCAAGATCACCTAACAGTTAACACTGGCAGGATCGTGTTGACAAGAGATGTGCTTTCAATTGGCCTGCAACAACAGCCCCTTTGGGGTCAAATATCAGGGTTGGGTTGATGTCAGAGAAGGCAATTTTCAATGGGAAAATAGTGCAAAAAGAGTTAACTTCTCCCTTTCTTGTGGGAAGCTTGCCTTTTAGGATTTGTTGAGTTTAGTTGAAATATTTCTATCCAACTTTCCTTCTGCAAGAAACCCAAGGAACTTTTGAACAATGCATCCCCACAAACATCTAGCTTAGCTCTTTGTTAAGAAATCCGGAGTCTGCCCTCTTGCTTAAGGATGTAAGCATGCCTGACCAAAGTCCAATATTCTCTAAGAATCCCAGCAACCAGAGTGGCCCCCCCAGTGATCTTTACCTCCTGAATTGCCCACACACTTTATTCTAGTGGTATGGAGCCCACAGTATCTAAGGCTGCAGTCCTAAACACACTTACCTGGGAGTAAACAACACTGAACAAAATGGGACTTCCTAAGTTCTGAGTCAACATGTATAAGGATTGTGCTGTAAATGATGCATGGCTCATGGCACTTGGATGGGTTAAAGGTGGCAATGAGAGAAGAGGTGGGAAGCTTGTTTACGCCAAGTGCTTGCAAAAATTCCAAAGTCTTCCATAAATTATGGCTTCTGGAAATTCCCAAGTTGTTATACAGTACTTGGTTCAGAATCTTTTTGTTCCAAGTTCTCTCACTGCCCATCTTTAAGGGCAATATTTTTTTTTAATAGCTACCCTTCCATTTGTACCAGCTGACGTCAAGACTGTGGGCAGATATTTGTCTTTCTATAAACCATGGTACAGTGCCTATTTGTTCTTCACAATAGATTTAATTGGAGCATTGAGTCTTTTCCCATCAGCTGACAATAAATTTAAAACACACACAAAACAATAAAAATAATACTAGTGCCGCTGAGCAGTAAAATGATCATAGCATTATAACTGGAACGGTACAATTTGAAAAGGTTTTAAAGAGCCAGCCAAATAAAAAGATATACAAATTTTGAGAAATGTTCCAAAGGTGGGGCACTATAACCAAAAGGGTCTTATCCCCAGTTACTATTTGCCTTCTGTTCACGGAGGGCCTCAGAGGGTTATTAAGGTAATCAAGCAGGCACATGCAGCAGGAGCAGTGCTTTAGATACGCAGATCCCAAGTTCTTATGATTTGATCATGATACTGAAAAATGGGAGAGTTGCTGCCTATCGCTCTTTGTGACAATGCCAAGTAGGGAGCATAATAAGGGCTTATCACACTTTTCCATGGGTTGTTTAGGGGTTGTTCGCATGACACCATTGTCCACCCCTGGCTAAAGCCTCCCATTTTTGAAACAGGGAAATCCGTTAATGCAAAAGGAGTTCAGCGACACAGGCACGGATGGTTGTCTGTGCTACTGTTCTGCCCTTTTTTGAGAGCTCCATGCCCGGATTCAGAAGACCTCAAGAGAAACAGAAGGAGTCTAGGTGGGAAGGTCAGTTTCCTGTGTCCCGAAAACATGCCGTATCTACGACTGGGTAGAAGAATTGTCACTGCAGGTGAGAAAGCAATGACTGGTTGGCGCTAGGAATAAGCCATCTGGAAGTGTCCTAAGAAGCATGCATCTCTTTTCTTCTGTTGCAACCAATGGGTGTTTCATGACTGGAAGTCCTCTGGCCTCATTTATTTTTTCACAAAGCCGCCACAACAGAGGGGCCTGATTGCAAATTGCATGAGTTTTTCCCTTGTATGATTAATTGCAGTTTGGAGAGGGATCATTTGGTTTTGATTGGGGTTGTGACACTGGGAAAATGGGTTTGACGCCCCTTCCCCCTGTGATTGAAATGGACCCCCTGTGGCTCTTTAACAAAAGTCACTGGAAGTCCCAGTACGGAACTCCGACATTAAGTCTAGTTTGGCCCCAGTCAAAAGCAATGCTTGTCACCAGCACTTCACACACAGAACATTTAGCGTTCCCAAATGGAACATGTTGCAAATCCCAATCCTGAAAAGTTGCCTTCCTTCCGCTGGGGAGTATAACCCAGTGTGGAAATGAATGTTGACATTGCCTCCTGATGTCAACACAGCAAGCTGCCCTGTTAAAGGCAGGGCTACAGCTGCTGGGTAAGAGGCTGACAATTGAACAGTCTACTGGAGCGATTGGTAAAATGTCGGAGCAGTAAACCTGCAATGTCACTACTATGACATTATACAGCTTTTGCAAGTCATCCAACTTGCCACAGCAGGGGCCTTGAAGCAAGTCGGATACCCACCTCAAGTTGGAGTGGTCCCTCTGTTTTTGGATTTCTGCAGTGCTTCAACAACTTGGAGCACCTGCTTGATCAGAGTGGGATGGCAAAAAAAAAAATCAAGCTGTGTGTACCCTGTTGCAAATTATACTTCTGTCATTCCTCCTTCTCCCTTAAAAGATATCGTCTCCAGTCTCTGAATCTAAGAATGAATTTTAATTTGGGCGCACGGAAATTCCAAGGTCTTCAAGCCAAACCGAGACGTGACGTGGGAGTTCCATGACTGGAACTTCTGACGTCCGTCTCCTTTGTCCTTTTCCAAAATGCAGCTGTGAGAGGAGGTGACTTGGATTGGGGTGTGGTGCGGGGGAGAGTTAGCCTTTTTCCCCTGCCCTGGATCCCTGACTTAAATTGCACCCCCCTATGCTACCGGTGGAGAGAAAAATTTCCTGTAAGCTTTTCCCTGACCCCTCTGGAGTACATAGCAACTTGAAGGGAACTCTTTGGCTCGAGATCACAGTGTAGGAGGAAACTGGTTAGTGACCCTTCCACACATCAGAGCCCAACCCAAATCCCTTCTCCCCCTCCACTGCTTCTTGAAAGAGACACTGGGAGTTCCAGTCATAGCCACACTGGATTCTCCAGCCAGCTAGCTGGCTCAAGCTACTTCCTTGCCCTCAGTAAAAATGTGTGGGGTAGTAGTTTGTTTCCTCAGAAGTGTTTGTGATTGCAAGCTTCTCTCCAAAAATCATGGGCAATGCTGGAGGAGTCACACTCCTCCTTCTAGACCAGGGGTGCCCAAACCCTGGCCCTGGAGCCACTTGCGGCCCTTGAGGCCTCTCAATGCGGCCCTTAGGGAGCCTCCAGTCTCCAATGAGGCTCTGGCCCTCTGGAGATTTGTTGGAGCCCACACTGGCCCAACACAACTGCTGTCAGCGTGAGGGTGACTGTTTGACCTCGGGCGTGAGCTGTGGGATGAGGGCTCCCTCCACTGCTTGCTGTTTCACGTCTGTGATGCAGTAGCGGCAGCAAAGGAAAGGCTGGCCTTGCTTTGTGCAAGGCCTTTTATGGGCCTTGAGCTATTGCAAGACCTTCATTCATTCATATAAGTTCATCTTTAATATATTCATTTATGAAAACTTATGTAAATTTATTCAAATTTTAAATGTAAATTAATTCTTTTTTTCCCCCGGCCCCCGACACAGTGTCAGAGAGCTGATGTGGCCCTCCTGCCAAAAACTTTGGACACCCCTGTTCTAGACCTTCAAGACCACAGGTCTGGGATGGAAGACTGTGCCTCCACTTTGAAGGGTTTTCTTAATTTGGAGCAGTAGCATAGCTGGGGGGGGCAGTACAACGCTTCAGGCACCACAACGCTCAGCGTAAGTGGCCCCTCCCACTCTCCATCAGAGCCATGCCAGACAGTGATGGCAAAGCCCAGGTGCTCACCAAATCAGTGTCTCCTTCATGTTGCCATCGCTGCCCGGAATGGCTCCAACGGGGCCACTTACACAGCTTGTTGCGGCATCTGCAGTACTTACCATTTCCCCTCCCATTAGCTATGCTACTGATTCAAAGTCCCTGCTATGTAGAAATCAATGGGCAGCAAAGTAAAGGCACTTGCAATCCAAAAAGCCTAAGGGATTGGAGACAAATTAGGAAGGCAGAAAATGGTGTTTCTTCTTGCAGATTTTTCAATTAGCCCAAGGGCTCCTAGAATACCGACACCTCCAACAGCTGCCTCTACCACCTAATGGGTTAAACCAACCTTGCTTCGATGCCACAAGCTTGGCAAAACCCTCCTTTTTTGGACGGCAATTCTTGGAGAGAGGAAGGAGTCAGACCAATAATTTTTATTTCTGGGCCCTCTTCTTTATCCCATCAATTTCCTGTCTGGGTTGTCGAAAATGCTCCATTTCAGCCACTTTTTCCACCGTAGTTTGTTACTATCCTGAGGACTTTACTCACATTGTGACAGTGACAGTAAATCACACCTGCCTCTGCTCTGTTGAACAGGCAGCTTTCTGGGGAAGGAGGGCAGGCCAAGATCTTTCAAAGTGCATCTTGAAACATCTTTCCTTCCTTCCTTTATTATTATTATTATTTGATTAATAAATATTATTTTACAAAATCAAATAAGACCAGCATGAGGAGCCAAACTCTCAATCTTTTCATCTAAAAAAATTCAGGCCGAATTTTATAGAGATGGATGGGACCTTCCAGTGTGGTCTTTTTCCAGCCCAAGATGGCTTTTGAAAGTAGGTCCAGCTTTCCCATCAGTTGGCCAAGCCACTTCTTTGTTTTCCAGCAGCCCAGTCCTCCCACTTGTTTATTCAAAAATAAGTTCCAATGATTTTGTTGCGGCATTTCGGCATACTAGTGACTCAAAAGGATGTACAATTTTGTAGAACTTTTTCCTCTAAGCCAGGGGTGTCCAAAGTTTTTGGCAGGAGAGCCACATCATCTCTCTGACACTGTGTAGGGGGCCAAGGAAAAAAAGAATTAATTTACATTTAAAATTTCAATAAATTTACATAAGTTTACATAAATGAATATAGTAAAGATGAACTTATATGAATGAATGAAGGTTTTGCACAATAAAAGGCCTTGCACAAAGCAAGGCTGGCCTTTCCTTTGTTGCTGCTGCTGCATCACAGATTTGAAACATCAATCAGTGGAGGGAGCCCTCATCCTACCGCTCACGTGAGAGGTCACAGTCGCCCTCACGCTGAGAGTAGTTGCATCAGGCCAGTGTGGGCTCCAACAAATCTCCGGAGGGCCAGAGGCTCATTGGAGACTGGGGGCTCCCTGAGGGCCGCATTGAGAGGCCTCGAGGGCCACACATGGCCCCAGGGCCGGGGTTTGGGCACCCTTGCTCTAAGCCATTGGCTAAAGCAGACACAGCAGAGGAGATCTGTGAACAAATCTTACAAGCGACTACTGAAGAGGATTTCAGTTGTGATTTCAGTAGCAGCACTGGGGAGGGTTTAACTGCTCTCCCCTTATGCCCCTCCTCGAAGTTGTCATTATGTTGGAAAGCATGTAGGTAATCTTTCTCAGCATCACTGCTCCAATAAAGATCAAAGCTCCCCCCAGCCAACTACTTTAAATAAAGCACAGAACTCAAGTCTCCTGCATCACATCTGTTTTGACCCTATCACATTTCTAACTTCATATATTTTCTTACAGGGAAGGTGGCGTATATTGTATATTTTAATGTGGGTTGCTGAGGCTGCAATTCTAGGCATAGTTAGACCCACTGAATTGCACTGCACAAAAAAGTTAGGATTAATTAAAGCAAGTGGAAGAAAAAAATGAAATAATGCACTTCCAAGATATAGGGGCCCAATCATGACTCCCAACCTTAGGTTAGTTAAAAGCACAATAGCTATTTTATACTGAAACAGGGAGGTAACGATAAGCTTAGGAAATGTGAACAATTCAGCTCTTTTCAAAACTTACTCACTATTTGAACTAAAGGGGAAAAGATTGTGATGTTCATCCAGAGCCCTTTGAACTGGCTGAATGTCTCTTTTGAAACGGATCTCCATCTGGAACCTTGAGTCACATGCAACTAAAGTTGGATTGGGGCCAGCGTCTTTTGCAAAGGCACAGCCACAACAGCGTGCTCACGCAAAGCCCCTCTGAATTGGGTGGATTACATCTTTTCTCATGGATGGGGTGCACATCCTCATCAGGGCTATTACACAGCTACAACACAACTAGAGCTGGACTGGGCTCAAAGTTTTATTAGTCAACACACAACTACTCTGGAGGAAATTAGTTATGGGTTGCAGGTTTAGTTCTCGGAATCTAAGCACAGTATTCATGTATGACAGTATTTATATACTGTATTGTCTTTCTAATAGACTCAAGGTGGTTTACATAAGCGAACTGAACACATATCCATTTTTTGATGAGATTTTTACATGCATTATTCCAAGAGACAGACTCACAGAACCTCTAATGCTTCAGGTGTTTCCTTCCATAGTACAGTTGTCATCTTGGCTGCCAGCTCTTGTGCTTTCCAAGGTCTCGTGGGCAGCTGCAAACCAAGTTTCACACTAGCTTCTCAAGGATGTTATCTGTTTGGGTTTTTTTTTTTTTGGACACTTGACTCCTCCATATTCCACTCCACTGCACAGACATGCCAACTGCCTCCCCACCCCCCACTTAGCTTTTTCGGGAAAGGCAACAGCTTAGCCTCCAAACCAGGGGTGCCCAAACCCCGGCCCGGGGGCCACTTGCAGCCCTCGAGGACTCCTAATGCGGCCCTCAGGGAGACCTCAGTCTCCAATGAGCCTCTGGCCCTCCGGAAACTTGCTGGAGCCTGCACTGGCCCAACGCAACTGCTCTCAGCATGAGGGCGACTGTTTGACCTCTCGCATGAGCTGTGGGATGAGGGCTCCCTCCACTGCTTGCTGTTTCACATCTGTGATGCAGTAGCGGCAGCAAAGAAAAGGCCAGCCTTGCTTTGTTCAAGGCCTTTTATAGGCCTTGAGCTATTGCAAGACCTTCATTCATTTATATAAGTTCCACCTCTAGTATATTAATTTATGTAAATTTTAAATGTAAATTAATTCTTTTTTCCCCCGGCCTCCGACACAGTGTCAGAGAGATGATGTGGCCCTTCTACAAAAAACGTTGGACACCCCTGCTCCACACCACACTTCCTGCCCCAGAGGTAGGTTCTGCAAATTCAAATGAAACCGACCCACAAATAAGGGATCCAATCCAGAGAGGTCCTCTCCAATTTAGGGGGATTTTCTATATAGATTTATCAAGGTTAAAACTATGAGCCAACCTAGGGCTTTATTTCAGAACTGGGGCGGGGAGAGATGCTCTTGGACATTTCAAGATATCTGAGCCCCACCTCATAGCATTCCTGATGCAGAGCTGCTTGGAAGTAATGTTCATGTGTAATTTATGTATTTATTTAAAAGATTTATATCCTGCCTTTCTCCCAGTGAGGGCAAGCAAGGTGGTAGTGCCAAATAGGTGTCAGTATGTGCAGTGGAGTCAGTTATGTGCTATGCACCCAACTGTCATTGGTCACTGCATGAAGCATCACATTTTTTACTTCTAAGCAGCTCAGTTTTAGGAATGCCATGCTAAGAGATCTACTGCTCTTTGGAACTGTTGGACAAATGTTAGCTAGACGTGGAAGGGAAGTTTCGTGATTCGAACTCATGACATCTTTTTCTTCTTCAAAAAACAGCCGCAGGGGGAGAGGATGGCTCTGATTTCTGTTGTGATCACTGTTTGAAGGGAGGCGGTTTTCCCTGACACCAGGTCCTCAATTTAATTCACCCTGCAGAAGCTGCTATTAGATATAGCCTCCCAACTCTTATCTGTAAGCTTTTTGCTCAGCAACAACAGTCAACGCTTATTACGTTCAACAGCCCATAAGCCATATACACCTATAAGTTTGAAATTAAAACTGCATTAAAACAACATTGGCCACGTCCACAACACACCCTTTACAAAAACTGCTTAAAAGTAGTTTCAGTCTTAGAGGATCTGGAAGCATTGAATATTTTTGCAACCACTTCTTTAAGAATCTTTCCTTAGCTGCAGCGTGTTTCGAGCAGAGAAAGAAAATATGTGATGGGGTGTCTAATTTAGTCATAGTAGCATTGTTCCAACTGTATATTTTTGCTTAGCAACTGAGGGGAGCTTTGGGGGCAATTGCTATTGGGCTGTGAATCTTGGGTAAACTTTTCCTCGTGTCCTGGGGCCCCAATCCAAACTGAGGAACATGCATGTATGTAAGTATATGTGGGGAAAAGAGACTTGGGGAGTTCCAATCACATGCCATTGGCTTTGGTCTGCAGGTTGTGACCTTATGTGTACATTTTTGGAATGGTCCCGTAAACTAGTGTCACGTTTAAGAGGCTGAGCTCTGAACCGGAAAGTTTATATTTTGCCCCTGCTACAAATTCATTAGATGGCCTTAACTAAGTCTGATGCACTCGGCCTCATATTCCCATTTGCAATAGATTTTATAATTCTGTATCTCACCTTTCTAATTCAAAAAAATATTCAAGGCAGAAATAGAGGTAATCCCATTATTAGGATAATCCTAATCCTATAATCACCTTGGTCTTCCTTATAGGTTTAGTAAGGATGACTCTGTCTGTGAAGCACTTTGAGCACTCTAAAGCCTTCTAGACATTTGTAGTATTCTTATTATTAACTTAGTGGGGAAGATGTCCGCACTGGATTGGGGTATTTAATTCTTTCTGCACTACAGACATAGAAGAGGTCTAAGATGAACAGTACTGTAATCGTCTCTCCTGTGAGAATCCTGGGAACTGTAGTTCTGCAAGGGGGGCTAGGGACCTCTTATGGAATGTTCAACAAACAGAAGTCACAGAATTCCATGGGGAAGCCCATGGCAGTTAAAGTGGCAGAACAGTAGTCAGATGGGGAGGCGGTCAGTTGGGTTCAATGCCTGAGAGAGCATCACAATTTCTCATTACGAGGTTTCTCCTCTCTCTTCTTTTCTTCCTTCTCAAGATCAGCTTCTTCAGCAAAATCATTCTAGAAGCGGCCTCACTGTCCCTGCAACCCCACTGCCACCTGACTCTTCACCACTCCACCTTTTTACGTGGTCATAGTCTGATCTCTCATGTGACCATCTGAAGCTGCCTGACCCAGGCCATCTGGCTCAGACCTGTATACGTTCATTCACAGTGGCTCATCAGGCTTTTGGGTAGGAGGGATCTTTCCCAGTCCGACCTGAAAATGCCAGAGACTGACTCAAGAATCTTCCTCATGCACAGCAGTTGCTCTGCCTCATAGAAATAGTTTGTTCACATTCTGGACATGGAGCACACTAAGGCTGCAAGCCTGGGAGTAGGTACCATTCAACCAAATGGAGCTGGCAGCACAAGATGAGCCATGTCTACTCAGAAGGAAACCTAACTGAATTCAAAAGGACTTACTCTGAGGAAAATTCATAGAGGATTGCAGCCTGAGCAGGCATGAATAGGATTGTGCTGTAGTTTTGTCCTCTCAACAGCATCATGTACTAAAGTGGCTGTCTTCCCCACCAGGTGCTGGATGTCGCCCTTGACATCTCCAAAGGAAGGGGAGAAAAAGTAGCCATTGCTCTTCCTGCCCATTCTCTCCATGGTCCCCCTTCCTCCCCCATTTTTCTTCTGCTCTGCTGTGGTGAGCAGGTGTGATAAAGATCAGGTAAGGGAGGAAGGCAGACAGCATGAGCGCAGATGGAAAGGGCAGAAGGACCCACTGCTGCCCATTTCAGCTAGAGATGGAAAGGGCAGCAACCAGTCCCTGAGATTAGTCTCTCTCTCTCTCTCTCTCAATACCCATTCAAAGAAATTTCTGACCTGGCTTCTTAACTTGTAGTCGGGTCAGTTACAACAGGAAGCACAGGATCCTGCATCTCTGCAATTCAGAACTTACACCAAACAAAAATTGGTACTCAATGCAAAATTCCCATTCCAATTGTTTGCCTGCCTAAGCGCTATGTGAATCAAACCAAATTCTGACCCCACAGCCTGAACTTCTTCATTAGCTGCAGCTCACATGACATATTGCTGAAACTTGTTCAGAATGTCTGGGGACTGCAGAGGAATATATCCAGGAAAACATAATGAGATTGTCTATTCCACATGAAGAGCACTTTTTCTTATTAACTACAACCAGCTCCCAAACATCTGGGATTTCACTTCAAAAGAAAGGGTTTTGCCTTCGATCAGATTGCTTTCTTTAGAAATGAGCCACTGTCTACACCGCATAATTCTGGGCACACCACAGTTTCTGAGAAGAGCCAAGCCCAGATCAGAGAGGCCAATCTATATATGTATATATCTCATATGTATTTGACTTCTATATGTCTCACATATGTAAATATGAGATTTATACATATCTCATGATACATATCATGAGGGGGTATGTGTTGCAATCATATACTCATCTTGGAATATAGAGGGGCACTGGCAACCTTTGTCATTTTGCTAAAGAACTTCCCTAACCACCAGAGATACACCAAAGTCCAGGATCTGGATTCAAAGGTGTGACATTTGCTCCCAGGAGAGAAACCAGGGCTTAACCGAGGCATTTGTTTCCGAGTCAGAAATTCCAAAGGGACAAGCCACTACTCAAACTGAATAATGGCTTAAATAATCGACAGTGAGAACAGCTGCATGTACAACAGACAGGCAAAGCTATACGGTTGTGCGTGTGTTTCTCTCCTGTGTCCACATATCATGTTTTTGGATTACTGCTCTGATTGAAGTATTGCCCAAGAGCATTGTAAGCTTCTTATTAAGACTTCTGCAATTGGTCAATTAATCAAGCAAAGCTTTTGGTGACTCACTGCTGAGGGCCAGTTTTTAATCAGTGGCAAACTTTAATCTGATGTGCTACACATTAAGAGCATATTTGTTTATTTTGGTTTTTTGTTTAGGTAATTTTGGTCTCTCGCTCTAATAAAGAGTGAAAAGGAAAACAGGGTAACATTGTTTCCTTCAAGCAGCAAGAGGTAGCTTCTGTTCATTACACTATAAGCTATCATACTGGAGGAAGTGTATGGCGTACCTCAAAAAGGCATCTACAATAAGATTCTAGGAATACGCAACGCATTTAAATGGAGTTGATTAATTGGTCAATGAATGAACTAAAGTGCAGAGGATAATCGACTAAAAATGACTGAATCCTTGACAAATGTACTCGAGCATGTACATTGCTGACAGCTTTCAACAGCCACGTTGGTATGGGGCAAGCTTGTGGGGTTTTAATCTTGTGCTATATTGGCAAAGGAAGTAGTGACCACATGGCTGTGTTGGGAGCAAATGAAGCAAAGGGGACAAGATTGCAGCGAAATATTGAATCCAAACAATCCCACTTTCCCCAGCAAACCCCCCCCCCCAACTAGTGGGGGTAGAGGGCTAGACATGTTGCCATGGAACACTCACAGCAGAGTCCATGCGCAGGTATGAACCCCCAGCCAGTCAGGGCTGGGAATAAGACTGAAAGAGAAGCAAGTGAACTGCTGTTAGTTTTGCTTTACCTCAGGGCCCAAAGGTATGGAAAGGAATTGGCTTGTGAGGATGCAGCCGCTGAGCCATTTTTGACCCTGCAAAAGGACTAGGTTACAATGGTGACTGCAATGGAAATGGGGATCAGTCCATTCTCTCACCCCCAGTGTGAAAGATTATCACACAAACACACACAAGCACCATGAATTTTTTTTTTCCACAAGTCCGTACTTCCGTTATACATTTTAAAATCTGGTTTATTCAGGAAAGAGTGGGTTGCAAATACAAATTGATCTCATTAAAGTAAATGAACGTCTGTAGTGCAGCATTCTGTAATCTTGTCCTGGAATGCTTTCCCTTTGGGAACTTGTTTGTCTTGCTGTGTGTTTTGGAATGATAGAAAACATCCTTGTTTGTTCTTCATTTAATTGACCAGTGCAAAGAGGCTTTGTGACTCTATAGTTAGTTAACATTGTCCTGGTTTTACCATTTTTTTCTTGCCATATTTTAAGTTTTCATTTTAAAAATGAAAGCACTATTTTGCTTCTTTCTGTCCTTCTTTATGTGTTTGAACAAAACATACAAATTCCAAAAACATAATCAGAACATGGTGGAAATGGAACAATTGTGAGGTCCCTGATTAAGCAGGAACCATGAGGTGTGTGACAATTACAAATTAACTTTGCTCCAGAAGACAGCATCTGAATCTCAAATGCAGGGCAGTGAATTTGGCATAAATGCACTATCCACAGAAGATGCCACAGGATGGATGAATGCTGGATGTGAGCTGGAAACGCACAAATCCACCAGTGCAGCAGAAGCCCTAAGGCACCAGTTGTTGGGGAGTTCTGCTGGACAAGTTGCACTGAGAGCTACATAACGGGATCTTGTGTGAAAGAGTGCAAATGGTGCAGGACTAATGACAATTCGGTTTGCAGTGGATGTGAATGGGCGAGTCAGTGCGGCCAAAGTCCTAGACAATATCTGAAATGCACCTGAGCTGTTGCTATTCATTTTAGTGGGGCTCGCGCAGGAGAAATTTCCTGTGGTTTATGCCCTTAGTGTGCAGATCCAGGCCTTTATTTCAGAATTATGACAACAACCTAAGAACTTCAGACAGCTCTCAGACGCTGAGATTATGTGGACATTTCCTTGCCCCATAGTCTGACTAGAGTGTGACTTTTTCAGTGCTTTGCGCTCATCAGTCATTTGCAGCTCTGCACACCAAGGGGCAAAAATATGCATGGCCTGGTCACGCTTGGATTCAGGCTATGATCAGGCTTGCTTATTCAGGAATTTTTTGTAGTGCACGGATCTGGGGGATGAGAGTCATGGCTTAGACATTTCCCACCAAACTGAGTTACTGAAAGGTCTATTGACTTCTATGGGAGGCTTAAGTACATGCAACATGGGAATTAGTGGTTACAATTCAGCATGTGCTCAAGTTTCTCCCTCTAAATCAGTGGTTCCCAAACTGTGGGTCAGGATCCACTGGTGAATCGGAACCTGATTTTGGTGGGTTTCCAAAGGGTGATGGAAAGATCAAATAACTAATTGCCTCAAGTCCTAAGGCTATTCAAAAATCAGATACTATAGTTACCCTGCATAAAGCTCAGTTTGCAAGCATGTGTAAATATAGGGAGATAAATGTTTAAGTGTCTTTTTCTGGTTATTATTACTTATAAATAAATAGATAAATAAAGAAAATATTATTTCTTTCTAGATTTTTTTTTAAGTCTGGTGAACCTAGGTGGGTCCTGACAGAGTGTCATTTTAAAATGTGGGCCCTGGTGCTAAAAAGTTTGGGAACCACTGGTCTAAATCAGGGGTCTCCAAACCCCGGCCCGGGGGCCAGATGTGGCCCATGGAGAGCCTCTATCCGACCTGCGGCCAGCCTCTGCTCCCCTGAGAGCCTCTGGCCCAGTTGACCAAACACAACCAGAGTTGTGCTTTTGGGGTGGTGGAAGGGGGTCCATTTAAGTTTGTGCTTTATTTCTTGGGCTGTGTTCGTGCTTGGAGAAGTCCTGGACATTTGAGCCCATTCATTTATTCATTCATCTAAGTTCCATCTCTAATGCATTTATTTAAATTTTATATTTAATTTTTTTTCCAGCCCTCGCCGCTGTGCCAGGTATTTGATGTGGCCCTTTGGCTGAAAAGTTTGGAGACCCCTGCTCTAAATCAATGGGATTCAGGCTGTCTAACGCCTGTTAAGTTTTTTAAGATACAAAGATGAGCAGGCAACCCTCAATTGTGCGAAATCTAGTAAAAAAATCTATACAGGTTACTAAGCCTTCAATTCTATGCACACATATTAGGAATAAGTTCCATTGAATTAAATAGGACTAATTTCTGAGTAGACATGCATAAGAGTGCACTGCAAGTTGGTGTCAGTTCTTGCTGCATGACAGGCTGACTGTGAACTGACCAAGGCAAGGTTTACCATCCTCCTGACCGAGCTACATGTGAGCTAATAGTCTAATTGCAGCTTAGGGGTTGGGGCCAAAGGAAAGGGTCCTTGACTCCTTAGGTCTTCATTTGCCCTTTCTCCTGGAGCAGCATTTTTTTTTTTAACATATGGAAACAAGCAAGACTGCAATTGCTGCTGTTTAAGAGAGAGATGAGGAACATCAGGAAAGTCTTTGAGTCTGCCATCTCAGGGGAAAGGATATTAGGCATGAGGTCAGAGGTCAGACAAGGTCTGCAGCGTTTGCCTCTCTCTTTCCGGACACTGCTTTGCCTTGAGCGATACAAGGGAGCGGCCACCTTTCCTACTGCTGAAGCATTGTGTGTTGTCCCATATCCCTTGCAAGTACTGGGTGCAACGCTTTATGCAGGAGGTCTGATCCAACATGTGGGCTTGGCCTGATGTCTCTAAGTGTAGTCTTTTCCAGGTGCCACCACCATTAGAGGTAAGGTTGATGTTTTAGGGGTGGCCCCTTGCTTATGGCATTTCTTCAGAAGGGAAACCCACCAGATCTGTTCCATCACTGCTTTTAGGAGATCAGGAAAAAGTTTTTGTCTGGCTTTTGGATCATAAGGTACTGGGTTAAGAATTCGTTGTCCTGTTTCTAGAAGGAGCGATCTGTTCGTTTATGGTGGTTGGCTTTGATTTTAAATTGAATATGAGAATAATTATAATAATATACTGCGTTTTGACAAAAATTTCTCAGAGTTGTTTACTTGGCAAAAGAAGTAAGAGCAGATGATTGCCTTTCCCAAAGGGGATCACAGTCTATAAACGAAGATAAGGGAGAGAGTAGCAAACAGACACTGGACTGGATGCTGGGCTGGGCTGAATAAGGACGTGCTGACCACATATTGTTAGCCACTTTGGTGGCCAGTAGGTCAAAAATGGGGCGTGAATAAAATACTTGGGCTCACTTACTGTCACTCTTGTGTGGTGATTGTGCTGGAGTGCAAAAAAAAGTTGCAGAAGGTGGCATTAGCTATGGAAACAGGTCTCCTAGGACTGCATCAATTCCACTGAATTTAGTGGAATTGTCTTCCTAGTAAATAGTCACGGGATTGGACTGCAAAAATCTTGAATTTCATTGTTTTTCTTTTTTTTAAAGCAGCTTTCTGACTCCTACGGTTGTGAAGAAATCCCTATGATTGCCCAACAATGTTTCCAGGGATCATCAGGCTTGGCTTTGGTGCTGTGTAATAATGCCTTGCGCTTCATCATGAGGACTAGCAGAAAGCAAATAACGGATATAAAGGAGTAGAAACTGCAGAATGAATTCTGCAAAATAAAATCATTCAGATTTCATAACATACATAATATACCCAGCTTGCAGAACTGTGCTTTTTATAGCATTACTTGGAACATAATGCCAAATTTTAGATTTTTTTTAAGAATAAGTGCAGCTCTGCTTAATGGGGACGAATAATGCCTTAACATCCTTTTGCTGCCTGTCAGGGTCCGATTTGTCACGGGCTTCTATATTTTGCACAGAAGAAAAACATTCTCCCAGGTGTAGCTTCCTCCTTCATTGCAAGAGTGTAATGTGTGTGCATTTTGTGGGGGGACCTGATCAAGTAGCATTCCCCCTTCTGCGAAACTCCTAGACACAGCAGAGGTCTGAGCTTAGAGATGCTGAAAAACTATCCCTTTATTTCTGCCTTCCTGCACATTTGCAATGTGGAACACTTATCTGCAAAGCAAATATACCATTTTTGCTATGTAGATTCAAATTGTTGTTCTGCTCTGCACGTGCATTATTAGCTGCCACAGATGTAACTGCATCCCATTCCCCACTCAAAAGCATGGACACCTCTCTAAGCAATAGAATTCCGATTGGAATCACCGCTGCACATCATACCCACGATTGACTTAATTCTGCGCCAGCTTATGCGTCTATTTATTTATCTCCTATTGCAAATTTGATGATTATATTCTTAAACCTCCTGCCTGTTCATGACATTCATTGAAATAAATATATAGTTTATTACTGAGAGCAAAAGAATCCTGGATATTTGTGGCATCCTTGGCTAAAAGCATGCTTACTGTTGAACTGTGTAGTCTAATTCATGTCAATGACTGAGAGTATGGAACAAAGAGTGGAACTTATTTCCAGAACATGGTTTTACAGTTAGGGAGATCCTTTTCTAAGGGAAGAATGCATCATTGATCCATTTAATGCCTTTTTTAATTCAGCTAACACAAGCTGAACCTTAGGAAACTGTGTATGTATCCCCCAGCTAAATCACTGAATGACATTTGAAAACTGGGTGCTTCCACATCTGCAAACAACACTGGCCTCTCTTATAACAGCACGGAGAAAATCAAAGATGTGTGTGCACATGTATGTGTGATTTGAGGACCTTTTTGCATGTTACACTATGAAAGACATTTGAAATTGTATCATGGTTTTTGTGTCATGTGCAAATGCCTTGAACGCGGAAGAGAATTTAGGGGGAAAAAATGAAGCGTCCATTACAGCAAATGTGGGTTTTGCATTTCTCTTAGAAACTAATTAATACAATGCTTTACATGTCTAACTTCCCTGGGTGTACTTATACCAGCTATCCAAATGTAGATGGCATTTGAATATGGATACATTTTTTTTAAAAACTTTGTAGTTTTCTATTTGAAGATGAGTCTAAGTGAACAGTATAGCTGGCTACCTGCATTCATTACAGAGAATCAACATCAGCCTGGTATGTCCAGGCCAAATCTAAGCTCTACCTGGGATCTGTGGTGTCTTTTGGAGCTGACATACAAAAACACCTAAACCCAGGATGACAACACAAGTACATCCACATGACCTGCAGCATGATTCTAGGAAATAAGTCTTACAGAGTTCAGGTAGGACTTATTCCCTAGAAAGTGCAATTAGGGTTGCTGTCTTTATATCCTCTTCCAAAGTCTTGAGGAGGGGTGACTTTTTTTTAAAAAGCTGAAGACAGATGATGATTTTTTTTTTTCCATACAATGTGTTGTGAGAGAAGCAAAATTTGCACACGCTGTATACAATCAACCCACAGTCTTCTCTTGGGTAAGCAGGTTTTTCCATTTTTTATCGTGCTCCCCAAACCCGCAAAACCTATTTGACCAGCGAGACAAAAAGTGCACGTGTTGTACACCATTCACAGCAATGCCTCCTTCATACCACCTCCAATAATCTGTAAAGTTGATTGTCTCCTTGCAAGGATGGTGTAGTGGTTTGAGAGGTAGACTTAGACCTGGAAGATCCAGGTTCAAATCCTTCCTCAGCCATGAAGCTTCCTGGGCAACCAGTCACTTTCTCTCAGCCTCACCTACCTCACAGGGTGGTTGTGAGGACAAAAGGAGGGGAGCAGCTGTGTACAGGTGCCCTGAGCTCTTTACAGGAAGGGCAGTATAAAAATGTGAAAAAAAAAATAAACCTAAAATTGCCAGGATCTCAAGACAACATGGGAATAATGAGTTCTGACCTGCAAAACTGAATTCCTAGTTTCAAGTGTTTAGCAGCTTGTGATTACCACAGCGGTGATGGAAAGACATTCTGCACGTGTCCAAAGCTGCTCTTTCGTTTGTGACAAGTGATCTAGACCTTCTTGCCACTGAAAACATGGTCTCTCCCCAAGCCCTGGTTGAGCCCTGGTCTCAGGTGAAGCCTAAGGAGAAGCAAGAACAGTGAGGAGGTAAGAGAAGACAGAGCTCAAGGCAAGACATACCGTCCAGCTGGATCTCAGTGGGACGCTGACATGGACCAGGCCCCTTCCATCCTCCAGACGGAAAAGGCATAGCTGAGCCTCTCGTGGGCCAGGTAGTTGCAGCTGGAGATCTTGTGGTCCAGTTCGTCGCTCTGCAGAACCTGATATAGAAAGTCGATATAGCGGGCGGCCAACTTGAGTGTCTGGATCTTGCTGAGCTTGTCAGAAGGCAGCGTGGGGATGATCTTGCGCAGCTCGGCAAAGGCATCGTTCAGCGACTGGGTGCGCTGGCGCTCCCGCACGTTGGCGATCACCCGTTGCGTGTGCATGTCCTCAAAGGTCTGTGGCACGGGGCTCCGCTTGCTGCGCTTGCCCTGAGGGGAGGGGGTGCTGCACTCCTGTGGGGTGGAGGTCAAGGACTTGCCCAGCTGGCCCCTCTTGCGGAGGCCTTTCTTGGGCATCCTCTCGCTCTCCTCCTCACTGGTGACCAGGCTGCCCTCCGGTGAGTCGGGGCACATGCTCTCCTCTTTCATCCTCTCTGCGCTCGTTTCACTTCCCTTTCGGCAGCCACGGGGACTTGGACCGAGGAGGCCACAGTGCATCCAAGCCAGGCAACTGAGGTTCAAGCCGAGCAACCTCAAGGATGGGACTCTTTGAGAGCTGGCGTTCTGAGGGCTCCAGAGGCTTTCTGAGTTGCTCCAACTTTCAAGGATCTGCTTCTTCACCCCTTTCCCCCTCCTTGAGGGTTAACGAGAGGAGGGACGTTGTTAAAAGTGTGCTAATGCCCTTTACGGGATAGGGCAAGGAGTTCTGGAGGAGGGGCCATGCACAAACCAATACAACCGTTCAAAAAACATCAAGGGAGCTTATGGGTTCCAGATTGTCTTCCTTTCCTCTCCCCCTTGCATCCTTCCCCCCTCCTCACCAGCCCTTAGGCACAGATGCTACAGCCAGCCGCCTGGATGCCAGAGGATGTTTCCCCCACCAAGCAAATTGACAGGGGTCTGCTGGCCTGACCCCTGCCCACAACCCTGTCAATAGAAATTGAAAAGTGGATGAGATGCCATTCAGGACCTTCATTTTCAGTCAAAGATAAAACTGTGCAGTGCTCCTTGCTGGCCGGCCTCTTTTGACCACTGATTCCAATGCTTTGGGGTTATCACGGTACAGGCCGCTCTTGAGAAGGACATTGATACAGACAGAGAGCTGCGATTGTTGCTGTCTTCCTCTTGGGGAATGAGAGATTCAGAAATAGTAGGTAAGGTGCTCTCTACATTGGGCTGACTACATTGGGCTTTGGGGTTACCCAAAAACATTTGGCAAATGGACTGAAAAGATAGGTGCTGGAGCTCAATTCTGTGCACGTTTGCTCAGGGGCCTATTCCCCACTACGCGTACATAGGATTGTGGCAACTCTTAGTTTAGTGGACCTATAGAACCAGTTAAACCAAGGGTCAATCTAAATTGAATAGGCCGAGTTAAAGGCACATGAGTTTATTTTGGTTGCAATGTGTTAAGAACATAAGAACAGCCCCACTGGATCAGGCCATCAGCCCATCTAGTCCAGCTTTCTGTATCTCACAGCAGCCCACCAAACGCCCCTGTTAGTGTACTAAGGAATGGAAAAAAGGAAATGGAAGGATTGCCTTTTCTTCAGACAATGTGTGGTAGCTTTTATGTACTAGATGAAAAGATCTTCCATTTCCCTCAGGACCTCAAAGATGGCACTTAGATTGGAGGCTTGGGGAATATGCAGATTGATTTAAATATAATTTAGCCTCCTGTCTGTTTCAAACGTGGTTGGCAACCTTCAGTCTCGAAAGACTATGGTATAAGCCTACAGCACCCAGTATTCCCAGGCAGTCTCCCATTCAAGTACTAACCAGGCCTGACCCTGCTTAGCTTCCCAGATCAGACGAGATCAGGCATGTGCAGGGTAACGGTTGCAAACAAAAGCTGAGGTTTGTTTCCTGGATGAAAAACTGCCCTGGCACCAGGATGCTGGGCCTTCAGCATACTGAGCGCTGGGAAGCTCCGCTCCAGGAAGCTGAGTCCAATCCTGAGCTTCCTGCTGCCCACTGGTGCAGAGGCACCGAAGCGGCAAGCGTGCACCCGAAATCAGCCGAAGAGCTCCTGGGGGTAGGGGACTTTCCCAAGGAAAGCCCCAAGCCCCGCAATGGGGTTTCTCCTGTATGTGCCACCTCTTTTGCCAGCAGACTTGAGAGACTCCATGTCAGGCCTTCAAGCCCAACACTGAGTTCAGGATCTGGTGGAGCAGAGCTCCGCCTGTCTCACTCCCCTCCTGCCCTGATTCTTTCCCCTGCCCTTGTTCCGCCCTCCACACACCACCCATAGGCTGCGCTGCTACCTGGCAGTTTTCAGTTACCCTCTGCGGCGGTGCATCCTCTTCCTGCCAGCACTGGGCCCAGCACCTGACTGGGGCAGATCCAACACCATTCATTCATTCATTCATTCATTCATTCATTCATTCACCTTTATTGGCATATAAGACATACAAACAAACAAAAAAGTAGCAAAAAGGTTACATAAGCCGTACGTCCATTTTAACATTGGTTGAAGATCAGGCGGTCAAAAAGGTAGATTTTTTTATGCTTGACAGAGGCATTGTCATGAATTAGTAGATCCATCACCAGTGCTCCTTACTCACCAGATGCCATCAACATCCTTTACAGTAAGTTTACGACACCCAGGGCCAGTGCTAGGGCTCAGTGCCAGCGCTGGCTGAGTTTAGGATTGGGTCCTTAGAGAGAAAGCAGTGTGGAAAGCAGGAGGACTGGGGCCAAAGAGACAGGCAGTACAGAAAAGCTCTGATAGACAGAAGAACCAGTTCTACCAGCCAGGCAGTAGCCATGTGTATTTATTTCTAGAATTAATGGAAATGGATAGGAATAGTGCAGCAACTGTTACCCTGCACATGCCTGATCTTGTCTGATCTTGGAAGCTAAGCAGGGTCAGGCCTGGTTAGTACTTGGATGGGAGACCGCTGGGTGCTGTAGTCTTATACCACAGTCTTTCGAGACTGAATGTTGCCAACCAGAGAGTGGATAGGAATAGCCCCCCATATCTATCCATCTCTATTCATTCCAAGACAAATGAAATGAGCATGGGTATGGTTTGACAGTTTTCGTTTATTGCTGTTAATTTTTGTTTTCTTTCTGTTCTTACTTCTGTGTTCTTACTTCTAATAAAGAGATCCCAACCAGAGTTGCACAATGCCACCATCTCCTTGCGGCCGCCATTTTGAGCATGTGTGTTTGTTTTTTAAACCCTGCGCCTTTCAGGGTGGTGTGGGTTTAAAAAGTGGGTCGCCACCATGAAAAAATGGGTGCTGCCTCTGGAGTCATTCCAGCTGTGTTGCGGGGAACATGGGTTTCAAAAAAAAAAAAAAAAGGCTTCTGCAAGGAGACAGCTGTGCAGTGGAGGTCTTTGATCCAAGCCAGGAAATGCTGTTTACTTTTACATTAAAAAAATGTTTTAAAGAGAAGAACAAATAGGAAAACAAACAAAAAAGAACGTAACAATGAAACATAAATAAATTAAATGAAACAAAAACAAAACAAAACTTGTACACACATTCCAAGCAGACACAATCAAGGCTGCTTATTGCCCAGGCAAAAGCCAAGCCGAACCAGGAAGCTTTAATAGCACAATCAGGTTAGGGAAAAACAACAGGTGGCCCTAGTGGACAGAATCACCTGGAACCTGTAAGGACATTGTAAGCCAGAGAGGCTTCTGAGCTTCAATCCTAAGTGCATCTCTACACAGTGCAGCAGAGTGAAGATCCAAAGCTTCCTGGTGCTTCTCCTGGCAGCTCACAACTAATGGCAAACTCAATATGGCTTAACTGACTTCCAACCCATGATGATTTGTATGGATAAAGTCATTCACACCATCACAGGTGTCTCCAGGTACTGGAGTAACCTTCCAAACTCTTCACGGCAATGTAAGAGCCACAGACCATGGCTAATTTGTGGGCTTCAATTCAGCCATAATGCTGGGTAAGGAGAAATGTTTTTAATCAGCATCTACTTAAATGGACTTGCCCCCTCCCTCTAAGAGAACTGTGGCAATCCTATTAGTGGCTGACTTTGTGGCAGAGAATGTGGTAAATGTTTGGGATTCCGAAATGTGATTCAGCATAAGGCAGGCTGCTTGTCTGGTCATCTGTAGTGAGCATGAATCAACTCCAGATGACCAGGCATGACAATGTTCGTAAATAGGTGGAGCTGAAGTCACAAATGAATTGCATAGGTGCATGTCATTAGGCGAGCTAGGAAAATGTGTGCATGCTAGTGAGTTTGTGGTCTTGCAAGCCTAGTGTGGAATGTGGATGTCTAATTCAATGATGATGCTGTCCGTCATCTATTTATCTGTACCTACGGTCACCAACTCTTTTTTGTGTGATGTAATGTGATGTTAGAAATTCCTGGAGTCCCTCTTAAAATCTCTAGGCTTGCTTTTCAATAGAGTCAACTGAAAATGGTTTCTGATGCTTGGAGACTCCAGGTCAATCCTTGAGTGCTGGTGACCCTATCTGTACTCCGAGGTAGCAACCTACAGCAGCACCTTACAGCGAATGTCTGATGAAACTGCATGCTGATGAAATTTGCGACTGGTGGGACAGTCTACGCCCAACCTGTCTTTAATACAGGAAGCCCCATTTCCATTTCAGAAGAGGGGGCTGCATGACCCAGGCAATTAAAGGTCAGTGTTTCTAAACAGGATTTGCATGGGTCATCATCACCCACGGTTAGTAAGATCACTGGACTAGCAACACAAATCAAATAGTCACCTGCCTCTCTTTTTAGATGTAATTAAAGGAAAGGAATTTTTTTTTTTTGACCCTGCCATGCTTAGCTGGTATATGGGTCCACTTAGTTGTTGTGTTGATAGATGACATTGGCAGATGGTGAGGCTTCTTCACTGGGCACAAATTTAGGAGTGGCCCTTGGCTGCCACCTCTTCTTTTCCATAGCAGCTGCAAGCAGCAGGAAGGGCTGGAGGCAGGTAGGGGTGTGTGTGTGAGAGAGAGAGAGGGGGGGGAATTTTCATCATCCTAACCCACAACAGGGATGGCCCATCCATGAGGCCAACTGAAACTGTCTCCTCAGGCAACAGGTGAGCTTCAGGAGGTCCATCTCTGTCTCCCTACTTACCTCCACTGCTCCTTCTCCTTCCAATCCCTGGAAAGGATTGGAAAAGGAAGAGAAGGACAAAGAGGAAGAGGAAATGTGGAGGAGAGGTGAGTGATGAGCTACAACACTGGACAGTGGGAAGAGCAGAGGCTGGCGCATCATCGGGTATGGAGGATAGCATTATGCCTGCCACCTCAGGCATGAGGAGGTCTTGGGCTGACCCTACTCCAGAATGTCAGGGGATCTATAACACAGTGGTAGGGAGAGATGGAGCAGGGCTGCCCCTGACCTCAGCAACGGTAGTCTTGCTTTAATCTGGTGTTCTGCAGCTGCCGAGCACAAAGAACATTATTAACAATTTACAATCCGAATGAGCAATGCTGCAAGGAGGACTGAACTGAATGGGAAGTAAGGCCACTGAATGGGCAGGGCAGCACAGCAGAAAGTTCACACAGTGGCTTGGGAAGCAGGCGCCGTGATTCCATCAGCGTACCGTGCTCTTGCAAGCAGAGCGTGCTTGAATTAGGTCAGCTTGCAAAGTTGAGACAGCTTCCTGAGATTCACCCACAGCAGGACAAAGGTTATGGCAGTAGAAAGGTGAGAGCCCTTTGGGGGATCTGCAGCCACTGTTCAGCCTCCTGTTCGCAAAGGCGTAGCTAATTCCACTCTGTGCATCATTGAGGTCTTGGAGTCCTAACTTTGCCTGCAGCAAATATCCATAAATACATTCTCATGACTACATTTGCAGACCTCCAGGTCTGTCAATATACAGCAGAGCATCTAAAATCAAGCACAGGCTTTGCTTTCTGGAAAATGACAGCTTTAACTTAAAAACAAGCAGCATTCTAGTTCTCATGGTTAGTAAAATTGTTTAAAACATACTCCACTGGAACCACAAGGAGCAATACATCACAATATCATTTTAATTTCATTGTCTCAGTCCAGAGATCTGCACACTCAGTGGGGTGCTTTTTATGATGCTGTGAGTGAGTGAGTGAGTGAGTGAACACTCACAATTCCAAACATATACAGGCCTAATGGAAACCAGTAGCTTTGTCAGCTTTGGTAGTGGCAATTGCCGATCTTGAAGAAGTGGGGGGCAGGATCTGAATCCAAGTACATTTCTCTCCCCCCAAACTAAATAAAAGAGGAAAGGGGATTAGATTTGACCATCACCCTCCAAAAGGGTTTACTAGTGGTCCTAGAGCATGGCCCTTAGATCAATGGAGTAGCTCAGTGGTTCTCACACATTTAGCACTGGGACCCACTTTTTAGAATGAGAATCTGTCGGGACCCACTGGAAGTGATGTCATGACCAGAAGTGACATCATCAAGCAGGAAAATTTTTTCACAATCCTAGGCTGCAATCCTACCCACACTTATCCAGGAGTAAGTTCCATTTACTATAATTGCTCAAAGCATATACATAGTAGCCTGTTAAAGGTACAGATCTGTAACATTTCCCCAAATGCAGTCATTTACCAGGGTAGCATCAAGTCTAATATATTAAAAATAAAATATTGAAATGAATGGGGACCTGGAATTGGTTTGTGACCCATCTAGTGACGCACAGTTTGAGAAACACTGGAATAGCTGATACAGAACAAACAACAACTAGGTATTTTTATACCACCTTTCTGGTCATCAGATTACTCCTCTGACTTCATTCAAGGCGGTTTACATAGGCAGGCGTTTCTAAATCCATCAAGAGGATTTTTACAATCATAGAGCTTCTGTCTTTCAAGAACCAGCAACATTTCAGAATGGATCTTCCTAGTTTGGTCTCACTTCTGGCCTCCGGTTCTCCCACGCAGGCTGACAAGCAGCTCCATCTCTCACATGGAGGGCAGCCAAGACGCTTCTTGCTCACACCAGGAGCAGGTGGAATCATTCAGCTGGGCTTGTCAGCTGCTTCAAGGTCTCACCATTCTCAGCCGTTCAGGGAGCTGCCGGTGTCCTCGAACTGGCGACCTTCTGATGTTATCTTTGGGCTCTACCCTCTAGACCAGACCTCCTGCCCTCCTGCCCAGACCTCATGCATTATTAATTCTATTAGCCTTAATACTAACAGTAGATTTGGGGAGCAAAGAAAACGTCTCTCATTCCAGTACTAAAGTCAGTTCTGGGAAGTCAGGGGAAAATGGTTCTTGTGAAATAAAACTATCACAGCACAAGGCTGGAGCAGACTTTGATGAGTATAATTGAAGCCTGATCTTCCAAAATGCACTTCAGATATTTGGTTCAAAATATTTTTAAAGCATTTGCTCATATGGTTAATAGAACAGTGTTTGCTATTAGAAAATACAGTTAAATTATAGAAATCCTCCCACAGTGAGAGAGAGAATATAGGGGAGGTATGTTTTCCTGCTGTAGATGAGTGAATTACTTGTGTTCTTTCCAGTTCCTCTGTACTAGAAACAAATGCCCTCCGGTTGTGGGCACTCCAATAACCTCCTCCCCCAAAAGTGATGCATGCTGTCAAAATGAACAATGCTGACCATCTGTTGTGTGCTACAAATCTAGCTCCCGATCATATGTTGGGGGCACATTACTAGGAAGCCTGTGCATGCATCAGTCATATGTACATGGGGCTTCTATTCCAGCAGGACAAAGGAACATTTATATTTATTTTTAAACAAAGGAACATTTATTTAACAATGCTTGACAGTTTTTCTTTTAATGTACATTTTCATCTGTCCAAGTCACCATAATATTTGTAACAAAAACAACTGTGACAAGTATCTAGTTTCCTTTGACTAGCAAGGAACTTGTTGTACCCAAAGCTAAGCACTTCTGAGATTCTTTGATTTCCATGGAAGAGATATCAGCAAATACTTCATGCACCTCTTGAGAACTATGGAACTTCAGAATGCTGAACGTTCGCTTAATCAGGCCCGAACTTTGCAATGTTAATATTTTGAGAATGTCTCCAAAAAGTACACAGGCCTCTACATATTTTGCCATCATAAATGTTAGACCTATTCCTGACTATATGTGGGGTGCTGTATCAAAAAATGGCATCAGTTTTGCCCAACTGGCTCTAGTTTTAGGGGTATGGCATATAGCCACCTTATATGCTGATTCAAGTAGCTTCCTTGTGAGGAAGCCACAGGGAAGTGGCTATGCCATACCCCTAAAACTAGAGCCAATTGGGCAAAACTGACACCATTTCTGGATTCAGCACCCCAAAAATATCCTAAAGTTGTTCAAACAACCTTGGCAACTAAAAAAAAAATTGTTGGTTTTTTTGTTAGGCCGGTGTTATTTTAGACATACTGTATTTTATTTTTTACTTGTATGCCGCTTTTCTAACAAAATTGAGCTCAGTGCAGCTCACAGCACTATCAAAAAATGTAACACAACATTTCAATGTACCAGTATATTCATAAACTGAATATTGAAACATAATAAGCCATCAGTAGTAAAAAAACAACAACAATTCAATAAACAGTAAGTTTAATGCAGAAACATAATTCATAGATAACTTTATCAGAAAAACTATGTACTTAATTTCATTTAAACAAGAAAAAAAACCTACAAACAGCAAACCAGCAGCATGAAAACCCAAACCATCTATTTGCAAAAAATCCCAAAATGTAAACTATTAATGCATATAAATGCAGAGGAATATGACTGTGGCTGCAATTCTATACCCACTTGTCTGGCAAGAAGTCCCACTAAATTCAATAGTACTAACTTCTGATAGGATTGCACTGCCTGATATTCTAGGTTCAAATTAAGCAGGGCATACCAAGAACCAACCCCTCTCTGAATCATTCCATAAACTGGAATGAGCCTCCGATCTTCCTGAGGGTGGGGAGTGCACTATTTGCCTTGAGGCACATGCTGTGCAGTCAAGGCGTTGCCCCAGATGTTAACATCCCCATTGCCACAACAGGTGTATCCATAGAGTTCAGTGAGACCCAAATGAGCATTTGCCACAACTGGAAGTGCAAATTTGCCTTTCTGGATTGGAATATTTGGCCATGAAATACACCACTGTATTGTTACAAATGAAAAGATAACCATCTCTAGGCTTTAAATATCTGTGTTGGCAACCTTCAGTCTCGAAAGACTATGGTATCGAGCTCTGAATGGTGGTTCCGGAACAGCGTCTAGTGTGGCTGAAGAGGCCAATTCGGGAGTGACAATCCCTTCCACACTGGGAGCAAGTGCAGTCTGTCCCTGGTCTGTCTCCCTGGCTTTGGGCCTTCCTTCTTTGCCTCTTTGCCTCAGACTGTTGGCCAAGTGTCTCTTCAAACTGGGAAAAGCCATGCTGCACAGCCTGCCTCCAAGCAGGCCGCTCAGAGGCCAGGGTTTCCCACTTGTTGAGGTCCACTCCTAAGGCCTTCAGATCCCTCTTGCAGATGTCCTTGTATCGCAGCTGTGGTCTACCTGTAGGGTGCTTTCCTTGCACGAGTTCCCCATAGAGGAGATCCTTTGGGATCCGGCCATCATCCATTCTCACAACATGACCGAGCTAACGCAGGCGTTTCTGTTTCAGCAGTGCATATATGCTAGGGATTCCAAGCGTTAAAGATACGGATTCAATGGCTTTTGATGACTGATGGCTACACATTCCTGGAACATAGAACCTCATTTGTGGGAGCTGTGACAGAGTCACAGTTGGAAGTAGCTGATGGAAACCTGAATTATGTAACCGACTGGGGGCAGGATGGCTTTAAGCATATGCTTTTGGGCAGTAGTTTTTTTCGACAGGTGGCTCCCTTGACCTACTGGGCCATTGGGCACAGCTCCCCATTAGGGCTGTAATCCTATACATTGTATGGGGCAGTGTTTTTTCACCAGGATTCCACAGCTCGTCTGGCTGGTTTCTGTGGTTCCCGGGGGGGGGGGGGCAAGGCTCACAGCTTGGGAAGCACTGCTTTTGGGGAAACGGATGCTGCTTTCAGGACTAGAGCCATCTGTATGGATACTTTTTTCTTACTCCCCCAAGCTCTGCTTTCCTGCTCACACTCAAACAGTGCATAATTTTCCAATAAGTAGCCAATACAAAAAAAAAAAAAAAAAAAGCACCATAACTCCCACATATTTCATCCTCACTAGGAAACCAGTCTTATTGTGGCTGCATCTGAACTTCCTACCACTCAGGGAAATGGGGAGCTATGAAATGGTGCCATTTTTTGACAGCTGAACATGTTAAAAGGCTATTTTTTTTATTTTTTATTTTTTGCAAGGATCTGGATCTGTTTGGAAACTTTCTGAACATTCGTGGAAATGCAGCTATATGACAAATCTGAAAAACATGTCGCTCCTCAACAGGGCACAGAAAACTGGTTAGAATTTCAAAACACTTCAGGCAGCTGTATGAATGTTGGGCAACATCAGGAATGCATGAGCCAGGCTCATATCCCCGAAATAACTTTATTGCAACAGTGAGGTTGATGATAGGGAACTAACAGTGGCCTCTTGGGAGCGGAATGGAGAGGAAGCTTTGGTTTAAGAAGTCGGAGGGGGATGGGTCTATGCTGTTTAGAAAAGCATGGGATGGGACCAGGCTTTGAATGAATTCCTGTTTGGGGCCCAATGATGAATTTTCAGAGCAAAATCATTTTTGGCCACTTCCTTACCCAATGCTTCCAAATGCCAGAGATCATCAAAGCTGCTTTGTCATTTTGGTTTGCTTTTGCTTCAGAACTCATCTCAAAAACCGCAGTTTCCATTATGCTTTGTTCTCGGCCCATTCGTCTTGCTTTGGAGAAGGCTTGGAAGTAGCTCTTCTCTCTTCTTGTTGTTTTATGCCCACCGCTGGTTCAATGCCATCCACATCCATTAAAGCTGGGTTGTATTAGCCAAACTTGGGGGTGGGGGAAGAAGCTATTTTCCTCCCTCCCTCCAGGCAGGAACAGGTTGTCTAGGCCATTGGTTTCCAAACTTTTTAGCATCTGGACCCACTTTAAAAAAAGTTTCACTTTACCAGTCGCTCAAGCTTCTTTGGCTATAATGGTGATCGGGCGGCAATGCTTTCCCCACCCGTAGCAGATTGTTTAACCCTTGAACATAGCCTAATCTAACCTGTCAGTTTCGCGAACCACCAAAAATTGGGTTGTGATCCACTAGGCCATGGACACACAGTTTGGGAACTGCTGGTCTAGTACTGTATAGTACTAAGTATAGTACTAAGTTCTAATCCAGGTGTGAGACAGTAACAGAAGAGACAGAGAGAGAGAGAGAGAGAGTCTGATTGGTCAACTCACATGACCATTGTGACACAATGGGTCTGTGCTGAAGTCACAGGTTTAATGTTGGGTGGACTTTGGCCAGAAATAGTTCCAGGTTTTTGCTGCCCTATACAGGGCAGGACAAAGGAGTAGTAATTTTCTACATGAGAGTGGACTTCAGAACTTCCTCTGCCTCAGCAGCTGAAGTTTGTCACACACCTGAACCCAGGACCTATGAGCCGAGAAACAGCATAGCATTAAATGGGAAGCACTCCTGCTTGCTTCCTCTGTGTCATGTTGCTACCCACTCCATAGCTCAACAGGCCAGAGCAGTGGTTTCCAAACTGTGATCCAGGGAGCCATGGGGATTTGCCGAAGCTGATCGGGGGTCCTCATTGAGAAGAGCAGTAATGATGGAGAAACTTTCCTGAAAGATAGCCTACCCTCCACTGCCCACCTTCACCCAAATCACCTGCAAAGTGGAGATACAGGGGAGTGTTGACAGTGAGTACTAGGTCCTCCATTTGATCCAGGCAACAGGGAAACCCAATAGAGATAGTAAGTGCCCCAGAGGAACTAAGTATATACTGCTCCAGGACATGCCTCGATGCCCCCCCCCCCGCAAAGTGCTACAAATTCTTCAGTGGATGAGTCCATGTGGAAAGATTGAAAGTGTGGGAACCGTTGGTGTAGAGGCAAAACAATACCAAGGCACCCGGAAGGGGGGGGGTGTCACATCAGTATGTAGTGCACACCAAAGTGGCTCTATCTTGTACACTAGACTTGACCTGTGCATACTTGCCAACCAGGTAGATGGGACTCGTTAGCCTGGGAAGGCAGCTCATCTGAGAGAAGGAAAACTCTGATCCCAAACCTCCATTGCCTTGTGGCTACATCCACTTATGGAAAAGGTTTCAGGAGTCAACCTCGAGGCAAAATCCAGAGCTGGAGTCCCTGAGGCAGTTCATGGCTGAACACAGTCACGTTCTGGCAACTCCTGCGACGCCGTTGGAACCAGCTTCTGCCTTTCCATTGGACCATTTCAGCGACGTGGAGAGGGGGGATTTGCTGCATGGGAAACAGTCTATCCTCCATGTCTACTTTACCCAGGCTTCACGCACTGGAGAGGGCACTCTATTCCAGAACCACCATTCAGAGCACGATACCATAGTCTTCTGAGGCTGAAGGATGCCAACAACAACTTGCCAACAAAGGTCATATTCTTAGGAGTGTAAGTATACACCATGTCAATTCAAGAGATGTTGCCTTTCGGAAAGAGATTTATGATGTTTTGAACAAAACAGGAGCATTTTCACAACACCTGATGAGGGATTGGAAGCTGATTGGAATGCCCTGATTGGAATGACCAAACCGGCTTGAACGTCTTGAACTGAGAACATAAAGAAGCCAGAAATAGCTGCCACCCTTGCATGTGGGAGGTGAGCGTGTGTGTTGGGGGAGGGGGCAGAGAGAGCGGATTTGGGTTCACAGGTTTTTCTTATTATTTCTGTCCTAGAGTGGAAACATGTGTGGTGTGAATAAAAATGCAAAGCATCCACCGGAGCGTGCTGTTGCTCCGGTAACCCTGGGGAACATGGGCATGCAGGATCCCAGAGAGGCGAGCTGTAAACGGGAACTTGAGCGTGTGGCGGCCCTTTGATCCTGGCGCCTGCAGCTCTGATCGATGATGGCCTCGCCATTCATTTCCTTGTCACTGTGACATCACCTTCTTGGAACTCCCCCTCCCCCCCGCCCGAAATGGATGGAAACTCAGACAATGCTGGCTTGGCCCCCTTCCCCCACTTTGCAAGAGGCAAAAGCTGAGGGGCGCTTGGCCTTGAAGGGCCCGTTAAGGAAGTGGAGAACAAGCCATTGAGCTATGGAACCAAGTGAGGCACAGGTCCGGATGGCTTCCCTGACACCATCACATCGAACTCTGTTGCTTGCTCATTGTGGGTGTCGAATCAGGATAGGTCAGGACTTGCTGCTGCTGAGCTGGCCCTATACCAACGTAAAGATGGCAACACAGGCAATTTGTTACCCTTAATAGATTGAGGCTCCTCGCAGCAGGCTGTCTTTTTCCAACTTGTGACACTGGCTCTGAATATCTCTTACCACAAGGATTTTATTTTTTTTTAAGAAAAAAACGGAAGAATTGTACCAATCAACAACCTCAGGGAAAAGAAGGAAACACGTTCAAATGACTTATTGATTGTGGAAATTCATTGTCAAGTGATCGTGGTTCTTGAAATCCGACAGGAAGTTTTCTGAGTCTGTGTGACTTAAAAACCCACAATGCTACATTGTCACTTCTTTGGATTCCTCTTTTTCTGGAGTCTCCTAACTCAGGAACCTACTTAAAATGGACTCCTGGAGTAGGAAGGCTATCTCTAGCTTAGGGGACTGTTTAAAAAGGATGGCAGAGGTGGGATTCCTACCTCTGCTTAGGGACGTGGTATATTTTCACGACAAAAAGTAGCAGGTGGGCTTTCACATTTGCTGTTCCATCCCAAATTGCCAGAGCAAGCAGGTATTTTTGTCAGCAAGACACACAGTAACAACCCCAACTTATTTAGATTTTAATTCCTTCTCCTCAATTCCACACTCGTACACGCAGGCTATTTTTTTAAAGCCATGACTAACAAATAAAAAATTTGAACTATATTAAAGTATTACTAAAAGGTCCAATTAAAAGCAAGACCTGGCTTCAAAGAGGCTATTAAACGAATCTCCAGAGGAATCGATCTAAGAGCAAGTTATTATTACTATTAAAAATATTTATACATGCGTTCCAACACAAATGTTCACAACACAATTTATAAAGCCAGATACTTTTTTGAAAGGTTCTCTGCCCTAGAGGGGTCACAATCTGGAAAAGACACGCAAGAGACTCCCGCAGACAGCCACAAGGAAAGACACAGTGGCGGGGTGAACAGAACCGTTGCTCTCCTCCTGCTCAATAGGAGAAAACCACCACCGAGAAGGTACCTCTTTACCCAACTAATAAAGAAACACATGCCTGTTCTGCACTCAGTGATGACAACATCAAGGGATGACTTGCATGTGAAGCGTCTGTGAATGCACATGTTCCTTTTACTTATACAGACAAGTCAGTTAAAGAGCACGTGTATAATTTGCCCTCTTTCCCTCCAGGTCAGACACTGCTTCATAGAGTGAGGGTCCCAAGGGTTTATTTACTTATTTGAAATATTTATATGCCGCCTTTCTATTTAAAAGTCGAGGCGCCTGAAGAGGCTCACGATAAATAAAATACAGTACAATTGAGAAAATCTGATAAAAACCGGGGGTGCGCCGTGTATCGCAACTGGAGACAGTAGAAGAGCTGTTTGTGCATTATGTTGTTGTTAAGATGTTGTATCCAGGTACAGAATGGCTGTACCCAGGTGTCCATTTCTATGTAAATGGCTGTACCTGGGTTAATTTTTACAGATCAATAATCTGTGTGCAGTATACATATATTGGGTGGAACAGAATATATATACAGCAGTGACATGCGGTGAGATCCAGGCCAGGGGCAGCAATAAACACTCTCCCCCTCCCTCCACCTTTAAGCTCAGTCTCTGAAACACTCTCTCTTCCCTCTCCCAAAATAAATTAAAAAAAACAACTCACCTCTTTTCCCCCCACTTGGAGCTAGGGAGAGCTCAGCACAGGCCCCTTGAAGCAACCCAAAAGCTGCCTCTCCTGGTGCTATACAGAGTGGTCATTTGTATAGGCTCTCTGCTTTTTTTCTGGCTTAACAAACAATCAGAGGAGAAGCAACTCCCCTGCTGCCTCCCCAGAGCTTACTGATGCAGGTGTGCTGCTATTTTTTGATTGGAAGACACCCTTGATTACAGCCTAACCTACTGGAGGCAACTCTTCCTTCTGCCTCCACAGCAATTGATGACACAAGCACTGTCTTTTTTATTCTTGAGCAAATTGAGGTAGCTCTCCCTGGTGGCTTTAATTTGCACAGGTGTCCCTGCAGTTTTGTCCTTTGTAATCAACTGAGTTGATTGGCAGCTCTCCTTGCTCCCTTTGTGTTTGTGTGTTGATTTAACAGGAGCAAGAGCAGAAAGGAGCAGCTTGGGAAGGGCAAAAGTCATGCTATTTTTTCTTGTTGGGTCCTTTTTTCTTTTTTTACTTTCTGATTTAAGTGAGTCCCTACCTACCCTGACTGCACATCACTGGCATACAGTGGGGTCTCTCTGAGCAGGGAGTGGGCAACTGTCCCTATTGAACCAGCAGAGCTCTTTCTACTGCCTCTTTCCTGGTATCCACCTTCAGTTCCTTTTTAGACCATTTGGAACAGGAAACCATTGCTATCCTATACGCACTCTCCTGGGAGTAAGCCCCATTGAATACAAGGGGACTTACCCCGGAGTAGATATTCATAGGGTTGCACTGAGCATGTTGCTGAAAGTGGTACATAAGTAATTCTAAGTGTGGGTTCAGTTTAACATGCAACCAGTCCATTTCTGTGTATGTGCATGTGGATGTGCATGTGTACTTGCATGCATGTGTGCAAAATATGGTTCAGCATTTGACCCTTGTTCTTCAAGACCATCCAAAGCACTTGGATCTCCAGGTCAGGAGAGCTGCTGCCTGACTGCAGGAGGAAGCAACAGATTTTACTTATTTTCGCCAAAGGAAATTCTCATTCAATTACTCCTTGTTTGATGTGGAAGAAGGGGGATGGAGCAGGGTGGGAAATGGTCTCTCTCTCTCTCTCTCTCTCCTTTTGCAGTTGTTGGGGCTCTGGCTTTTTATTGAAGAAATGGATCAGAAACCAAGGAAGAAAAGCAGGGCAGCTGGAATGATTTGCTCTGGAGATGGTTTCAGTGGCTTTCTTGGAAGGGAAGGCAGCCCAGAGAAGACCGACAGGAAGCCTTCCTTCTATGCTCATAAGCAGGCAGAGCACATATGTCCCTTTGATATCTGGACCTTATGGCATTTGAAGATCCACGCACGCATCTCTTGTTCAGCTTCTTAGGAATGATCAGCAGCCTTTTACCTTCTCCCACAGCAAGTCTCTCATGCTTGGGGACTCACCTTATGGCACCATCTATTGTTGGCAACCTTCAGTCTCAAAAGACTATGGTATCGCGCTCTGAAAGGTGGTTCTGGCACAGCATCTAGTGTGGCTGAAAAGGCCAATCCGGGAGTGACAATCCCTTCCACACCGGGAGCAAGTGCAGTCTGTCCCTGGTCTATTTCCCTGGCTATGGGCCTTCCTTCTTTGCCTCTTAGACTGTTGGCCAAGTGTCTCTTCAAACTGGGAAAGGCCATGCTGCACAGCCTGCCTCCAAGCGGGCTGCTCAGAGGCCAAGGTTTCCCACTTGTTGAGGTCCATCCCTAAGGCCTTCAGATCCCTCTTGCAGATGTCCTTGTATCGCAGCTGTGGTCTACCTGTAGGGTGCTTTCCTTGCACGAGTTCTCCATAGAGGAGATCCTTTGCGGTCCGGCCATCATCCATTCTCATGATTGAGCCAACATGTCACCGAAAACTGATTCTTTGAGTCATATGGAGTTTCCCCAGCACTGCCAGGCATTCCAAGAAGCATCTGTCTGATGCTGGCATGGAACTGCTCCAGAGTCAGGCGTTATCTGCGCATGCAGTAGATGAACATGGCAGAAATCCTGAGATAGGATTCCATCACAGACTGTAAATGGGAGAGATGCTCCCTCAGGTTTAAAAATTTTCAAAGGCCAGCACATCAGAGAAACAAGTATAGCCCTGCCTGTTCCCTGATGGACTGTTTTGTACTTGCAAGAAGTTCCTGCAAAAGTACATATGGGGCACATTCAGAGATGTGACTGTGGCGGTGCCCCTTCTTTCTTTTTTCTTCTCTCTATTGCAATCACATGCCCCAATTCCTTTCTTCCTTTCACATCTCTTCCTCTTTTCTATTAAGAAGGAAAAAGAAAAGAAAAAAGCATAGTGCTGTGTTGCCTTTCTTTGTGGGCCAGGAGGCTGCCATATTGCTCTTGAAAACTGACCCCTCCCCAACCACTGGAAGCAGCCCACCATCTTTAGGGGCAGCCCTAGAGCCACTGAAAGCAGATGAACTCCTTCCTGTAGCCTGAAGTGCTGCAAGCTGCTCAACTGCCTCAGTATTCTGACCACCCCATGCTACTGCCTTTGGAGAACTGGCCTGACTGATCTGGAGCAGAGCAATGGCAAATTCAGCCTATGTTGCTTGTTCCTATTTTGAGAAGCTCCTCAAGACTCTCGCTTTATCATCCTACTATTACTTGCTCCCATTATTGTGGTCTTTGCTGGTTTCCGACCTATTAACAACTTGCTTCCGGTCCTTCCTCTGCCCCTGTGCCTTCCTGTGACTTAGCCAGACAGTATGCCTGCTGGCAAGGATTATCCTCTATTTTATTTTTGTAATACTTCTGGTGCTTCCTGAGTTTGCATAACATTTCACAGGCATTACCTTGATGCTGTCCTTACAACAAGCCTGCCAGCTAAGTATTATTCTCCCCATATTCCCCATATTATTCTCCCCTTGCAGCTGAGGATGAGAGGGAATGGCTTGCCTAAGGCCATTTTGTGAGTTCATGGCAGAGGCAAGATTCCAGCTGAGGAAGTTCTGATTCACAGGTCAATCTCTTAGCTGTTACATTACAACCATCTCCTAGAAGTGGGGTTCAGGGGATGGTGGTGGATTTTGTACCAGATCCAGTTCATTTTAGAAAATCAGTGATGATGATGACAACAACAGAGAAAGAGAGCAGGAAAGACACTGCATGGTGCATGTATATCTTTACCCATGCATCCTTATCCATGTATTAGGATACATAGCTGTAGCAGATCTTGTCTGATCTCAGAAGCTAAGCAGGGTCAGGCCTGGTTAGTATTTGGATGGGAGACCGCCTGGGAATACCAGGTGCTGTAGGCTTATACCATGGTCTTTGGAGACTGAAGGTTGCCAACCAGGATGTTTTGCACAACTGTGCCTGGGAGGAGAAGTGCAGTAATTCCAAACCTTGGAATGAGCCATGCTGCATTTTTGCTCCATCCTCCTTGAGTATATCCCAAATCAGACTGAACAACAAGTAAACATGAAGTAAACAAAGTTGACTTTGACAGGGGGACTTCTACTGATAAGTCACACCGACAGTCATACAGGCTCCTGAATGTCTTGCTCTGGGGAATGAATCAATTGAAAAATTGAAAGGGTGGGTGTGTTAACCTTCCCCACTGCAGTGATCCCAGTCTGCCCTCCCATTCCACCCCCAGTGACCAATAAAGGAAGTCATAGGGTCACTCTGGCAGTGTCATCTCCTTGGCCTCCAGACTCTAAGCACTGTTGCATTCTTTACTGCGCAGACTGTAGCCTTCTGCATGCTTCGGGCTTATGCAGATAAGCTAGGCAGCTGAAGTGCACTGACACGACCTCTGCCCCTTTACCTTCCTAGGTGTGTATGTAAGGATTCACCTTGGGTCATTCGCCACTGCTGGGCCAGCGGCTGAAGATAGTGCAGGAGGATTGCTCAGAAAGATACCAGTATATACTGAACCAAGACTTCCCTGGTGTGCCAGTCCAATGTTAACCTTTCCTCCCCTGATTTGGAATCCTGGGGGAAAGGCAGGATGAGGAATTGGGAGGAGACTGGAAGTGGGATATGGCAATGGAGGAGGAAGAATTGTCTAGACCTGAAGATAACTTCCTTGGGGAACAGGACTCTATAGGCCAATCTATGTACTGTATTCAGAAAAGTAACATGGTGCATTCTTCTCAGGATTATGCCACTTTAGAATATTTGGGGAAGGAGAGTACTATATATCCATGTGCAAAATATTCTAGCTTAGCCTTCTCCTTGGCCTGTTTGTTTCTATGTGCAGAAGGTTTGTGATGTGGTGGAGTGTTCAGACACGTGATCCGGTATCTACAACCTGGGCATACCTTCAGGCTGCCTATTTGTGTGCCAATCTGCCCTTCCCCTTGAGAGAGACTCTGCCTCTGCTTGCTGAGATGGGGGTTCAGCTGTCAAAGAGGAGGTCTGGACTATGTAGTTGCTTTTCTCCGTGTGTAGCTAGAACTCCTAACTTGTTTCGTGAGATCGGAAGGGGGCAGAAATGTGGACAACACATCTTACTTTTGGTAGTTTAAATTCCCAAGGCAATTTATATCAGCCTTACAAGTAAGTCCACAAAATTTAATAGCCCATAACAAATTTTAACTAGTCTGCCTGCCCACACGTGCATGGATTTGCACGTACAGAGCATGTAAACTTCCTCTCCCCTCCCCACAAAATCCTTTTAATATTGGAGCCTTAAAACCATTGTGAAAGACACAGCTGTCCTGGGTTTAGAAAATTATCCTTAAAAAGGAAAAAAACCAAAGGGCAAAAAATACTTGACATTTTACTGAAACCAATTTTCATTTTATGACAAATAACAATTCAAACCAATTTTTTTAAACTGAAGATGATCATTCTTCTTTCTTCTCCTAGGGCACAATCCTGACCAGGTCTGCTGAGAAGTAAGTCCTATTTTGTTCAATGGGGCTTACTCTCAGGTAAGTGTGGTTAGGATTGCAGCCCTAGACATTGTCATCTAAGCTTGCTGGAACACAGCTATAGAACTTGTTTTCAATACTAAGCCTGCTAGAGTTGATTTCAGGAAAACATGAATACACATAATCTCTGAGCATGTGAAAAGTGCCATCCTAACTATAATGAGCCCAGACACTTCTAGAAACAGAAATCTCAACAAAACCTAGAAACAAAATGCCTATTTCTGTTCTGATTTTAAAGAGACTCCAACCATTTCCGTTTTAGAAACAAGTGCCTAATTACTAACATTCAGTGTTTCATTTCAAACCAATTCTCAACTCAATTCAGAAATCACGTCAAGGCATGGTTAACAAAGATTTAGTGTCTAAATGAACCAACCCTAGTTTGCGATCAGCCCAATAAACTGGAAGTGGATTTGCAAACCCTAAACTGGGGAAACACTGTTGGCATCCTTCAGTCTCGGAAGACCATGGTGTCACGCTCTGAATGGTGGCTCTGGAACAGAGTGTCCTCTCCAGTGCGCGAAGCCTGGGTAAAGTAGGTATGGAGGATAGGCTGTTACCCATGCAGCAAATCCCCCCTCTCCATGTCGCTGAAATGGTCCAATGGAAAGGCAGAAGCCAATACGGTTGGTTCCAGCGGCGTCGCAGGAGTTGCCAGAACGTGTTCAGCCATGAACTGCCTCAGGGACTCCAGCTCCGGATTTTGCCTCGAGGTTGACTCCTGAAGCCTTTTCCATAACTGGATGTAGCCACAAGGCAGTGGAGGTTTGGGATCAGAGTTTTCCGTCTCTCAGATGAGCTGCCTTCCCAGGCTGACGAGTCCCATCTACCCGGTGGCTGTTCAGTCGCCTCTTACGACAAGTACAGCCAAACTGAGGGCCTATTCTTATCCCCAGCCCCCAGGGGAGAAACACTGACTTGGTATGATTTCTAAATAAATGACCTGGAAGATCTTAAAGTGATAAAGCACAATATACTGTAGATATTCTAATCAATCAATTAAAAAAACTGTAGTTACAGCTTTAACTCTACCTCAAAGAATATCACCATCACAGAATTAGGAATACTGAAGGGATGGAAAATGAAAGCTGACATGCAGCTCTAAATCATGGTTTGCTAAGCAGATGGAAAACAAAAGTGGAGAATTTATTTTAAACCACGATGTGCCTCTACATTTGGAAGCTCAAACCATGGTTTGGCATGATGTCTGAACTGCACCAATAATCATTTAACCTCAGGGCATGTAGATGAAAGTGCATTATATGGAAGGTGGGGATAATGGCAATTAGGGAGTCTCAGTTAGGCAAGAATGGCAATCTGAAACAGTAGTTTAGCACTGAACCAGAAAAGCTGGAACACTGGGAAGCAAGACCCTGTAGCTGTTATATAAGAATCCTTTGGACTGTGCTGCCAGCTTTGCTAATTTTTCAGCCTATACTTTGTACTAGTGAGGATCAAGACATTTTGGGGCCTGAGGTAGGAAGTTTAAAAGGCAGCCTCTTTCCGCCTCATCAGCACATGGCACAATCCACCAGGAGTTCTCCTCCATAAGCCCCACTGAAATGAATGAGAGATGTGCACCCAGCTTTTGTCGATTTCAGTGGGTCAGATACAGAAGAACCACCATCCTAGTGGGTTGTGTCTCATGGGCCAGTACTTGTATTTCTCCCTTTCTTGCACATAATGCCATCCAACGTCTAACACCGGAGACAGTTTGCATCACTTTGCCTCATGGACGGGCCATTTTTGGGCATACCTTAAGGACTGCTTATTTGTGTGCCAATCTGCCCTCCCCCCTGAGAGAGACTCTACCTCTGCTTGCTGTCATGAGATGGTGTTCAGCTGGCAAAGTACAAGGCCTTTTCTAGAACTCCCTCATACAAGCTGGTCCATCTTCTTTGGCCTTCCAACTGCCTTTTTCTTTTCTCTCCTTAAAATGGCTGTTCCTTAGTTTAGAGTAGACCTTTTCAATCCCACTGACTATCATCTTGTTTTAAATTGGTTTCTACTACTACTACTACTTTCTTGGGTCAATTACCGTTTCATGGCTATAGCATGCTGTTATTGATATGGCACTGTGTTGTTTTTTTATGTGCTTGTGATCTGCCCTGGCCAATGTTACTGGTTACAGGTTATGAGGTTACAAGTCACTATGATCATATGCAGACTCTGGATTTTAGAGGTAGCCTATCTCAGAATACCAGGTGCAAGGGAGTGGTAACAAGATGCAGGTATCTTGTGGTCTTCTGGGCTCCCTGAGGCATCTGGAGAGCTGGACTAGATGGGCCTTTGGCCTGATCCAGCAGGGCTCTTCTTACGTTCTTCTGTTATAGAAGGTGGAATGCAAATATATAATAAGTATTCAATCATGAGGGTGCCTGACACCCACAATGTTCTCTGTGCAAACATTTTCTCACCATCAGGGCTTTGGAGGAAAGAAGCAACGGCAAAGCCTGAGAGTGGGCCCTCCCTCTCTTCTTTCTCCTTTCTCCCCCACCAGGTTGGTCTTGCTGGCATGTGGACCAGGGAGGAGGGGTGTGCATAAGCGCCTGGGGCTGCAGGGGGGGGGGCAATTCCCTTTGTCTGACAGAGAAAATAAGGTTCCATTTATTATGTGCGAGAGAAAGAGAGAAAGAGAAACATCAAAGAGAGACACTTCAAAGGCAACGTCTCCTTCCTTTTTAACGTGTTCCACATTGCGCTGGTGCGCTCTGTCCAGGCGCGCGCACCCCTCAAAGAGCACAACCTGCACCAGTGCCCCCTTCCGGAGCCTCAGGCACGACTCTCTAGAGAAGGGAAGAATGTCGGGGTGTGATTGCCGAGCCAGTGGTCAAGCCAAAGTGGCTTTCAGTTGGTGAGCCACTCTGGAGAGAGGCACTCCTGGACTTTGGGGAGAAAGAAGGACAGAGGTATGAACCGATACAGAATTTGGATTCAGGTGGGAGAGGTTTCTCCTCTCTCAGGCATTGACATGTGGTTGTTACACAGATGTAAGTTCCATCGACATCTCTAGGCTTGGCGTCCAAAGATGTGCGCTGAGGATCTGGCTGTTAGTTCATGCTGTTCAAATGTCTATACAGGCTTCTGGCTTTTGAGACGCCTACCCGTGCGTTAAGATCACAGCCAGACCTTGGCCAAATGGTGACCCTGCTCCATTTGCCCAATTTTGAGAGCGTTATTTATTTATTTTTAATGGTATTTGTAGCCCCTTTCATTACTTTTTTCACATGCCAGATTGATACGAAACAATGCATTGGTATATCTAGTTTGATCTCGGAAGCTAAGCAGGGTCAGGCCTGGTTAGTACTTGGATGGGAGACCGCCTGGGAATACCGGGTGCTGTAGGCTTATACCATAGTCTTTTGAGACTGAAGGAAGGTTGCCAACCATGTGGCGATGTAAAGCTGCATTTAAGCACGCCATTCATAAGCACATACAAACACAGTTGCTTCCTGCAGTCACATGGGAACATTTACATTTTAAGACTGAGGTGCCTGACAGTCCAAGATGGTTGTCTAGGTCATCTGCTGGTCTGGTGCCAGGAGTCGGCACAGTCCTCGCTGTGGTCCATAACTCTGCAGGGGTTCTACCGTCACAGCCATCTGCTTTTTCTTCCATTTTATGATTCAGAGCGGGCAAACCCGTTGATAACAATGTCTGCTGCCTTGTCCGCCCAATTTGCTCATCTATCTGCTCTCTCCTTGGCAGTGGTGCGAGATACAGCAATGACCACAGTCATCAGCAATAGCAGTAAGGGGGCGGGTAGGGCTACTGAGGGGGCAACATCAGGGTCAGCCAGGTTCAGACCATTGAACTTTCAGTACTGGTGGCAGTGAGGGTATTCAGTGCCCCATCAAGGGGTGGGGAGGGGAGTGCCACAGGGGTGCAGTACAGGGCTTTGCACTAGGTCTCCCAGCAACTATGGCACCAGCCCTGAGAAAAGGGCACACTTAGACTGGCACTCAGAGGCATTGATCTGTGTGCTTCTCCATCTGAAGGACCTTCTCAGTACTGGTGCCAAAGTTGTAGATCTCTCTTCATAGGGATGCACGCCATGCTTCAAAACGTGTCTTTGACATGTCACTTTTATTTATAGCTGAACTGAGATCTGAACCCAGAACATCCCAGTCCATACTCCTATATTCACACAACAGTTGTTGTATTATCACTATTCTCTCCTCCCCCCCAGCCCCGTAAATGCACGGCATTTTAAGTTTTCCTTTACTTAGTAAACAGGCGCCTGCAGATATTTTTGGCTTTCATTTACAATTTAGTCTAATTTTCATATGAACGAATGTTTATGTGTGCTTGTGACATACTTAGAAACATTATTGTCAGTGAGAGAAAGCCTATTCAAGGAACAGGTTTCCATTTGGCACTACAGTGTAGCATTCATGACCTGCTTTTTCAGGTTTCTTTTCTCGCAGAACGGTTTCCACTGGGCATACACAGAGGTGGGAGAATGGACCTGAGGTTAAGCACCCCTCTCCCCGGATGATGGAAAGGAAATTGCTGATTGACAAGGTAAGAAAGGAAGACTAGGAATGCCTTGTCAGACCTGATGGGAGCCTAGCCTCAGCTCAGCTGTGTTCCTGAGTCTTTTTGGCCCATCTGGGAGTGCAAAGAACAGTATGAGATTGCCAACATTTTTTTTTACCACCTCCAGCTCCCCTGTGTTTCACCGTACCTTCATGTGCCGGAGTTAGCAGGTGATAATGTTTGCCCTGAAACATTGCCTCCTGCTGATTTCTACAGGCTGATTTCTACACATTGTTAAGGCACAAGAGCAAGCCAAGTCAATCTTTTTAATCAGTTGGCAATCCTAGAGCAGTGATGGTATATAGAAAATCATTCTTGGGGCTTACTCCCCTGCTCTTGAGTATCCTTTTTCCTGAGGTCCACCCAAGCATAAACATAAATGTTTGTAACGAACTTTTAGTACAGCACAAAAGACAAAGTAGAAGATATATATTGTATTATCTTTTATTTCAGAGAGGTTGTTTGCTGAGCTTAAAGCTACATCTAAATTATGAAGCCAATGCCAATGTAATAGTCCAGCTTCTCTAAGAGTCCCTACTAAGAATCACAGTTTCATGAAGACGTTCAGCATTTTTGGACAGTCTCATCAATCCTCCCTGGGGAACTCTCAAATTCTCTTCTCCTGTCTAACACAGCCAGATTCCCTGGAGTGGGTATCAGGGCACAAATGCAATTATACAAGTAAAGTATTTATTACAGAGAAAGAAAAAAGCTGAACAGGTCATTCTGGCAGAAAAAGCACATCTGGACAAGGAAATGCACCAGGATTTTTACTGCAGGAACAAAAGAAAATGAAATGTCATTGGCAAAAGCGGCTGATTTAGATACATGCCATCATTTACAGCTTTGGTTTTACTGTTATGGAGGCAGAGATTAAAGTCACTTTCATTTCTAATTCTTTCTATTTCTACCACTATTTTCTAGTTCATCAGTATAACTGTCTCCCTCGGCTCTCTCTTGCTAGTAATCCTAGACAATGTAATGTTTGTAAGCTCACTGACCACTCAATAAGCTTACTGACCACTCAATGCTTGGCCCTAGACAATACTTTTTACCCCCAAAATCAACACCTAGAAGTCTTTTGCTCTGTTTTGGATTTTCTCACCATCCCAAATGAAATGCAGCCCTAGGCTATGGGCTCAAGGACTAGAAGGAACTGCGTCCATCATCTGACTTTTGCTTCCTGTCTGGCAAGTCCCTGTGAGTTCTGCCCCACAACTCAGGGTGACTAGAGCCAGAAGTGGTCAGGGCTTCTGCACCTTGAGTGGATGAGAATATTTCAGCAGGTGCAGATTCTCTCTTTTCCACATACAATGCCAGGCTGAAATTTTGCAGTGGAACATTCCACTATCCCCGTGTTCCTGCCAAGAAGACCCAACAACATTACAATAACTGTCCACTTAGTGGTGCCCAAAGTCAACCACTTCACTTTGCTCCACAAGAGCAAGAGGCAGGTGTCTGCATAGCAAAGCATATCTGCCAAAGTCCCATTTTCTCCATGCCTGTGAAAACTACTGTAACCTTTGCCTTCCCCTCTACGTACAATCACTTTTCCTTTTTCTACTGTACAATTGCACAGATTTGCCCCTAGAAAAAAGGTAATGGGTGGGAGGGGAAAAAGTAGTGCCCTCCTCCTGTAAAAGGTACCAACCAACTAGTACAGATTTTCTTTTGTAACAGTTGCTGTTTTGGACTTGTACTGGTATCCCTTTTATGCCATCGGGACAAACTGAAATCAACGTGGGATTAGCATTGCTCTCCCCCCCCCCCCATATTTTAATGTGGCAGGCTGGCTGAATCTGTGTGCCTTTACCTTTAACATCCCTTTATCCAGAAGCACCCTTAGAACTGCATTGCATGTTATTGGCATCATCATACCAAAAGTTAGCATTTTAAGTCCCATTCATTTACTAGGACAGAGTGTTAAGCACATGCTTTGTTCTCCTACTGTAATCACAGGAACTACTTTGTACAGTACTTAGTTTGTCTTGTGGCCCATCTTTTTAGTGCATGCACAATCCAGATGTAACGCTTAGGCTGCAATTCTTACCAACTTTCCAGCACTGACATAAGGGCAATGCAACTCCTAAGTAAGGGAACAAACATTGCCCTACCTTGAGGAGGCCTCCATGACTGCCCACCAACTGCAGGATGCAGCACATGCCCACTGGCGCAGCTATGCCAGTGCTGGAAACTTGGTTAGGATTGCACCCTTAATATTTCAGTGCATGCATTTAAAATGGCTGTTTGCGGGTCCAATCCTATACAGTCGCAGCGTTGGCACTGAGCTCCAGCACCGGCGCTGGGTATTGCAAATATGCTGTAAGGCATGTCTGTGGCCCCTGCAGAGGAGATGCCAATGGTGCTTGGCTGGCCCTGGTTGGCACTGAGCCTCAGCGTCTCTTGGAGGGCCAGCCATCACTCCAGCAGTAAGTAGTATTGGAGTGCGGGGAGGCAGGGAGTGGGCGGAACTGGGACAGGAGGGTGGCTCTTTTCCACTGGATCCTGAACTCCATGTCAGGTCAGAAGGCCCAGCACAGAGTCTCTCTGGCAAAATAGCCAGCACAGACCTGAGAAGCCCCATTGCGAGGCTTGGGGCTTCCCTCAAGGAGACTCCCAGCAGCTTCCAGGCACCTGCTGAATACAGTGATAACCACGTTGGTGCTGCTGCTGCTCCAGTGGGTGCCGGGTATGAGGTACAAGAATGTCATGGTAGCTAAGACACTTTGTCGTAAGGTGTATTTTCCCTTTGCACAAATGTTGATTGTGGATTGAGACTCAAGGCTCTTGCAAAGAGGGTGATTCTCTTCAGGTCTTATTGTGGCGCCTGCCCTCTTCTGGCTGAGCATGTGCTTTCCACCTTGGGCTCCAGGGAAATCACAGTTTTTTAGATAGAGGTGTTGTTGTGAACTCATTCCTTTCTTTCGTCCCATCAATCCTGGAGGTTCAAAGTGTGACAGGCTGGCAACCTTCAGTCTCGAAAGACTATGGTATAAGCCTACAGCACCCGGTACTCCCAGGCGGTCTCCCATCCAAGTACTAACCAGGCCTGACCCTGCTTAGCTTCCGAGATCAGACAAGATCGGGCATGACAAAAACTGAACAATTCAGAGAGAACAAAGCTGTCAATGGTTACTCATCACGATGGCTGTGCGCTACCTCCAGGTACTGCGGCAGTAAGCCTCTGAATATCAGTTGTAGGGGAGCAATAAAGAGAGAGAAGTGTGCCTCTGTCTCCTGCTTGTGGGCTTCCCAGAGGCAGCTGGTGAGCCGCTTTGGAAAACAGAACGCTGAGTTAGATGGGCCTTTAGCCTGACCCAGCAGGGCTTTTCTTGTGTTCTTACGTGAGCAGAGAGAGTTACGAAATGAGTTTCCATCCCACAAAGCCTTTGAGCGCTCTGGAAAATAATATTTAATATTGTACTTAATATTTTCATAGCACTCTGAGTATGTATGTGTATGAAGATGTAACATTAAACTGTGGTTTAATGTAAGGGTCCCTAAACTACAACCTGCACGTCACACCCACCTTACCAATGTATTTTGACCAGCCCATGAAGCCCAAAGGAATTAAAATTATATGTAACCTTCTTGCTTTTTCTTCCCCCGCCACCCCACCCCTGCTCTCGCCCACCACCAGGCACCTTTCTCGTGCTTGAGGAAGCTATAGCTGGACTGGATGGTAGGCAGGCAGGCACATATATGGTATATTAAAGAGAAGAAGAACATCAGAACAGTGGGGTCAATTTTTTATTTATTTCTATACCACTTTTCAGGTCAGGTGACCAAGCAGGTTACATGAAACTTTAAAAGCAAAAATCAAGCTCTGCAAAATACAAGAAATCTTTCCAGGACAGCAAGTAAACAAAAAGTCAGATAAAAACAGACAGAAAATGGCAATGACGGAATAGGGAACATGAAGATTCAGTAGTTACATATGAATAGTCCTGGTGTCTTTTTGACATGCAGGTATATTGATAACACAGGCCTACAAAATTGAGGGTCAGAAATGTTTCCCCCAAACATTTTGGTGGTTTGATATGAATTTGGGGTGCCGATTCAAAAAATGGCATCCGTTTTGCCCTATCACGTCTAGTTTTGGAGACACGGCATAGCCTCATTAGTGAATAGTTCAAGCAGCTTCCTCTTGAGGAAGCCATGGTATAGGCTTCCTCATGAGGAAGCTGCTTGAACCATTCACTAATGAGGCTATACTATTGGAGATATAGTATATGGAGAACTATTGGAGAACTAGATATGATAGGGCAAAACGGATGCCATTTTTGGAATTAGCACCCCAAATATACCCAGGAATTGGTGTAATGTTTAAGGAAGCAAAATGTGTGCTGGCCTGTGTTATCATTCTAAAAAGTGGGTCCGGGTACAAAAAAGTACCACTGCAGTACAGTATTGTGATCACATAATACTGCGCACAGACAATGGCAAAGAATTGCAGAATATTGCAATGAATGACCCCTACTGGTCAATGTGTTGCATTACATGTGTATAAAGTGGTACGCTTTTCTGGTCAGCATGGTGTTCTTGACTGAACCAGCCAGAGCTACTGTTGCAATGGAATCTAAGAGACCTGGCTTCACTGACGGAGGGGGAAGTTTGTTCAAATGCTGGAACCCATCCTGATAAAAATGGAACATTATATAACACAATATATGAAATTTATTTAGCCTATAGACTTGTCCCAGGATGGGCTCTTTAATGCATAAAACCACAACCATGCTTCACATCAAATACCTTTCTTGAATTAAGGGCTTAGTACCCAATCCTATCCAACTTTCCAGTAATGATGTAGCTTTGTCAATGGGGTGTGCACTGCATCCTGTAGTGAGATGGCAGTCATGGAGGCTTCCTTAAGGTAAGGGCCTCCCTTACCTCTGGGTTGTATTGTAGCTGCATGGGTGCTGGAAATTTGATTAGGATTGGGTTGTTGGTTGTGTCTCTAAACATCAAACATGCCTCAGTGGCTTATTAGAATGTTTCCAGTAAGATAGGATTATTGCCTGAGGTCATAATCCTAACCAACTTGTCAGCACTGAGGTAAAGGCAATGCAGCTCAAGGTAAGGGAACAAACCTTACTTTAGCTTGAGAAGGTCTCTGTGACTACCCTCCAACTGCAGGATGCAGCACATGCCCCACTGGCACAGCTATACCAGTGCTGGAAAGTTGGTTAGGATTGCGGCCTAAGTCTTACTGAATACAATAGGCTTACTTCTGAGTAAAGTAACCATTTTTAAACATCTCTAATTTTTAGGTTTTTGTGTTTTTTTTAAATAGTGATCCAGGGCTGTGTGACACAGAGTGAAATGGCAGTGTGCACAGGGGGCCTTAAGATATCTCCTGTGCAGTTTCACTCCTGGACACTATTTTATTTTCAAAGTCAGTAGAATACTGTATTTTCTTTTTTTTTTTTAATAGCAGCAATCAGATAACAAAACTGTGAAGACAACAAAATTCAAGATTCCCCCCCCCCTTGCTGTGGTTCCACTGTTTCACACATTCCCTGAGCTTCTTTAATTAAAAAATAATAATACACACACCCATCCGGCCATGTCATGCAATTGATATAACATTTAACTCCACCCTCACCTACAATTTATAATCTGCTACTGTTTCTTTTTCATTGGGGGACAAAGTAGCTCTGGGCATGTGCAAAATGCCCATCACCACTGAGATGCCACTGTCAGCTTCCCAAACTTTGTGACTGGTGCCAACATCTGGCAAAATTGACACCTGCCCCAAATGTCTCTATCAGGAACTATCCCTATTTTCTGGTAGCTAGTCCTGATAAATCACTATCACTATTTTGCCTTTTACGGGCTGACTTTGTAGAAATTTGACAGCATGCTGAGAATGTGTGTGTGACAGTGCACTGTCTTCCCTTGCACCCCTCCTTACCAAATAACCTCTAGTCTAGTCTGGATAGAAAATTTTGTATCTTGGATCTGTTCAGCAATAGACAACCAGTTCCTTGATAGTAATCCATCTGAACTTTAAAAGATTTAAATGTTACCCCTAAATTACCAAAAAGCAACACATTTGTTTTAAAATAACTTAAGAAAGATTGATTCTGTGAATCAATTGTGGTCAGTTTAGAGTTGCCAACTGATAAGACAAAATGGCCTATACTGCTCTTGTACCTTTAGCAGCAGCTTGATCTGGAAAAATCAGCAGGCATGGTTTTTCACAGCATGTAAATACTGTCCCCTCTTAATCACGTAAACCAGCTTACGTATTACATTGCTGTTAAAAGCAAGACTACAGTTTAGGGTTGAAACATTGGTAACCCTTGTTTACAGCACAATCCTATGCATGTCTATTCAGATGTAAGCTCCACTGAGTCCAGTGGAACTTACTTCCAGCTAAATGTGTACACTAAGATTGCAGCCTTAGTGAGATTGCAAAATTAGTGAGAGGCAGTCTATTTCCAAGTAATTTAGAGCAGCCTCCAGTTGTAGAGGCTGTAGATTCCCAACAGGCAGGATGAAACACATTACACATCTTCAGGAAACACATTAATTTAAGAAATCCACAGCCACAAGATGCAGTGTTGGCCACTGGTCTTAGTGGCTTGTAAAGAAGGATACATTCATGGAGGAGGCATATCATTGGCTACTAGTCATGTAACCCCAGGCTCAAAGGCAGCTCATACAGCAGAATACCAGTTGCTGGGAAGCAGCAGTGTAGGAGAAAAGAGCTATGGCTTGGCAGTTGTCTGGGCACTGCTTTGAGCTCAGTGGTAGAGAACATGCTGTACATGTTGAAGGTCTTAGTTCCACCCTGGCATACTCACGTAGGGCTTGGAAAGTCTCCTATTTGAAACCCTGGAACAGCCAGTTCACATAGGCACTTCTGACCTCCCTGGTCCAATAGATACACATGCTCATACAAGCTCTCTATTCCCCCACACTCCTCAATGGAATGGCGTGGAATTCTCCTGTCCCCCCAACCCCCAAATATACTGATGCCCACAAGCATCACCTTCTCCTCTGATCGCTGCTCTTCAAGACTCGGGGATGTTTTTGGAGACATTTTGCCAGTCAGGTCGAGGGGTGAGTGACTTCCACCCCATGGCGCCCCCCCCAAAAGACAGATGTTCCGGTGGGGGGGGGATTTAGCAGAGGCCTTCCAAACTCACTCCAGTTGTAATTGGCTCCAGATGGCAGCTGGCTGCTGCAGAATCACAGGACTGGGGTGTTTAACCGCAGGGCTACAGAGCTTTGGCACGTGTCCTGCTCCAGGAACTGCATCAAAGCGGAGAGGCCGCCCCGGCCCTTTGGATCCAAATGCATCCCAAATGTTCCAATTATGGAGGCCTCCCACCAGCATCTCTGCTTCTTGGCTCCGTGACAAAAATCCACAGATGAAGAGAAACAAGCATCCACGCCTCGCCCCGTCAACGCGCCAACACAGAGGCCGAGGCCCTGGAAGCCTGACTGGAAACAGGCCCTGGCAGCATCTTCTAAACAAATGGTGCCCCAGCCTGGGCTTGGCAGAGGTGAGCGTGAAGGTTCCCAGGCTGGAATACTGGAGAAAGGGCCTGGGTTGCCATGGCGTTTCTTCCAGAATATAGCCACAGAGTCTGGAGCCAGTGCTCCCATTAGAGGGGGCAAAAGGGACCCAGCCCCTTTACCTTTCATAATGGTCTCCTAGACTGCCAGTTTTAGGAAGCATGATTTGGCTAAAACGGAGGGAGATTCAGGGGGTGGATTTATTAAAGGCACCCTCTCTTTCCTCCCAGAATTCAAATCGTGGTCCCGTCCAGAGATATTCCACCAGGCCCTCTCTTTCCTCCCTTCTTGGTCCCTAGAGCCTTTCCCCTATGGAGATCTAATACTGTACACAGGTAGTAGCAATGCTCAGGAATGAGCCCACCTCGATTCCCCTTCTAATGCCCTGGCTAGTGTGCAAAGACACGAGGCACATCCTCTTACATTTTCTACCATTCTATTGTATCTGCATTAAATAACTTTAATTTTGAGGACTACTACCTCTGCCCCAGGCAATGGCTAATCTTCTGCATTATACCCCCAGTGACCAACCTCTTCATCCCTTGGGTGCCACCTTAGGCCCTCTCACTTTGAGACCTGTGCCTACAGGCCTGCCTTTTACGTGACGTCTTCTATCTAAAAACAGTGATTCTCAAACGTTTTAGCACTGGGACCCACTTTTTAGAATGAGAATCTGTCAGGACCTACTGGAAATGATGTCATGACTGGAAGTGATATCTTCAAGCAGGAGAATTTTTTAACAATCCTAGGGCACAATCCTAACCAGGTCTACTCAAAAGTAAGTTCTATTTTGTTCAATGGGGCTTACTCTCAGGAAAGTGTGGTTAGGATCACAGCCCTAGGCTGCAATCCTACCCAGGAGTAAGCCCCACTGAATATCATTGTTAAAAGCATATACATACTAGCCTGTTAAAAGTACAGAAAAGTACATTTCCCCAAATACAGTCACATACCATGGTAGCATCAAGTCTACTGTAATAAAAAATAAAATATTGAAATGAATGGGGACCCACCTGAAATTCACTCGTGACCCACCTAGTTCGTCCCAATCTACAATTTGACAGACCATGATCTAAAACATTGCATGGGATGGATCAAATTTTGTGTTGACTTCCTTCCCACACTTGTGCTTGCTGCATTAGATCAGAACAGTCTTGCCCAAAATGGGAGAATCATATTTGTATGATATGCACAAGAATATGTGTGTACAATAATATCTTTGTAAATGAATGTACATTTTGTTACACTTGCATCGTTAGAACGGTGTGAACTAACTTCGCTTACCTTTAAGGGAACACAATTTATCTCATTGTATTAATTGATCATTTGTAGATTAAGGGATGGTTTCAACCACAGACTGGTACTTTATATAAATCTTTACAGTGTGGGCAGGTATAGTTTTGTACACCAACTCTTCACCATGATGCAGAAATTTCATTCCAATGAAATACTGTATCTGAGAATGAAGAGCCTCCCCATAGGTTGTTTTGCACTTTGGCATGCAGATTCCTGCAAATTCGGGGTTGCCTTCTGCAGTGCTCAGTTGGGGAGCAATGCTGGATGCCTTTTCTGCTTCTCTTCTGTTAGCGTCCCAGTGAAAGGTAGGCGTTCTCACAGGTTGGCCTGGTGCTGCCCGACATGCACACGCTGGTGGCTGATGGCACTTCCTCTCCTGCTCAACAGGTTGTGCATATGGCTTGCAACATAGTTGCACATCAGTCTGAAGGCACACACCTGGTACCACTTTTTGCCCACACTTCTGATGAAATATTTTCCTATGAGGCTTGTGCTGTTCTCTGACTTGGAAGCTCATTCAGGCCAGAAGCCTACACATATATATATATATACATACCTGGTAATTAGTGCTGAATGTTGCTTTCCTTCATTCCTAAAGTCCCTAGAGCTTTTCCCTGTGAAGAACACAGTGTGTTCAGGACACAGTGTGACTTACTTTGGAGTAAACAGGCATACTAGGATTGTGCCATCTGATACTTATTGTCATATGGCCACTGCAGAGATTTTGCAGCTTCTTTATACTGCCATATTTACTTTTAAATATCTGCTCAGCCCACAGGTATACACATTTGATCCCTGTTGCATATACGCAACGTTGGGCAGAAATGGCTTAAAAATATATTTTTTAAACTCTGATCTAGTTCAGTAGTTATCGCCCATATTTCTTGCACCGTGGAACTCAAGACAGCATACATAGGACTACCAGGCAAGCCTCACAGTTAGCTGATGATTAGACCTAGACCTGTGAAAGGCCGAAGACAAACATGATCCATGCTCAGATCTCCCCTCTCTGTAATGTTTGTAAAAAAGCACCCATGAGGGAGGATTTAGATTGGGTTAAAAAACACACACACACACACAGAAAGAGATTGGAGAATTGATCACAGATCAATTCACACTGAAACTATCTTGTATAAAGAATTAAAATAACAGAATTCCAGAGCATGATCTGTAAAAAACTTATCTACTAGCATTGCTAAAGCAAAGAGCCAACCTCCAATGAGAGTGGGGAACTCTCATTGGAGGTTGGCTCTTTGCTTTAGCAATGCTAGTGGATAAGTTTTTTTTACAGATCATGCTCTGGAATTCTGTTATTTTAATTCTTTATACAAGATAGTTTCAGTGTGACTGAGGATTTTATGGACGTCAGCTGCCTAGGGCAACCAACGGATGGAAAAAGCAGGCCAAAAAGAGAAAAACTGCAATCTTTTACTGTAAGTTAGCACAAGTTTTTGGCAGCTGATGGATATTTCTTCTTGAACAAGAGATAACAATGCAAATACATCAAGCTCTCTCACTCCTCCCCCGCCTGCCTATTGCCCTTCCTATTTCAGGGATTCAGCCCTGGTTTAGATTAAGCATCCAGGTTTTCTTTGAGAGAGGCAATGCTTGCAGGGCAAGAAGTCAGGGAAACAAGTGAGTTTTACACACACGCAGTTCTCTTCCCTCAAATACCTATGTACGCACATAGGTGTGCACACCAACACTCTCCTGCGCCCACCTACAGCAATCTGATCTCCACCCAAGTATAGGGTTGGCCTTCCACTAGCACCACTCGGACATTAGAGCACCTTCACAATGAGCCTCCTTGCCTGTGAGCTTTGCCTCCCCCCCCCCACCCAGTGCCCAGCAGGAGGAATATTTCTTGCAGGGGGAAGCCACAAAATACCAAGTTACACACATTTGCTGTTTTTTTTCCCCTTTATTTGTAAGAAAAGTAGCAGGTGAGAGCAGCTATTTCTTACTGAGCCATTTTGTGCACCAACTCCAAACGCTGTGCATGGAGAGGGGAGAACAACATGTGAAAATGTCACACTTTCTAGGGGCAGAGCAAGACAGGGATGGAAGAAAGATGAAAAGCAGCATATGAATGTAGTGCAAAACTATCATGTGGCACCACAGGCCACAGTCCTCTGCAGAGCTGAACGCCATGGCTTCCTTGGAGAACAAAGAAGATAGATATGGCTGGGTTCCAGCTTTCCCTGTCCCTCTTGGCATGGTTGTTATATTTTCCCACACAAGCCAATCACATTCTAGTTTGAGGATACATTTCTCCATTCTACTGAACAGACCATGACTCATGGTCCATCAACCAATCAGATTAGGCCTTTGGCTTTTCCTACAGTTGCCAAACCCCTCCCTAGAGATGCCAAAATAAGGCTCCCCAAAATGCTTCTGTACCTAGAAGAGTACCTTGGTTTCAGGGGAGAAGGTCAAGATGTCAGTCTTCCAGTCACTCCAGGACTACAGCTGATGAGTCTATCCCTGGCAAGTAGTTACTTAAAAGGCACAAGAGGCATTTGAAAGGTCAGGCATTTGCTAGAAGCCAACGGCCACACCACTGCTATAACCACACTCCTTGAACCTCCAGCCTTTTTACACTGTCAAGTTTTCACCCACCTTTCTTTGGAGCAGGGGTCTCCAAACCCCAGCCCGGGGGCCAGATGTGGCCCATGGCCAGCCTCAATCTGGCCCGCGGTCAGCCTCTTGTCCCCTGAAAGCCTCTGGCCCACTTGGCCAAACATGATTGGAGCTGTGCTCAGGTTGCATCTGGAGGGTGTTCTAAGGGCCAGAGAGTTTGAATGAATGAGCCCATTCATTCATTTATTCACTCATCTAAGTTCCATCTCTAATTTATTTATATAAATTTTATATTTAAATTTTTTTCCCCAGCCTTCAACGCCATGCCAGATATTTGATGCGGCCCTCTGGCCAAAATGTTTGGAGACCCCTGCTTTAGAGTAATGTTAAGCCAGGATCCCAGGTTGATCATTTCTGTATCCACAAACAAGCCATAGGATTCCCACTGTACAGCCCACTTAGGGTCAGCCCCATCAGACCTCATAGACTGATTCACTGGGGAGCACCATTTGTCTAGGTTCACACATTCAGGACATAGTGAGATATATGGACAAACCTCCTTAGTTAGGTTTCCCTATTTAAAGTTCTACCAAGAAATCCTGGCTGTGCATCGACTGGCCCAGTCCCCAAGGGACCCTTCTTTAAATGGGACCCAGTGATCTAGGCAGCTATACTCAAGCAGATGCTAACAGCTAGAAATCAATGATTAGCACAAACTTAGACAGGAAGTATGTGCAATCAATATTGCAAGTACTAAGTCCAATGGGGGAATAACACAGAGCCCAGACACAAATGCACAGCATTATTATTGAACCTTTCTGGATGAGCTTAGAGTTGCAAACTTTTACAAGAGTTAATAAACAGATATTCAGTTCCAGTGACAGTGTCCAAGCACCCAATCCTTCTTCTGACATTGCAAGCAATCTCATTTTTCTAGCTCTGTTCCCAACCAAATTTGATCCAAATGCTCCAATTAAAAAGTTAAACACACACATACACACACCATTAATACAGCTAAACTGGTTTACACGCAACACACTGCAAAATGCTAGAATGTGGCTGTGGTGCCATTTAATAAAGTTACCAGAAGCTGACCAAAATCCTCTATGCAAAGGTCCATTCTGACCTGACTTTTTCCTACACGGAGAGTTGAATTTGCACCCCCTGCCCAAACATGTATAAATGTATGTATATAATAATGCAGGTACCGCTCCAGGAAGTTACACACTTTGGCCCAGAGGCTTTGGTCATGTAGCGAGATGCAGTTGTAAAACCAGCTCCATGTAAAACCATGCAGGGGCTGGCTGTCTTGATCTGAATATTAAGATGGCAGTCTCAGCTCTTCTCATCTCAGAACATAACACAGTGTCAGACATAAACACAACTCTCTGGGTAGGAAGAGAAGATGTTGGCAACTGAATGCTCTGCAAGGTATTCCAAAATCCTCCACATACCACGGAGTCAGTGTTGCCACAGCTTATTCAGCATAACCTAAATCTCAGCTAAAAACATCAACCCCAACCATTTAAAAGTACCCGGAGAAGATGCAGGATTGGGGGGGGGAGCATTTTTTATGAACAAATACCAACAGGTTCCCTTCTCCCTAAAGCTGTGAACAGCCCCCTCAAAAAATAAATATTTTAAAAAGGGGCAGGGAAGAATGTTGTTCAAAATAGCCTTCTCTTAAAACGAATTCATGCCTTGCTCTATGAAAATACATCTGTATGAAAGTAGTACAAACCAACCCTCCCTTCACATCTTTGGGCCTTTACGAAGCACAGGTAGCCAAAATGGCAGCTGCCTCGTCAACAAAAAGGCTATGAAGGTCACCCTGGGATGCATTTACCAGTCCCTTCAGCTTTATGAGCTGTAACCCGTGGCTTCACAAACATGGCATGAGGGGGAAGCAAACAATGCAATCCAGCCTAGGAGATGCTCCCTGGGACCACGGTGCGCAAGCAGACAGAACTTCTTGAACCATTTTTCCAAAAACAAAAATGACAACACTCTCGTGAAAGGCATCAAAACACACAACTGACAGGACTAGCCAAACGGCAAGCAATGGAAAGAAGCTATTGAGGCCAAGAAAGAAAAGGCAGAGGTGGGATGGGTTCCTTCTGTTGTCGGCCCTCTGTAGGTGCCCTTCTTGCCAGCATGTTGTTCTGAGAGCCTGCTCAAGTGTCCAGCTGCCCCACTCTCAACCATGCCCCAATCCTTGACAAGATGAAAGTCTAGCTCCTAGAAGTCACTGAGAATGCTGATGTCTGCAAACTCATTTCTGTACCGATGCGAGTATAAGCTGAGGAGGAAGGCCCACTTGAAGGAGATGAAGGTCCAGACGCACGACAGGTAGTAGCTCTTTGGGTCCAGCAGGGCTGACACAGGGAACAAACGCAGACAAGCACTTTAGTCAAGGAGCATAAGCTTTGTCGGCTCATGACGCCAGGTGGAGACAGAGGGGCAGCTTTGAGGGGCCTAGTTGGGCTTTTTGTACTAGAATGCCAAGGCCCATTTCCTGGAGGCCTGGTGCAAAACAGGTGCTGGGGAATGGCAAAGGATATTCACCTTATCAGCAAAGGAAAGGCAAAGGGCATTCACCTTTTCGGACACATGCTGAAATAATTCCACCAACTGCAACAGAGGAAGAAAGGCAAAACACCAACCTCCATCAGCCTGGTAAGGACCCAGTAGCACGGGGTGGGGGCACAGCTCTAAGTTTTGCAGGCACCTCAATGGCTCTGAAAGTGAGAGGCTGTGTACATTGCGCGATGAGGCACCTGCAAAACTTAGCACTGTGCCCCCACCGCTGGGAACGCTACTGCAAGGACCAGCTGCCATTTGGACCCTCCTATCAAGAACTGTGTCCTACAGCAGCCATTGCCATTTGGCAGTGACAGAGGGACAGGTTTCTTACACTGGCTGTGTGACAGGATGACTAAGCCTAACTCGACAGGCATCAAACTACTGCATCTTCTTCCCTGGCCTCCGCTTCCCTTCCCCTCTCTTTTTAGACTAGAAGCCCTTTTGGGACAGGGGACCATCTTCGCATTCTCTTGCTGCACAAGCCTGTTGGAGAACTTTTTGTTTGATTTATAAATAATATAAACAAACAGTAAAAAACCACTTGTGGATACAAGTATAAAGTGTGCCCAAGACACCAAAAGCCAGGGACTCTAACACAAAACTCTACAACTAGGCAGCAGTGTGAAAAAAGGCTGGCAGGGTGTTGGTACATGTGCCCTGAGCAGACTCTGCTCTTGCTAGAGTGGAAACCAGAAGATCCAAAGCAACACTTACACTGGTGCTGTGTGATGGCCAGAGTCAGGAATGTGCAGAATGCCACTATAGAGAGGACACAAAAGAGAATGCCAACACAGAGGAAGAACTTCAAGCCTTTCAACCAGGTCCTCCAGTAATCCTGCACGTACATCACATGTGTGATTAGCGCCCAGAGTGCCAGCACACCTGTTTCAGGAAAGAGGGGAGAGAAAAACAGAATCAGTATGAACAGGAACACAAATTGAGGGTTGATCAGCAACCTTGCCTAGTTTTCAGGTTCTCAGAAGGCAAGACTCTCAAGCATCTTGCACACCACATTACAGAAGGCATAGGACTAATTCTCAAGATATTAAAAACGACTCCACTGCTTCAGACAGCAAGTTGGGGGGCAGCAGTCTTCCAAAAGGCAAAATATTCCCTGGACATATTTGTAATAAACATTAGCATGTCAGGAAGGAAGCAAGGTTAGAATTCTTCTCCCCAACATGCTAGTTTTCTATGTGCAGGGTAAAACTTGAAAGATGGAAAAGATTTACTTTACAAAATCAGAACCAAATAGTACACGGGCATTCAAGACTGCCAAGTTCTGTATCCCATTTGTTTTCTTTTTTATTGGGGGAAAAAAAGATTGTCCCAACCCAGCCAATTCAGGCTTTTGCGGAAGCTTACAATAGTATAATATAAATCTACAATATGCAACAATAGTTCAAAAAACTTAACACATGACAGAAGCAGACAGCACTTTCAAAGGCTCTCCTGGAATCATCTCAACCAAGAGTCAGCCCCAAAAGTTAGAGAGAGGGGAGGAGCACACAATTCTCCTCCAATTTGAATGGTCATCAGCTCTGCACACTGGGCTTATCTCACACTAGCACCTGGTTGCCAACAAGAAGGCTGAAGACATACACACATGTTCCTTTTTCTGTCTCATAATATTATTTCATATAGGATACTAACATAAGAACATAAGAAGAGCCCCGCTGGATCAGGCCAAAGGCCCATCTAGCCCAGCTTCTAGTCCAGTGGCCCACCAAATGCCTGAGGGAGCATGCAAGACAACAAACACAACCTGCGACCTGGTGCCCTCCCCTGCATCTGGCAATCAGAGGCAGCTTGCCTCTAAAACCAAGAGCTTACACATACCTACTATGACTTGTAACCCATAATGAACTTTTCCACCAGCTTTTCCTCCACTTTCCTCCAGTTTACCCAGTCCACGGGCTGGTAAACCGTAACCAGCTTTTCCTCCAGCTTCCTCCAACTTTTACTCTCAACGGAGTTGCTAAGGACTGAAATAGGGCTCTCATGAATGCAAAGCTCTGCTACTGATCTCTTCCGCACGCTGCTGACTTGGCAGCTGCTACAATTGTACCAAGGTAAGTTATCCATATACAATTTAAACATACAGCAACTGGAGAAGAACCTTCAGTCATGTATAACAGAGGTGGGGCAGTGCGTGCACCCATGGTGTCTGAATTCCACCCCAAATGCCACTTCCACGTTTGTGCTCATGCATGTGAATGAGTGCAGAGGGCAGATGGGTGGGCAAATCCCATCTTTCCAATGAGTGTGATGGGCAGCCCCCTTGCTCCACACCGCTTCTCTTGTAAATGAATAGCAGCATAGACGCCACACCTGTCGTAAGCAGAGGGAAAGTGGGTGGGCTCCAAATTGCCTGTCCCTGCCTATTTGGTGCTTTGTAGGAGCTGGAGGGAGAAAGGGGTTGCCACTATTGACCTGTAAGTTGAAGAGGATCCAGTTATCCAATGGAGCAGAAGGTTGGAGAGGATGGCAAACAGATAGGCTGAGGCCTTGTCCATTTGACACCCTGGCAAGGGTACGGTTCCGCATGATCATTTCACACCCCCTGCACAGCAAGGCTTTCGGGGTGGGGGAGAATGGGACCCTATTATGCCAATGATAAAGTATAAGAGCAGCAAGATGTATTACAGCAAGAAACAAGAGTACCCTTGTTTTCATCTGCAAAGTTCTGAAAGGAAGAACTGAGGCTGAGCAAAACGAAAGGAGGACTAAGGTGTTGTACAGCTTTCACTAAAGTCTTCTAAACTGTGTGGCAGAGCCAGAGGGGAGGGGAACATCCCAGATTGCAGATGCAAGTTTCCACAGAAAGACAACAGAAACACAGGCTTCTGGATCCTATTACAGTATTTTGGCTTTTGGGAAAGAAAAATAAAAGCAAAGCCAAGTCATCCTTTTGCCCTTAAACTATTCTTCTCAGCAGGATGCACGCAAATCAGAAGTTTATTCTCACATGTCAGTATCTGATTCAGCACACGAGGCAGGCCCCTCGTGATATGGGGGACACCTGACGCTGCACTTTCTGAAAACAATGACTTAGCAAAAGTGGGAAGCTGAGGAAAGGAACTCTTTGAAATGACTCAGCAAAAACCCTGGGCAACCTACAGAACTTTGCACAGTCTCCGCAAGAGTATTTTAACAGTGCAAGCCTAGGCATGTAAGTCAGGTTAAGCGCCACTGAGTTTAATGGGATTTACTGTCAGGGTAAATTTGTACAAAATTGCAGCTTAGAGTTGCCTGCACAGCAGCATGCAAATTCAAAATAAGTCCCTGACAAGTTATAACTATACCTTATCCCAATTTGGGAGATAATTACAGTGGAAAGACATAATGGGGAACTGTGGCCAATGGCCGGGGAGGGGCGGGGCGGTCAAGGGAGCCATGAGATGAAAGGTTTGGGAAAGACGGAGTTAGGTTCTCAGTTGCACGCATTGCTACTTATAAAGTTGTCCCAATCCCCAAGATTATTAGCTTCTTCAGTTTATACAGCACGATATTATACTTTCTAGATGTTGGATTATTTTCCCATCAGGTCCCTCTGTGCAAGGCTTTCTGGAGGCTACCCGAAAGCCACAGCTTAAAAATACCATTATCTGTGCAAAGATCTGCTTAGGGCTCAGAAACTGAACCAGTCTTCAGTGCCAGACTGAAACCCTGAGAGATCAGAATTAAAGCATGTGTAGAATCCATTCTCAGAATTATTCACAACTTGCCCACACATCCAGCATTACAAGACACAGCAGAAGGAGTGTGATTGAAGGACAGAAGGGTGTTGGGATTCAGACCTTTTAGATGGGCTATGTCAGATGCAAGGGAGGGCACCAGGATGCAGGTCTCTTGTTATCAGGGTGCTCCCTGGGGCATTTGGTGGGCCGCTGTGAGATACAGGAAGCTGGACTAGATGGGCCTATGGCCTGATCCAGCGGGGCTGTTCTTAGGTTCTTATTTACACATCATCGTCACCCGCCCCACCAGTCCAATGGTGGGCAGGCCTTCCCCTGTATGCAAAGACATGCTAGTGCTTCTGGTCATCCAGTGGGTAAAGCCGTGTCCTCTGTCTGCGCTGCCTCGCCCCTTTCTGCAGGGTGAAAACAAGCAACTGTGAGAAGGCCATACAGCTGAGCATGAGCTCTTTGGTCCGGCTCCAGCACAAACAAACTCTTGGCCAGTTCAGCTGGGTTTGCTCCACAATACAGCTTGTTTTCAACAACGCTTTCCTTTTTTTTTTTTTTTGCCCCTTGTTCTGCAAGCTGGAATGAGATAAGCGACATCCCCAAACGCCTGACGGGAAGAGAGAGAAGATGTTCGGGGGGGGGGGGATGCATTTTACAGCTCTGTGTTGCTCCCAGCACTAAAGACATGGAGTCTTCTGGCTCACACCCACCCAAGTCTGCATCTGGGCTTGGTGAGAGTCCCGGCCAACATTCCAGACCAAGAGCAGTATAAGAAAGCAGCTTCAAGGCTGTAGCTCAGGGTAGCACTGGAGATCAGGTCAAAAATCCCCCCCCCTCCCCAGGATGGTCTCACTTCAAGACCCACCCTGGCTCCTGAGACAATTAAATCCCTGACTCTCTTCAGAGCCAGCCCTCACTTGAGCCTTTGTATTCCAGCAATGCCCATAACTCTTGCTGTGTGCTAGCAACTGTAGTGGATGGTGAGCTGTGCACCTTGCTGCTTCCCAGCAGCTTTAGATTGCCTTGAGGCATCCTTCCCTTGCCAGCAAGTGCACAAAATCTGAGAAGTGTACCTACCCTGGTGGAACAAACCGTAACAGAAAGCCGATTTCACACAGTACCACCAGGACATCAGCTTTTTCAGGAAGGCCCTTGGGAGTGACTAGATGCAATCTAACAAGAAACAACTGGGGCCAGCTCCAGACACATGCCAACTAAGCCGCCACATGCCAGCTAAGCCCTTGGAAGGAGCCAGCCTGATTCAGACCAAACAGTTGGGCCCATAATTCACAGCCACTTGCAGCAGGTTCCAGTCAAGGTGAAGCACTTTCAAAACGTTACATCTCAGGATGCCCAATTCAATCTGCACCCAGAAACAAACTGGATTGGTTTTTTCCTGCAGGGATTTGAGGAAATACAAACAGAACCCACTATGACCATCTCTGCCCTGCTTATCCAGTTTCCCAGGAGACAATGGCTAGCCAGTGTCACAGACAGCGCGTTGGGTTAGCTACAAGTGCAATTTCCGTTCCATGTCAGCCACAGGCCATAACTGTCATACAAACTACAGTATATCAAAGAAAAGAAACCAGACACTGAAGAATATCAGAGGGCAAGAGGTACATTAACTAGATGCACCAATGGCCTGACCCACCTAAACAACTGTTCAGATAAAAGTAGCTATCTTAAGAACATTCAGACTAAATGCTTGCTGCACAACTATCAAGACTTTTGCAGCACTTTAAAGACAAACCCATTCATTCAGCACGAGCTTCTGTGAACTACAGTCCACTTCTACCAGATCCACAGAAGTATATACTGCAACAAACTTGCTTGTCTTTAAGGTGCTACAAGACTCTTTGTTGTACCAGACTAACATGACCATGACATAAGAACAGCCCCACTTAATCAGGCCAAAGGCCCATCTAGTCCAGCTTCCTGTATCTCACAGCAGCCCATCAAATGCCCCAGGGAGCACACCAGATAACAAGAGACCTGCATCCTGGTGCCCTCCCTCGCATCTGGCATTCTGCATCATGCCTCTGGAAGTTGTTGCACAACACCCATCTCCTGGGATCCGACAATGAGAACTGTGAGGGAGTAGCAATGTGAAAAAACACTGTGTGCCGTGGAGTGCTGCTGGAGGGCTTGTAAGGTAGCTGTTGGCAATGAAATGGTTTTTGTTTTACTTGGGTTTAGCTTGAAGTGCTGCTTCAGGATCATGACATTCCTACATGGGTCAGTATGTGCAGACCTTCATGTATGTATCTCACTGCATATTCATGCACAGGGAACCCATACTCAATCTACACAGAGGATTCCCACAAATTCCTAAAAGAAAATTACTTCCATACAGGAATTTTGTACCAGGCAAGTAATTCACAAGGAAACCAATTCATAAAGCTACCTTGTACCATCAGGTCAGGTTCATCTAGCCTGGTATTGTCTATTTCTATTAGCAATAGATTTCCAAGGCCCCAGAGGTATTTTCTGGCCTTGCTACCCAAGATCCTTTAAAGCCATTTCTGCCCAATGTTGCATATACGCAACAGGGACCAAATGTGTACATTTCTGGGCTGGGCAAAAATGAATTAACCAGAGATGCGGGGGATTAAAGCTGGGACCCAACACATGTACATTACTACTGAGCTGCAATTACACAGGCCTACTTTTTTTTTAGTTGCCAAGGATGTTAGAACAAATTTAGGATATTTTTGGGGTGCTGAAACCAAAAGTGACATTGGTTTTGCCCGATGGCTCTAGTTTGGGGGGGCCAATACAATAGCTTCAATGCAATAGCATCTAGTTCTGGCCAACACTATAGCTTCATCACAAGGAAGCTGTTTGAATCAGCATATAAGGTAGCTATGCCATACCCCCAAAACTAGAGCCAACTGGGCAAAACCAATGTTATTTTTCAATTCAGCACCCCTAAAATACCCAAGAATAGGTCTAACTTTTCATTGGCATCCTTCAGTCTCGGAAGACTATGGTATCACGCTCTGAAAAGTGGTTCTGGAACAGAGTCTAGTGTGGCTGAAAAGGCCAATTCGGGAGTGACAATCCCTTCCACACTGGGAGCATGATGTCTAACTTTTAAAGACTGCAAAATGTGTGTAGACCTGTGGTTTTGTTTTTGTTTTTAACTATTCTGTAGAGTTGTAAGCATTTATACTTTGATTATATGTAAATGTCACATGAATGTTATCTGACGTACTTATATTTCTGATTTTGGCAACATTGTCATCCATCCCATCCATTGGGTGATGGCAACAAATGCAGCATAAATTTGCTAACAGCATAGAACAGTTTCTAGGCACTCATCTCACATCAACTGCGCAACCCCCACCTTTCACAAAAGGCTAGGATAATTGTTCATTTCTCACATCTTTCACTCCCACTCCATAAAGGGAAAAATTTTTAATCTACACATTTGGCAAAACATTCCCTCAAGAGAAAATTTAATTCAAAGCCTCACTTTATCCAATAGAGCCTGTGTGGTTTAAATATAGCCAAAAGCCTCTTAGGAAGAAAGTAACCATCACACAAGTTCATTCTCAAGGACTATGTTGACAACTTTCATTCCCAGAATCAGGAGGGCTCCTTCTATGCTCCTGATCCCCAATGTCTACTTAAGTGGGGCACGTCAGTGAGAACTGAGGGGGAGTAGGAACACTATGTGCCATGGAGTATAATGCATATGGAGACATTAAGTGTATGGACTAATACAATGGACCAAAATTACCATTGGGTCCCTGCTATCAAGGCCATTGGAGCAGAGATATCTCCATTACGTTAGTTACATGTACTAATTCATTCAACTTCCAATGCAAAGGATTTTTGCTATTATTTTTCACAGCCTGCTGCTGAAGTAGGAAGCTTATCCTGCACATATGTCCACGGTTACCCAAGGCATTCCACACCTCAAAAATTTACTTTAAAAAAAAAAGGATTTGAAGAGCAACCAAGTAAAAAGAAATTGAGGAACAGTTAGAAAGTGATGGCTTACACCTCTTACTTACAGAGCCACCAAGTCAGAAACAGAATACTGTACAAACTGCGAAGCACAAGCCAATTTCATAGATGCAACCATATGAAGGATGAAACTTGTGCACCTGGTATGTGCATGGCAATATACATATACGTCTATCCCCCTTATATTGCAATCTTTCTTCTCCATTTTGCACTGAAAACATGACAAGAATTGGATCAGTGCTGAATGCTCATAACTGAACAAAGCAGGGGTGATGTTGGGGGGGGAGGCAGATCTAGGGAGAGTCTTAACAGATTGCAAGTGTACAGTTGCATCAGCCTGAAGTGGTCAATAGATATCTGGACTGCACCACTCCAGACAGGAGGGGAGGGCTTCCATAATGGAATGTACCCCAACAAGAGACATTCCTACCAACAGGAAACCAGGATAAAATAAACCCTCCCCCCTCTCAATTCCTATTTTTCTAAATGAAAGGAATGGTTTTGCAGGAGGAAGCATTTAATCCTATTAGACCTCACCTGCAGTTGTACAGCCCAGGCATGGGTTTATCATCTCACAGCCCAATCCTAACCAGACGAGCACTGGCAAAACAAGCACACATGCTGATGCAAGCATGCCATAAGGCACATTGTGACAGCACAGAGGCTCGTGGTACCAGCAGCAAGGCCTCTGCCAGTTTGCCAGCACCAGCTGGAGACCCACACCTGCCAGAGCATGTAAGCGCTCTGTGAGCCAGCAGGGGGTGGGGAGGGAGTTAACAGGGTGCAGGGAGGTCCAGAAGAGGAGCAGGAATGGCGGAAATGGCTATCCCATTGTATCCTATCCCCTTTCCCATGACTGATTTCCTTAAATGGGGCTGCTCATACTTGTGCCAGTGATTTTGCTGGCACAAGCCTGAGTAGCCCCATTGTAGTTGCTAGGGCTTAAGAGGAAAAAATATCCCCTTCCCTTGGGGAGACTGCCAACAACTTCTATTACCACACTGGATACAACATTTTGGCGCTGTTGTGTTTCAGTGTGGGAATCTCAATAGGATTGTGCTGTCAACTGCAATTTTTGAGATCTGGTTCTTAAAAGAGGTTTGTTACAGCATGAACTGTTGTAGTCAACTACCAGCGGTTCTCACACTCTCAGGGAGTTTGAGGACCACAGAAAGTCTTTGCGGGGAAGGCGATCCTGGGGATTGTGTCGCTAAGGGGGGGGTGCAAGGACTGGCATGCACTTACCAGTCCCTGCTGCAGCCTCCCAGGGGTGCGGAGAGCCCTGTGCCACTGTCCGCAGGGCTCCCCAGGCTTCAGAAAGTGAAAGTGGAGCGATCGCGTCCCGCTTCTGCAAAACCCGAGGTGGAGCATAATCACTCTGCTTTTCCTTTTTGAAGGCTGGGGAGCCCTGCAGAGGGTTGCGCAGGGCTCCCTGCACCCCCGGGAAGCTGCTGCAGGGACTGGTAAGTAAATGCCAGTCCCTGCAGCCCCCTTAGCTATGCGATCCTGGGGATCATGACACTGCCTTCCCCCAGCCCCTGCCCCTTAAGGGGTAACAGTTCAGGGCCCTCAGGCTGGGGCATCACAACGCCCTAGTTTGAGAAGCCCTGAACTACCCAGTTCATCAACAAATCCAACATCTGATATGTTCTCATACAAAGTTACATGACAATAATATAAAGTTCTTTCTTTTTGCCAGATCTCGCATGTACTGAAACAGCAACAACAGCATGATCCTTGCACTAGCTGTTCCCAAAGCCTGCATGGTAGATAAAATGAACTATGGATGATTGCTGGTGGCTGAAAGATCCACAAACCCACAGGCAACATGGCACCGAAAGCACTGAATTTGGAATGCCCTTATTTATCTCAGTCACTGATGATTATCAAGCCTGCTGTCACTTGCACAGTCTGTTCCTAGGTTCTGATCTTGATTATATTACAGCATGAGAACTGGGATCTCAGCTCTTACAGAAAGATGGCCAATAGCTCCACTATGCCTGCTAAAAATCACTACCTAACCAGTAAGGATTAGGAACAACAAGAGGTGTCCTGCAACAAAATGTTATGGTGTGTACATGGGGGTAAGTCCTACTGGACTGAGGGCCCAATCCTATCCAATTTTCCAGAGCCAGTGCTGCTGTGCCTTTGGGGTATGCACTGCTTCCTGTGGTGGGGAGGCACTCAAGGTAAGGGAATGTTTGTTCCCTTACCTCCGGGCTGCATTGCGGCTGCACCAGTGCTGGAAAGTTGGATAGGATTGGGCCCTGAGTGGGCCTTACTTCAAAGTGAGCATACCCCAGAGCAGGGGTGTCAAACAAGGTCTGTGGGATGGATGTGGTCCCTGGAAGCAATTTATCCAGCCCCCACTGTAACTGGGCTCTCCCAGCATGATGATTGGACTCCCTCTTATATCTTGGAATTATGAACAAGATTTGCACATTTTCTCTTCTGTAATTTGTAGCTAAAGAGTTTCTATACGAGAATAAAAGTGCTTATTTCTGGTCATCTTCTGCTTATTGATGCCACTTCTTGCTTAATGATTCCACTTTTGGTCCTTAGCAGGTGCCATGAATGCTATTTGGACCACTATCAGAAACAATTTGATACCCCCTGCCCTAGATCACACTAGGTTGTGGGGCTGGACGGAAGCCTTTGCAGGGATGGCATCAGGGATTAGCCAGGTGGAACACTAGTCACTCAAAGAAATAGGAACTCTTCCCCTTCTGGGGAAGTACTGGTGACTCAGTCCTGGTGACAGTGCTCAGTCCTGATGACAGTGCTCAATGAAGAGCAGCCAAAGTTGCCAGGGCAGATTCCCCCAGCAACATGACTGGTCAGCTGCATGGAAAGACTAGTCTTATCCTACTCTCTTTCTTTGATTTCTTTCCAGTTTTGTTTGGGTGCATCATTAATGTGTAATCTCTTTCCCAGAATTGCTATTGATTTTCCTGTTCTTTTTCTCACTTAGCCCAATCTCCTATGAGGGAGAATAATACCTCTCTAGGAATCTTCCTTGTCTCCCTTCTTTTAACCCTTAGAGTAGCCAGGAAGTTAGTATTTCAGGGCTTTTTTTTCCACCCTGTTTCGATTTCTCAAAATTGCAGATCTCTGGCACTGAATCAGGACTGAGAATCTCCATCTCCTTTGTGGGTGGTTCCATTTGGAAGTCTTTAGAAACAAATGGAGATATAAAATAATAACAGCCCAATAACAGAGTATTTGCTTTCTATGCAGAAAGTCTCAAGTTCAGACCTTAGCACCTGCAGGTAGGAAAACATATGCAAACCACATATGGGTTGTATAGAACTCTATTTAGCAACATGTAGGGGAAAATACTATAGTAATTTCACAGCCCCAAGTGCAACATTCAACAGGTGCACAAATAGTGAAGTGAGAGCAAGACCAATTTTATTTAAAGCTTAAAAGAGCTTTTGCACCTTTCTCCTGCTGTATGGATACATGCCCAGAGATAATACAGCTCATTTGGCTAGGGGGTAGGTGGGAGCAGAAAATGCATCTGCTGAATACCCACCTTCAATGCAAAGATTCAGGAGCCTGGCTGCCCCTCTTTAACATCTATGATAATTATTGCATTGTCATGTTTATGTGATTTTTATATTTGGATATTTTATTACATTTTTATTTTATGACGTAAGCCACCTTGAGTGCAGGAGAAGGTGCTAAGAAATTATTTTCATAAACAATAAATAGGTTTGGGAAAACGCCCAGATGCTGGGCTGCCTACTCTGCTAAAAATTTGATGCTACAATCCAGACATTATTGTTATTATTAAAGCAGGAGAAAGGGTTGGGTTGTAAGAATCAGCACTGGCAGCTTCCTTAAAGCTTGATTCCCACCCCAGTAATAATTATCATACTGTAACTACTCTGCAGAATGTGTCCCTCAAGATAGATTAGAGATTACTATTCCAATTTTAAATCACCATTTTATTCTGGTAAGTGGGATGGTCCACAAGTACTACTCACAACTACCAAAATACAATAGCGCTATTTTAAACAGCAGAATAATTTAATAATTTTTTTAAGCTGGCTTTCAGAACCCACAGATAATATCTTAGCACGTGCCTTTTCGGCAGCACGTTAGAATCTCATATTTTAACTCTATGACATTAGTTGCATGAAGTCTAGGGTGACGTCATATAGCCAATAAATTTAATTCTTTGCAAGGTTCCCTTAAGACACTTCTCCGATCAGGGCCAGATCAAAAGCCAACTTGTAAATAACCTTCCAGTGATGAGACTTACTTTCAGACAAAGAAGCGTTTGTAAACTGGAAGAGAGATGCTCGCCCCCACCACACTGTTGATGCGCCACACATAACTAACATCATTTGCAAGTTAGTGGTCTGCTTTTTTTAATACAAAAAAAAAACACCATTGTGGACTAGGGCTGCAATCCTATGCACAATTCTCTGGAAGCAAGCCTTCCTGAACACAATGAGACTTACTTCTGAGTAGCCATGTATAAGATTGTGTTGCAGGGCTGCAATCCTATACACAGTTACCTGGGAGTTGGTCCCATTGAACTTAATGGGAGTTACTTCTGAGTAGACATGCATAGGATTGGGCTGTTTTTCTTTCTGTAGACTTATCTGCAAAGCACCCTTAAGAGACTTATACTGAATTTACAAAGGAAGGGGGGAGCTCCCCTAAGCAGCTGTTTGCAATTCAGGGTTATGGGGGTGGGAAGGTATTTGCCAACACACATTTATGATTGTGAGGATTGTGATTGTGAGGACAGAACTAGGGTGGTAGTTAATCCGGAATCAGGCCACAATCCTATCCACACTGACCTGGGAGTAAGCCCCATCAACTATAATGGGACTTGCTTCTGAGTAGACATGCCTAGGATCAGGCTCTGAGGCTGCCATCCTATTCACACTTACCTGGGAGTAAGCCCCGTCGACTGTAATGGAACTTACTTCTGAGCAGACATGCCTAGGATTGGGCTCCGAGGCTGCAATTCCATCCACACTTACCTGGGAGTAAGCCCCATCGACTGTAATGGGACTTACTTCTGAGTAGACATGCATAGCCTTGGGCTCTCAGGTGGCATCATCTTGGGTGCGCACAGACACTGGTGTGGGGCATGGGAACATGGCAAATGTGCACCCCAACAGCAGCCCCGTCTGGAGCAAGTGTGGGAACGCCGCCTGCCTGCCTCCAACCCTTGGCTTGGATGGGGAATCCTGCAAGGCAGCCCAGACCCCTGCCGCCGCCCTCCTTCCTTCCTTCCAGCCCCAGCGCCCTTACCGGAGAGTCCTCCCGCGGCGGCGGTGCAAGGCTGCCGCAGGCTGGGCGCCAGGTTCCAGGAGAGGAAGACCGACAGCCCCGAGACGGCGCCGGCCACCGCGTAGGCCAGACGGATCGCCAGCTTCCGAGTCACCGCCATCCCGCAGCCAGGTCGCCCCCGCCGCGCCGGTGGGTAGGTAGGAAGGTGCCACCGGCAGGGCTCCGCCGTCGGCTTCTGGACACGCTCCGCTCCGCCCCGGCTCCACCTCCCGCGCCTTCCCGGAGACGCCCCGCTCTGCAGCGGCTCCGTGCGGACGGGGGGACTCAGGCGCAGCCGGGCGATCCTGCTTCACCGGGGCTGCTGCAAGGCGTGGCTAGACCAAGACATCACTGCCCCCAAAGCTCCAGCAGGACCTCCCCAGGGGTTCCCCCCACTTTCCTCTCCGTAGCCCCCTGCCTTTGGAAGCCACTGAACATGCCCAGGCACAGCCAGGGTGGCCAGGGGTCCTCTTTTTCCAGGACATGCCCTCTTTTTTAGTCTGGTGTCTTGGAAAAGAACTTAAATGTCCTCCTTTCCCCTGGGACGGGGCCCTTGCAGGCAGCACATGGCCTTCTTGTAGTTAATCAATTATGTGTAATATAGGCTGCAGTCCTAACCACACTTTCCTGAGAATAAGCCCCATTGAACAAAATAGGACTTACTTCTGAGTAGACCTGGTTAGGATTGTGCCCATAATTTAATGAGTAATATACTGTTGAAATTAAGCACACAAAATCAATATATAAGTGTTTTTAGCTTTTATTTTGTCATGTCCTACATTTTCCTTGGATGTCCTACATTTTGGGCTGCCTTGTCCTCTTTTGCAGTTATGACATCTGGCCACCCTGGGCACATCTGTCTCTCCCCCCCCCACCCTCGTTTTTTATATTTTACACATTCTGGGCCCAATCCTATCCAATTTTCCAGGACCAGTGTAGCCATGCCAATGGGGTGCGCACTACATCGTGTGGTGGGGAGGCAGTCACAGAGGTATCCTCAAGGTATAGGAACATTTGTTCCCTTACCTTGGGGCTGCATTTCACTTGGGCAGGTGCTGGAAAGTTGGATAGGATTGGGATCTCATTTTCTTAGATCTCCCCAGATGTCGTAGCCTCAAAAGAGGACAAGGCACCCCAAAATGTAGGACACCCAAGAAAAATTACAAAATAAAAGCTAAATACATTTGTATATGGATTCATGTGGTTAATTTAAACACTGTGGCCACAATCCTAAACAACTTTCCAGCACTGACATAAGGGCAATGCAACTCTAAGGTAAGAGAACAAACATTGCCTTACCTCTGTGACTGCCCCACAACTGCAGGATGCCGCACATGCCCCACTGGCACAGCTATGCCAGTGCTGAAAAGTTGGTTAGGATTGCACCCTATATGACCTATTATTACATTTAAAACAATATTGCATATAATTTATTATGTATATTTTATTAATTACAAGGCTGTGTGCTGCCTGCAGGGGCCCACTCACAGGGAAAAGGAGGGCATTTAAGTTTTTTTCCAGGACACCAGGCTAAAAAGGAGTACATGTCCTGGAAAAAGAGGACATCTGATCACCCTGTCCCCAGTGAGTATCCTCTGCCCCCAGCTTGAAATTTGCACGCACTCCATTCTGCCTCTCACCTGCTCATTCATGTGGAGAGCAGGCCTTTTCTGTGGTTAAAAGCAGTGGCAAACAGGACGCACTTCCCCTGCTTGCTTTCTCCAAGGTAGTAAAGAGGATGCTTGGTCAAAACAGTGGAGAGAAATTACAACCTATGGCCTGATCCAGTGGGGCTGTTCTTATGTAGGGGTGTTAATTCCCCCAGTAGAGAGTTCTATAATTGTGGTGCCCCCAATGCCACCATCCCCCTAACTTGGGTGAAAGGCAGTACTTGCAGGAAAGCCTCCTCAGATGACCTAAGAGGGTGGGACGGAATATATGGGGGGAAGGCTGTCCCTCAGGTAACCTGTCCCCAAACCATGAAGGGCTTTAAAGGTCAATATCAACACCTTGAATTGGGCCCACAAAGAAATGGGCAACCAGTGCAGTTGCCAAAGCAGTGGTCCAACAGAATCAAACTGCTGAGAGGTCCAGCAGAACCAACACGGATGCACTGCCCTGTCTAGTCCTCGGTGAAGATCATCCATCAGGGCAACCAAGGCTGTCTCTGTCCCAAAGCCCAGCCTGAAACCACATTGGAAGGGGTCCAAATAATCCTTCTCACCTAGGACCCCCTGGAGCTAAGATGCCACCATCTGCTCAATCACCTTACCCAAGAAATGTATAGAGAAAAACAGGATTAAATCTCATGGTGAACAGAGATATTCTGTTCACCTCCATGGATGTGTGAGAACAGCTGTGCACGGCAGATCTCAAATATTGATCATTTGTCTTGGAAAGCCCAGTGCTTAAAATTAGACCGATGGGAGGAACAACAAAAACAAGCGCAGCTTATTGGCAGACTTGTCTCTAGTTTCAAGACTATCTAGGCTGGATTGGTCAGGTCCTGAGGCAATCATATAGACCCAACCCTTCACACAGTTTACTGTAAAACTAAACTTGTACCCCCTGTCCCCTAGTTCTGTCACTTGGCCTATTTTATCCTAGCTGACTTTGCTTTATAAAGAAGCAGTACCCAATGCTGACTGGAGTTGTGGCAGAACATGGCCCACCTATGTGTCAGTACTTTCAGATATGGCAATGCCTTATTAACAGCCCAATCCTATCCTCCCTGAACACCAGTTTACTGGCAGGTATGCCCGCAAAATAAGGAGCCAACCTTTGCAGCAGCCCTTCCGCTGGCGGCTGCTTTATAGCCACCAGTGTAGCAGCCATAAAGTTAATGTGCTGCCAGCAGCATGGTGCATACCGACTGGCCAACATCAGGGTTCTGCAGGTGGAGAGGCAGGAAAGGGTCACGGATTGGGATGAGATTGGGGAAGGTTGAGGTGGAATTGTTGGCCACTAGAGTGGGTGGCAGCTTGTGACATCACTGGTCATCACTTAGCTGGCCACATGCCTCACCACCCTGCCAACTGGTGGGTCATGCCCACTTCCTTTTAGCTCCTTGAATCCTGTGAGGGCTCATAATAAGTCAATGCACTGACTTATTACTGTTAAAACAAAACAGTGCACTACAACCAGTTGTAGCAATAGAAATAATCAATTAAAACTAGCTTGGAAGGTCTGGGCAAGGAGAAATGAATTTTCCTGGCCTTGGCAAAGACGTCAGATTTAGCTCCTAGCAGGGGTGTAGTCAAGAAGGACTGGAGCTCTGGGAGTTATCCTACAACAGAAGTGGTGCTGTCATCAGCAGGAGTGCTCAGGTGCTGCCTTTGGGAAAGGATCTGAAAGGAGAAGAAGCTTCTGGCTCAGCAGGAGGCAAAATCAGGAATTTCCCTGGGGCACTGTCTTTCCCAAGGGCTGCCTGAAAGACAGTATGTGGCTTATGTTATGCTAAAGCTATCAGAGAGTAACATGGTTCTGGGGGTATGGCTATGGTAAGGTGTAACAATAAGATCCTACAGTTCAAAATGTACCACTATACCACTGGTTCCGAATCGGCCTTTTCAGCCACACTATACGCTGTTCCAGAACCACCATTCAGAGTGCGATACCATAGTCTTTCGAGACTGAAGGTTGCTAACAACCACTGGTCCCCAGGAGGTGTCTGAAGGGAGGATACTTCAAATGCTGCACACCATCACTGGTGTGCAGGGATGTTGACCAGGTCAGGCACTGCCTGAGGGCCATCTCCATCAGAGATCCGCCTTGGTAAGGCTGAACACAGAATTCACAAAGTGGTAGGGTCCAATGTACCATAACGGGGTGGGGAGAGGCCATTACTGGAGGCCTAGTGCAGCACCTCCAGGGCCTCCAACAAGCTAGTACAGGCACTGCTGGTGCACTTGTGTAACCGTACGTGTGAGAACCGTACGTGTTACAACTGTGTCCCTATTTTTGTCTCCAGAATGCTATGTACTGATGTGCTAGGACTTTCCTGTTAGTGCAACATGTTGCCAAAATGGAAATGTTCTCTAAATCACACAACTTTTTCAAGATCTTTCCAAGATATCGGCCCATTTGTCAATTGGTTTATTTTCTGTTCATTTACTTTCATTCCTTGACCAAGTTTTTGTATTTGTGGTTTAAAACCCTCTTGCTAGTTCATTCCCACATCTTCACCAGAGGACAGGGTTTTGGCACAGACCCAGTCATGAAAGAGAAATGTGTCCCTTAAGTATTACCCATCAAAAGAGTACCATCCCACTCATGAGAAAACTTGGCCTGGAGCTATAAAAATAATCTACTTCCACAAATTGCAAACATTTGAAGTGCGAATGCATCGGTTTTCCCACAGAAGCTGGGGCTGGGCCTATGTCATTCCTCGAAAATTATTTTATCTTGATGTTGATTTATGAATGTGCCCAAGAGAAAATGGAAGTGTTGTGGGTTTTTTATTATTTTTTTTTAAGGGCAAGTTAGTGAATGAGGGCTGGAAATGCAGAGATTTTATTTCCTCTTCAGTGGTTCAGCTGCTTGGGCAAAGTATATTGAGTGAGTTTTGCCCTATGAACTCAGAATGATTGAATTACCCCTGCTTAACAGCCACAGGGCTCTTTCCCAGCCTTGTGGGAGAATGGTGGTCGATCGTGTGGTTTTTGATAGTTTAGGCCAGACCAGACCAAGCTTCACCAGTGTGTGTGCACCTTCCAAGCCAGCTCCAAAATGCCACCTTAGGTCTTAATCCTAACCAACTTTCCAGCACTGAAATAAGGGCAATGCAATGCTGAGGTAAGGGAACAAACATTGCCCTATCTTGAGGAGGCCTCCATGATTGTTCCCCAGCTGCAGGATGCAGCACATGCCCCACTGGTACAGCTATGCCAGTGCTGGAAAGTTAGGATTGTGCCCTTACTGTCCCTTCCCATGCATGCCAAAATTAAAAAGAAGAATCTCTTGAGTACATTTGCTGAGGCGTGAGTGGCTGTGTGGCTGAGGCATGAATCAAGCCAAGCCAGACTAAATCCCTTTGCTTTACCTTCAACTTTAGCTGCCTAGGGTGCAGGGTAGATGTCAAGAGAGTGTATTTTTTTGGGGGGGGGGGATTTGTGAAGGAATGGAATTGTTGGGTTGCAGGGGAAGGGACATTGTGAGGGACATCTTAATTTGTCCTGACTTCAGCAACCCTTCTGAACTAGGAGGAGGAAAGGCTGAGACACAATCTTATGGTGGAAGCTGTGTGCTTTTGGGGTGGAGAAATCGTGTTCGTTACACACTGTCCACTATGGCGCCAGGAGACAGTGGGGAACAACATCGATCTTGCGTACCCAGGAAACTGGAGAGAAGCAGGGAGACATTCTAGAAAAGGAGAACATTGCGTAGTGGAAAAGCAGTTGGGAAAGAGCCTTTGGAGGGGCAACTGGAAACTGTTACTGACCCTTGAAGTACAGTTCACCTTCCAGACACACCCCTCCCTCTATTCTCTTGGACTAGTCACTAGGAGAAGCTCTTCTACTGGCCTGTGTTAAGAGTCCTGCTAGGGAGTAGCATAATATCCTATTTGTTAAAACTGTTACATTGTCAATACAGTACATGTGTGGAGCCTAACAGCTCAATCCTATGCATATCTACTCAGAAGTCCCACTGAAGCCAATGGGGCTTACTCCCAGGAAAGTGTGGATAGGATTGGGCTGTAAATGTGCTAATCAGGGCTCATCAGAGAACACAGGTCTGTATGCCATAAATTGTGCAGGCTTGTCCAAGATTAATCTTGAAATAGGTCCTGTCTCAGTTTTGTGCAATTCTATGGCCTCTTGGTTCTCAGCTACGGCTGAACACTAAATGCCACACGTCTTTGCAATCTGTCAAAATATCAAAATTTCAAATCTGAGAGTTTTTTGTTTTGAGTTTTTCCCCCCCAAATTTAAGTTTTGGTGTACCTTTAAGAAACAACCCCTTTTATGCCAGTAAAAGGATGGATAGGTGGATTGAAGAAACAACCCATAAAATCCTGCTGATGAATTTTAAAGCAATTATGTTCAGTACCAACGTGTCAAATTTAATAGTTTTTTACATGTATTTGCCCCTAAAAAAATAATAATAAAAGTTATATATCCAGTAACATCCACAAATGATTATTTTGACAAAAATTTCAGTTTTAAAGTAGTAGCATATCAATTTGAATTAGGAGAATCTGCTTGCAATTTTCATTTCCCTTATCCCTTAACCCTATGTCAGTCATAGAGATTAACAGAGGTTGTTGTTTTCTACTGCTGCCCTCTGCAGTTAAGGCTGCTGCCAGCCAACAAGGGAGATCATATGTGAACAATCAGCCCATATACTACATTTGCTCATGCGAGTAGGTAACCCAGACCAGCCGTGGCAGAAGAGGAAATGTAATTGCTGAACAAGCCTGTCAGTTCCCCAGGCTGATCTAGGGATTTCAGGATAAGAAGAACCAAAACTGCAAGTGACTTGCTAATTTTCTCTCAAGAGCTTTCAAAAATACGCATGTTCAGAACAGAGCTGTAGTTGGCAAGGGGTACACGAAGGCAGAAGCTGAAATGAATATTCACATATTTGAAATTTGCCAACATTTCAAAAGATGTTCCTTTTTCCGAGACAAACCACCCAAGAAGTGATGCCAGCAGGAAGCCATGTGTCTATGAGGTAAGTAATCTGTTCACATAGCTGGAGCTACATTGTATAGCTACAATGACACCCACCCTCCCAAATTCTCCTGCAGTACACGCCCAGTCACAGAGGCCTTCTCCTCCTTCTGCCCACTTCTGAAAAACACTACGTTAAGCTTCATTAGAGGGGATAAAAGATATTACAATGGAGGGAGGGCAAAGGTTCATGACAAGGGACACATTCTCTGTTGTGATAAAAGCAATGTGTTTCAAGAACTGTTATTGTTTTTTTACCATATGCCTCATAATAACCAGTGATTTTAGAAGACCCTGAGAAATAACGCTTGTACTGAAATATGGGTGGTGGTGGTTATGGGGTGTGTGCATTCATTTATCCTCCCCATCCTCTCTGAATATCCTTGTGAATATTTGACATCAGAGTCAAATACAGGAAAAACTGAATTTCCCTCTCCCCCAATCTGTGAGGTTCAGGGCTCTGTCTAAAGAGCGCACAGTATCAGCCTTGCCATTTGTGGACACCTCCCTGCAAAGATAACAGGTATGACAATGCCATCTGTCTTTAACCAATTTTGTGATCATCATCTCCTGAGATTTCTCTTTATTCACAAGTAAAAGCCAGTAATTTTCTTGGGAGGAAAAAAAAAAAAAAAGAGTCTCACCTCTTGCCCAAATACTGAACCAGTATCTGACTTCATGGCCATTTATGGTTCTCACAAGAAGCTGGCAAAAAGCCTGTACCAGTCATCAGTAGAGACTTTTTGTGCAGCTTCAGGTGTTTCAGAAGCTTCAGCTGAAGCAGTGTAGATAAGGACTGTGAGACTTCCTGAGATCCAGATCCTGAGACTGACACTGCAATCCTATACACACTTTCTTGGGAATTAGCCCCAAGGTTTACTTCTGAGTAGACATGCATAGGATTGTGCTCTGAATGAGTTCAAAGATGGCAGCTGTCAAAAAGGGATATTGTCTAGCTCTCCTGTCCAGTTTCTAGTGCAGGATAATTGCCCTAGTTTTTCATACACTATATTTAAAAATATGTCTCTTATGCTTTCCTTGGTGCCTGCTCCCAGTTACTCTCATCTAGAAAGACAGAGATACAGAGACTGGAAGAACATGCAGGAAAAGCAGGGGCATTATCTGGAAGGGAGAAGACAACTGGAAATAGACCTTATGGAAAAAAGGTGATGTTCTTGCTTCTTCTGAATCCTCAGTCTAAAGCTTTGTCTGAAGACTCTGAGAAGGAAGCTAAAGTCCTAAGACTCAGCAACCCTGACAGCTCAATCTTAGGCATGTCTACTCAAAGTGCCCCACTAAGTTTAGTGGGATTTACTCCCAGATGATGGAGTATAGAATTGCAAAAATTATATGCATACTTACTTGAGAGTGAGTCCCATTAACTCAATGAGGTTTACTTCTGAGTAGATTTGCACAGGATTGTGCTTCCAGTGTAGGTCACCCCCTGCACTTGCCTCCAAGATCCAAGATATTGGATTGCATCAAGATATTGGTAGTTCCATAGTGTTCCCACAAGGGGCCCTCACCGACTGACTGTAACACTCCTGGAGATCCTCTCATTCACTTTCATTGACTCAGGCTTAAAGCCTGAACAACTCATTCAATCACAAATATTGTATTTTGCTTTAGTCTTCTTAAAATAACAGCCATGGGTAGGTCTGATCATGATAAGGACCACAATGAGTCAAAGTGGATATTCATCCCTTTGTCTCCACCTTGATTCCCTGACTTAAATTCCTTCCCTGAAGCTGCAATTAGTCACAGAGTGGAAAATTTACACGCACAAAATTGTGCTTGGGTTCCCCTTGTCTAATGAAAGCTTGAGAACAGCAATTTGAATTGGGACTGTGATGTGTAGAGGAAAGGATTAACCCCCCTCCCCCCAGTGCTGTGACCCAAATCACACCCTCCCATTCAGATGCTTTTTGAGAAAGAAAATGAAATTGGGACCTCCAAAAACTGAGCTCCTGCATCATGTTTAGTTTGGCCTACAGGTGGGTGACCAGAACTGTAGACAGTATTTTAAATATAGTGTCCTAAAACAGCATTATAACAGACATTTTTGTTAACCCCTTTTCTAAGAATTCCCAATGTTTTCCAAGAATTCCCAAGAATTCTCTGGTGATTGTTCTGCTTGTTCAACGGATATTACCTAGGCCATGGTGATTCTTTCCTGAGTAGTCACAGCCCCTTCAGAACTAGTGCATGTGCGTGTGTGTAGCTTAGAACTTTTGCTCAAGGGTACCTCATTTATTTGCACTTAGTTTTTGCAACAGAACTTTGTTGCATGGCATTTTTGGGTCAACAGGCTCCTCAGGGCAACAACGCAGAATATCCAGCTTGAGTTCCCAACTCTTGAAAACTACTGTGAAAGAGTAAAGTGGTTTTAGTGCAAAAGTGTTAGAAGTTCCCCAGTGACCCCCCCCCCATAAAATGTAATCATATGAGTGAGATGTTGTATTTTGCAAAAAATGTATAATGATAATATGAGAAAAAATAAATCAAAGCCACAGTAATTGTATATAACTATAACATTTCTAGCTGAACTTGCTTCCTAAGCACAGCCCTAAGTATCTCTACTCAGAACTACCATTGTATTCAGTGGGGCTTATTCCCAGAAGATTGTGTATAGCAGGGGTGCTCAATAGGTAGATCGCGATCTACCGGTAGATCGCGAGGCAAAATGAGTAGATCGCGGAGTGCCGACCCCCCCCTTCAGGTGCCTCTGGGAGGAAACGCCAGGAGTAAGGCCCATTGTACTCAATGGGGCTTACTCCCAGGTAAGTGTGGCTAGGATTGCAGCCTCACAGCCTAATCCTAGGCATGTCTACTCAGGAGTAAGTCCTGTTATACTCGGTGGGGCTCAAGGTAAACCAACATACATTGTACACATAAATGTTATATGTTATGATGGCGCTAACACTGTAAAAAAAAAAACAACTCTGGTAGATCTCCGGGCCTTGCTGGGTTTCAAAGTAGCTCTCGAGCCAAAAAAGTGTGAGCACCCCTGGTGTATAGGATAACAGCCTTACAGCCCAGTCCGATGCTGCCTGAGTGCTGGTCACAAACTTGCTGTAAGGCACATTTGTGCCACCCAGAGAGCAAGCTGTGCCCCTGGGGAGACCTGCACTGCCCAATCAGTGCCACAGTAGGAGCCCCAGCCACTGCCAGAGTTCAGGTAAGTGTCAAGTGGTGCAGGGGCGTGGGCTTGGAAACCCAACATAGGACTTCTTGAGTCTGTGCCAGTGAAATAACTGGCACAGACTCAAGAAGCTCATTGAGCAAGTTGGGGTTTACTTGGGGAAAGGGGACCCCTTCCCCTGAGGAAACCTCCAGCTTGCTTGGATTCAGCACAGGATTCAATGGTACTAGGTAAGCCTTTGGAGACGCCGCTCCTGTGCTGGATAGAATTGAGCCCTCAAAGTGCAGTCCTGTGCAGGTTTACTTAGATTTAACTGTGTTCAATGGGGCTTGCTCCTAGAAAAGCATGCTTATGATTGCAGCCCAAAAGATACATAAACATTCATCACCAATATCACCTTGTGCGTAAAGACAGAATTCAGACACTACATGATTCAGCCTGTTGTATGTTCTGCTAAAGAGCACTGATTCCCAGTCTAGCACATACAGGAGGCTGGTCCAATATACTCCTCACTCCTAGAATAATATCTCTGATGATCATGCTTATCCACCTTTGTGGTCAAAAGCATTCTGTTTTACTGAGGTTTCTCTTTACCAAGAATCAGGAGTTAGCTATTTTCTTGAAACAATGTTTGAGGGCCCTAAGATTGCAAAAGGATTATCTAAAGCAGGGGTGTCAAACGCATGGTCTGCAGGCCACCATGTGGAACTTCCTTGCCATGAGAGTTTACCTTAACTCTCTCTTTGTCAGTCTACCAAAAACATCTAAATATGTTCCTGTTCTGGTAAGCATTGGGATTTCCTCTGTTTTTGTGTTCTCCCTGTGTGTTCGATGGGTCTGTTTTTCACTTCTGAGTTATTACAATATTTGGTTGCTTTGCTGTTATTTTGTTTTGCTTTGGTTGTGCTGTATTTAAACTGATGGTTAGCGGGGTTAGGCATCTCCATTTTGAAGAGGCAAAGCAGGAGAAAAAATTTAAAATAAATGAATGGATCTTTTTGTTGTCTTAGATCAGGGGTGTCCAAAGTTTTTTGGCAGGAGGGCCACATCATCTCTTTGACACTGTGCCAGGGGCGGGGGAAAAAAAGAATTAATTTACTTTTCAAATTTGAATAAATTTACATACGTTTACATAAATGAATATATTAAAGATGAACTTATATGAATGAATGAACGTCTTGCAATAGCTCAAAGCCTATAAAAGCCCTTGCACAAAACAAGGCTGGCCTTTCCTTTTCTGCCGCTACTGCATCACAGATGTGAAACAGCAAGCAGTGGCAGGAGCCCTCATCCCACAGCTCACGGGAGAGGTCAAACAGTTGCCCTCACACTGAGAGCAGTTGCATCCGGCCAGTGTGGGCTCCAACAAATCACCAGAGGGCCAGAGGCTCATTGGAGACTGGGAGCTCCCTGAGGGCCGCATTGAGAGGCCTTGAGGGCCGCAAGTGGCCCCAGGGCCAGGGTTTGGGCACCCCTGTCTTAGATTGTAAGCCCATGGGCAAGGGCTGTTTATTTTTGTCTTTATTTCTAACCTGTGCTTAGACATTTTTAAGAACTTCCATCAATCATCATGATCATATGCCACCCTGAGTTCCTTGAAGGAAGATGAGGAGAGGATACAAATATGAATAATGCTGTGTTTGTTCCCCAATCTGTTCCTGTTGCCCAGATCTGTGATGAACTGTTCCCCCAACCAAATCCTGTCTGTTGTGTAAGCAGCTCTGAGCGGCTCTTTACCAAGGATTCTGTAGCTTGCCTGGGCTGAACTGCCAGCACAAAAAGAAGCACCCTCTCTTTGTGAAACTGTGGGTGCAACCCTAACCAACCTTCCAGCACTGACCTAGCCATAATGCAACCTCAAGGTAAGGTAACAAGCATGCCCTTACCTTGAGGAGTCCACCCTGTCTCCCTCTCCGCTGCAGGATGCATGCTCGTTACATTGGCACAGCTATGTCAAGAGCTGGAAAGTTGGTTAGGATTGCGCCCTATGTAACTCAGTATCCATTTTTCCAGGAGTACCTCTGTTTTCATCGATCCCCCCCCCCCTGCCCCGGCCCCACCAGCCTGCGTCACTATCTTTATCTCTCTCATCTGATCTAAGACCAGGAAGCATGGAAAACAGAACAGGTCACGCCTGTCCCAGGGGAATGAGATACAGTAGTCAGATTTATTTTGTGGATGGGGGAGGGGGACAGGCCCGGGAGATGGAATAAATGTGGCTTTTTGACTCTGCCGTTCATCAGGGAATATATACAAATATTTTCCTGAGTATTTGGCTGGATTGCAATGGGCTTCATTCTGGTAAGGTGGCCACCTGCCCTCAGGGTCTTTGTGGTATCATACTGCTCCCTGAACCCTTCAAATGGCCTTGGGATGGCTAAGGATATTCAAGTGATTGCAGGACAATTAGCAATCACTTTGGACCACCAGAAATACTTTCCGATTTCCTGACACAGGACAGACTTTCAGAGGAGCATGTAAACCAGGGGCTTCAAACATAAGGCCTGGGGGCCAGATGCGGCCCGCAGAAGCTTTTTATACGGCCCTCGGGCTTTCAGCTACTAAGTAGTGCTGAGGTGTTACTGCTGAAAGGGCTGCCCGCATGAAAATTGGGCTTTCCCATATCTTGAAATATGATCAAGATTCATATATTTTCTTTTTTGTTATTTGCAGCTAAGTGAGAAAAACGTGTTTATTTTTGGTTATGACCTGTTTAATGACATCACTTCTTGCCTAATGACATCACTTCCGGTCCTCAGCAGGCATCATGAATGCTATGTGGCCATCCATATGAAATGAGTTTGGCACCCCTGATGTAAACATTTGAATTACATGTAGCATTTCTGATTTCAGTGCTCTCCCTGACATGGAATGCAGTTTAACTTGGAAAGCTTGCACATTCTTCAGCCAAGGCATCTGGTAGGAGATACTTCCTTACCTATCCGGCATTTCTGGAACAAGTTTGACAGCAATTCCAGCAAGCTCTACCTTCTGATCAGGGGAACACTCAGGCAGAATTATATCTCTGCTTCTGCTGGGTTGGTGTTTATGGTACATCAAGGAAAAAAAATCATAGAGGGTCAGGAAGGTGATGCTACTGAATAGAATAGGGTGCTACTGTCTACTGTCAAGCCCTGACCTGTTCATGTGTCTTTTAACAGCAATGTGATGTATACAAATCAGTTAAGTGATGCTTTTCCTGGCATGGAGATGCTAATTCCTGCCCATACAACTGTGGAAAAGAGCACAGGAGCAGACTGATTAAAGAAGTTGGCAACCCTAATTGTGAACTGAGGCAGCAATCATAAGGCCATGTTGTAAAGTTTAGTTTATCAAACCTTCATCTGCTTTTAAGTTATGTTCTGGGGCTAGGCCCGGCACACGTGTGTGTGTGTGTGTGTGTGTACACATATACGTCAATACATATATGAGAATGAGATGATAGCAGCAAGCTTGTCACAGGCTTGGCCCAGAGCTCTAAGAAGATTAATGATTAGTCTCCAACAGGTAACAGTGGTAAGTTAAATAACTTGATAACTGTGAGATAGAGCAGAGCAGAACGGCAATGCCTGCATTTGAATTGACATGGTGGTGGTGAAATCTCTGCTTAATGGGGCAGTTACAGAAAAAACAGGGCTGCTGTTCACATTCCTTTTTTCCAAGCCTGGGAAGCTTCTGCTTACTTCTGGGCTAGAGATTTGCAACCAAGGTACACAATCTTACCTGGGAAGGTGAAACATGGGAGGGTGAACACGGGGCCCAGCCCAAGTCAAATCTCGCTGCTGTTATTTCAACTAAAATTGCTGCCATCTGGTTCGGAAAATCCTATTCTGCACTGCTCTTATGCTTTAACAGCAGCTTGATCTACAGAAATGATCAGGTGACAGGTTTGACAGCACAGAGACAAACATTTTCTCTGTGCCCTTGCGGGTGCATACATGCCAGTCGATGTGTGCATATCAAACAGCTGCTAAAGGCATAGCTACTGAAGACCACTGAAATTCTTATACCCTTAAATTTAAATATGTATTTCAAACCAACAGCGTAGGCACTTTGTACACAAGAACTTCATTTGGCAAGTGGGGAAATTATAGGGATTGCCGAAGAACCAAAGAAAGATGGGAGGGGGGAAACAAAGAGTGGTGCAGATGCTGGTAAACAGAGGCTATGGTGGCAAAGGTCTTGTTTTCAGGTCTTGAGGCATTTTTTTTAAAAGGAAGAATGGGTGAATGGCTTGATGAACAGAGAAGGTGAGCTTCATCCAGGTAAGCTTCATCCAGGAGGAGTATGACAGAAAGCATGGAAATGAGGGGTTGCCAACTTTACAAAAGAGAAATCCTGAAGAAAGCCAATTCTATGCTTGGGATCATTAGAAAAGGTATTGAGAACAAAACGGCTAATATTATTATGCCGTTGTACAAATCGATGGTAAAGCCACACCTGGAGTATTGTGTCCAGTTCTGGTCGCCACATCTCAAAAAGGACATAGTGGAAATGGAAAAGGTGCAAAAGAGAGCAACTAAGTTGATTACGGGGCTGGGGCATCTTCCTTATGAGGAAAGGCTACGGCGTTTGGGCCTCTTCAGCCTAGAAAAGAGACGCTTGAGGGGGGACATGATTGAGACATACAAAATTATGCATGGGAAGGATAAAGTGGATAGAGAGATGCTCTTTACACTCTCACATAACACCAGAACCAGGGGACATTCACTAAAATTGAGTGTTGGGAGAGTTAAGACAGACAAAATAAAATATTTACTCAGCATATGGTTGGTCTGTGGAACTCCTTGCCACAGGATGTGGTGACGGCATCTGGCCTGGACACCTTTAAAAGGGGATTGGACAAGTTTCTGGAGGAAAAATCCATTACGGGTTACAAGCCATGATGTGTATGTGCAACCTCCTGATTTTAGAAATGGGCTAAGTCAGAATGCCAGATGCAAGGGAGGGCAGCAGGATGCAGGTCTCTTGTTATCAGGTGTGCTCCCTGGGGCATTTGGTGGGCCGCTGTGAGCTACAGGAAGCTGGACTAGATGGGCCTATGGCCTGATCCAGTGGGGCTGTTCTTATGTTCTTATGTTCTTATGATTCTTTTGTAAACCATCAGTGACTTTGAGGCAGGTAACCCTCCCTTCTTAAAAATTAACCAGTGCTCAATTCTGGCCGTCCCGTTTGTGAAATGTTTCTTGAAGACCTCCTGCCTTAGATCTTTCCTTCTGCCTGACCTCTTGACCTTCCCCAAAAGAGAGCAGATCTGCCTTTAAGGAGAAGGATTAGTGTTTTTGCATCACTTCCTGTGGAATAGCAAGCATGTCCTTCCCTTGGAGTGTTGCTTTGTAGAGAAGGGGGTTCTGACACACACCCTGTTTTATTTTACAGGTAAGTCGAGGCTTCTTTCTCCCCAATTACTAACTCTTTTTGTACTACAGTACATTTAGTGATAGAGCAGGAGAGTCTTAAAACCCCCAAGCTTATCCAATAAAGGTCTTTTGGAATCTTCACAGTTCAGTTGTTCATATTGCCTTGCTCAAGCGTTATGTGGTTGCTGCTTACTGCCTCTTAGTTGTGAGTTGATCAGAAAAGAACCAGCATGGATATCGAAGATTCTTTGTGTTTTCAGGCAGTCAGAAAGGCAAGAGGCAATACCATTTTTTCTCCTTCTGGAAGAAGGTTGGTGTGACTCCACCCCCAGGCTCCCTATAGGCTCTGTTCCTTGCCCATCTAGGTGCTATGGGTTGGAAGTTCAATGGTTGGGGATGTCATATTTGTGCCACTGCTGCTGCAATATATGTTGCTACCTGCTGCATCAGGAGGGATTGCCAGGCAATTGTTCCATTTGTTTGGTAAATGAACATAAGAACATAAGAACAGCCCCACTGGATCAGGCCATAGGCCCATCTAGTCCATTTCCATTATGTCTTTTTTGAGATGCGGCGACCAGAACTGGACACAATACTCCAGGTGTGGCCTTACCATCGATTTGTACAACGGCATTATAATATTAGCCGTTTTGTTCTCAATACCCTTCCTAATGATCCCAAGCATAAAATTGGCCTTCCTCACTGCCGCTTCACATTGGGTCGACACTTTCATCGACCTGTCCACCACCACCCCAAGATCTCTCTCCTGATCTGTCACAGACAGCTCAGAACCCATCAGCCTATATCTAAAGTTTTGATTTTTTGCCCCAATGTGCATGACGTTACACTTACTGACATTGAAGTGCATCTGCCATTTTGCTGCCCATTTTGCCAGTTTGGAGAGATTCTTCTGGAGCTCCTCACAATCACTTCTGGTCTTCACCACTTGGAAAAGTTTGGTGTCGTCCGCAAACCTTGCAACCTCACGGCTCAATCCTGTCTCCAGGTCATTTATGAAGAGGTTGAAAAGCACCGGTCCCAGGACAGATCCTTGGGGCACACCGCTTTTCACTTCTCTCCATTGTGAAAATTGCCCATTGACACCCACTCTCTGTTTCCTGGCCTCCAACCAGTTCTCAATCCATGAGAGGACCTGTCCTCTAATTCCCTGACTGTGGAGTTTTTTCAGTAGCCTTTGGTGAGGGACCATGTCGAACGCCTTCTGAAAGTGCAGATATATAATGTTCATGGGTTCTCCCACATCCACATGCCTGTTGACCTTTTCAAAGAAATCTATAAGGTTCGTGAGGCAAGACTTACCCTTACAGAAGCCTTGCTGATTCTCCCTCAGCAAGGCCTGTTCATCTATGTGTTTTGAGATCCTATCTTTGATGAGGCATTCCACCATCTTACCTGGTATAGATGTTAGGCTGACCGGCCTATAGTTTCCTGGGTCCCCTCTCTTTCCCTTTTTAAAGATAGGCGTGACATTTGCTATCCTCCAATCTTCTGGCACCGTGGCCGTTTTGAGGGACAAGTTGCATATCTTAGTCAAGAGATCTGCAACTTCATTCTTCAATTCCTTAATAACTCTAGGGTGGATGTCATCAGGGCCCGGTGACTTATTGATCTTTAGTTTATCAATGAGGTCTGAAACATCTTCTCTTTTAACCTCTATCTGACTTAATCATGACTTAATGGGACGGACTAATGTTCCAGTGATACCTTCACGCAGCCAGAAATGACGATAAGCAAAGGGTCTTGATAATGGGACAATGCTGGTTGTGTGTTTCAGTGAGGGTTGCTGACTGACCACAAATAGCAACCTGACCATTATTCTTTTGTTGTTTTTTGTTGTTTTTTTTTGGGGGGGGGGTCAAGAAAACCTCAGAGTGTCTTTCCCCTTCCCCTTTCAAACAAATAAGCAAAGCTGTACCCCTTTAAAATGAATAGGCTGCTTTTGTGCTGATTTCTGCCTTTGAACCCACTAAAAACCACTGGGTTCCAACTCCTGGCTCCGTTCAGTCTCCAGATTTTTTCTTGTTTTAAGAAGCAGTCTTCCTGTTCAGTATTATATATCATGGTTGAGAGTAGCCTATCAATAGCTACTAGAAATGATCATTTGGGTTCAGTGGCAGTAGGCTTCTTAATACCAGTTTCTTATACTAAGAGTGGTCTGCCTTTCTCTCCTGCTTGTGGGTTTTCTAGAGGCAGCTGAAGGGCCTCTGTGGGGAAACATGAGGCTAATCTAGATGGTCCTTGCACCTGAAGCAGCAGAACTTTTCATTTATCACATTCTTATGGAATACTTACACACTGCTTTTTCAACAAGAAAAGTTCTTCAAGTGGTTGACCAGTCACCTGTGCTGCAAAACCTGCCCCAAAGGGTTGTATTTTCATTAACAGCTTGCCATCCTTATTGACCTTACATGGGCTGTTGTGGGAGCCTTGTCAACTGAAGGACAAGGCTAAAAAAAATAAAAGCTTGAAGCATTAGAAGGTGCACTTGCAACTTCCTTCAGTACTGGGTACGCTTGCAAGATTTTACCTGCTATTGCACTGGTTTTCAACCTTTTTCATCTCATGTCACACTGGCGAGCACTGTCAAGGCAGTTTTTTGACAATTGACAAGGCAAACCATGCTGCTGGTGGGGGGGGTCGCACATCAGTTGCGGACCACCCATTCAGTCTGTGGGGCAAATGCCCTGGGCACGAGCCTCTAGGACTCGTGGAAGCCTCTCTGAGGCTCCTGACGGGGTCGAAAACTGTGTTTTTGGTTTTCTGGAAACACAGTTTATAGTGTCAGGAAACCTTCAGGAGGCTTCTCTGATGCAGGCACGGGTCATGCAAGGCTCCGTGAGCCTCAGGTGAGTGGGAGGAGGACAGATTTCTGCTTGGGGGTGGTGGTGACATCCCACGGGGGACACCACCATAGACCTTTGCCCTGGGGCGCAAGGCGGTCTGTCACTGGCCCACATCTCCCAATGGCCCTCCTAATAAATGATCCTCCCCCAAATTTCCATAGCACACTTGCAGACCATTTAAGAACATAAGAAGAGCCCTGCTAGATCAGACCAAAGGCCCATCTAGTCCAGCTTCCTGTATCTCACAGTGGCCCACCAAATGCCCCAGGGAGCACACCAGATAACAAGAGACCTCATCCTGGTGCCCTCCCTTGGATCTGGCATTCTGACATAGCCCATTTCTAAAATCAGGAGGTTAAGAACATAAGAACAGCCCCACTGGATCAGGCCATAGGCCCATCTAGTCCAGCTTCCTGTATCTCACAGCGGCCCACCAAATGCCCCAGGGAGCACACCAGATAACAAGAGACTTCATCCTGGTGCCCTCCCTTGCATCTGGCATTCTGACATTTGCGGCACAGTGGTTGAAAATGGCTATTCTATTGGCTCCAATTCTGTTAGCCCTTACTGTGTCCACATGCAAGTGTTCGGCTTGTTCTCATTTGCACTAGTAGGAACCAGTATGAGCTGGATCTGAATGAAAGCTCTTTCCATATACCTTGTGATACCTGGCAGTTGCGTGTGTAATTGCAAATATGAAAAAGCAAATTAGTTAAACTTGGCAATTCTTGGCTGGTTGGTGTTGCAAGACATGGGGTTATTATTTCACCTGGATTGTAATGCAGTGGAATCTTAGAATGGTTGGGAAACTTGCTCTGAGCTGATTTGACTCTAGTTTCAACCTTTTGCGTTCTGGTTACCACATCTCAAAAAGGACATAGTGGAACTGGAAAAGGTGCAGAAGAGAGTGACCAAAATGATTACTGGACTAGGGGACCTCCCTTATGGGGCACCTGATGGGGGAAATGATTGAGATGTACAAAATTATGCAGGGGATGGATAGAGTGATATTCTTTTCTCTCTCTCACAACTTCAGAGCCCAGGGGCATCCACTAAAATTGAGTGCCGTTAGAGTTAGAACAGACAAAAGAAAATATTTCTTTACCCAGCATGCAATTAGTCCATGGAACTCCTTGCCACAGGATGTGGTGATGGCAATTGGCCTAGATGCCTTTAAAAAGGGATTGCACAGATTTATGGAGAAAAAGTCAATCACAGGTTACAAACCACAATGGTATGTGCAACCTCGTTTCAGGAGTAGGCTTTTCAGAATGCCAGATGCAAGGGAGTGGCGACAGGATGCAGGTATCTTGTCGTCTTGGGTGCTCCCTGAGGCATCTGGTGGGCCGCTGTGAGATACAGGAAGCTGGACTAGATGGGCCTATGGCCTGATCCAGCTAGGCTCTTCTTATGTAACCTAAGTAGCAGTCGGATGACTCAAACTCAATGGGGCTGCACCTTGTTTGTGAGCATTCTCCACTTGTTGTTCTGAATTGGGTGTCTGTTTGATGGTAATCACTCTTTGCATTCAATTCAAGATACGCTTGCTGTGTTTTCTTGAGATACTAGGAATTGCTGAAGCATAAATTCTAGAGCAGAGGTCTCCAGATTATGGCCCAGGGGCCACATCAGGCCTGCCACAAGATTTCATCTGGCCCACAGCAACTTAAAATATTTTTTTCCCAACCAGGCTGACGGACAGTTAACACTAGCAGTTCTGTTTGCCAAACTCCTTTCCATATGGCCAGAGTGGTGTCAACGTGACTGACCCTCATTTCAGTCACCTGGGCCACAAGCTTCAAGACCCTCTATCCATAATTATTCGACCTCACCCCTTGCCGATAATACAGATTGAGTTTCTGCATGTTGATTTTTCAACAATGCCGTAGAATGATTGCAGTGAGGAAACAGCATCATTTTTGTGCATGCGTAAACAACTCACAATAAACCGGGTTTCTGCAACGGATTGGGCAGAGACAGTGTACTTTGCATTGCTTGCCTCTGCCCTAAATAAGCAGGTCATGTCAAGCCGCTGCCTCTTGTATCACCCCTGTGAATAACTATTGTCTTTGCAAAAATCCTAATCCTTAGAATTTTTAAAGATAATTCTAATCTTTTCATTGTTCAGATATACCCTTCGTGCAAATTTCATTCATTCATTTATAAAACTGATTTTTTTTCATGACAAATATATGATGTGGCCCTCGTACTGAAAGTTTGGAGACTCCTGCTCTAGAGCAGCAGTTTTCAACCTTTTTCATCTCATGGCACACTGAGATGGTGCTGTTATGAAATGGTTATATTTCATGGGCATGATAATCCTCTTTTGGCTATTTCTCTTTAAAATCCTGCTTGCATGACCCTGTGGTTTTTTTTTCCCTTTCTGTCTTTTGCTAGTGGAGAGTCCCAGCTATTCCTTGTTTACTTTGATTGCATGGGTTTTCCTTGTGGGAAGTCTCAAGTTATAGGAAAGGTGGAGGGTTAGTTTTATCCAAATAGAAAACAGGGTGTGCTTTCAGTTGGAGGATAAATGCTCAAGAAATCAAAGCCTTGAAAAGTGTCCCAAGGATTGCCTAGGCGAGGACCCAGCAAGTGACTTGTAATTGTGAGTTGAGAATACTGGTGGAGTTCACTATCAGGATTGGATTAGTTTGAATGTGTGTATTTAGAACCATCAGGATATATTTTATTTTGGGCTTGCTTTCTATCTGCTGTTTACAAAGTTCTGCTGAGGAGTTTCTTTTTTTGTCAACTTTGATGACTTTGTTTTTGCCTCTTTAATTGACCTTGCTATCATTTTGTATTCAGTAAGACTTCTATGTCTGTAATTTTTTTTGTCTCATTAGAAAAATCAGCAGAATTATTATGGTCTTGTTTTACAAGCATTGTCAGCAGGATCTTGAGGAAGATCTCTGAGCCTTTGTATTAGGTTGGGAGGGGGGTCTGCCCCCCCCTTTGTATAGCATAGTTTGCTGGGCTGGTGGCAGTGGAATTACTACCAAAACCGTCTCTGGCCATGACAGGTGCAAAAACTGTTCACACACACCCCATCAGTTCCTTGACAATTGACAAGGCACACCACTCTGCCAGCCCAGGGCTCACATCCCCCAATAGCCCTATAATATATGGCCCTCTCCCAAACTCCTGCAGCATACCTGCAGACCATTAACAGCACAGCAATGTACTGTGGCACAGTGGTTGAAAATCAGTGCTCTAGGTCAGTGGTTTTAGCACTGAGACTCACTTTTTAGAATGAGAATCTGTCAGGACCCACCTAGTGAGTCCCAACCCACAGTTTGAGAAACACTGCTTTAGATAATTTAGCTTTAATCAATTAGGACCTAATTTGTACCAAGTAAAATTTAGTCCATTTGGTACACTAGAAGAGCTGTGCTAGATTTTCAAGGTTTCAGATGCCCTCAGAGAGGGCAGTGCACACGTGTATATACCTATATTTTAAATAACAATGAGATGATGTCACTGTAAGCGAGTCCAGTGCCTTGTAATTTGAAGTCAACTGAAAGTCCATACAAATGCAATGGAGGGTTCCCCCCCCCTTCCAAAACTAGGGATGGGGGGAGTTTGGGGACAGGGATGGAGTTCCTGATGTAGTTTTAGAATACACTGGAAGCTCCTGCATCATTCTGCCAGTCTGACTCCGAGTATATTAGGATGGTTAAGCACCTCAAAATACTGTAAGAAGCCTTTTCTACTACAAGCAAGCATGGATTGGAACACTGTGCATCATATTAATGGGGCCCCAGCTTTTGATAACTGCCAGCTGTCCTTACACACAGCTCCTCTGTGCTATGAAGTAGGTTGTGCTGAGGACCGATAGGCATTGGCCCAGGTTTCATAGCTGAGCTGTGGAGAGTCAGATCCTTAACAGCCAGGCAGGTTCAGCACTTGATGTGCTACAACCTGATGATGGCTTTAAAGCAGGATAGAAAATGAAAGAGCACCTTCCCCCCCCCCCCAAAAAAAAACATACCTTCTGATGCAGGAAATGCAAATACAAGCATCCTGTGTGGAAAAACCCCTGAATATGCCCCCCTCACCCCATACTCAGTAGGCCTATTTTGAAGAGCCTGCTCTCTCACTGCTTCCTGTGGGGAAGCTGCAGAGCGTAGCCGGCTACTTTGAACTCCTCCAGACTTGCTCTACCAGAAACGTAGCAGCCTGTCAGTTGCCCAGCTTCTGGGGGTGTGGTGCTCCCAGCCTCTGATGAGAGGCTTTTCCAGCTGAGAGCTTCTGGGCAGGAGGCCAAGTGCTCTCCTGGTTGCAGCCTTAGTGGCGCTTTTCCTGCTGCTGCTCCCAGATCTTCAGAAGAGGGAAGGTGCCAGAGCAGAAACACACACACACACACACACACTCTGTTTCTCCTTGGGACTGTGTGTCAGACCAGGAAGCTAGGAGTAAGATCCTGGTAGCTTCTGCTCAGTGCCTTCCTTCGGGTGTGTGTGTGTTTGCCAAGAAAAGGTTTTGCTCAGAGCACACACTGGATCTTAACCTCAGCCCAAATGGGATCAGTGTGTGTGTGCTCTGGGATTTCCGCCTGATGTTTCTTCTGCTCGGCTTTTCTCCCAGCAGCATCCCAGCCAAAGACCGCATGCCTCCATCTACATGTGCTCCTCCATGTGGACCAGGCACGGGACATGAAGGTGAGTGTGGATTCAGACAAGGCTTTCCTATTGAGAGACCTGTTTCATGCCTTCCTGTCTGTGAGCATCCACTTGGCTGGGTAGGCACTGTACTCTCTCTTGTTATTGCAGTCTGGGGTAGTTGTGTTAATCTGCTCTTGCAGAAGTGATGAAGAGCCTTGTGGTACTGCAAAAGCTGCCATATCTATCTTTGAAGAAGCTTTCATGAACTACAGTTTGTTTTGTCACATGCACCAAGTGGCCTCTTGAATTCGCAGGTGTGCAGAGGAGGCATGAGATGGGTACTGAGAAAAGCTAATGTAGCATCCTGGCAAAGACACTGAGCTGTGAGCCAGGAAATCCCCAGCTAAAACCTCACCTAATATACTCCAGAAGGGTAACCTTGTTAGTCTTCTGCAGTAAAAAGAACAGAGTCTTGGTGACACCTTGAAGACCAACTAGTGTTTTGAAGCATAAATTTCAAAGTGCCCAGAGCCCACTTCATTAGCTCCCTGGAAAGTTATCTTCTTTTGGCAGGTATCTCATCACATGTAGGGGTAAAGATAGGGCTAAAACAAGCAAGAAGTTGGCTTTTAACAGTAAATGCATAAATGTAGACCAGTGGTTCCCAACCTTCATGAGCCTGGGGACCACCGAGGCAAAAATTGGAATTGTTGTGAACCGCAGTGTGGCTATGCGTGGTCTGGTCTCTGACCTCTCTGGTGGTCCGTCTCCCAAGTGCTCCCCAACAGACTATTCAATGGCTGTGAGCAGTCACTGCGGTGGCTGTGAGTAGTCCGCTCTCCTCCCTATTTAGTGGTCTGTGGTAGATTTCCTGCTTAGCAATATACTGGAAGTGATCAAAGGTGTTTGTTTGTTTTTTTTGCCTGAGACCTCTCAGACCACTTCTCAGGGTCTCGCGGACCACCTGTGGTCCACGGACCATAGGCTGGGAACCAGTGATATAGATGGAATAAGCACAGCAGTCCTTCTCAGTAGTAGGTGGTAAAAAAATCACCCTAAGATATCAACTCACTCAGTGGTCTTAGGCAAGCCAGTATGTGCCCAGCAGGACTCCTGGAAGTTAATGACCTACCTTACAGGGTTGTTGTAAGGATCACTGTGATAATATACACAAAGTGCTCTGTACACTCTCAAGCACAGTAAAAGTGCTGCAGTTATTGTATTGCTCTTCCAGTCTCCTGTGAAAGCCGAATACAGTTGGCACTCCATAGCAATAAGAGAATGTAGAACAAAAGGAGAGTTCCAGCATGTTTTCTCTGTTCTTAAAGGTGACCTGGAGTGGGCAGGGAAGATGGAATGCTGGGTTTCCCTTTGGTGACATCTCTGGTTTGCCCCAGCTTCCTGCGGGGTTCACGGACCCCACACCTGAAGGAAACCTGCTTTTTGGGATTTGGAGAAAGATGCACTTGTTTCGCAGCTGCAGCTATCGGTTCCAGGTGGAAGGGCAGGTTGGCAGCACCCCAAGGATCCAGGGTATCCGATGGGTAAGTACTGATGCTCTCTAGGACTTCAGGAGAACCAGACAGAGCTTTTTGATGTGGGTATTGTCATGGTTGTGCGGGCAGCCAGATTCTAATGGTAGGGAGAGTTCACCTGACCTCAGGTAAGCACACTGAATCAGCCAGGACAAGCAAAACCTTTGTTGTTGTGCCCAGAGCTGGTTCTGCCGGCCCTTGTGAGTCAACGTGATAGCAAACCACTGGCACAAGTGGGGCTGGGGATCGGATTGTTCTTGGCTCCAGAGAGGACAAAAAGCAATTTTCCACAAATGGAGTCTGTGTTTGCATGTAGGTTAAAAAAAAAAAATAAAATTAAGCACACAAGACTAACAAACACACAATGAAGCAATTCCCATTCCAGCACCAATGGTATCTGGTCTACTTTTCTTGTTGGGCTTCTTTTCACTGCAGTTCCCTAAAGAAATTATCAGCTCTGGTTCTGCTCCCCCCCCCCCAATCCAGGTAGTATGACTCTTGATTAGCACTGTTAAGGCTCATGTTTATCTGCTTACCTAACACATTCTCATTCCTGTGATGTAGTAGTTGGAGTGTTGACCTAGGACTGGAGACCCTGGATTCAAGTCTCCACCTGGCCATGAAGTGCATTAAATGACTTTGGGCCGATCACATCTCAGCCTAATGGTGGCTGTAAGCGTAAAATGGACAGAAAGAAAGGGACAGGGAATGCTTACCCAGTCAACTTCATAGCGAGACAGGAATTTGAACCCAGATCTTTAATCTACCCTGCATTACCCAAGTCTGTACATGAAAACCTTTATTTAACAATATTTTAGTTTGCAAAAATTTCATTTACCACTTTGATAATCCTCACAACTATGTAAAGTAGTCCAGTAGAAATTATTATCCCCATATTGCTGTTTGTAAGAAATAACGCATTTATTTCTTGCAAACTGGAAGTGGGTTGCAATCACTATTTTTAGACATTCTGAGGCTTGGGGTGCCCTGCAGAGGCATCTGTGGGCTACACACACACACACACACACACACACACACACACACACACACACACACACACACACACACACACACACACACACACACACACACACACACACACACACACTGGAGGCTGGCACTGTCCCTAGTAAACTGAAAAAACCCTTTCGTCCCCAGCAGTGGCATGATCCTGATGACTGTGTTGCTGCCTTCACCCCTCCCCTGCAAAGACTTATAGGGTTCCCAACTTTCGAGAAGTTTGGGAGCCACTGCTTTAGACTGTTAAACTCTCTTTGAGCCAAATATTCACTTGATTTATGTTGGATAATTCTCTCTCACAAGCTTCTTATCCCAACCCACAATTAATTACAGTTTAGCTGGATAAAGAACCAAGGCAGTTGGTCCTTCTCTTACATGATGTTGAATTATAAATAGAAGTCAGTTCTGTGAGTAATTAAAGAATTTGAAATCTGTTGCAAAATGTAGATTTTGAAAAAGCCTTCATTTTTTGTATTTTTTTTAAAAAGTTTCTACCCCTCGTGTATGTGAGTGAAAGTACTGATCCAACAAGGGCACTTTTTTAAAGCATGAATTCAACTTTTGTCTCAATTTACAAATTTGGTGAATCAAGCTGCTGCCATCGATCTCCCTTTCTTGCAGGTGATTGGTGCTGTTAGAATTGATGGCACCAGCCATAGCCTTTCACAACAAATATCTATGGACTGAGACTGGTGCCAAGCTCCACATACCTCAAAATGAGGTGATAGAATCCTGAAGTGGTAGTGTGGACTGTACCGTATCCGCCTGCATGTGAGGAGTGACATTTTTTATACACCCTATGTTGAAAAAGAAAAAGTCTTTCCTCAGTGGCATTCTTGGCTGCTTTTGTTTTTACATGCAGGGAGGAACATTTAAGCCCAGCCACTCCTTTTCAAGATACTTTTCTACTTGCAGGGAATGTTTTGTTTTGTTAAATCTAGGGATGTACAGTATTCAAAATGTTGTGAGAGTCAGAGTGTACAGAGCTACAGCCCAATAGGACACTTGCTGCCCAGTGTAGCAAAATGAATTGCATGCAGCTAGTGACAGGTTCATTAGGAGGATCCAGAATTTACACTTCTTCCCTGCCTCTGAGGAACTGAGGGTGGCCTACCAGATTAACTCCTTTCCTGTTTTATCCTCACAACAACCCTGTGACATGCCCAGTGTCATACAGCCAGCTTCATATGGGTGCTGGGATTTGAACCTGGGTCTCCCTGGTCCACGTTTGCTGCTTTAACTACTATGCCAGTGGTTCCCAAGCTGGTGGGTCGTGACCTACTAGGGGAACTGGAAGCAGGACATTCCCCCTTAAGGGGAGTGCCCTGCAGCGATGGCAGCAACATGATCGCTAGGATCTTGCCATTGTTAGAGACAAAGGGAGGGTTTCCTATTCATCTGTGACAGCTCCGGTCTCCTGGGGGGTTGGGGAGCCTGTAGTCCTCTTGATACAGACTCAGTATCTGTTACAGCATCCCTGACTGGTGGCTATCCAGCCTCTGCTTGTGAATCTTGGATGAGAGAGAGCCCTCGGCTACATGAGGCAAGACTATTCCAGTGCCAGCAGCAACTGTTACCCTGCACATGCCCAATCTTGTCTGATGTCAGAAGCTAAGCAGGGTCAGGCCTGGTTAGTACTTGGATGGGAGACCGCCTGGGAATACTGGGTGCTGTAGGCTTATATCATAGTCTTTCGAGACTGAAGGTTGCCAACCAAATTCCAGTGCCACTTCTTGTGGTTGTAAGGAAGAATTTCTTCCTTCTGTCTATCCTAAATACACGTATTTCCCTGTAGTTTCAACTGCATGTTGATCTCGGTGTTCGGCTATAGGGTAGGTTCTAACCTTGTCCTCAGAAGCCACAGAGGTAAAAGGTTCTCCCCTGCTTCTGTGTGAGCCTTTTGTGCACTTGTAGAGAGCTGTCCTATGTCCTGTTCTCCAGGCTAAGCTCTTTTAGCCATTTCTTATAGGATGGTTTCCAGACTTCTCACCATCCAGACTCCATATCGAGATTCTTTTTAGGCATGCTGCTGCCCAGTCAGGTCTCTCCTATCCTGTACTCATGTCTCAGATTATTTTTATGGCCCTATGTGCAGGACTTTACGTTTGTTTCCCCTGAGCTTCATCTAAATATAGGACCAGTGATCAAGCCTTTCAGGATCATTTCGAATCTTCCTTTGGTCTTCCACAGTGTTGACGCCGTATGTCATCAAATTTGATGACAGTGAAGATGAAGCACTTTACATGAACTCAGAGGCACTCCTTTTTAATTGTTGTTTTCATATTTACTATGGTCCCAGTACTTGAAAAAAAGCCCCAGTACTTAAAAAAAAGAAAGCACCTGTTTCAAAACTGAGCCATGGTTCAGATTAAAACCTGCATACATCTAAAGGTGCTTTTAAGTCCCCATGCTCCAGAAAGTTGTTTGGAGAGTTTAGTGTGCCTCTGCCTTTAGTCTCCTACATAGTTGTCCTTACGAAAAAATTCCAGAGGAAGAAGGCTCCCTAGGGGAGCTCCCGACTGTTCCTTTTGGTCTAAGGAAGGGCGATGGCCGTTGGTAACAGAAGTCGCAAGGAAGAAAATGGCAGGCCCCAGGTTTATTTGGCTGGCTGCCCACATAGGCCGGATTTCTGGCGACAGGCAGACTCTCTTGTCCCTGCAGCCAGAGGCAGGAAAAGAGGGAAGTGACAACCCCCTGAGGAATCTCTTTGGGCTCTTACAGCTTGAGCTGTAAGGGGCAGAGCCAGGCAGCTACCCAGATTGCTGTGACTGAAGCAGGCTAATGAAGGGACATAAACATTGAGATATTCTAAGGACGGTCCTGAGGGTGATGCTGCTACTTTATTGGTACTAAGGAAGTCAAAGCTTGTAGCGAGAGCTAATACGGCATAATAGATAGGGGACTGGGGCTTAAGCTGTTGCCTCTTTCACCTGACAGAGAATAGGGAGTCCAACCATTTCCCCACACCAGTGGGGCCAATGATACAGCTTAAGGGGCTTGTAGCAGCCAACAATCATCCCAGCTGCCTGATAGCATCATTTTCATAAAAATGGCTCCTTGCCTAGGCCTGAAGCATGTGTCAGAGCCACCAAGGGGGGATGGGTTAAAATGACTTTGAAGGACAGTGGCACATCACTAGAGAGATTGAGCCAGGTTGGCGTGGTAGCTGAGGGACTGAATCAAATCTTTCCTTTTCCACTGGTTCAGTAGGCAGCCCTGGACAAGCCCTTCTCTCTTTGCTTCAGCTGTTCCATCATTCCTACTCCTACTGAGTACCTTACAGGGTGGTTGTGAGGAAGTATACACGAAGAGTTTTGAATGCTCCAAAGAATGATATAAATGTAATTGTGGGGCGTCCTTAGTGAAAGTGGCATGGATTTAATTTGTCCAGGTCCCCTGGTGAGCACCTGGACAGCTCACCACTGCAACCCCACACAGGAATTGTGTGTCATATGGTGGCCAAACTGCATGCACCTGCCCTGATAAAAAGTTGCCCTTAAAAAGTTTTGATCCTATTTTATAGAGCAGGGCTCTCCAAACATTTTGGTTAGAGGACCGCATGAAATATCTGACGCAGTGCTGAAGGCTGGAAAAAAATTAAATATAACATTTAAATGAATAAATTAGAGATGGAACTTAGATGAATGAATGAATGAATGAATGAGTGGGCTCATTCACTCAGCCTCTCTGGCCCTCAGAACACCCTCCGGATGTAATCAGAGCACAGCTCTGGTCATGTTCAGTCGAGTGGGCCAAAGGCTTTCAGGGGACAAGAAGCTGGCTGCAGGCCGGAGAGATGCTTGCTGCCGGCCGCATCTGGCCACCAGGCCGGGGTTTGGAGACCCCGTTATAGAGGATAGGTTAGTCCTTGGAAGTTTTCTTTACAGTTTTAGTCAAAAGGGGAAGCGGATCAGCCATAAGAGCAACCCTACTATGTCAAACCAAAGGTTAATCTGTCTAGTCTTCTGTTTCCGAGCACAGCGGGAATGCAGCTATTCTCCCCTGTTGTTTGTGCCCAGTGTCTTTATTCAAAGGTATACTGCCGCTCATCAAAGAGGTTCCATTTAACCATCATGGCTGAGAGCCATAGATTGCTCTAGTGTTAGCCCATGAAGTTTTTTACTCCCCCTTTTTTAAAAATCACCTAATCCAGTGGGAATCATTACTGTACACAGATAAAGCAGATATCTGCATTACCACTATGTGGTGGTAGACCATTCCATAAATTAATTATGCATTGTGTAAAGGGGTTTCAGCAAATGCATTAGGAAGGAGCTTCCTCTGGCAGGCTTTCCATGTCCATTCATCATCTCAGCTTAGGTCTCCTTCTGTAGCAACTCATTTTTCTTAGGGCTTGGAGGAGGGAGGAACAGGGAAAATTAGCTGGTTCTGAGGGGGGGGGGCAGCTCCAACTTTCTCAGCACATTTTACTGGCACCCTGTTCCCCTTTCTCCACAAATGCCCCACTGGCTCCAGCACTCGGTCTTGGTAGGGCCATATATGACGGGTTGTGGGAGGCTGCTTCATTGGAGTCAGCAGGACACAAATTACCAGATCTGTAGGTGGGAGGTACGGAATAGCTCTATACAGAGAGCCCATCGATCTCTAGACCTTGTCCTCTAATGTGGCAGCAGCTCTTTGAGATCTGAAGAGGTCTTTCTGAGCCCTGCTACCCTAAAATCATTTTAGCCTGCCAGTGAGATGCTAGATATTGAAGCAGAGGCTTTCCTGGGGCATGCCCAGGAACAACCCCCCGCGCCCAGGGCAATGCCCAGGGCACACCCACACGCCCAGGGCAACCCCCAGTATTCTGCCCCCCACATGCCCAGGGCAACCCCCAGTATTCTGCGCCCCACATGCCCAGGGCAACCCCCAGTATTCCGCCCCACACCCTGTTTCGCCCCTTCTTCTCCGCCCCCCCCATGCACCTGACCCGGAAGTAATTGTGGTGACGTTATCGTCACTGCAATTACTTCCATGCAGCTGCCTCCTTCATTCCCCCTTTGAAAACCAGGGGGAATGGAGGAGGCAGCCGAGGCCCCCATGGAGCCTTCCACGCCGCGGGGGTCTCCATGGCAGTGGTCTGGGGCTGCTTCCAGTGGCCCCAGACCACTGCAGTGAAGACCTCCGCGCAGCTTGTAATCTGCGCAGAAGGCTCTGTAGGGGCCGGGAAGCGGCATGCGTCTCCTCCAAAGTTGGAGGAGGCATGCACCGCTTCCGCTCCGCCTCTGAGGGACGCCCTCAGAGGTGGAGCAGCGGCACCCAAGAGCGCTCCTGGGAGGCAGCGTCTTGGTGCCGACTGAGCCACCCCCCTCCTCTTTTATAGGAGGAGACGAGATGGGCGCCCTAGAGTGTCAGTGTCTCTCTAGGGTGCCTGTCTCCTATCCTATAAAGGAGGAGGGGAGGGGGGTGGCTCATTCGGCTCCTAGGCGCTGACAGAGGCAGCAAGCTGCCCCTCCACAGCGCTCCTGGGCGCCCCTCCTGGGGGGGTGGGGGCGAGGTTCCGAGAGGCGCCCCTGGAGGGTCGGCACTCGAGGCATTTGCCCCGTATGCCCCCTCTAGGTCCGCCAGTTTATTGAAGCTGGGACGTTATCTATGCAAAGTATGTATTCTAGAGCTGAGTTATGACTCTGCCCTTCAAATTACAAAGTTACACTCATAGGACTTGTCTGCTTAAACAGCAGATCATATGGTGAAACAGCAGATCATATGGTGAAAAGTACCGCTTTAGACTACAGGTGTTGGAGGGTGGGAGGGGAGGGTGTTGTTTCAGTGCTCCCCCAAACAAAAACGCTCCTGCATGTCAAATAAATGTGTCAATTAGAATTAGTCTCTCTAACATCTAGTTTTCACACTGCGTGATTTTTTTAAAACTAGGTAACTAAATGAGTGTATGCGAGTCCACCTACATGCAGTGAACGCAGGAAGCTCCCTTCTCCTGAATCCATCTTGTTTAGTATTGTCTACCGTCTTGTCTACAGTGACTTCGTATAGCTCACTAGGATTCCAGGCTTGGGTGTCTTTCCTAGTCCTGCCTGGAGATACCAAGAATTGAACCTGGAGTGTTCTACATGCAACGCAAGTGTGCTGCCATTGAGTTCCAGAGCTTCCTTTGACTTTCTTAGTGATGCAGTCAACTTAAAGACCAGTTTTACCCTGAACCAGGGGTGGAACCAAGGGGGGGCATGGGTGCATGGCCCCTGCCCCCAAACTGTCTACCAGCAGGGAAGGGTGCCCACTGGGCTGGTGAGCAAAATAAGGAAGGCGGAACGCCCACTGGGTGGGGCGTAGGTGAGATTGGCTGGAATGGGAGCCCAGGTCTATCTAACTGGTAGAGCTGGGCTCCAAGTCTAGGAGGAAGCCCAGATCTATCTGCCAGGTAGACCTAGGCTCCCACCCAGATCTACCGGCTGGATAGACCTTGGCTCCCATTCCAACCAATAGCTCCAAGACCAGACGGGAGCCCTGATCCAGGTCTACCTGGCTGGTAGATCTGGGCTCCAAGTCCAGGTGGAAGAGCAGGTCTACTCAGCCATGGAGGCAATCTAGTTCAACCTGGAGCCCAGGTCTACCTGCTTAGTTGACCTGGGCTCTGGAGTTGGTAGTGAGCATGCTCCCTCCCCAACACAAATATTGGTTCCACCCCTGCCGTGAACTCTGCTGTTTGCATGGAGAAGCTCATTGATTTATTTTTTTTTGCACATGCTGTGCAAAGTGCTATTGAGCTCCTTTTATGCTATTTAGGCAGAAATCCAGTTCAAAGGTGCTTGTGTCAAATTTTTAATTTGGCCACCCATATCAGTGGATTGACAACCTCATTTCTACCTGCTTGCACCTTTGTTGCCTCCCTGTGAATAGATGCATTCTGAAAGACTTCTTTAGACTTCCACATTCCATTTCTTTCTATTAGCAACACTATGCCATGGTGGTGTAGTGTTTTGGGAGGTGGACTTAGACCTGGAAAATCCAGGTTCAAGTTGCCCCTTAGCCATGAAGCTTCCTGGGTGACCTTGGGCCAGTCACTTTCTCTCAGCCTCGCCTACCTCACAGGGATGTTGTGAGGACAAAAGGCGGTGAGCAGCTGTGTACATCTCCCTGAGCCCTTTGGAGGAAGGGCGGAATAAAAATGTGAAAAATAAATAATAATAAATAATAATATTTGGGAATGGCCTTTTTCATATTTTAATCTCTCTTGTGTATGAAAGCATCTCTTTGGTCGCTATTAACAGATGTGGCATAGCTCCTTTTCAGTTCCTTTTTCTCATGATCAGGGTAGAGAGGCAGATTGGCTGCACTGTTATTTCCTCTTCACATCTGCCTCTGGTGAAACTGTCTTGTAGCGCAATCCTGTGCATGCCTACCCAGAAGAAAGTCATACCTACACATACCTACAGGTATGTGTATGTAGAACTGCAGCCTCAGTCACAAAAAGTCTTGTCAATTTCATTTATACTTCTTAGATCAGCTGTTTTCAACCGCTGTGCCATGAGGCAGCCTCAGGTGTGCTGCAGGGCCAGAGGAAGCAGCCAGCGTGCTGGAGAAGCGGTTGCTTTGACCCTCACAGGGCAGCCTTGGAAAAAGGAGCAGCTGCAAAAAGGAGCAGCTGCAACTGCTTTGCAGCATCTCCTGCTATGAGCCAGAGGAAGGCTGCAACCCAATCCTCCTTTACCTGGGAGTAAGCCCCGTTGACTATTATGGGGCTTACTTCTGAGTAGACACACCTAGGATTGGTTATCAAGTCCCTTGTCTGCCCTACATGCTGACTGGGCAACCAGAAAAGCCTGGAGGAGGTCTGGGAAGAGTGAGAAGGAGGGAGCCAGGGAGTCTGCTGGGGCCACCAATCTAAGAATGGGCTGGCTGAGGGTCCAGGAAAGTCCCTTCTCTTTGCCACAGTTGCCTGCAGCTCCCCAAAGCGACACTCCCTGCCTTGCTTTTGCCTTTCAGAGAAGGGGAGTTGGGCCACAGTCCTATCCACACTTTCCTGGGAGTAAGCTCCATTGACTATAATGGGACTTACTTCTGAGTAGACATGCCTAGGATTGGGCTTTTGGTCACACTTTTTTTCTGAAATACAGGAGCAGGCAACTGGGGGGGGGGGAATGTGAGGCAAGTGATTCTGGATTCTGGACTTTGGAACATGTGGACCAGTGAGGGGAGGGACAGCAGGAGAGGTGCTAACTGCAATTATGAGATGGTGGGGAATGTCCCTGTGGGAGGGGGTGGGGTGGGGGAGAGGAAGAGAGAGAAGTGCCAATCGCCTGCTCCTGTATTTGAGAAAAGAGTGCAACCAAAAGCCCAATCCTAGGCATGTCTACTCAGAAGTAAGTCCCACAGGCACATTCCCCCCCATGCGCCGCCCCCCCCCCCGTCTTTGGCTGCAATCCTAACCACACTTTCCTGAGAGTAAGCCCCATTGAACAAAATAGGACTTGCTTCTGAGTAGACCTGGTTAGGATTGTGCCCTTTGTCAGTGTAATGATTTAATTGTATTCATTTTATTAATTAAAAATTAATTGTAATATAGTAAAAAACTGGGAGTGTGCCTTGACCAATTTTAGTGCCTTGACAGTGTGCCGTGAGCTGAAAAGGGATGAAAATGGCTGTCCTAGACTATTGATTTTTTTTTTAAATTAAAGAGTGCTGTGTAGGTTGCATACCTTAGTGCACACATTGGAAGAAAGAAAACAAACCACACTTGTGAAATTGACAAGGTGTTTCCCCAACCTTGTCACTTTCATCAGAGGGAGTTCAGTGAAGGAAGTGGAACCAGTTAAGGAAGGGGGGAAAGCGTGCATTTGTGTTACACACTGTTGCCAACTGTGATTGCGTCAGAGACTAGTTGCTGTGTGGCCCGCCATACAGGTAGGCAAATGCAAGAGTCTTTTCGAGCGCACTAGCTTCCTGTTTTGCAGGAAAAAACATAACTTGTGAATTGTGATAAAGTGCAGTAACTGAAGTGGAAGAGAATTTCTGGATGATCATGAAAACTCTTTAAAATGCATTTTGTGATTTCAGCCTTGGCTGCATCCATGTTGGAGCGAAATGGGTGTTGGTGGTTTTCCATCCCAGTAGCAGACAGTGAAGGGAGAAGAGATTTTCAGGGGGAAATGGGATGGGGGTGTGTGCTTACTGCTGATAGCAATTCTATAGCCTGCCTTTGGGATGGGCCTAGGAAGGGGCTGTCTTATGCCAACCTGTGAGCCCCACTTCCTGGTTAGTGCACGATTTCCTTTGGAATCTCCAAATGCCCAAACATTCTGAGGGGGAAGAGTCTGTGATGGAATGTTGAAGATCAGTGCGGTTGCTTTGAGTGTTTGGTTGAGGCAATAGCACTGGAGAAAGGAAGGCGTGTGTACTGTGGGGGACACATAGGGGACACACAATTGATTTGTTTAGCTCAGTAGTGCCTACTGTGACTTGCAGCAAGTTCCAGCTCCACTTGCTGAGATCTTTAAACTGGAGATGCCAGGGTTTGAATGTGGGACCTTCTACTTGCAAAACATGTGCGCTACCACTCAGTTGTGGGCCAAGGGGTCAGAAGTGAGGCGGAGAGGCAGGAGAAGTTTCTGTAGGGGCAGGTTCTGAATTGGTAAAAAGAGGCATGGAGAACTCAGGTTCGCACGCTTTAAGTCAACCACTGCTACAAAAGATGTAATGATTTTTAATGGGCCGTTTGGCAAGCTGATGTCTCCTGGTTTAGGACAGTGCTGAGTGAGTTAAGTTTTGATGCTTCTTTGAGCTTCTTCTAACAGCTTGGCTAAGAAACAGGTCAGACTGGTCCCCTTCAGGCCAAGGTCTTCCCAGGACACTTTATATCCCTGACTGCAGATTAAATGCCATCGGTCCAGGATGTGGCAGCGAAGATGCACCCCTGCAGCTTCCAAAATAACGCAGCAGCCCACATCTTCTCTTCTGGAGCCTCGATCAGCATCTGCAGCTACAGCAGTTTGCATGGGTATTCACTTGCGTCACAGCAAGGTAAAAATTTGGATTTCTGACAGGTCTCTTTTAGACAACTAGAAAGTGGGTTGCTGCCTGGACCTGATCAAAGATCCTCCCTGGCAGTGGCCTGGGATTAAATAACTGCTAAGTAGCCCCCAGGGTCTTTGATGGTGACAGTCGGGGCAAAGAGCTACTTTTGTCCTCTTGGGTTAGGTGTAGGTAAGGTAGCAACTTCTAGTGGGGTAACTGTACTAGTCTGTAGCATCAAAAGTAGCAGGGGCTTGTAGTGCCTTAAAGGCAAACAAATGTTTGTCTTTCGTGCAGTACAGTCTGTGCAGCTGATGAAATGGACACATTTACACAGTAGTAACTGTGTTAGTCTTGTGGCACTTTAAAGATTTCCTTGTTATAAGTGGGTAGAGCGCCCTATAAACAATTAGCACCCTCCATTGCCCTTTACTTAAGACAAAGGAATATGGGATAGAAGCTGATTTTTCTTCCCAGGTGGGGAGCAAAATTGGATTTCCACTAAACAGTTTCCTCTTAATAAGCATATCACTCTTGTATTGTGAGCCATACAATAGTGAAATGCTTGTTATTGTGGGTGGAGACTGCTGCTGTCTGGAAAAAGTAGGTGTGAACGTGTGGTTATGAGCTTGAACTGTGGCTGATGGCATGACGGCATGGTCTTCGGTCAATTTGGCTTGAATAACGTTTTTCGGGCATGACTTTCAACACTTTTTTCCTCCACTGTAGCCTCCCTAAACCAGTGGTCTGTGCTTTCCCCAAATGCAAAAATACAAAGACAATTGGGTTGTGATAGTATTAGCTCTTGACAATCTTAGATCTGTTGCACTAAAACTGGAAGGAGATTTGTGGCACAAATGTGGCATATGGCCACATTGCAGAATTCAGATGGAACTTACTGTAAGTTCAGATGTTTTCACATGTTTGATTTTGAAAACCAGGTTTGAGTGACTTGGTTTTAAGTCTTGTTGATGAAATTTGTATTATCTTGCCAATTTGACTGTACACCTTTCCTACCCACTAAGAGTACCATTTGTATGGGGAGAGGGGGGATAAATCTGATTAGTAGCAACCATTCAGTTCTGTATTCAAGTAAATTTGAATAATGAGAATTTTGACTGAGGTTTCTCCCTCTACCATCCATTTCAGCTTATCAAAATGCCCTTCAAACTGTCAGTGTATGGTTGAGATGCTTGTTGTTGGCCAAGGCTTAATTGATTGAGGATAATCTTGCATATCTGTTTAGTGGGCAGTTTATTCTACTGATTTTATAATTGATTGATTATTATTATAAACGGATGATGATGATCATCATCATCATCCATATCGTAACTCCATAGGTTGAGACAAGTTAGATATCTAAATCAACCATTATTAAACTAAGGGTGAGGGACTGGAGGCTCTATGATATTGTGGACCTGTCAACAGCTGGACTAGAGACAAAACTGGCATCTGTGGCAACAGAACTAGCTGACAGCAACTCCAGGGAAGTGGGGTAGATGGATTGTACTGTGACTACCTGCTTGCTGTCAAACAGCCAAAGGAAGGTAACCTTTGGATGTGATTGTAATATGCTGGCTGGAGCAGGTAACGAAAAGCATTTGTGAAGAGTGAATGGGCTCACATTGTCTTTCCTAAAGAGCAGAGCTTGGTCCCTGTGTGTACCAACTGGTCTGACAGCACAAACTGGGCAGTTGACTCAGCTGTGTGTCTGGGCTAATCCACTTGCCTTTTCAGTATTATCTTGGTTATGCAGGAGGTGGCTCAAGTCCCCTGGCACGAACGCCAGGCACGCCTGCCTGGCTGACGTGATAGTTTCCGAGATTGCAGATTAGGCATGTTTCTTTACCAGGACTGCAGTGTTTTGGGCAGCAGTCTCTAACCTTGGAAGATCTGAGAACCACTTCATAAACTGCAGTATAATGCTGGAACACTATACTACCCTTGCCTCCCCCCAACTGCTCACAACTTGTGTTCCCCTGTGTCTCTTAGCTTATATACAGACATGTGTAACAGAAGTTCATGTTGGCAACCTTCAGTCTCGAAAGACTCTGGTATCGCGCTCTGAAAGGTGGTTCTGGAACAGCGTCTAGTGTGGCTGAAAAGGCCAATTTGGGAGTGACAGTCCCGTCCATACTGGGAGCAAGTGCAGTCTGTAACAGAAGTACATCATAATCATTTCAATGCCCACTGCCATCTGTGGTCCCCCACGTGGAATTACTGGGCAGCAGTGATGAGTGGATGAGGGCAGAGGAGGAGTTGTGGCTAAAAACTGAGATTGCGTTGTGCCTGGATTACAACACTGATGTAAGAGCTAATGCAAACAGATTGTCCTCCTTGTCTATTTTGCATAGAGGGGAAACATGACAGGAAGTGGAGTGTAGCTGAGCACCTGTCCTGGTGGGGGCTCTGCAGGGTGGGCCATTTCCTCTCATCAAATGTTGTTTGAGTGATCAGAGGCAGCTGAGCTTCTATCTTACTGGAGATTCAGCAGGAGGGAGCTTTTTGTTTCCCTGTCTTTTCCTGTTGCTTGAAAGTGTTCTTAGGGGGGCAGATGGGGACAAGAGGCAGGAGCTCAGTTGCTTGTCCTCTGTTTTGGTTCACAACTTCTTTCGTCTAGGATTTGTTGCCAGCCTTCGTGGTCAGGTAGAACAAAATTAACTAGCCCCCAGAAGCGAATCTGTCTTAGCAGTTGCATGGTTTGCTTCAAGGAGAGGCTGGGACGCTGCATGGTCTGCCTAGGACAGCCATGTTCAAACCAGTGTGCCATGGCAGATTGGTGTGCTGCGAAAGGTGTGCGGTGGGAGTTAGAAGCACAGCAGTTGGAAATGGCAGAAAAAGTCTTCTGGGTTCCGCAGCTCTGTTTGTAGTAACATGCAAGAGGCGGAGACCATAGAGAAGACCATAGAGGTTAGTGTGCCATGAGAAGAAGAACTTTAAAAACTGCTGACCTAAGTATTGGCAAATGCTTCTGATCTCTCTCTGGGTTGCAAATGAGTAAACGTGACGAGGCCTGTGCAAAATGTGGAGCCTGCCTGCCTCTTGGGCTCTGTCAATGTGCTCCCCAACCTGCCTAAGGTGATTCCTATTAAGAGCAAGTGTGGGCCTGAGGCACTTGGCTGGCTCCTGGCCACTTACAGCTCTTGTGATGTTTGCCATGTCAACAGGCTAAGGGGCAGGGAGGTGTTTGTTTTCCGCAGTTGGGGAAATTAAGAGACTTGGCAAGGAATCTTGGAAGAGTGTCCTGAGAGGACATTTCTAAGAACCAAGGAAATGGTAGCACTGGCTATTTGCCTTATATAATTGCTGTGGAACTAAATAAAGGAGCAACGGTGGGCCTTGGTTACAGCCATGGCCAGCTAAGTTTTTAGCCTTTCCCATTTTCAGTGCCTAGTCTCAGGCCAAAAAGAAATGAAGTAAAAATTAAAAAGGTGTCTTCAAACATGTGCAGAGTGCTGTTCTATCCTTGGATGTACTGGCTGTTTGGTGCTAACAAGAACTGCTGCTGGGTGTGCTCCTGCTACTGCTCTGGCAGTTGCAACAGCCTAGCAGAACGCAGGTACAAAATGCTGGAAGATCTGGGCACCCTTTCTCTGCACACCCAGGGTTGTGCATCAGGCCAGCCCAGTTTAAGTGATTATTCCAGTGGGGGGGGGGGGCAGAACATACGAACAGCCCCACTGGATCAGGCCATAGGCCCATCTAGTCCAGCTTCCTGTATCTCAAAGTAGCCCACCAAAGGGAGCACATAAGGCAAAAAGAGACCTGCATCCTGGTGCTTTCCATTGCATTCTAAGGTTACCCACTTCTAAAATCAAGAGGTTGTGCATATACATCATGGCTTGTAACCTGTGATTACTAGGAATCCTCCAGAAATTTGTCCAATCCCCTTTTAAAGGCATCAAGGCTAGATGCCATCACCACATCCTGTGGCAAGGAGTTCCACAGGCGAACTACATGCTGAGTAAAGAATTTTTTTCTTTTGTCTGTCCTAACTCTCCCAACACTCAGTTTTAGAGGATTTTTTTTTTGGGGGGGGGGGTGAGGCGAATGTGTGCATGTGGATGATCTGCATTTTGTAGTTGGTTGTATTAATGTTTGTTGGCTTTTAAGTTGGGATATATTTATGTATTAAACAGTGGCTCAGGCTCAGACAGTACCATCTGCTGGACCTGTCAACAATTCAAAGTTGCACGTGCATGAATGGCCACCCCTGCCATCTCTCTCTCTCTCTCCCCCCCCCCGTGTGTGTGTGTGTGTGTGTGTGTGTGTGTGTAACTTTCAAATAGCTCAGTTGCTTAGTTTCAACACTTTGTAGTATTTAAACTATTCAGTTAGGGATACTTTGAACATTCTGCTGCCCGTGTGAGTATGTGGAGGGAGGGCACTTGCACTTTTCTTTTTAACTGCCTGCTGGATAGAATTGTCAACTCTTCAGGATTGTCCTGGAGTCTCCATGAATTAGCATCAGTTTCCTCAATACTGCAGAAAGCAATCCCAGAGATTTTATCATGCCTACCTTGGCTAAATGACATTGCATCCTGTGGGGTAGGCAGAGGACCTCCAGAAATAGCTTCAGTCAGAGTTGGCAGTCCTGTTGGTGGCTGGAGGATAGTATCAACTGAATTGGCCCAATGATTTTGAAGAAAAAAAAGTATTTCCCCTTTAAGAAGATCTCAGTGCATCTCAGCAGGTGCTCTCATTCTCTCCTGTATGTAAGGCAAGGGGAAATGTCTATTCTGAAATGGTGCCTCCAAAGCAAAGTTTTATTAGGATTTGTAAAAATAATTCTAATCCGCTGCCTGTTTAATTGATCCACCTTTTTTAATTGATCAAAATGTTTTTCATCAACCTATTTGTTGCAATTCTACCTGTACCACATATTGTGGCACAGCCCCTCTCCTCCACCACATGATCAGTCTGTCAACTAATTGAGTACATCAGCTGGCCTTATTTATCTGTTCCATCTTCATTATGGGATTGCCATGAGGACCAGGTAGCATGGATCTGTGGCTCCCAAATGTTTTAACATTGAGTTGCACCTAAAAAGAAAGTTTTTACTTTACCAGATGCTAAAGCCTCTGTGGCTACAATGGTGATTGGGTAATAGTACTCTCCCTCCTCCCCAAGTTTCAGGGTTTGCTTAACCCTTGATGTGCATCGCTTTATCTGCCTTGACAGTTTCACAAACTACCAAAAATTAGTTGGGACCGACTGGTGGGCCACAGACCCACAGTTTGAGAATCGCTGGATAGGGTTTTGTGACTTTTGGATAGAGTAGGACATAAATCTAAACAAATACTGTACAATTTACAATAAGTCAAGGCCCCCTGCTTTTATTTGCAGATATGGGTGTCTCTTCCTCAGCTTAAGTGTTACATTTTACATCTCTTTGGAACCTTTTTGACTTTTGTGAGCTTATATTTTGCCTTTCTGGACTTCTGTTGTCTTCTGTTTGGATTGGTGTCGTCCATCCGTCCAATTGTTGGTTGATTGGTCAGTGGCTCCCAAATATCTTGGATCAGGTGAAGTGTTGCTTGGGGCCAACATTTAGGATGTTTGTCTGCTCATGTTTCAAGAAGCTGTTATCTACTTTGCAAACTGAGCCCACTGTTAGTAAAGCACTCAAAAGTTGAAATATTTCCACGGGACCTCTTGCAATAACACTCAGCATTCCTGCTAATCAAATGCCTACCATTACTGAACTGGAGTGTGTGTGTGTGTGTAGCTTGGTGAGGGGGGACCTTTATGGATTGCTCCACTCTTTTCTAATCTGCCATCCATGATATAAAATCCACCACCTGAAGTGACTGCCCGTTGTTAAACACAGTTAGGTCTGGTTGTGGGCATAAACCTAACAGAAATATTTAGAGAGGCTGAAGAGATACAGTAGCTGTTCTCTGACTCTGTGTGGATTTCTGGTGTGTACTGATTTGCACCTAGTACTGAAGTTCAGATTCAACTCACTGATGAAGTCATCTGAGGCTCAAGCAGCGGATTGACTGTGGGTACCCATCTCTGTACACACATGCCTGCACTGTTGTTTGGCAACCTTCAGTCTTGAAAGACTATGGTATAAGCCCACAGCACCTGGTATTCCCGGGCGGTCTCCCATCCAAGTTCTACCCAGGCCTGACCCTGCTTAACTTCCAAGATCATACAAGATCAAGCATATGCAGAGTTCAAGCCACCTACTACTACTCCTTCTCCTACTCCCTGATTTGCAAAAGAAAAAAGGGAAAGAGGAATGGTGGACAGGAGAATGGGGTGGTCACATCACCACATAAAGGGACACGGCATTTGGTGCACTGCCTTGAGGACTGAGAAGTTCGGGCCAATTCTGCTGGAGCTTATTTGAACATAGGAAATGGCCTAGCTTAGTTCTGTCTGCACTGACTGGCAGGGGCTCTCCGGAGTTTCAGGTGGGGGGTCTTTACTTGCCGTATCTGAAGATGTCAGGAATGGAACCTGGGATCTTTTACATGCAAGGTAGTGGCTCTCCACCATTGAGCTACAGACCCATCCTATAGCATCTCACTGGTGCAAATTCAGTTTCCAGTTTTAGGTTGAATTTTTTTGCACATTCATCATAATTGCAATATCAAATGATGCATATTGATGATGAGACACCTTAGGTGTCCGTAAGACGGTGCTTCCCAAACATTTTAGCTCCGGAACCCACTTTTTAAAATGACAGTCTATTGCGACCCACTAGACGAGGGCTTTTCAAACTGGGGCTTTGTGACGCCCCAGCCGGTGGGCCCTGGCCCCTGCCCCCTTAAGGGGCGGGGGCAGCCTGGAGGCAAGGAGGCAGCAGCGGGGCGAAGCCCCTGCTGCCCTCCTGAGTGGTGCGATCCCAAGGATAATAAAATATCCCCAGGATCGTGCCACTGCCTTCCCCCGCCCCTGCTGCCTCCTCCCTCCTGCCCACGCAAGAACTTACTGGCTCTCCAACTCTCCCAGAGAGTTTTAGAACCATTGCACTAGACCAAAAACAAACAAAAAACTTTGGTTCACACATGATCTATGGTATGCCAATTACTAAAGAAAATTGGAAAATGTGACATTTTAGTTTGGGTATATGGCGATTACCTCATACCACAGGTTAGCATTCCTGCTTAAACTTTTCATGACCCACCAAGAATAGGCTTGTGACCCCCTGGTGGGTCCTGACCCACAGTTTGGGAACCACTGCTATAAGGTAATGTAGATGACTGGAAGCACAGCAGCAAGACTCTCTTTTTCTTTTTTTTTTCAGAAGTATTACCAAATTCAATGCAAGTTTATTCTCAAGTGTACTTGGCCCCAAAATAGCATTATGGGATGGCACATAAGTATCACCAATACGGTCGTCTCCCATGTCTTCTTAACAAAGTGTAGATCAGCAATTTTCAACCTTCTTCATCTCACGGCACACTTACAAGGCGCTAAAATTTTCAGTGCACACCATCAGTTTTTGATAATTGACAAGGCACACTGCAGCACCGGTGGGGGACTTGCATCCCCCAGTGGACCTACTAATAAATGAACCCTGCTCCAAACTTCCACAGCACATCTGCGGACCATTTGCAGCACACCAATGTGCCATGGCACAGTGGTTGAAAATGGTTGGTGCAGATGAAAAAAAGTACCTGTGTGATGTGACCCCCCCATTTCCCCCACCTCCGAGTGGAGCCAGGGTAGGGAAATAGTTCCACAATGATATCCTGTGACACATATTTTCAACTACACGTTACAGGGGAGATTAGCAAGGCATGTGGATTGGGGATTCTGGTACTTTCCAATGATGTGTAGTGTGGTTCTATATCCATAACAATGTTTCCATGTTGAGGTCTTGTTGTGCCTGGAATTTTAAGCCATGGGAGGAAAGTTAAACTGCCTACAGCCAAGAGCAGAGAAAAACTCTTAGTGGCTGAGCTTCCTTCTACTCTCTATAGGTGGTTTGTTGACTTGCTTGGCTACAGAGTCCTGAACTTTTTGTTCGCGGAGTATTGATCAAGAGCACTTGTTTTTCTTCGTCAAACGTTGGAAAATATGGACTGCAGGCACTGCTCCTCAGGTTTTGAAATGCTTCCATGTCATAGTTTCCCTGCTCATGCACCCTGACTACATGTGGGCATCTCTCATTTGGGGTCTGCTCTCGTATAGACCACCTGGTCATTTGGTGCTTGTAAATTCCCAGAGTTTGTAGTAGATCCTTTCACAGGGGAGTCTCTTTTTTTTTTTTGTATGGGGAATGCCACCTGCTATGCTGTCCTAGACAAATGTAACAGACAGTTCCTTCCTCACTTTGTAAACTTACTACGGAAATGTCCTTGATCTCTTATTTGCTTTTGTTTCTAGACCCCTCTTCCAGAGAGTGAATCAGAGTTGGTGCCTAGCCACAGCCTGAAGCAGGTAAACATCTTGTGAAGCTCTTGCATGAGGTGGAAAAAAAAAAAAACCAGGGTAAAAGAGGAAGTGGTTAGCAGCACCTTCAGGTCTACCTTACAGTTTTTTCTTTATAGTAGCATGAGTTTTCCCACAGGTTTATCTATTGCCCTATGCTTATGCTTATAGAGGAATATGGGGGTGGGGGCAGTAAGAGTATGTTGGCAAACTCTGCCCCTGCTGGTCACCACGACCACAGTGTTGGTAGGGGGTAGGGCTTACCAGTATGCTTTTGCTCCCTGCCCTTGTTCTTCTGCACCAATGAAGGACATCTGCACAGAGTTTGTATAATCCGTGATTCTATGCAAGCATGGAATTTGACATTGACCACAGAATTCTGCACCTCCAATTCTTTTTTTTTTAAAAAGCATACTAGCCTTTTATGATTACTCAAGCACTTGCAAGCCTCTCTTCAGGCTCATCAGGTGAAATCACATGACTTCTAAAATTGCTTTTGCTGGATCAGAACCAGGATCTGTCTCCAGCTGGAGGGGGAGATTTATAGTGGTCAGGACTAGTGCTCTGCACAGCTCCTTGGTGCTAATTGTAATTGAATAAAGCAGAATAAATTATGGAAACAATCCCATATATCAGGGGTGCCCAAACCCTGGCCCTGGGGCCACTTGGTGCCCTCGAGGCCTCTCAGAGCCTCTGGCCCTCTGGAGATTTGTTGGAGCCCACACTGGCCCGACGCAACTGCTTTCAGCATGGGGGCAACTGTTTGACCTCTCCCGTGAGCTGTGAGATGAGGGCTCCGCTCCTTGTTGTTTCATGTCTGCGATGCAGTAGTGGCAGCAAAAGAAAGGCCAGCCTTGCTTTGTGCAAGGCCTTTTATAGGCCTTGAGCTATTGCAAGACCTTCATTCATTCATATAAGTTCATCTTTAATATATTCATTTATGTAAATTTATTCAAATTTTAAATGTAAATTAATTCTTTTTTTCCCTGGCCCCCGACACAGTGTCAGAGAGATGATGTGGCCCTCCTGCCAAAAACTTTGGACACCCCTGCCATATATTAAATATCACCTGATTTTTAGGCTGCTGTCCTGCTCACTGAATTTTAGTTACCCTGAAATAGAATTCTTATTGAGGCACAATACTAACTGGGTCTACGCAGAAGTAAGTCCTATTTTGTTCAGTGGGGCTTACTCTTAGGAAAGTGTGGTTAGGACTGCAGCCTGAGTGAAACAAAGAAGGTGTATCTGTTTCAAATAGACAAATGTGTTAACTCACTGAGAACTAGACGAAGAAACTCTGAATTGAGAGGTTTTCTTTTCCATTCATTCCGTGTCCTTGGCTGAACCCTTTGAGCCTCTGCCTCCTGTCTGCTGTAGATAGATATTTAATAACTATTACAGCCCAATCCTATGCATGTCTACTGAGAAGTAAGTCTCATTAAAGTCAATGGGGCTTACTCCCAGGAAAGTGTGGATAGGATTGGGCTGTTAGGAAGCTAGTGATGTTCTCTTACTGCAGAGGGCTATTGTAAGGATTGCCCCAATATCATATATGTAACCTTGCTATGAACAATTAAAAGTGCTATGTAAAGTCTTTATATTGAAACCTGGGCTGATGCCAGCAGCGCTCAGTTGGTTTCAGACTAAGGTTTCAGACTAAGGTTTTTCTCAGTCAGAAGTTCAAAGATATTGCAAGGGCCTGTCTTTTCATTGGGCTCAAGAAAATTATGTTATTATTTATGTACCGCTTTTTAACAAAAAATAGTGCACAAACTGGTTTACATAGCAAAATAAATCAATAAATGGTTCCCTGTCCCCAAAGCGTTTACAGTCTAAAAAGATAAAAACTGCAGCAATCTGTTATAAGAAAAGGCACTGTACTGCGACAAAGAGGGACAGTTGCTCTCCCCCTGCTTTAAAAGGTGCCTCTTTGCCCAGTTAGCAGGGGTGTATATGTATTTTTAAAGTTATGAGACTCTAAAATTCAATTTTAAATTGATCATTTAACTAAGGGTGCCAGTTTTCAACATGCGTTCTGTTTGCGGAATTGAAGCTGCTCTAGTTGAACAAGTTTCCGAACCAATAATGGTTCTTGATGGCATTAGTAAGCTTCAGCAGTATGTATGGGAGACAGGGGAAAGGGGATTGGCTGCATCTGTGTGTATGGGGCTGGCCTTAGGGTAATTTGACCAATTGGGCCAAATTGGACCCCGTGCCCCTCATGGGGGAGGTAAGCAGAGTGCCTGAGGCCAGTATCTCACCCTGTAGTTGACACTCCAGCATGGAATCTTCAATGCTGAGGTGTCCTGAGGAGAGTGCAGTGAGCCGAGCATTGTCACTGGAAGGTCCTCCCTCCCAACCACCCCTGGGTCCAATTGGCTTGAAATTGCCCCCCCAGCAGTTAGCAATGCTGCCACTGCTTGGTCCCTTGCCACTGCTGCTCATCCTGGTGGGTAGGGGGCCCCGTATATTTTGCATTGGACCCCACACATGTCTGTGTGGCATGTTCCTGCACGTGTTTGTGTATGATTGCACAATGTGTCCTTGTTTAGTAATGACATGACGCATGGCTTTTTGTGTGGCACGTGAATTTTTATGTGACATGCACCTGACATGGTGTCCAGGGCAGTAGTTTACAACCCACAATAAAACACGAAGATAAATGGAAAAAACAATAAAAGACAAAACAGAAGCCAGCATATAACATCAGTATAAAATTGTATATAATCAAAAGGCATAAAAACAATATAAAATGCAGCCGCAGGTGATGATGACAAAAGCATCTGAAAAGAAAAGTCTTTAATGCCTGCCAGAAGACCTCCAGGGAGGGCATGTTTCTCAGTGCAGCTGGGAGGGAGTTCTGTATTTTTGGCACTGCTACAGAGAAAGCGCTACCCCTTATTGCTGCCAAGTCAGGGGTGGCATTTGAAGGAGAGTCCCCCCCAGATGACCTCAAGGGATGAGCTGGTTCACATGGGAGAAGGCGGTTCCTTAGATACTTGGGCCCAAGCGCTCAAGGTCTTGAGCGGTCAAAACCAGCACCTTGAATTGTGCCAAGAAATGAAAGCACCATATGGTGCCTTGCAGCACCTCTTGAGTCTGGCATGCGCATGGCAGCAGGCATATGGTAAACTGCATGTGGTGTGTTGCAGGATGCAACACATTGCAGTATGCACGGGGAGGTGTGCAATGTGTTGCTGAATGTGTATCTAGGCGTGAAGGCGTGTGCTTTTCTGGAGCGTGTGAAGTGTCAGATTCTAATGCACAATACAGAGGTTAATGTGAGATACTGACCCAAGCAGGGTACATAATGGGAGGGGATAGGTCACAGTTTGGGTAGTTCAGGGCATGCCTGTTTGCATGTGAATGGTTTTACATGTGTGTTCAGCCGTGCTGGCAACAGTGCCTTAGTTGAGAGAACAGTGCAGGAATGTGCCTGAGCAAATGCTACAGGGGGTGGCATTTAGGGGAAGCCCTGTGCCATGTAGAAATGCATCAGGCAGATCTTCATTAAGTTCATATCTAGCAAGTATAAGAAACTTCCCACATTGAATTTTTGCCTGAATACATTCCTTCCTCCCCTGGGGGCTGGGGATAAGAATAGGCCCTCAGTTTGGCTGTACTTGTAAGAGACGACTAAACAGCCACTGGGTAGATGGGACTCCTTAGCCTGGGAAGGCAGCTCATCTAAGAGAAGGAAACTCTGACCTCAAACCTCCACTGCCTTGTGGCTACATCCAGTTATGGAAAAGGCTTCAGGAGTCAACCTCGAGGCAAAACCCAGAGCCGGAGTCCCTGAGGCAGTTCATGGCTGAACACAGTCACTTTCTGGCAACTCCTGCAATGCCTCTGGAACCAACCGTATTGGCTTCTGCCTTTCCATTGGACCATTTCAGCGACGTGGAGAGGGGGGATTTGCTGCATGAGAGTCTATCCTCCATATCTACTTTACCCAGGCTTCACGCACTGGAGAGGACACTGTTCCAGAGCCACCATTCAGAGCGCGATACCATAGTCTTCCGAGACTGAAGGATGCCAACATTCCTTCCCAGCCAACTCTAACTTCCATGTTTTGGAGAGCATAAGTGAACATTGACAGCACTTTAAATTGAAGGGTTATTTTTTTAATGTTTGAAGTGGATACTGAACCAGAGACATTCCGTTGCCCTGACCCAGTAAAGTTATTGTTGTGTTCTTCTTTCACAGGCTTCATCGAACAAAATTCAGAGAGCGGGAAGGCTCCTCTGTGCGCACTTAGTATTTGTGTACCCAGACCTAATCCGTGATCACAAACACCACCTCCGGCTTCACAGGTGTGTTTATGTGTCTTTCCCCTTTTGCAAAGAATTAGCAGTGTTTGTAAGTGTTCATTTGCACTAGGGGGAAAGAATGGGTTGCCATCGAAACTTTACACAAAGCAAAATTACAGGTTCCTCTGTACTCGAAATATCCAAGGAGTTTCAAGGGAAACTTCTTAAGGTGAGTGAAATTTTTCAGCGGGGGTTGCTTATGCCTGAAAATGATGCTTGATCAGCAAATTTATTTATCTTTAAATACCTTGTGAAGCTGATCACCAAGGCAACTTACAGTCAGTAATAATGTATTAAAACAAATTCAGTCAAGAATTAAGACAACCAAAAGTCAAAACAATCAGAAGCGGAAACAAATTTTCAGACTTTCAAAACGTGGTGTTTGCAAATTTGTCTATTGAATGAGAAATGTCACTCTCAATGGTCGTTTTAGCAGCTGCTAGCATTCTGAAAGATCTCAAAAATCTCAGGAAATGTTCTTGGCACATTTTTGTTCTTGTCAGGGAGGAAGGTGGTGGAATATTGGAAGGTGTCCTTCCTGAGATCATTCGGTGTGTAAAAGCACAGACTTATTAGAGTTCTTATAAAGTTGTTTTTAAAAATCAGAAACAAAAGCCTCTTCAGAATCTGAGCAATGAGACTTGGAGCTAGATAACATGGCTGCCATATGAGAGATCCATGATTCATGCATGGATTTTCATCTGTATTGTACTTGTAAGGGTTTCCCCCCTATATAGCTAATGGGTACATCCAGAGCAGGGTGGGGAGGTTAATTCCCCTTCCAGAAGCCCTGATCAAATGGGGTCCTCCCCCAATAGTTGCTTTTATACAAAAAAATTTTATACAAAATTTCAGGAGAACTAATCATGTAGTTTGCCCTGAGGTTGAAACAACACATTCTGAGAAAAATTACAGATTCTCCTCTGCAGTACCTCCCCTGGACTGTCAATTATTTTTTTTCTTCATCAAGGCTCTGAAATTATAAATAAGTCCAACTGGGGGGAGGGGGACAATCTCATGAAGCCCATTTTCAGGGAAGTATTGTTTGTGCAGGAGAATTTAAACATCTTGCTTTCTGTTAGGGTTGCCAGCCCTCTAGGATTTGCCTGGAGTCTCCAGGAATCTGCATTAATCTCCAGATGAAACCTGAAAGTGATCCTAGAGGTTTGAACAGGGCCTCCAGGAATTTCTAACATGACATCAGGCTTGTCAGGGGTGGGGGTGGAAGAAGCATTTCCTTCCAACTTCAAGTCAGAGTTGGCCACCTTATCAATCACCCACCAGTTTTCCCTGACAAATGCCAGCCTCTGCATTTGCAGCCTCAACAAACCATTTTGGGAACATGTATTTGCCAAGTTAGTGGTGGTCTACTCAGGAAGTGTTACCAAAAGCTGAAATTGACTCCCAAAACAAAGTGTGTGGGGTGGGTGGGTGGAGAGATTCCTCATTTATTTATCTGGTTCTTTGGATCTCTAGCACTGCTTTGAACTCTCTGCTGTCTCCTATCTCCCTTCCAGGCAGTGCTGTTCTGGGAAGGAGCTGGTGGATGCACTACTCAGCGCAGGGCTTTCTGTGCAGACCCGCAGCCAGGCCCTTGGACTCTGCCAGGTGCTGATGGATGAAGGTGTTATGGCTCATGGTGAGATCCTACATGATCTTCTGTGAGGATGTTCAGTTGCAGGGTGCCCTGGTGCTGGCTTCCATAGCTCTCTAGGCCCCAAGGTGTGTTCTGAAAGCAAACTTGCTGGTGCTAAAGAGATCTGGATCTTGCTAGTGCCTCAATGGGAGGCTGCAGAGACACCCCCGTGTATGCTGTTGAGTTCTGTGATGAGGTGGAAATATGAAGTGGAATAAATAAATTGGGAAAATGAGACTATGTGGGCAACCTACCTCCATAAAAAATGTGTGCACGTGGCTGGGCAAGTTGACCAGCTGTGAGGTCACAAAGAGCTGCTTACACGTCTCTTGATGTCATAAATGGTCTCTTTCCTACTGAGGCTGAGCTATCAGCCCAGCAATGGTCTCTTATGCTCTGAGAGAAGGAACCTTGCTTGTGTCAGTATGAGGAGATGGGTTGCTGTTACTCGGAATGAAGCCACCTGGGCAGTGCATATTGAGCTGCAGTGAGACTCCTCTACCAATTTGATTTTCACCCATGCATAGTCATCTGATTATGTTTCCTAGTCCAGAGTTGCTGCTTCTCTTACTCCAACGCCTGGTTCATGACCATCTTTGGACGATCTTGAACAGGAACTTACTCTGGATAGCACCAACCCCCTCTGAGTCCTTTTGCTCCAGAGCCACATTCCTTCACTTTTGGTTGGTTGGCAACCTTCAGTCTCGAAAGACTATGGTATAAGCCTACAGCACCCGGTATTCCCAGGCGGTCTCCCATCCAAGTGCTAACCAGGCCTGACCCTGCTTAGCTTCCAAGATCAGACGAGACCAGGCATGTGCAGGGTAACAGGTTAACCCTTTGATATGGTGGCAGCTGCTGACGCAGTGAGAGAGCCTGGCTACAATCTTATCAAAGCCAGCAGCTGTTCTTCATATTCCCCTGCTGGCAGGCAGTAGGGTGGGGCCAGACTTCCTGTTTCCCTCTGCTGTGTGCTTTGGCTCTCATTTTGGGATCTAGCATTTACCCATCTTTTCCCCTTACAGTACGACAGGAGAGCTATTTCCAGGATCGGGATGCCCAGTTCTTCCGCTTTGTGGCCCTGGAACCAAGTGCTGAAGTCCAGGATAGCGAGGAGCTGCTGGAAGCATTGGCACTGCTCACCCAGCTGGGCCCTACGGCATTGCTCACCACTGTCCTGCGCAAAATGTGAGTGTGAGAATTGGACAATGAGGCAGGCAGGTAGAAAGTCATTGAGGAGGCTTCAAGGCTGTGCTGGGGGTTCTGTTCTGTACATCCAGGAAGATGATTTAAAGCACTGGTTCATTCATTTCTCTGTTTTATGCATTCATTAATTTGAAGGATTTATAGCCTGCGTTTTGACCAAGGGCCATCTAAGGCAGCTTGCAATGCATTGTGGAAATAAAATATTAAAAACCTTGAACAACCCCTTACATCAACTTAAGCATAAGAACATAAGAACAGCCCCACTGAATCAGGCCATAGGCCCATCTAGTCCAGCTTCCTGTATCTCACAGCGGCCCCACCAAACGCCCTAGGGAGCACACCTGATAACAAGAGACCTGCATCATGTTTGCAAACACTGCATGTTTGCAGTTTGCAAACACTGCAGGAACAAGAGTGCTGACTTGAAAGATCTTGCTCCTTTTCAGATACTGGCACCAGCTTTATCGAATGGTCAGTTATAACTTTGAACAACCCCTTACATCAACTTGAGCATAAGAACATAAAAACAACCCCACTGGATCAGGCCATAGGCCCATCTAGTCCAGCTTCCTGTATCTCACAGCGGCCCACCAAAGGCCCCAGGGAGCACCACAATTCCAAAGTCACCTAGCCAATGGCAGAAGTCGGGAGGTGCTTCCTTTCAGAGCTGCAGTTCTTGGGCCACTGGCAGTTAGAGTGGAGCAGAGGGTTATTTTCTGGTTGAGGGGAGGAGGGAGAGTGAGCTCCCTGTAGCTACTCCTTCCCCAGCAGATGCATGGGACTAGTCTGAGCTTCCCTTTGGTCCTTATGGTCTTCCTGATACATGCACGTTTTGATTCCACTTTTCTATATGGTACTGTATATTCCAAAGAGCTTAACACCTTCTATATGGTACTTTTCTATGTGGACCTCAACAAGTGGGAAACCCTGGCCTCTGAGCGGCCCGCTAGGAGTCAGGCTGTGCAGAATGGCCTTTCCCAGTTTGAAGAGACACTTGGCCAACAGTCTGAGGCTAAGAGGCAAAGAAGGAAGGCCCATAGCCAGGGAGACAGACCAGGGACAGACTGCACTTGCTTCCAGTGTGGAAGGGATTGTCACTCCCGAATCGGCCTTTTCAGCCACACTAGACGCTGTTCCAGAACCACCTTTCAGAGCGCGATACCATAGTCTTTCGAGACTGAAGGTTGCCAACGATGACGACCTCCACTTTTCTTTATGGTACTGTATATTCCAAAGAGCTTAACACCTTAATTAAAATAGCCAATCCAATATGTGAACGTTAAAATCGGTCAAAATCACAATAATAAAACATTGCAGTACTGTTGGGCCTGTTGAAACGAAAAAACCTTAACTGCCTGCCAGAATGCAAGCAGAGGTGGAAGTTTTTGGTGTTCCCTTGTGTGGGGGCATTCCATAATTGAGTTGCCACCACATGAATTCTGTGTTTTCAAAAATCTTAGCCTTTTCTGACCGCTGCCCTTAAAGTGAATTTCTCTGTTCTCACAGTCATGAAACTAAGCTTCATGGCAGGGCCTCTGAGAGGAATATTATTAAGGGGTACAAAGTTTATTTTGGGCCCCTTTGGGAGGGAGTGAAACAGAGCAGGGGAGGGTGGTGACGGTTGAGCAGAATAGGGGCAGGGAGAGGTGAAACAGGGTGCAGGGAGGGTAGAGACAGCTGGAAAAGCCTTTGGAGCCCAGGTCTACCCACCCATGTGGCATCAGTAGTGTCCCCAGCATACCGTACAGGCAACAAGCCTGAGTAGAAAGGAAAATGTCAGATCCTAGGAAATTTCTGGGCCCCCTCCTTGAGCTCCTGGCCCCCCCTTTTGACCCTGGGCCCAGGTACAAGTTACCCCCTTTACCCCCATCTCCTAGGCCCTGCTTCATAGTATCTATCTAGCATTAATGCAGCGGCCAGAGATTACAATGGTGACTGAGTGGGGCTTCCTGTCAGTACAAGGGTGAAGTCTCAGTGCTTTGTACTGTCTGTTGTCCCTTCCATATGGCTTGGGGAAGCAATAGAATACTGCACATGGAAAGTCATGATTTTCAGAATTCATTTAATTTCCGTTTTAACAGGTTCCTTAAAGCATTGTGAATTAGGCTGTAGAGGAGAGCTTGCACAGTGTCTGGAGAAATTGGGGTGGGTGAATGTATGTTTGCCTGCATGCTTTACTTGTCACCTTCTCCACCAGCCCTGGCCAGCGCTCAGAGGAGGAGCTTGTGCTGATCTTTGAGGAGCTGCTGCACATCAAAGCTGTCGCCCACCTCTCCAGTTCAGTGAGTTGCAAGTGCATCCCACCCCAGCCTTTTGGATGACTCCCATCACTTCCTGCTTTCCCCACCTAGCTCTGCCTCTGCCTTACCAACTCCTTAGTTTTCCCTCCTTTACTAGGCACTCCGTATCTACCTGTCAGGTACAGTAACTTCAAACTGCTCCACATCTGACTCTTTTCCAGCACAGGTATGGGAGGGGGAACCATAGATATCATCTCCCCCCCCCCCCACCACCACCAATAAGACCTCATGTATGAAAAATGTGAGAATCTGTTTTACCAGATTGTCTCTTTTGATATGAGATGGGGGTCACAACCACCTTGCTTTAAAATTTACATGTCTGTCCCATCATTCCTCTACGGAGCTCAGAATAGCCTACCTTGTGAGACAGTGCTGTCGCAGTGTGCACTGACACGTTTTCTCCCATCTGATGCAGGTGAAGAGAGAACTCGCTGCCGTGCTGCTGTTTGAGTCTCATGCAAAGGCTGGAACTGTGTGTGAGTAATTGTTTGTCACTTGGGTCTTATATGTCCTCTGACTTCTAACATGCGAGCTCCCAGAGAGGCACTTTGTTCTTCCCACGTCCCCTGTTGAAGGGGGAATTGCTGCAACCATTGGATGAAGGGGCCAAGTGATGTTAAAGGTGTGTTGGCTTCTTTGAAATGGTGACTGATCTTGTGTACGGCATCATCACCTCATCGTCTTGTGTCTGGTAGTGTGAGTGGGAACAAACATGGCACAGAAGAGTTCCTCTGCCCTATGAAATCTGGGAAGAAAATGTCTCCCTTTGGGCTAATTCTTTTTTTTTTGGGGGGGGGGGAAGTGGGCAAGAAATGACTCCCTTCTGGAAATCGTGGCTGACACCTATTTATTGTATTTGCTCCTTCTTTGGCTCTTGCTCTATTTTTTCCTTTATCTCTTACTACTATTGTTGAAACTCTTTTATCTATTCATTGCTTTATCTGTTGTTAGGTTTATTGCTTAGTAATTACAATCTCTCCCTGCATATGGATTGTTTACTTACTTCAAAGCCAATAATAATTCTATTGTTTTGTGATATATCTACATGGAATCACCACTGAATTAATATTTATGGATTTAATATATTAATATTGCTTTATCAGTTTGCATTGAATGTGTTTTTGTGTCTTGATGTTATGTTTTGCTTTCATTATCTTAACATTTTGCTGTAGTCTGCTACTTTTTGGCTTTGCTTGCAATGGAAAAATAGGCCAGATCTACCACTACTGGTTGGCTCTGGTTTTATGTATGCCTATCCCATAAGTTCCATGGCATTGATCTATAGCATTTTGTTTGCAGTGTTCAGCCAAGGGGACAAGGGCACCTCCTGGTACATCATCTGGAAGGGATCAGTCAATGTTGTCACACATGACAAGGTACATAGGTGTGTGTGTACTTGAACTCTCCAGATCCTACATTGAAATGGCCAGTCTGAGGTTAAATCCAGGCAAAGTGGCTTCTGATCACACTTGGGGAAATCTATGTAGACAGGATAGGCTAGATTTGTACCCTTTGAATAAAATAAAATGTAAGCAGAGTTCCATCACTTTGGAGCCTTGTCCAATTTGCCTTGTCTCTGAATTTTCAGAACTGTGATCTGAATGATGGAATGTAGCTTTTACTCTGATTTTTTAGCAGGAAAGACAACCCCTCCAAAGTATTATTATTATGAGATTTTTGTACAGTTAGGTAGGTGTTATTGACTGGTTTGTTTTATCCCAACATCAGGTCCTTCCCCAAGAACCTGGGATGCTTGGTTTTTATCCTGTTTTGATGTTATGAATAGCAAAATTCATAGCAAAATATAATTGCAAAATATAATTGTTATAATAATAACAAAATTCATTGCAAAATATAAGCTGTTCCCAGTGACGGTGCTTTCGCAATTGTCTGATTGCTGATGATGATAATTAATACAAGAAGTATAAGTTAAGAGCATTTCAGAGAGATGTGTCCAATCTGCACATACTTGTATTTCACTCCTTGATCAGCACTGCTACATTTAGGTTAGCATGCATGTGTTCATAAAGATACCCATGTACTCAAGCAGAAAATTTAAGTTCACCTCTTCCTGGTATGTTTGCATCTCTGTTATATTTTTTAATGGCTTATTATAATACAGTGACAGAGTACAAGAGATGCGTAACACAAAGTTAATATGATCTCAGAAGGCACCATAGGGCAAAAGTATGTGTTATGAGTCAACTGCCAAATCTATGTTTGCCTTGTATCGCATTGGGGGGAGGGATAATATTGAAAAAATTGGAATGAGGGGTCTTTTAACCCTTCATCCCCCACTAACCACCACAACCCCTCCTCCCTGGTTATCTTCACCTCTTTTGTTCTCCAGCCAAACTTTGAGGCCAGAAATAAAACAGGGTAAGGAGGGGCAGAATTGGGAGAGGGGGAAGCCAAGGAGACTTGTCAGGTTGCTTCCATATTCCAGGTAGCTTGGCAACTTGCATGTTTGCCATGATTATTGACTAATCCTAGACTGCTGTGCTTGCTGTGCAGGGCTTAGTGTCAACCCTGCACGAGGGTGATGACTTTGGAGAGTTGGCATTGGTGAACGATGCTCCCCGTGCAGCCACCATCATCCTCCGTGAAGACAACTGCCACTTCCTGCGGGTGGATAAACGGGACTTCAATCGCATCCTCAAGGTGGGCTTTGGGATTGGTTTGCATTTTGGTCAGGAATCTTTTTTTTGGGGTGGGGGCAGCACGGTGTGGTTCTCCATTGACTTGGTGATGGAGCTTGTCTCAAGGAAGAAGGAATATAAGATCATTGAGAGAGAGGAGGCAGGAGGATTAACCTCGCATACTCTTTCCCCATTTAGGGCTAATACAGGTGGACCCTTGTTGTTCTTCTGTTCCTGGAAGCCATGCGAATACCGAATTTTGCTTGAAATCAAGTCACACAAAATTCAGAGTTCACCAGCTCTGAACATGACTGGAGCCTTCCTCCGTTCATGTCCATAGCTGTTCTGAGGCCTGTGGAGGCTGTACAGGGCTCAAAATGACCTCTGGAGGTCCTAGAAGGGCACTCGTGGTTTTTGGGCGAAAACTAGACGTGCCCTTCTAGGACCTCTGGAGGTCTTTCAGAGGCTCGTGGAGGCTGCACAGTCCAGTCACCTCTGGAGTGCTCGGGTGGGGCCAAGTCTGGCTCTATGCAGGTCCCGGGGACCAGTGTTGAGCCAGATTCGTGGATAGTAATTCTGCTAATAAAGAGGCTCCACCTGAATAAAAGATTTTCCTACAATGCCAGAACTAGGTTGCTGGGGGAAAAGCACTGTACTGCCCCTTCACAACTCTGCTACCTACTCCTTCATAACATGGTAGGCACCACCACTGCCACTACAGGTGCAAAGGTTGGTCTGTCTAGGTGAGCTTTCTGATTTGCATGGGCCCTCAGCCAGTGGTCATGCTGGCTGACCTCCAGTCATTCCTAGCTGCCACCTTCTCTATTTCCAGAACTTTTGCCTTGCCAAAGGAAAAACATGCTGGAAACAATCAATGAAATTCTTCCCCTCTTCAGCCCCCTGTGACAACTGTTCCCATTGACTGTGCTCCCTTGAGAAACAGTGCCTAGGTCTGTTAATAATAATAATAATAATACAGGTATTTATATACCGCCTTTCTTGGTCTTTATTCAAGACTTTATTCAAGGCGGTTTACATAGGCAGGCTTATTAAATCCACGCAGGGATTTTTACAATTGAAAGAAGGCTCTATCTTTCAAGAGCCACAACAATTCAGATGTTTCATTCTGATCTGGCCTCCATCCTGGCCTCCATCCTCCCACGCTCAGAGCAGATGGAAATAACTCAGCTTCAGCTTGTCAGCTGCTTCAAGGTTGCACGGTGCCGGTGGCCTCGAACTGGCGACCTTTGGATGTTATCTTCAGGCAAATGGAGGCTCTACCCTCTAGACCAGACCTCCTATTGTCCATGTTCCCTTCCTGACCAAGCTATTTCCTTCCAATTCTACTTGTCTCTACCAAGCTCTCTCTACTAGTTGGCTCTGGTTTTACATCTACCTAACCCATAAGTCTCATGGTATTGATTTATAGCATTTTGTTTGCAGTGTTCAGCTAAGGGGGTAAGGGTGTGCCTGAACACCACTTCTACTCTTATTCAGGAACATCATCTCTTCTTTATCACATCCATTCCAGAACCTGTGTAGCTAGCCTTCCCTTTCCATGCCCTCTGGCTCTTCTTTGTCCTATTCCCATAGCTCATGTATGAGTTCCTTGCGGGTTTCTCTGACTGTAAGACTGTGGTTTACAAGAAGCAGCCCAAATAGTACTACAGTCTTTCCTATGTATGCATTGCCTTCTCCTGTAAGCCCCTGCCCAGTCCTTAAGACCAGCTTTTGTTAAAGCCACATACTAGTGATTGTAACTGTGGGAGGAGGGAAGGGGAAAGGCAGGTTGCTGGATGTCAAACATTATGAAAGACTTTCTGATCAATAAATAAAGGCCAGCTTCAAAGTTCTTTCTCCAGGGGTTTCTGCCACCTGAGATCAGGTGTGGGGGTGGTAGGGGTGAGAGGGCTTTGCCAATGGTAATGCCACATTTATGGAACACACCCCCTCAGGCACATTTGGGAGATGTGTACCTTACTGTCACCCGGGAGACAGGTTAAGTCCTTTTTATTTGCCAGAGCTTTTTTTATGGCTGCTGATTTATGGTTTTAGTGGCTTCTGCATAATTGACTGGCGGTTTTTTCCCCCGCCTCTTGATGTTAGTGTTTTTCTTTTGTTGGCATGCCATTTGTTTTTATGGAAGTAGGTTGCTTTGGATATTTGTCTAGTACTGGGTAAATACATAATGCTGGTGAACTACTGCGTGCACTTCAGAAAAATACTGGAGAAATGCCAAGTATTGTTTTTCTGGCACACTGAAGCATGTTGTAGAGGCCTGGCTGGTTTGCGCCCTTTTCCAGAGGAGGCCCACTAAGACCAAGTTTGAGCACCTCTGTCTTTGGTCAACTTCTGCTGGGCAGCTTCAGCAGTCTCATCAGATGCAACGTTTTCTGCTAGCATCTGCTTTCCTTCCTAGGACGTTGAAGCGAACACCCTGCGGCTGAAAGAACATGGAAAGGTGGTGCTTGTTTTGGAGAAGAATTCCCAAGGCAGTAACTCCTGTCACCTTCCTGGGACTCCAGGGAGCAGTAGGTACAGCAGTTTGTCCCCATCCTTTCATTACTCCTTCTTAGCAGCTGGTGTAGGTAGTGGGTAGGCTGCATTCATATATAGCTCAGGGTACCATGCCTTGAGGGGGTGTCTTAGAGTGCCAAAAGGCACTTCTGGTTTTTGCTGAAAACCAGAAGTGTTTTTTGGAGGTCTCTTAAGACATTCCCTCAAGGCCTCAGAGCCTCAGAGAGCACCTAGTCCCACTGGCTTCAGAAGGAAGTGCCTTTCAGAGTCCTCTAAGATGTCATTGGGGGGGATGTTGAATTTTTTTTGGGGGGGGATGTTAAAACTTTTTGTGCCCCCGAGCACCAGATGCCTTAACTACAGCACTGCTTCATACCCTCATAGTGATGTAAACAAGGAGTACAGTAGTTGTGCAGGAATTTGTTCACAGACACACAGCATGGTATACAGCCAAACTACAAAACCCATGTTACACAGCCATTTGTAGGCGAAATAGAAATGGCTAAGAAAGAACTATACTAATTCCTCACCTTGGGAGTGTGGACTACAAAATCCATGTCACAGTGTGACTGTGAGCAAAATAGGCATATGTAAAAATAATTGGGGCCTGTAACTGAATTGAGCAAATGGAAGTATGGCAACAAATGAAATTTGACAGAGTATATAGATTTTTGTTGTTGTTGTGATATGTGGATGTGAGCTGGAAAATGGACTGCAAAGTGGAATTCCTCCTTTGAGTGTTTCACATTCCCAAATGCTGAGAGTCAAAAGCAGCTCATGATACAAGGGAGGGCTCCAAAATTTTCCCAGCAGATGCAACTTAGGTCTGTCTCTCAGGCCTGCCTTCTACCTATTACACTATCTAAAATAGTACCTTGCTTTGTTCTTTCCTTCAGGTACACAGTGATGGCTGGGACCCCTGAAAAGATTCTTGATTATCTCCTGGAAACTATGCGTCCTGACTCCATGCTCTCTGATCCTATAGGTAAGCAGAGAATTGCTTGAAGAGAGGGGCTAGTGCCCAGGAGAACACTCCAGGCTAGCAGTTGGCCACTAGATTATCTTCTGGCCCAATTCAGAATTGGGGTAGCAAGCTAGGCAAATGGCATACAGCAACAATTTCAATGACAATGGCATTATAAGTAGTAGAAGGATATGGATTTAAGCAAGGGACCTATCTAAGCCGTGCTTATCTTACTTCTGATGGCAAAGACTTTAGGAGTAAGGCCTCCATATATGTGTGTGATATATGAGGAACACATGGGAAAATGCATTCAGTGTTCAACCCATTTCTTTTAGTGGACAAGGCTGCTCCCTATTTACATTCCTTGGTGCTGGTAAAGTTACCCTCCTCCTTGAAATGAGTGAGGCAGTCAGTGCTAGCATACGCGTGTGTGTATTGAGCATGCAAAGGATTCTACATGAGTGTAGGCATGCAAACCTCGCTTGCGTACCAGTGGTGGGTTAGGATATCATGTAGCCTACTCTGTTACTCTTGTTTCACAACAGCTTCTTGATCTCTCTATAGACACCTTCCTTGGAGATTTTCTCCTGACGCACAACGTGTTCATGCCAACACCACAGCTGTGTAGAATTCTGCTCCAACAATATCCTTCATATGTGTGTCTCTTTGGGATTCCGGCCTGAGAGTCAGTCTGATAGGAAGCTGTACTGGTTAATGGACTGCAAACAAATGCCAGATCCCTCTGTGGATACTTCTTGGCTTTGGATTGGTAAATGGCAGTAGGGGAAAGGGAAGATGTCTTTCAGAGGTCACGTTTAGCCCAAGAGCCACTAGCTGTTGAGCCTTACACTAGAGAGGTCTCAGATGTGTGATCAGGGATATCAGCATCCCTCGTTAAAAATAAAAGGTGGTATTGTTACAACAGTCTGGAGATAGTTATAGATTGGATCAGTGGTTGCCAAACTTTTTAGCATTGGGACTCTCATTTTTAAAAATGACATCCTTATTGGGACCCTCTAAGGCAGGGGTGCTTAATAGGTGGATCGCGATCTACCGGTAGATCGCGAGGCAAAATGAGTAGATCGCGGAGCCCTGTCTCTCCAAACTGTTAATATGTCAGTTTCGTCTAGTGACTAGACAAAACTGACATATTTAGCTGACACTAAACCTGAAACTGACACTTTAGCTGCTCTTCAGGCATGCAGCAACAAAACTGACGAAAGTGACTAGACTCCAGCAGGGGCTCCATACATTAAAGGGGGTGTCAGACGCTTCCTTCCCCCCTGGTAGATCTCCGGGCCTTGCTGGGTTTCAAAGTAGCTCTCGAGCCAAAAAAGTGTGAGCACCCCTGCTCTAAGGTTTACTTTAGTGGTACTTAGTTACTAGTACTTAGTTACTAGTACTAGTAACCTTTAAAAGTTACCTTAGTACTTAGGTACTTTAGTTACTTTTAAAGGTAACTTTTTTAAAAAAAACTAGTAACCTTTAAAAGTTACCTTTAAAAGTAACCTTAGTACTTAGGTACTTTAGTTACTTTTAAAGGTAACTTAAAAAAAAAAGATCTAGAAAGAAAAATATTTTTATTTATTTACTCACAAGTAGTAATATTTTTATTTGATTCTTTATTTATAAAAAACTCAATCTGTTTCTCATAATGAAGCAGCCCTAATGAACTTTAATGAATGCTCGCCTTCCTTTCTCATATTTCTCCCCAGAAAAATAAAAAGAAAATCGGGTGGTTTTCTTATAATTCTTTATTAGGGGGCATCAAGTAAGACACATGTATCTCTCTATATTTACACATGCCTGCAAACTGCAGGAGTTCAACTCCTTGCAAACCCCAGGAGCTGAGCGTTTTGCAGGGCAATTAGCAGCTATCTTGCAAACTGCAGGAGCTGAGCAGTTTACAGGTTAAGAAGCAGGTATCTGATCTTTGAGTCGCCGCAGGGCTTGTAGCAGCAACTATTACCCTGCAGATGCCTGATATCGTCTGATCTCGGAAGCTAAGCAGGATCAGGCCTGGTTAGTACTTGGATGGGAGACCGCCTGGGAGTACCGGGTGCTGTAGGCTTATACCATAGTCTTTCGAGACTGAAGGTTGCCAACCGTTGTGGCAATTAGTTATCTGATCTTGCCATTACCTGTGTTCAAATTGGAGGCTCTGCCCAGCCCTTTGCAACCCACCAAAAATCATGTCGTGATTCACTACTGGGTCCTGACCCACAGTTTGGGAACCATTGGTTTAGACAGATGTAACATCTACATGGTAATGTCAGGTCAGTTCTACTTTATAGATAAATTCTGAGCCCAAAGCTCATAACCAAGTTTGGCATTAATTAAGATATTACTGCATCTTCCCTGTTTTCCTCCAACATTTTTTTGTTTTGTTTTCCCCCCCGAGACTACCTCCCTCCATTTTTTCCATTACTCCAAACCTGTAATATCTGCACCCAAAAGCACAGAACTTGATAACATCCAGAATTTTAGAATCGCCCTTGATACTTGAGTATAAGCCGATCTCACAGATGTTGAAGGTAGGCTTTAAACCAAAAATCATGGAATTTTCTATGACCCTCGGATAAGGCAAGGAGTTAGAGGAATGCCTGACTATAACTTTGTCTGATTTTTACCCAAGGCCAGATCCTGAAAAATAATCTACCAGTAATTGTTACCTAATTCTGTAATTTATTAAATTAGAAATTTTATTCTCTAATTTATTAAAAATATAGTAAAACATCATAACATACATTTTTAAATTCTGGTCTTTACAACCTTTTTGTAAACACTATCGGAGTAAGTGCTCTGTAAACAATATACCAGTACAACCTTTTAATCAAATCCTTCTTTAAAGTGCTGGTGGGTTAAGCTAAAGGCACAACATATAACGTACAACTTATAAAACATAACTGGGAGTGTGCAGTTCAATTCACAGCAGAGAGACGTGCAACAAGGAATTAATGTGAGCAAGCTCAGCTACACATAGTTGTAAACTGATTTACTCAGAAATAGACCCATTGCTTTCCATGCGTGTCATTCTTAAGTAAGAGTGCACTGAATTGTAGCCTGGGAATTTGTTTCAGACAAAAATGAGGATTATCTCCTGGTGTTTAAAAAAACTAGACCCCTGCCAAACATTTGCAAAATGGAAGGAGGGTGCAGAAGTGTTGGGTGTGATTCTGCCAAGGAGAATGAGACTTGCTTCATTTAAATGGAAGTGTTGAACCCTGGCTTGCTTTTTTCTCAGGAGGAAGGAGTGAAGGTTAATTTTGCTGCAGCTTGCAGCCTCATTGCCCTGGAGACTAATAGCTCTCTATCTCTGCATTGTCCTATTGCTCTCCTTTGGGCTTCTCTTGGCCGCTGTGATGTGCCTGAACAGCCCTGACCACTGTTGAGATGATTTACACGGTTTATTGGCAGAAATTTCTCACCGTATAGGCGAGTATCTATAGAAGTCAAAGAAAGAAAAGTGCTTACCTTTTTAAAATGAGTAGGGAAACGTGAAGTCCCCAGTTCATCTGTCTGAGTGGTCCATGTCATCCTGCACCCAGTGCTTCCTTGACAAAACACTCACTTTCCATTCGGAGCCTTCAGAGGGCACGGAACAGGACAAGGCTGCATACATCCTGGGTAAAAGGCAGAAGGTCTTGTGTCTGGTGAACCAGTGGGTGTTGCTGTATGGGCGCCTGCTGCAAGCAGAATCCAGTGCCATGGATTTCTTGCAGGTAAGGAGATGGCGGTCAGGATATGTAGAGGTACAGCAGATATGTATACATTTGTGATGAATGACCCAGGAAAATGAGGACAAGAGTAGAAGTAGGTTTTCATTGGAGAGAACTTCTCTCATATAGGACTAGACCTGACCCTCATTGGAGTGTATGCTGCTGTCTATATTTATTAAATCTAGCTCCGAGATTTGATGAAACTTGGAAAAAGACCATTAGTAGACCCCAAATGAATCCAAAGATTGCACCTAGAGGAAGAACTCCAATGTCGATAACTTAGAAGTGGGAGCTCACTGTCCATGCTCACAGAGATAAAAATTCAGGTGATGGGCCCATCCTGAGAGACTCTCCAGTGCCATCATTTACAGAGCCAGCAGAAGCCTGCTATTGCTGGGGATAAAGCACTTGACAGTTGCCTAACAACTATTTGTATTGGCTTTCAGCTTGGCAATGGTTGAAGTATTTTGAAAGGCAATTAGTATTTCCTTCCACCTTCCTTGGAAAAGAAAACGTAATTGGCAAAGCAATTTGCCTGTTTACCGAAAGGCCTGAGATAGCTGCCTTTCTAAGCAGAACTAGATGTCAGGCGAGCCATGGAGCTGTCACCGCAACTGCCAACCTCTGTGCCTTTTTCCATGAAACGGAACTTGTGATACGATGCCACTATGCTGCGAGTTCCTCTGCCCCATTCAGCGTCATTTGCTAATGGTGCTGGCGGGAATGGCTACATTTGCAACATGAAGTCGTGTTCATGATGGCAGGGTTCAGTCAAATTCAGGTTTCTATGGTGATTAAAAATTTTTTGTGGTGCTTAAGAAATAGCCAGATTTTTCCCAACATAAAAAAAACAAAAGTAAAAAGAAGCTGATTGGTCCTCCCCACATAAAAAAGAGGAAAAAGATCCAATGGAGTGGGAAGGTGGAACACCCAGGAGGAATTGATGTTGGAGTTGTTTTTCAATAAAATTAAAATTCTCTCCCCAAGGAGGGAGGTGTGATTGGACAAGAAGGGGGGGCGCAAAAGTTCAGGGATTCAGTTCAATAAACTGAGAGGAAAAAATGTAATTAGATGGGAGTTTTCAATTCAAACAAATTTTTCTGTTTCTTAGATATTGGGGTTGGCTCTAAAATTCAAAGTAAATTTGTTGAGAGAGGGGTTTTATGGAGAGAGGGGAAGAATTAGATCCAACGATTACCACGTCTTCTATAATGACTTTTTCTGCTTTCAGTTACAAAAGTCTTGGTTAGTCTTGGAGAATGAGTTGCTGGTGTACAATATCATCTTCATCGCTTCTAGCCAGCTGGGCTGCTTCTAATGGCTTCTGACTCTTTCCCCTTGCAGAGCCTTACCGAATTCGTAGCCCAGGATGCTCGCTTGGGCCCCCTTCTTAGGGAACAGATGCAGGATCGGCGAAGGAACAGAGTGTGAGTCAGCTTCCTTGTTCCTAAACACACGTACGTGTGTGTGTGTGTGTGTGTGTGTGTAGTAGAAGTAGGATGACTGGGGAGATATATTTACACCCTGCTTTTCAGTCAGGGCAGGTTTCCAAAGCAGCTTACAAGTTAATATAAGTACTACTAAATAGGGGCCTAGAGAAGGGAGCAGAAGATCTGCAGGTGGACACAAGAACTGGCTGCTGTTAAAGCTGCCAGCCCACAGAAGCAGACCCACATTATTCTGCCAAGTATTCTGGGCCCTGGCAGTTGATGATGTCATAGTCCAGAGTTCTAGGTTCCCTCCTTCAGAAGGAGCCACATGTGGACACAGGGGTGGCTGATGTTAAGGATGTCAGCCCATAGAGGCAGCCCTTCACCTGTTGTATCTGGTCTGAAGGCACCTTCTAGTGTAGTGCGGCATATTTTGGTGCGTTCTAACTTTGAGCAAAAAGTACTGTATATCAGCTGTGCTTAGCTCGGTCAGAATGGTGGATTTGGACTCTTCTGGGTCAAGTTACTTTGGGGACAGAGCCTCTTCCCTGACACAATATTGTGATGTCCCTTGCCCAAGCAACTTGCCCAGAAAAATCTGACATCCATGGCTGAAGAATCTGGAAGACACCCCTGCTGTTGAGAAATGAAAAGTTGCCCCAGAGGTTCAATTTCCTGGTATGATGAGCTCCTGTCAGGTAATAAGTAGCACATGACTCTCTCATATACTAAATAGACCTGTCCAATGTGACTTCCAAGTGGTTGCTCATTGACCCAGGCCAAAACCAAGGTGTAAGAAACCTTCTTATATGGAAGCTGCTTGTCCTTTTTAGGTAATGAATAACTACTCCAAAGACCTTGTGATTAGGATATGAAGACAGATAGCTGCAACCAAGTGATGTTTTACATTTCTGTCCTAGCATGAGGAGAGGAGCCAGATGAAATCCAGACAGCGACTAGTTGTGGTCAAGGGGCCACCAGATGATCATCCCTGTTCTAGACCATGTGAATTAATTTATGGGAACCTGATGTGTGGAAGATCCTGGGATTAGTTTGAATGTCTGGTCTCTTTCAGTTCTGTGATTTTTATGATTGCCTTTTTGCTTCTGAGCATTTTTCTTGTACTTGTGAATGTATGTACATGCTGCAAGCCCTGATCCAGCCTGAATATCTATTCACCATCTGAAGTAGGCTGTTGCTGACTTAGCTTTTGTGTGTTTTCCTCTTGGACAGATTAGAAAATGGCAGCAGTTGCACAACTCCAAAACTTCAGGTAAACAGATAGTTCTTCTACAGACTGTACAATTGTGAACAAATCTTTACAAATCCTAAAATGGGGAGGGATATTGTTTCCTTCTTCCACCACAGGTGGGAAAATCATCCCATGTCCTCCTCCCCTCAACCATACTTACATGGATTGCTTCATTTTGGGGAGGCATGTATGTCAAACCTATGTTAGATATCAACGTGCTCCTCTGAAAAAAATAAAAGCTGGTATGAGGGCATTGCATTTTTTTTGCATTAGAATAGTTAAATTCATAACATATTCACAGTTATGTAGATTCTAAACATTGCCCATGTACAGGATCTGCTATTTGCTTATTCACCATTTTCTTTGTGAACCCAGCTGTTGGAAAACCCGTGGCCCCCTAAGATGGGCCAGCTGGTAGTATCAGCAAGACTGGGTGTATATGACATCCCTGCCCTCTCAAGATCTACACCAAAGCAGCTCAAACTTTGCTCCAAGAAAAGCGGAATTCAGGAACCTAAATGAATTATTAAAATTAAGGAAGAATCTGCACCTGGCTTTCTAAAACAAAAACTAAATGTCTTTGATGAATTCCCAGGACCAATGTTTGAGCTTGGACAGTGCCATTGTGCGATTGTGTGACTTGGCTTGCCCTTTCAGGTTGCATTGCTAGTGTTTTTTAGACTCAACGCTGAGCCTGTAGGTGAACTTTGATCCTGGCTCCTGTACCGCCTGGGCCAGGCCCATAGAATGCCCCCAGGAGGATGCCGCTTCTGCCCCACCCCCCATGATTTTGTCTTGGGGGGCCTTTTGAGGGCCAGAGAAAACCGTATGTGGATGGTGTGCAGCCTAAGGCTTTTGCGACCCTTGCACCTCCCCAGGCACACCAGTGAGCTGAAGTAACATTAGAAAACTCATTCCTTCATCTTAATGCTTCTTCTGCTCTTGTTCCTAGGTGCGAAATGTTGTGGATTGGTTTGCCAACCAGGAGGAACCGTTTCTGAACAACAGTTACACCATCCGGGCTAAAGACAAAGGTAATTATCACAGTGTTGTGGATGGTGCTTTAGATATCCTGGAATGAAGTGAAGTAGAGCTTTATAAGTCATTACCAATGCCTTGAGTTGTGCTTGGAAGTATATTGGAAGCCCATGCAGCTCAATGAGCAGTGGTGTAATATGTGCAGACCAAAGGATGCCCAAAAACACACAGCAGTTGCATTTTATGCCAATTGAAGCTTCTGTACGGGCTTCCAATGCAGGCCCAAGTACAGTGCATTACAGCAGTCCAAACAAGATGTGACTACCGCAAGGATTGCTGTGACCAGCAATCTTCTGTTTAGAGGGCAGGGCTGGTGTACCAGCTGAAGTTGGGCAAGAGCACTCTTAGCTACAGCTGCTTCGTGTGTTTCCGGAAACAAAACCAGGTTCAGGAACACACCCAATCCAGAAAAGAACTGGGAAGCTTAATGTTGGACCTCTCAGAGTTAGGAGCAGACCTCACTGGAAATATCAGGGACTGAACCTGACTATATACAGGTGTGTGCCGCTTGGTGGTCAAAGTACAACAAAGAGGCTCTTAATGAGGCAGTCAGGTCTCCCAAAGCCCAAAGCAGAGTGTGTGTTAACACAACAAAGAGGCTCTTAATGCAAAGAAGAGGCAATCGATCTCTAGTAGCCTGTGTAGCCAGCTACTGTCTGGCAGGGAGTGTCTGTTTACACAACAAAGGGACAAGATTGAGCTGAATGCTCATTTAATGACCTAATCACGTAACAGGAATAGGAGAACATATCCCTGTCATTAAGTGGCGCACACCTGTATATATGAACTGTCCTTTATCACTAAGCCATAGCTCCTTTGCTTATCTTTCTCTTTCTTACAGTTCCATATGATATATACAGGCCAGACTATTCCTGCCTCACGACACTGCTACCAGTGAATGCTTCAGTGCAAGAAGTGCTTGCATCCTTGTCAGATAAGCAGGGCTGGACCAAAGAATGGATCCTAGTCAAGGTCAACTCAGCAGGGGGTGAGTGAGCAAGCTTACATTCTAGCAGTAATTGTATTGGGGGGGGGGGGCAGACTGCATTATCAGCACCAGTGTCAGTGACCCTACAGTTGACAAGAGTGTAAGAAGTGCTGCTCCCCCTAGTGGTATGTTGGGGCATGGCCATATTTCTTACCTATTCCTCTTTCTGGTAGATAAAGAGGTATTGCCCATGGAAGCCTTTGGAGTGTTTACATCCCTGGGATTGAATGAGAGACTCTTCGCTGTCAGTGTCCAAGAGCTTCATACATTGGTGAGTGCGTGTTCCTTGTAAATGCATGCAGGGAAGATGTCGGATGGTGACTTGTGTTAATTCCCTGCTTCCCTCCCCCATTGTCCAGGGCATGACTTGTAGAAAATACCTCTTGCACAAGTCCCATTGAAGTAAATTTATGTGTGACTAAGAAGAGAGAGTACAGCAGAGAGAGAGAGAGAGAGACATGGGACCTCACACTGGGATGGTTTTCAGTGCAAATACTGTTGGAAACTTGGGGCGAGAACTCATGAGTACCTTACAGCAAGACCTCTTGCTATAAGGAAATATTTAAACCAGTGTTTCTCAAACTATGGGTCAGGACTCACTAGGTGGGTCACAAGTCAATTTCAGGTGGGTCCCCAATCATTTCAAAATTTTATTTTTAATATATTAGACTTGATGCTACCCTGGTGAGTGTGACTGCATTTGGGAAAATGTCACAGATCTGTTTAACAGGCTACCATGAAGATGCTTTAAACAATGATAGTAAATGGGACTTACTCCTGGGTAAGTGTGGGTAGGATTGCAGCCTAGGATTGTTAAAAAATTTTCCTGCTTGATGATGTAACTTCTGGTCTTGACATCACTTCCGGTGGGTGCTGACAGGTTCTCGTTCTAAAAAGTGGGTCCTGGTGCTAAACTTTTCACTATGGGGTAATCTTAACTGTGCTAGAGAGGTGGGGGCACCGAACTGGACTTGCAGTTTGGGAGATCAGATCAGCTTCCAAAGTGTGGCAACCCCCTAAGACTGCCTCTCTTTCCTATTAAAAAGCAGCATAAACAAAAACCTTTATTTCAGAACATCACACAGTTCTAAGCTGCAGCAAGCCAAATTTTGTTCTCCTTCAGCACAGGGTGTTGTCTTTGGATGCATTGCTCCTCCCACTTTGCTAGGCACTGCTTATGCAAAGTACCTTTAGAATTTTCATCCCCTAACAGTTGCAGAGTCCAAGGCAGTTGGGCATGGACAGAGCTCCATCAAAGCTCACCATGGACTCTTGCTTCCCTGTCATCTTTTAGATAAGCCAGTCATGGGAGGAAAGAAGTTGGTGAAGAAAAAATTTAAGGTGGTTAGAAAAATGACTTAGGCTTGTGCCATAGATTTAATCCATGCATGGTAGAAGCAACGTAGCTGAGTCTCACTATGCCCTGGCTTACGGCTAAGGGGTTTCCTGGGGGTGGCGTCTATAATGCCGTAACAGCTTTAGCAACCCTCTCTCCTCTAATTTGCATAGACCCCCCACTCTGAGCAGCTAGGCCCTGCTGGGGTTTCTTCAGATATCCTGGATTTCATCAGTTCCAAGGACCTGGCCAACCAGTTCACAGAGCACGACTGGAACCTCTTCAAAAGCATTCACCAGGTAAAGAGATGTGTTTGCAGCTAGAAAGAGCTGTAAGGAAGGAACAATATTGTGATGGAGGAGATGTTGCTGTGCACCAAATATTTTCATTGCATACGACATGACTGTGGAGTTTAGCAAAGATTTTGGGCGACTTCTTGCATGTATAAAGTGGAGCAGAGTGGACCCGATCTCTGGCTGACAGGTTGCATGTCATAAGTGGAGCTGAGCTGAAACCTTCTTAAGGTTGGAGTTCAGCAGAGATTCTCCTGGCTATTGTGTTTTTTAAGGTGGAGCTGATATACTACATTTTTGGACAGCAGAAGTTCCCAAATGCAACTGCAGCCAACCTGGAGCGCTTCCTGCGTCGTTTCAACGAGCTCCAGTTTTGGGTCACCACTGAACTTTGCCTTTGCCCCGATGTCATCAAGAGGGCCCAGCTGCTTCGCAAATTCATCAAACTGGCTGCACAGTAAGAATCTGATAGATGGGAAAATGTCAGACTGTGTTTCACATCGCCCTCCCCCTGGGAGTGATCCTGGCTCTGGTTGGTCACTGCAGAAGCTAAGCTGTTCTTCTTCACATCTGGAATGGAGACTCTGCCTTGTCCAAGGCACCTCCTTAGGCTGACTGTCTTTTATGTCTTTGTTTTCAGCCTGAAGGACCAAAAGAACCTCAACTCCTTCTTTGCAGTGCTATTTGGCCTGAGCCACTCCGCCATTACTCGTCTCTCTAGGACATGGGAGGTAAGTTGCTGCTAAAGAGGGGAGGGGAACCAGTGGGTCTAACCATGCTGGCTTTGAGGCTGTTTCCCTCATGTCTCATTCCAGGTGAGTGCAGGTCTGGGGGTGTTATCTGAATAGGGGGGGAATTTGGGGGCAGTATTAGATAAATAGCTATAGCCCCAAGGGACTTGATGGTTTGTCCCTGGTGCAGCAAAATAAAAAAAAACACAACAGGTTTGAAGTTTGGTACGCTTCCATGCTTATTCTGCAGAATAGAGACAAACAAAGCTGCACAATGGGCAAGCAAGCAGTCAGGTCTCTGCCCCTAGGGACAGGGCCATGAATATTTGTACAGAGTCATACAAGCAAACAAATCTCTGCCCCTTGGGGGCTGAGCTTATTACACATGGTGCTTACTCTTCCCTTTTTGACTGAGCTTTCTGAATTCTTTAGGCCTTCTATCCCTCTGGTCATAACTGACTTTCTTAACCTACTGCTGACTTTAAGCAAAAGTTCTCCGGTTGTGTTTGCTATGTGCTGCTTGGTTCTCATGTCAGCTCCAACCGGCTTGCGTCTTGTGTTTCGGCTGTGTTTTTTTCCTCACAGAAGTTTGTGCTGTGGTAGTGGCAGCTACTCTTCTTACCCTACCCTACCTCTCACAAATGAGAAGATCTCTGAGCCACAGCTCTTTTACCACTTTCCCTCTTCATCTGCTAATGGGTAGGAGGCATAAGCTGCCACTACTGAGAGAGTCCGCAGTAGCCGCTCCTCCTCCCCTGCTCTATATTGGCCAATAGGCTTTCTCCCAGAGATGCCGTTGTGGAAACCCATTACATTGTTGCTTCCACTTTCTCCCAACATCTTCCGTAATGAGATCTGGGGTTTCATGAGGCTTAAGCCATGATAGTGCCCAACCTAACCCACTCCTGGAACTGGCCCTGATTTACCTGTATTGCACTCAACACAACTGAGAAGTGACTCACTGCATCTTCCACTTACCAGTTTGACCCACCACCTTGTGAGTCATCTTGTGGATCTGTCACATATCTGTTTGTGGGATGCCAGTAAAGCAGCAGTCAAAGCCGGGGGGGGGGGGTGTGCCTGTGTGAGAAGGAACCATATCTCGTATCTGTCTCACCCGTAAGTCTTGATGTGTGGCAGTTGGAGGGATGAGCCAGACATACCGAGAAACCAGAGGAGCCTCCTTTATAAGTACAACGTGTACTTTACAAGGTGTGTGTAAAGGGTGCTGAGCCAGGCTTAACAGGGCCTAGGGCCCATCTAGTTTTCATTCCTTCTTTCTCTGTTAAGCATGGCACAGCACCCTTTACATACACCTTATAAAGAGTACAGTGATAGGACCTTTACTGTGCTCTCAAGTGGGTGGGCAGTTCACAGAAGGGGAGGGGCTATGACCTTCTCCATTGAAGCTCATGTGGGGATGGATCTCTTAGAATCCAGGAAGAGGAGATCAAGTTATAGAGTGGCGTATGATTACTGGTAATGTCAAAGGATCTATGCATAGACTGAGTGGTTCATATTTGGTGCAATGAGTCAACACATGTTGATGTCACAGTGTAATTAACTAGTCATACCACAGCTTCAGCATACATCTAAGCCAGTGCTTCCCAAACTTTTTAGCACCAGGACCCACTTTTAAAAATGACACTCTATCACGACCCACTAGACCAGTGATTTTCAACCTTTTTCATTTCACAGCATGCTGACAAGGCACAAAAATGGTCAAGGCACCTCATTAGTTTTTTTGATAATTGTCAAGGCATACTGCACTACCAATGGGGGGGCTCACATCCCCCAATGGCCCTACTAATAAATTACCCTTCCTCAAACTCCCACGGCACACCAATGTAACATGGCTCACTGGTTGAAAATCGATGCAGTAGACAAAAAAACCTAGAAAAATAATTTTATTAATTAATAAAAATCAGGGTCCTGTGCTCCTGAAGCTGCTAGAGATCCTACGTATTGTATGGGTGTGTAGATATTTGCTAGACTCTCCCTAGGAATGGAGTTCAAGGACTGTTATTCCAGGGTACCCAGAAGGTTGAATTGGAGAGCGAGATGTGTGGTTAGGGACTTCCAAGCCAGACAAAAGGCTGAAACTGGGTTCAAGTGGATCTATGGCATGCAAATTATTAGAGAAAATTGAAAAACATGACATTTTAATTTGGGGGTATGAAGATGACCTCATACCAGCTAATAATTTTCTTCTGCAAACCAGGCAAAGGCATTGGCAAACTTTTTTAAATGTTTCAAAAACTTTTCGCGACCCACCAAAAATTGACTCGTGACCCACTGGTGGGTCCTGATCTACAGTTTGGGAAACATTTTTTCTAAACTGTGGCTCTGCACATCTTGGTACATGCCTTATCAGTGAGTTGAGCAAAGGGTGAGATGACCAATAGTTTGGAGTTGTGTTGAAGCAATCAGACGAGTACACCATCTGATTGATGAGGCTCAAAAGTTGTCCTTAAAAGTTCCACACCAATGTTCATGAAATAGTCTCCATAGATAGTTGGTGGTTTAGTGCTCAGGTTTGTGTCTGAGCTATAATACTTTAGACAGTCAGTGGAGACTGCACCTGATGAAATGCTTCCCCATGGAGGGGAAAAAAGATTCCTACACATAGAAACTAGTATGACAGGGAAAAGGCTAGTTAAAAGCTACTTTTTTGATATCTTTTTTAGTGTGCCTTTATTTTTTCCCCCCAAAAGAGCATTTAATCATGTGAACCCCCAAGTGTAGTCTCAAGCAATACAGCCAAGGTATAGGTTTATTACCTTAGTAAGAATTACACCTATGTGAAGCCTTAGGGGTTAGTTCACGCAGTCATTATGTTTAATTACGGACTTGACCCTTCTCTGCATGGATTGAATATGCACCTGCCACAGTGGTTGGAGTGCATGTCACAACAAATACAAATAGCCAGTGTGACTAGTGAGGAGCTGGGTTGATTTTTTTCCACAGTTTGATGCACAAATACTAGTGCTTACTACTCCAAACCACTTTGCCACATGCAAGTTTTGTTGGTATAGGAGAAACAATGATGCTGTTTGAAAAAGAAGCCCGCAAGTGGCTGTGTGGTTTCAGTCCTGTCCCTTGACTGGGGACATGCTTTGTGATGGAAGTACAAAGGCCTGGCTTGGTCAGTTCAGACATGCTTGTACATTGCCCACTATGCCATGCCGTGATAGCTTATCAGTTGGTGAACCACAACCAAACATGGAGACAGCATGGGAAAATGCGGTGTTTCAGGCATGAAAGTCCTATCTGTGGTATTTGGTGCATTACGGCCATTTCACACATGCCGAGCATCACTTGATGATTAATTAGTGCATACGTATGAACCTGACTTTCTACATGAACATGTCAACCATTTCTGAATAAGCCTCTCCCTCTTTTTCCTGGGTCCCAGAAGCTTCCCCAGAAGACCAGAAAATTGTATGGGTCTCTAGAACGAATGCTGGTGAGTGGAGTTCCCTATACATTTTGGGAAAATGCTAAAAGCTTGCCTTTCTTTCTCTGTTATGTACTATTTCTGATTTCCAAAGTGCATTGCAATTTTTACTGTATTTGCCAAGTGGAATAAATAAATCTTTTCCCCATTTTACAAGTGGAGTACTAAGAATGAAATTGTCCTGCGAGCTCAAGGTTGTGGCTGGGGTATGGAGGTGAATTTGGATTTCTCCCAGTTGGGCATAGTCAACGGTTCACTGTTCAGGTTGGCACAACCAGTAGGAGGTAGACTCTCCCAAAGAATCCCAAAAGGTTAGAACCCACCTGTTCCCATGGAAATTCAGTCATTCTTCTCCCTTTAGCAGAGCTTGGAAGTGATAGACACTGTCAGACCTGATTTGGCACCAGAATGTATTTGTCCTTTTCAGGCTTCTTCCCTAGCTGATTCACCATGTAGTGCTCAGCTGCTCCTAGAGGCTCAAATGGGTTTTGATTATTTTCTTGCCTTGGCTTTCTTTCCCTAGACAATCCACCACTTAGAACTCAGTCATTCCTAGGGCTGATCTGGTGCTAGAATTTTGCTTTTTACCTCTTCCATCCTTCCCTGGTTGGCAACCTTCAGTCTCGAAAGACTATGGTATAAGCCTACAGCACCCGGTATTCCCATGCGGTCTCCCATCCAAGTACTAACCAGGCCTGACCCTGCTTAGCTTCCAAGATCAGATGAGATCGGGCATCAGCTGTTCAACTACTCCCAATACTCAACCTTCTGTTAAGACTTCCCTACCATTTCACTTCTGCAATGCTGTCACTGATCAAAAGGAGCCTGTGTGAGATCCTGCTGAGTGCCTCCCAGTGACCTAAGTGCACAATGTCAGGGGGTGCCAGCTCCAAGTCTTCCTCAATGAGGCAGCTGCCCCACCCTTCCCACTGTGAACTACAGAGATGGAGTAGGCACTAACGTTTCCCTCAGGTCCAATCCCTGTGCTTTAGCAAAAAGATCATCCTGGCTTTCATCTTCTCTCTTGTCTCCTGTTTCTCAAACACTGAATTGCACATAGGCTCTGGATGAGTGATTGTGAAATCTGGATGAGAAGATTGTGAAATCTTAGAAGCTGGGTAGCTTCAAATGAGTGACTTTGCTTCAGCACCCAGCATAATTGCTGCTTTCCCCTGACTAGCAGCATGGTGTAAATACTGGATATTTTAGTCACCAGACTTTCATCCAGAAAGTATGGTGAATAAGCAACCATAGGCAAATGTGTTTAAATTTGCATAGTGTTATATAATTTGATGCTTAGTAGTGCAGAACAGAAACCTGTCGGATAAACCAGGAAATGGGTGTAGCTGGAAGGTGTTGGTTTCAAGAGCTTTGAAAGTGTACTGAGTCAGGCCTAGAAGTTTTTTCATCAACCAGCAAGTGGTAAACCTACATATCATCCTCTTTGCGGTTTGTGAGAACTTGACCTTACTGTCCTGGAAGGGCAAGGCAGGCATTAATACAGGATGGTTTTGAAAGTGGGGCGGTGGAAGAACTCTATAAACGCTTCAACACTATGCTGTCTGTCTTTATTCTAGGACCCTTCTTGGAATCACCGGATCTACAGACTGGCAATGGCCAAACTGAGTCCACCCATCATTCCTTTTATGCCCCTCCTTCTTAAAGGTACAATCACCTGTACCTAATCACATGTACTTATTGAACTGCTGAAAAGATTTTAAATCCATGTCAGTTGTGTGGTAGCAAGCATACAGTATATTTTTATCTGCTGAGACCTTAGGGCTCTAAATTGGAAAAAAAAAAAAAAACATTCCGTACAGGCGTGAATTGGATGAGCAAAAAATAGCTATAGCAGAGCTATAGCAGATCAGGCTGTTGAACTCAGGAGTTCTTAAACAAAATCATAGAGCATTTTATTGTTTAAAAGGGTCCAATCCTATTCCAGTCTGTTAAGAAGGGACACACATTGACTATAGGTCCAAGGAGACCTTTTGGGGGCCAGGCAGCCTTATGGTGAGGTAAGGAAAAAAGATTTTTTTTTACCTCTCCTGGGCCATCTGGCCCCTGTCACTCCCCCCCCCCCACCCCACATAGCATGCTGGGTACATTCCATCGGGGTGCTGCATTCTGTAGGCTGGTGGAGGATAGAACTGGGTTGCCTATCAGCTATGAATGAGGTCACCCTTAGTTTCCAAACCTAATCAAGAAAATTGTTGTTTGGGTCTTGCTGTTTCCTAGGATGTTTAACCTTACACCATGAGAATCTTTGCTGAGCCTTCAAATTTAGCCATTTCTGGGGGTTTTAGAACAAGGGAGGCCAATATGCCTTTCTCTCCCCGCCCCCCCCCCCCCGGTTTTGTAGCAGGAGTGGTCAGAATAACAATACTGGTATGAACATGTGGGGAAAATATTACCACAAACAGGGGGCTTTTCCCAGCTCTGTTATCTCAGAAGATCCTTTAAATGGGGATGCCAGAGATTGAATTTGATTCTCCTGTATGTAAAGCATGTACTCCATTGCTTGGCTGTGGATCCTCCTTTAATGTGCATGGCAGGTGGCACGAGGATGTTCTAAATTAAAATTTCCTTGGCTTGGTGGAAGAGCGTTGCTTCTGCTCATTGAGTGACTTGCTCATGGCAAAAAATAGACCATGAGCCCATATTCAGCACTTTATCAACTGAACTGAACTGACTTAATGTAGTTCACAATGGGAAGGCTCAAAGTTCACCTTCACCTTGCAGACATGACCTTCATCCATGAGGGCAACCGCACACTGGTGGAGAGTCTCGTCAACTTTGAGAAGCTGGTGAGTAGAGAGATGCAGCAGGTGAAATGGAAAGAGATCAGTGTGCCCTACTGTTGGAAAGAACTCCCCAAATCAATGGTGTTCCTGGAGGCCCCATTGTACTGACATCACTTCTAGGTCCTCCCAGAGCAGGAGAAGCAGCTTCATGATCTGGCTGCCATTGTCTGTTCCTTCTCCTGTGGAGGCTCCCACTTAAATCGGACAGCACCTGGTTGCCCCCATTCCTTCAATGGGGCTCCCTTCAAAGGGAGCACAGGGAAGGTGTCCATACCTGCCGCACCTTAGTTATGCTACTGCCCCAGATCCATTATGCTGTGATGGAATTTTGGTCATTCATCTCTAGGACAAAGTGAATTGTTGCTGAGGAGGAGAATCTGGTTTTGGTTGCATACCAAGATACTTTGAATCTTGCTGACCTTGTTGTCTACAAATTAGTTGCCTGGGGTAAAAATGAAGAGGAAACATAAGCCCTTGTCTTCCCATACAGCGTATGATGGCCAAGGCTGTTCGTCTCGTGCATCACTGCCGGAGCCAGCCCAATCGTGAGTGTAGAAAAGTTGGAGGGGAGCAGTGGTGTTGGTGAGGGTGAGGTGGAATAATAGCTACAAAGGCACAGTAGCTAACCCATCCACAAGTGTACATGTTTGGGCCCTGTTGTGTATACGCAGTGTTGGGCGGAAATGATTTAAGCATGGTTGCCACAGAAAGGCTGGTTTGGTACGTATTTATCTGAGGGCCTATGTCCCACTGCATAGCATATATTAATTTTTTTGAACCTTTATTAACTATATCTAAGAATTTGGACGGGGTGAGAGGGGGCATATCATGGTAAGAGGGGTGGATAATCCAGAATTTAGGGAGACATGGGGGAGGGGGGAAATGTCTCTGTAGATGACAAAAAAGCAGAGATTTTGAGGCAATAGGCTACTAGGAAGTACTACATTCTTCACCAGCAGGCTTCTAACTTTACATTTTTGACTCTTTCCTTCCCCAGTTCCACTATCCCCCTTGAGGAGTCGTCCTCAACACCTCCTAGAAGAAGCTCGGGCAATGCGTGCCTCTACCTGTAAGCACACGAGGAGGCATCTCTTATCAGCTGAACATGAAGGGAGAATAGGAAGTAGCCTCTATCCATGGAGGGGAGTGGGGGGGTGCAGCCTGCAGAGTCAGAGTAAGAAGTAGTATGCATACCATAATGGGAGAACACTGATTGGCAGTTGATTCAGAACAAGATGAAAGAAAATGCTGCTTCGCAAAATTATGCGTTGTGTGCATCTTGCGCTTAGCTTCTGGAACTCGTATTGCCATGTGATGAAGGATTCTCTGAGTTTCTTAGAGACCAATAGTTTTAAAAACTCCATTTGTGAACAACGGGTTTGGTGATAGCTTTACAAAGGAATTGAGGAGGGGTCCTACCAGTGATGGCTCATTAGAACTTCCATGTTCCAAGGAGTGTACCTCTAAGTAACATTTTACTGAAGGACAAACAATGGAGGAGGACTGCTGCCTTCCTGCTTTGCTTGTTGACTTTCCCGAAGCATCCATCTGAACATTGATGGAAATATCATGTTGGATTAAATAGACCCTTGGTTTGATCTTGTTGCATACCGGCCCAGCACAGCCTGGCTCAGTTCAAACACCTTGTAAAGCAAAAGGGGTGCTGAAACCCCTTTTTGCTTGGTAATGTTACCGTGGCCAATTTTTATAACTAGATTTATCAGGTTAGCAGTTGGTCCCCATCAATTACGACTGACACACAGAGATTGCTCCCAAAGAATTTTATTAGAAGCTTTATAACAGTGAGTCAAGTCTGCAAAGGGTTAAAGGTAAAGTGTGTTTTCCAGGAAATTCGCTCCTTGGTGGTGCTTTCCAGATGGTCTTCAGGGAATGCTTCTGATGTACCTCAGTTCCTACCAAAACATCTCTAAGTAGTTTGCCTTTGAGAAACTGTCTCTCTCCCCAACACTATTTTCTAATTGCCCCTCTAGCTGCTTCTTTCCAACTGCCCTTCCACAACATAAAGTTCTCCTTTCCTAGAATATCTCCCTGCTTCTCTCATCTCTTTCCTATTTCCTCGTTGTTCAATGCTGTTCCCCACTGTCCCTTGGCTCCATAGTGGACAGTGTGGAAAGAACCTGATTTCTCCACCCCAAAAGCACACAGCTCCCACTACAAGAACTTGCCTGAGCCTTTCCTCCTCTAGTTCAGCTGGGTTGCTGAAGTCAGAATGAAGTAAGGCATCTTTCACAGTGTTGCTTCCCCTGAGACCCAACTGTTCCATGCCTTCACAAATCCCCCCCTCCCCAAATACACACGCCTCTTGAATAGAGTTGCTCCAGTATCTGATCTCAAAAGGAAACTAGAGTTATCTGTACCAGCTAATGGCCAAGGGTTCTTTCTTCTGGTAACATATCTCTGAACTAGAGGGGCTAACCAACCACTATCTTCTCTTCAGGAAGTGGCCAATGCCTTAGAGCTTCTCCTTTGTTGTTCTGATTTTAGCATGCTATCTGCTAAATTTAGCTCAGCAGAGTCATCTTGGTAGTCAATCTGTACAATCCGGCTCATCCTCTTAGGTCATCAGAGAAGGCCTTTCTACAAGTGCCGCCGCCTAGGGAGGTACGTGGGGCGGCGGCAAGAAATAGGGCCTTCTCAGTAGTGGCACCAACGCTATGGAATTCCCTTCCCCTTGACTTAAGAACGGCTCCCTTTTCTTATAACTTTCCGGCGAGGCCTGAAGACCCTTCTGTTTAGACAAGACTTCTGAGTTCCTGGCCTTTTTAACATCTTTTTAACATCTCTTAACATTCTTTAACATCTGCTCACAGGCCTGATCCTTTTCTAATTTGCTGCCCTATGCTCTTACCTGATTAGTTTTTATCTGACTACTGTTTTTATGATATGTTTTTATCTGCTTTTAAATTATGTTTTTAACTTGTTTTAACCTTGTTTGTAAGCTGCCTTGAGTCCCTTCGGGGGGAAAAAGGCGGGGTAAAAATAAAGTATAATAATAATAATAATAATAATAATCCTTTAACCAGATATGGAGAATTCTGTTTTACTCCAGTACCTTCACACAGATTAGGTATCAGAATAGCCTCAGTTTTGCCAGTTCTAGCTAGCCCAGTACTTGTCTGCATAGCAACCTGCTGTAGGTCAGCCCCTGAAATTCAGTACCTCCCTCAAATACTGAGTGATCCAAATAAGGGTTGAACTAGATGTGACCCTAAACACATAACCAATTCCTCCATTTTCAAAATCAAACCAAATCATTTAATTTGAAATTAAATTGCAAGGGATGAACCAGATTGAATTTTGTAAGAGGTGTTGGTGGGCTTTAGTTCTTTGACCTGCTGCAGTTCTGTCCATGCCCAGTATGTGCTATTTTTAATTGAAAAAAGCTTTCAGTGACTTTCACACAATCATTCCATTTTTAATTTTAAAAAAAATTATGTATTTAGGCTTTCATATGACTCCCACTTTTGTGATTTTTGCCTGGCATTTTACAAAATTTTTCATCGGACCCTTTCAAATCTACTTTCCTGACCTTGAGATCTAGAAACTTGGTATTTAAAGAGAGGAGTGTTTTAGGGTGTGCGTGTGTGTGTGTTTCTCAGAATACAAAATTCTTTGCACTAAGCATTGGCAATTTACACACTAGCTTCTGCTTCTCATGGAATTTGTTTAGGGAACTGGAAGATATCTTTCCCTGATACTCAGCTGTTTGTTTTTGTTTTTTTAACCCCCAGGCTCAGAGCAATCCTTCAGCACTCGAAGCCCGGCTGCTACCTGGGCCTACATCCAGCACCTGAAAGTGATTGACAGCCAGAAGGAACTTTTGCGGCTCTCACGAGACCTGGAATCCTGATGCTTCAGGAATGCTCGGACACAAGATGTGCATGCCATTCAGCCTAGGGCAGCAAGAACTGCTAGTAAGGGCAACTTGTCATGAGTTAGCCCTGCCTTCAGGACTGGGCAGTGGAGCATACTATGCAGATGGGAGTGTTCCCCATTCCAGGGGTGACGTCCTTGATTTTCACCTGGGAGCCAGCAAAGTAGATGCCTGCTGTGCCTAGATCAGAGGAAGAATATGCCTCTTTTCCAAAGATGCTTTGGCAGGCTACTGAGTTCCTGGTTTGAGAGAGGCTGCTTCATGGACACACTGGACTGCCTTGGAGCAAGAGGAGCAAGTACTCCTATTTTTCACTAAACAGTGTTCAGCAGAAGTTTGGATTTTTTAAAAAAGCACATGGCAAAATTTACTTTCTTGTGTTTGGAGGATTTCTGCTTGCTAACTGAGATCATCGCCACCTTTCTTCTTCCTGCTAAATGGGTTGTGGTGTGGAAAGAATCCCTTGCACCCACTGGAATTATGCCACCAACTCTGAGGATAGATTCAATTGCTGTATTTGCCTTTAAGACATGGGATATGCACTGGGAACTCTGCAAATTACACTTGTTTGTGTATTCTTTCTTTCTCCCTGCTTTGTTTGTAGAAGGAGAAGAGGATGAATTATTAAGCTTTCTTGGAAAGTTCAATTCCCCCCTTCCATAAAACAAAAAAGCAGAGAGAGAAAACAAATGCACTGCTGTTTAACTGTTTCCAGTTCATATTCTACCCCTGCCATGCTCCTCTGCTTTGAGAATTTGAAATTCCTGCAGCAGGCACATCACTTAGCAAGCAGGGGAGATGGGTGAGGATCTACTTGCTAGTGAGCCAGTCTTGTAACTACTGAGCTGCCCTCATTGGCGAGAAAGAACTCTGCTGGGGGCTGTCTAAGGAGAGAAGGAAGCCACTTGCTTGACAGTCAAATAAATACAACAGGCTCAACAAAACACTGGTGCAGCTGGTCCTGCTGTTGCTCAGCTGACTTGCCCAGATGGGCACAAAGCTGCCAGTACAGCTGGCAGGCACCATGGCTTCTGGAAGCAGAGCAGTACTCCCAGTTTCTGCTGCAGAAAAGCAGCAGATTGGGAGGAAAGGTGACGTTGAAGTGCAACTGTGTCTGTGTCATAAATTCTGCCTGCCTCAGCAATGGCATTACTCAGCACAACGCTTTTGATTCATGTCATCCTAAGTTTGGTCCTGCCTATCATGTAGTAGAGGATGCTGTTAACACTACTCCTGGATCATACGTTCGGACCAATACCAGGCTGCATTTGTTGGGCTTTCATGTTGCTTCTGGCAATATCACAGGTAGGTGAACCTGATCCAGACACTGTTGTGACATCTCTACTCTGTCCTCCCCACTCAGCCAATTGGTGCCAAAACACTAAATTAAAGATCCCTATCAAAGCCATTATATGGTCAGAAATGACTAGAGATGCAAAGCTTCAGACCAGTGGAACTTTGGAATTTTTGTCTGCCCAGAATTATGAAGACTCATCTCTAGTTGACGTTCCCTTTCTTGACATGTTCTTAAAGCAATGAATTAAGAAAAATATCCCAGCACATGCATTTATACTCTATGTAGATTTCAGCTCAGGGCTGGACCAAGATCTCCTGGCACTTGATGTGTCAAATGCTGCCCTCTTTCCTGGCCATGCACCAGTTTCTCCTCCTCCCACTCCCTGGACAGGAAAAGGAAGAGTGGGGATGAAGAGACGGTGCAGAGAAGAGGAGGGTGGTGGGCTACAGCAGTGAGGTCCAAGGGTGGGGAGGCACTGTGCGTGGAGTTCATTGTAGTGGAAGTATGGTGCTATTAGCCAAATTTCTCATGGCCCCTTTGGTCACAGCTGCTGAGTTCAGCCTTACTAGTGAGGGCCACTTTTAAATGACCATGGGTAATAGACTACACACAGACACCAGCCTGAAGTTGAATAAGAACAAAGACTTTTATTGAGAAAGAGATAAAAGCTTTCTTTTATTGCTTTCTTATATAAAACAAAGATCCCCAGAACATATTAGAAAGGAAGGGCAAGCATGGTTTTCTCCTTTGGCTGCTGGAAAGCTGGATCTTTGGGCAGAACTGGGACCACAGATGGAAGTTTGGGTCTTGGCTGGAGCTCAAGTGGATCCTCAAGACAAGTAAGGTTACTCCCTGCGAGCCCTTCTGGAAACTCTTTGCCAGCTTCCTTCCTTGCCCACGGAGAACTGTGGGCCCTGAGCATCAGTTTGCTCTCCTTTTTATATGCTGGTTTCAGGGAGCCTTCTAGCTGTGCAGCCAATCAGAACCTTCCCCTGCCTGCTTATTTACATAATTGTCACCAACTGTTTTTACATTGGTGACATGACAATGTCATTACACCATTGTCAAACCCCTGGGTCACTGAGCTTCCACATTATTTTTACACAGTGCATGCATAATCGAAGGCGAAGCGGCGCTTTTGCTGCCACAGCTCTAGGAGAGACTCGGTCTCCTAGTATTAGTGAAAGGGAAGCAAACTGGGCAGTGCCAAGTTCAAGTGGGCCCTTACCCAAGTGCTGTTGTAGGTCCCTATGAACTCCCACTGCCAAGGGGAAAGTTCAGCATCCAAAGGATTTAGGGAGGTCATAGGAGGACAGGGAGTGCAACAAAGGATTATTTGGATCTCAAACATCAGTATTTCTGTTAAGAGAAAAACCAAACAAAGTCAACCAAAGAGGCAGGGAGGTGTTTCTACCATCCACTCGTGGAGTTTCCTCATCCTGATCCTGGTGCAGTTTTTTGGTGACTGCTTGATGTGGTACCTGAGACAGTCTCACCCAGGTTATGTGGGGGCTCTTCTCAGGGTCTTCAAGGGAGGTTATGCTGTCAGGGTTAGTCTTCAAGGGAGGGCCCACAAGATCTGTTGGTGCAGGTCAGAAGTGATGCTGATCCCTGGCTTCCTTTCGGCCACTCCCAGCCATGCCTCCAACCATATGGAAAAGGGGTTCGTTTTCCATCTCTGGTGACTGGCTGACTTGGTCCCCTGGCTTCAATGCATACCCCCTTCCAGCACCTGCCCTCCCCAATTTTTGTCTCTTCTGCCAGTTCCCCTTTCTCCTCCCACTCCCCCCTGAGCTTCCTCTCTGCTGCCTTCCCCTCTTTCCCCTTTCCACTTGCGCTTCCTTCTTCTCTCCCTCCCTCCTGAATCTCTCCTTCCATTGTCTCTCTGTGCCATTCCTCTCCTGTGTGCCCTTCCTTCATATCTTCCCCCCCCCACCCCTGCTGCTTTTAAGGACTGATACCCAGGGCCTAGGAGAGGGGGGGTAAAGGGGGTAATTTGTACCTAGGCCCAGGGTCAAAAAGGGGGCCCAGGAGCCAAAGGAGGGGGCCCAGAAAGTCCCTGGGATCTTACATTTTCCTATCTACTCAGAGGTTGCCTGCATGAGATGCTGGGGCCACTACCACAAGCGTGCAGCTGCAGCTACTGCGGCTATTGGCAAGCCATATATATTGGGTCAAGCAATGCATATATGATGCTCCTTAACAGTGTCAAATCTAGGAGGAAACTGGACTGTTACAGTAGCTCTTTGGCTTGTGAATCTGCCTCTCAGGGACACAGCTGCAAGACTACAGCTGCTGCAGAAGCAAGTTTGGTAAGCACAGGACACTTTCTATTCTAGTGGGAGCCTAAATACGATGATGCTAATTTTCTATGTTTAGAAAGATTTTAGAGAGACTTAGGAGTGTGTTTGGCTTTCCATTTTACTGTATCTACAAGTTACCAGTGTATTACAGAGTTTCCATATTACTGTATCTCGTAGTTGCCAGTGCCACGTGGGTGGGTAGACCTGGGCTCCAAAGACTTATCCAGCTGTCTTCAACCTCCCTACATCCTGCTTTGCCCCTCCCTACCCCCATTCTGCTCTCCCCAATGCTCTCTGCTCTGTCACCACCCTCCACCACTCTGTTTCATCCTTTGCCCAAAAGAAACTTTGTACGCCCTGATAAAATTCCTCAGTGGCCCTGCTGATACCAGCCCCACTCCAGCTCTGACAGTTGTCAGCTGCCTCATTCCCTGGATAGGAGCTGTCAAGTATGATGCATGGCTGCTCTTTTGCCAATAAAATTTGCACTCCTTCCCCACTGTTCTCTGATGCTGCAGCATATTCTCCAGTGACATGACGGAAATGCACATGTATAGCCATAGGCCCAAACAAGCCCATGGTGTCTTGCATAATCCTGCTTGAGTGACTTATCAGCTAGTTCTCTTTTGTTTTGATTGCCCCTACTTTTCTGCATTATCATGCATGATTTGACTCTTTGTGTACTCAGTGATGTGGGTCCACAATCGCATTTTCCTTCCCCAAGATCCCTCACATTCTTGGGTAACTCTAGATGTATTTCAATAGTCTCTGTGGTGGCTAAGTATTAAATAGTGATCCAGCAGGGAACCCAATGTGGAATGCAGTGTGACTGGAACATCTTGCCTCTGATGAAAGAAAAAGGACTTAGTGGGTGTTTATTTCACACACACATACCCCTACCCCTGTTTTGACCGGGAAGTTTTGGGAGGAGGTTGAAGTTGTTTTAGCCCTCTACTATTTTTCTGCAGGGTTACAGAAATCTATGTCATGGAGAGAGAGCCCTCAGCAACTGCAGAAGCATCTCTATTTAAGGATGCAATCCCCTACACCAGCCATTTTTAACCACTGGGCCATGGCATACTGGTGTGCTGTGGGAAGTTGGGAGAGGGTCATTTATGAGTAGGGCCATTAGGAGGGGGGTGCAAGCCCTCCAGCTGCACCTCAGTGTGCCTCGTGTGTCAAAAACTGATGGTGTGCCTTGAAGTGCCGTGCCTTGCCAGTGTGTCATGAGATGAAAAAGGTTGAAAATTGACACTCACTCTGGGAGTAAGTTCCATAGTAGTCAATGGGACTTACTTCTGAGTAGACATGCATAGGATTATGCTCTCCGTCGTGGTTCACACTTGCAGCGTAGACAGATTCATTGTCAGACCAATCCTATCCACACTTTCCTGGGAGTAAGCCCCATTGACTATCATGGGCCTGAGTAGACTTGCATGGGATTGGGTTGTGACTGGGCACCTGTATCTGGATCATTTGGGTGGAGGGGGAAAATGGTGCAGACAGTACCTCCTTGGGAAGGGTGTGTGTGTGTGAATGCACTTCTAAAGAGGCAGGGAAGACTGGTGTGTGTGTGTGTGTGTGTGTGTGTGTGTGTCCACCTTTCGACGGTGCGGGCAGAAGGAATGCAGAGGAAATTCTCCTCCTGCCGTCAACCGGACAGGCGGCGCGGTGTCCCCCGCAGGTAGAGGAAGAGCTGCCGCGCAGATGCCGCGTGCAATGCGACGGCGCGGCCAAAACGCCCGCAGCTGCTAACTGTGCAGCGGAAGACGCAGCAGGGCTGTGCGATCTTCCTGGGTGGAAGGGAGCCTGGCAGCCCAACCCTATCCACACTTACCTGGGAGTAAGCCCCGTTGACTCTAATGGGGCTTACTTCTGAGTAGACATGCATAGGATTGGGCTCTGGGGCTACAATCCTATCCATACTTTCCTGGGAGTAAGACCCGTTGACAATGGGGCTTACTTCTGAGTAGACATGGCTAGGCTCCGGCTCTCAGGCTACCATCCAATCCACACTTACCTGGGAGAAAGCCCCATTGACTATAATGGGACTTGCTTCTGAGTAGACAGGCACAGGATGGGGTTCTAGGGCTGCCATCCTATGCACACTTACCTGGGAGTAAGCCCCATTGACTACAACGGGTCTTCTTTCTGAGCAGACATGCACCGGACTGGGCTCCGGGTCAGGTGGCCTCGCACCACGGGGAACTGGCTGGCCCTGTTCGCGAGCTCCCCCGAGGTGCTGCTGCTCCCCCTCCGCTGGCTCCGTGCCCGGGCGTGGTCTGGCAGGGAAACTCCGTGGAGGGCTTCCAAGGAGGAAGCCACCAGCCCTGGGCGCGCCCTCGCGGTGCCCCTCCTCCCCGCGCTAGAATGCCCCGGGACCGCCTGGGCAGAGCGCGCGGCGTCCGCCCCGTCGGAGGAACGACAGGGGCCCTGGCTGGCTGGCTAGCGAAAGAGATGGCCTCCTTCCCGGGAGGCGACCCCGTGGAGCGGCTGCAGGACGAGGTGTCGTGCGCCATCTGCCTGGAGTTCCTCCGCGACCCGGTGACCATCGACTGCGGCCACAACTTCTGCCGGGCGTGCATCGCGGGCTATTGCCAGCGCTGCGGCGGCGGCGGCGTGGCGCTCTGCCCCCAGTGCCGGGCCGGCTTCCTGCTCAGCGGCTGCCGGCCCAACAAGCAGCTGGCCAGCATCGTGGAGGGCATCGAGCGGCTGAGCCTGCGGCCAAGCAGGGGGCCCGGCCCCGTCGAGGCCCTGTGCGAGAGGCACGGCAAGAAGCTGCGCCTCTTCTGCCAGGACGACGGCCAGCCCATCTGCCTGGTGTGCGACAAGTCCCGGGAGCACCGCACGCACACCGTCCTGCCCATCGAAGAGGCTGCGCACGACTACAGGGTGAGCTGCAGGCTCTTCGCGGGCAGAGCCCAGATCTCTCTGCAGTAGCGCCAGACTGCCCTCCCCAGGGCTCCCATGGGGTGTTGGGACCTTCAAGCTCGCTAGCGGGCGGGGGACACGACTGAGATGCGTAATTAGTCTGTGGAACTCCTTGCCACAAGATGGCCTAGACGCCTTTCAAAGGGGATTGGACGGATTTCTGCAGGGAAACCCCATCGGATGTTACCAACCACGCTGTGCAGCCTCTTGATTTTAGAAGGAAGGTGCCTCAGAATGCCAGGTGCAAGGGAGTGGCAACAGGGTGCAGGTCTCTTGTTGTCTTGGGTGCTCCCTGAGGCATCTGGTGGGCCACTGTGGGATATAGGAAGCTCCACGCGATTGTTAGAGGATGACTATAGGCACCCTCTGGGTTTTAGAAGTAGCCTATCTCTGAATGCCAGCTGCAAGAGAATAGCAATAAGGTACAGGTAACTTGTTGTCTTGAGGTTCCTTGAGGCATCTGGTGGGCCACAGGAAGCTGAACTAGATGGACCTTTGGCCTGGTCCAATGGGGCTCTTCTTATGTGCTGAACTTGGCTTACCCCACACCTTGCCTCTTCACTGTCCATCCTGAGTCTGCCACACACCTCCTCTGCTCCATCTTAACTATGACATATTTCTAGCTTGGGTCCCCCCCCCCCCCATTTCACACAGTAATCTCTCTCTTCCTCACCCCCAATGTCCTTATTTTTTGGTTTAACATCAGATTTAGAGAAGAGTTCTGATGAACATGAAAGCTCATTCACTGCTTGATGAAACTTGGGTTGATCCTACAGGCTTCCGTTGCTTTCAACCACTTTTCTGAAGAAGCCTGTTGCAAGCTACCTCCCCTTCGGGAGAGGGATTCTGCAACTGTTTGAAGTGTTTGTTTTCATCTGAATGATGACTAATTTCCCCTGAACTCTGTGGTTTGAGAAATGTTGGCATCCAGTTTAGCCAAAACTCACGCACACACTTTAACTTCAGTTGGCCTTGTTCCTGTCCCTTGAACAAAAGCTTGACATGTAGAAATTAGCAGGTGAAATTTTCCTAACAAGTGATTCATAAAAGCAGTGTCATAAAAGTAATAAATTCTCTGTGTCTGGCTGCTGTTAAATGCACAGAATTCAGGCTGGGATGAAAGGTGGCAGCTCATTTGGGCATAGTTCATTACATGGCATCGATGCCCATTTATTTTTTCATCTCTTGTATAACTAGTGCAGAGTTGGTCCCACTCTTTCTTTTGTCTGCTGCAATGTGTGGGGCCAAAATGAATGGTTGCCAGCTTTTTTACCAGGCATGGTTCCTTTGCCTTAATAGTAGCATGATATATAGACATAAACATTATATTCTGCTAATCCCCATGCCATGAGAAACTCCACCACTGATTTCTGCAGAAAGTTAGTGAGAAAGAGAGACTGCTCATTCTTGAAAGGGAAAATACCTGTGTAAAAGTGCTATAAAGCAAGAAAAGTGTTGGGCCATTTTCTGAAAACAAAACCAGTCTTTTACAGCACTTATGGATAGTTTTCCCTTATTTAGCTATGGATTGGTACAACTCTCTTGTTTCTGGCTTGTTACAGGACTGCCAACTTTTTACCATCTCATACTCCTGTGCATTGATGTGCTTATAATTCTGATCTCCAGATCATGAAAAGCTTTGTGAGCTGATTTATGTACATTAACCTGCGGCATAGGAGCAACGTAATTTTTTCAGTCAGTTAGCAACTGTATTCTGTCATCTTCATGGATTGACTGGAACAAGTGTGAGGTTAACCATCCCACATGTGTGGATTGAAAATGCTGAAGTGGTCAAATCCAGCATTGTACTCCTGGGAGTCCTGGGGCTCCCTGACACCTCTTCAGGGGCTCAATGAGCACACCGTCAGTGGTCACCATCTGTTTGGTGCTATGCCACTCTGTGCATGCGCCTTCACTTTGGGCTCTCAAAACTCTGTGTGTGCATTGGTGGGGCATGTTGCAACTCCATTTAGGAATGTAAAGGGCTCTGAACACTCAAGTTTTTGCAAACCACAGGCAGGTTTTCCTGGTAGGACCACTTCACGTGACTATTGAGCACAAGATGGCCACATTAAAATTCTGTGGGTTTTGACTCTTTGTCTGTGATATTCACTGTTCTCAGGATTGGTGTGGTGCTGCACTGGGAAAAACTACAAAAGCGCATGTGGAGGTATGCCAGAAGCTCATTTCTGCACAGAGGAATGGCAGAAGTGATTGGTTAACCCCAAACATAGAGCTGGTATGCCCAAAATTTTCCCTCAGGTTCTGACGTGCCCAGTGGCTTGTGTGACTAGTTCCTTTAGAAATAATAGTGCTTAGGCAGACCACCATTGCACAACAGGCAATTGTCTAGAAGCAACTTCTGATCTGAAGGCAAAAGATGACACCTCGCTGACACTAAGCAAGTCTAGATCTCGTCAATGCCTGGAGAAGTGATTGCCTGAGAACCTGTCCTGTTTTCCAGGGTAGAAGACAGATGGGCAGTAATTGGAATTTGCGACTCCCAGTCTAGCCTTCTGTTTTCAGCATCTGGACATAATGCCACAACATCTGTTGCTTTCAGCATGGGAGAGGTTGTTCAGGTTGCTTACCTGGAAGTTGTCTTCTTCAACACCTCTCTTTGTCCAGTTTCCTCTTCTGAAATAAATAGAAACCACGCTAGAAAATGATGGCATGCAGTTGGCAACCATCAGTCTCGAAAGACTATGGTATCGCGCTCTGAAAGGTGGTTCTGGAACAGCGTCTAGTGTGGCTGAAAAGGCCAATTCAGGAGTGACAGTCCCTTCCACACTGGGAGCAAGTGCAGTCTGTCCCTGGTCTGTCTCCCTGGCTATGGGCCTTCCTTCTTTGCCTCTTAGCCTCAGACTGTTGGCCAAGTGTCTCTTCAAACTGGGAAAGGCCATGCTGCACAGCCTGCCTCCAAGCGGGCCGCTCAGAGGCCAGGGTTTCCCACCTGTTGAGGTCCACTCCTAAGGCCTTCAGATCCCTCTTGCAGATGTCCTTGTATCGCAGCTGTGGTCTACCTGTAGGGCGCTTTCCTTGCACGAGTTCTCCATAGAGGAGATCCTTTGGGATCCAGCCATCATCCATGATGATGATGAAAATCATGATGATCATCATGATGATGAAAATGATGGCAGTTTGCTTTGTTTTTGAGAGTTAGGAGGTTCCCTTTCCTTGGGGAACATTTCCCAGCAGTCCCTCCAACTTCTAATGTTGAGTCTGAAGGGGAATGAACTTTTCACCCCAAACAAAGTGGTTCCCCATGTCAGGTCACTGATGGAGAAGCTTATGTAGATGGTCATTTGCATGGCCACGTCTCCTTTGACTTGAGAATAAGAGGACTACAGTGTGGCCATTATAAAGTCTCCTTGACATACAGTGTCTGCATCATGGAAGCCTCTCAGAAGACTATGGTCCTATGAGAAGAACCCTTTTTAGAGGTTGCTGTACCTATCTTGACCCCATAGGCTACTCCCCCTTATAAGCACAGCACTCTGGAGGAAGGCCACCGAAAAGTGATCACCATAGTTTTATGCTTCCTTCATAGATCAAGCTTCAGGAAGCTGTGGATCTTCTGAAGAAGGTGCTGGGAGAAGCACTAAAGCTGGAGGCACAAGAGGAGGAGAAGACAGCTCAGTGGAAGGTAAGGATTGAATGGAAACCACTAAATAAGGGATACCATGGAGTAGTGGCAGCCTGGTTCTAGATGGTTAGGCTCTTGATGACAAGGATGTGGCCTTTAAAAATGACAATCCACACCCATGAAGTGTGACCTCCTCCAAGATTATGATGGTGTTCAAAATGGTGTTCAAAAGGTCAGGTTTTCTCCCCCTAAGCTGTGCAATTTCCCACTCCATGTATCCTCTTTGCAATAAGTCTGCAATCCCATAACTCTTACATGGGAGTAAGTCTCATTGAACCAGAAGGGATTAATTTTGAAATAGTCAAATTGCACTGTAAAGGAGCCAATTGTTCTGTTTCAGAACACCCTCATTTCTATTTTACTTTTCTTCTGTTCACATGTTCTCACCAAAAGACCATAGGAGTGAGTCTGATGGGCAGGTTGGAGAGCAGAGCCTCTGCAGATTGCAAAGTCTGTGATGGTTCAAAAGGAAGAAAGCGCCTTAGGTTCTTAATGTGTCCTGGTTGCAGGCCATGTAGGACTTCAGAGCTTAAGCTCAGCACCCTGAATTGAGCCCAGGCAGAACTGACAGCCAATTGTACTGACAGCCAATGCAGCTGTACCCGAAGTGGTGTGATTCACAGCAGCTGCCCTGTCCTGGTCCATGAATGGCTGGCAGCAGTATTCTGGATCAAATGAAGCTTCCTAGCTATCTTCAAAAGCAGCTCTCTTCAGCGGCCATAGCAGTAAACCAGTCTGGATGTAACCAGTGCATGGAAAATTGAGGCCAGAACTGCTGTCTGCAGATAGGGCTGCCGTTGGTATAGCAGCCAAAACTGATAAAGTGGTCACCTGCACATTCAGGGATGGTGCTAGATCCATGTGAACCACTGCAGTAAGTAGGTGGTCCTCTAGGGGGAGTGCGACCTCATCTGAGACAGGCTGATCAACGCTATCCCACTAGGGAGGATCCTTAACCAATCAGTTTTTTGTTTACTTACCCTTATCTGACCCAGCACTGTCTATGGATATTAGTTCAAGGTTTCTTCCTTGGGATTAGATGCTGGATGTAGGAGGTACAGCTAGGTGTCACCAGCATGTTAGTGACACCAAGCCCAAACCTCTGGATGAAATTATTATTTAGAATAATAAATAATTAAAAAACATCTATTTCCCTGGCACCTGAAACCTGTTGGACTATGCATCAGGTGAGTGGCCTTTGGCTGAACAATCTGAATTGTGACTGAATGTTCACTTAATGACCTAATTGCATAAGAACAGGGATTGTAGAATGTATCCCCGTCGTTAAGTGGCACACACCTGTATTGTAGTTTCAGTGTTTACTCCCATTGATTTTGGCACATGTTATTCTTTGTTTTAACATTTTGAGGTCTTATTTATTATTCCAATGCTCTAGTTACTGCCTTTATTCCTTTGCTTATTTATTGTTTTAACAGGAGAGTAGCTGAGAAATATTGTAAATAAATTAAAAACTCTGTCCATACATTGATATTGTAAAATGCATATCATTTTTTTTTTTTACCTACAGTGTGATCTTAACCATGTTTACTGAAAAGTAAGTTCCTCTAAGTTCAATGTGTGCTTTAAGATTGCAGACTGCATGGTTTGTAGCACTGGCACATTGGGATCAAGGAACCAATGCAGTTGTATCACCTTCATTCCAAAGGCTAGCTATTGCTTGGTTCATGCGCTCATGAAGGACACTGAATGTGATGCCCCTTGCCTGTTTTGACTCTGATATTGGTCACCATGAGGGTTTTCCCCCCAGCATGCTTTGCTTCATGGTTCAAAGAAGGAGATGTGAGAAGGATGGTGAACTGTATTGTACTACAGACTTGGGTGTCCTTAGAATAAGGTGAGAACATGGCATCTGCAGTTAGCAGGGGGAGAGCCATTTCTCCTTTCTGCTTCTTTTTAGAGCATGAGCCCTTTTGGGGCAGGGGACCATTTACTTACTTATGCTCTGTAAGCCACTTTGTGAGTTTTGTTTTTTTAAGAAGTGGTATACCTTATAAATATTTGCTACTGCAATAATAATATGATTATTATTATTGACACAAAGTTCTTAGTCATGATCTGGGTTATTTGGTCTCTGCTGCCACCTAGTGACTAATTTGGACCACTGCATGAAGTGTCATTATTGACATGGGTGTTGGGGGTGGAAGCTGGTGTAGCTTTTTCATGTTTTGTTTTGAACTGGCCTTCATCTTGAGGATTTAACAGTTGCCTGCCATGCAGAAATTATAAGTGGGGGAAGCCTTTCTTGGCATGGGACTAAATGGTGGCAAAAGTGCCCCCGCTAAATTTCTGTGTGAAGGGAAGCTTGTCTTGGGAAGCTACTTTAAAACTGGGAACTTTGGTCCCTATGCCACAAAAGGAGCCTCACACTGAAGGATGTGAGAGGCAAAAAGACATCATGTTCTGTTCAGATGCATTTGCTGCTTTCCCACAAGTGTCTTTTAGCTGCCTGGAGTGTGGTTGAGTCAGCAGGAAGTTATTCCGCTCAGAGGGTTGGGGAAAGAGACACAGTTGCTCAATCTCTTGGCTCTGTTCCCAGGCAGGCAGAACAGAGGATCCGAGCCTCCCTGTCTTCATCTTTGATTCTAGCTCTGTGAGGAGCTAGTGGCCCTTTCTGGGTTGTTGCTGAATACTGGTCCATAACATAAAATTTAAAAATAATAAAATGCAGGGGTTAAACAGTCTGCTTTATGGTAGATCAGCCCTACAACTGGGGCAGCCTCAGCACTGACGGACTGAAGTGGGTCAATAGTAGTGGTGCCTATTGTCACCTGAGTTGTCTCTGAGTTGTCTCTGAGTTGCCACTGAGAAACCTGAGTTGTCCCCTGTTTACTAGGTCTCCTCTTAATGTCCATAAAATATTCCGACAGGGCTGGCACCATACAATTTGATGCCTGAAGCTGACCACTCAAATTCTACGCATCCCTAATGGCAAAGAACTATAAGAATGTACACTGAACCTATGGAGCATTGGCCTCGTTCTGACTCATGGTAGGGCTGATTTAGTCAAATGTTCTCTGTGTGGTGGATTGTGTTTGCTACTGCTAAAACAGCATGAAAAAGGAGACTGTACTAAAGGCCAGTGTCTATGACCGTTCTCCACATGGTAGGGCTGCCAACTAACCAGAGAAAAAGCAGCCTAGCTTGCACTTGTACCTCTAAGTAGCAACTCGATGCAGAAAGCAAGTACCTGTAAAGCTTTTCATCATGTGGGGTTAAATTTTATCATCTGCTAATAATGGTGCTTTGAATGATATGATTGAGTCCACCCTACCAATCCACATAAGAACAGCCCCACTGGATCAGGCCATAGGCCCATCTAGTCCAGCTTCCTGTATCTCACCAAATGCCCCAGGGAACACACCAGATAACAAGAGACCTGCATCCAGGTGCCCTCCCTTGCATCTGGCATTCTGACATACCCCATTTCTAAAATCAGGAGGTTGCACATACACATCATGGCTTGTAACCCATAATGGCTTTTTCCTCCAGAAACTTGTCCAATCCCTTTTTAAAGGCATCCAGGCCAGATGCCGTCACCACATCCTGCGGCAAGGAGTTCCACAGACCGACCACACGCTGAGTAAATTAATACTTTCTTTTGTCTGTCCTAAGCCTCCCAACACTCAATTTTAGTGGATGTCCCCTGGTTCTGGTGTTATGTGAGAGTGTAAAGAGCATCTCTCTATCCATTTTATCTTTCCCATGCATAATTTTGTATCTCTCAATCATGCAAAATTATGCATGGGAAGGATAAAGTGGATAGAGAGATGTAAGTGATCTGTGTAGACACTCAGACTCAGACTGTTTAGACTCACTCTACTGTGTAGACACAGTAAGAGATGTGTGCAAGCTAGTCCCCTTCTCCTAACTGAATATCATGTGGTGGGAATATGTGATGGGAAAATTCTGGACTGGGAGTCGGGAAATGGTGTGCAGGACATGAATGTTTAGAGCCCTGATTGGATGTGGATAAAGGCAACTTTGACATACCAACTGAACTTACTGTGTCTGCAATTCAAGTTGCTCCTAGAGGCACAACTACAATGGTCAGGTGAAAAGTTGGCAACCATAGCTTACAGTCTATTTCTCACCACCTAGCCAGTGTGATGCTCAGGGGGCCTTGAAACATTATCCTAGCCACGTAACAGCTGTTTTTTTTTCTGTGAGGGGTGACCTCTTGGCTGCAATAATGTGTAAGTGATTTACAGCCCAATCCTGAGCTGCTTGGCGTCCAGGGCTGCAGTGGCACCAATGTGGCTGCTGCGGCATCCTGCGTGTGCTGGGCATCTTCTCGGGAAGGTAAGACTTCCCATAATGGGGTTACTCAACTCTGCGCCAGCTACTTAGCCGGCACAAATTAAAGCAGCTTCATGCTGGACCAGGAGGCCTGATGCGGGGCTATTGATCCCAGCTGGCAAAGCTTTGCCAGTCCCGACCTGCCCAGGCTTCCCCCCGCCCTCCCTCTGCCCCAGAATGCCTCCTTCCATGCTTTCACCTCTCCGCTGCCTGGCACTCTCCTGGAGCTCTGGGCGGCAGTCGCCCATGCTCCACCTGGCGCTGGCTCAGCATGGGTTCGCACTGAGCCAGCGCCCGCACTGGCCTGGCAGTGAGTGTTGCAGGTGGCACGTTTGTAACACTGTGCGCTGGTGCTGAGCCTGTTCAAACCGGTCAGGATTGGGCCCTTAGTTATGTAGGTGGGGGCTGATTGCAGATCCTGATCACAGAATTGCCCCCTCCTTCTAGAAGGTTACTGAGGATTCCCTGCCCAGCAGTCATGCCTTCAGCCCTTGTCTACAGGGTAGGGGCATGACCCCCAGCTGCAACAATCTCAATGGCCTATGATAGAAATGGGGAAATGGCTGGTTTGACATGCCGTGCTCATGAATCGGTTGACCATCTTGACTGCGTAAAGACCGTGCAGGAGGGGAAAACAGAATCAGAAGTTCATTGTGGAATCTTGGGATAGGAATATGCCAAGGGAAAATGACGGGTAAGAAGTTCTTTGCTTGCTATCAGTGGTTTTTTTAGACTTCTTTTTTCCATTGGGGGGGGGGTATGTATTTTCCTCTATGTAAACATGGACTGTGCCTTTTGAGTTAATGGAAACAAATCTAGTTCACAGTTACAAGCCAGCTGTGCCAAAGTGATTAGAAACAGGAAATTCCCTTGCCTTGTTTGGACAAGCCCAGCGTTTCCTTGTTGTTTTGCAAGCTGAGAGTTGCCAGTTTTACTAAAGATTCCATACATACAAGCAGAATAGATAAATGGTGTGAAATTATTTGCAGTGGTACGATGCTGATGGCGGGGGGGGGGGCCATGGAATGACCTCTGCTGAAGAAAGCCTGACTCCCATTTTGAATGGGACTTGAGACCCCTTTGGCCTCGGACCCACTAACGTTGGGTTTTCGCTACCACTACACAGCCCTTCTTGCCAGCTTCCTCCAAGCAAAGAGGACCTGCTAAAGGGATAGCCAAGGAAACCAGCAGACCTGTGGAATGAATCTTGATTTGCAACTTCATTATGTGCCTTTGAATGGATTGTCACCCTTCAAGATGGGGTAGGCAATGCATTTCAATAGCTGGTCAACAGATAGTGTGTTTGTGTCTCCTCTGTAAGGCGAAAGTAGAAGAACAAAGAGCGCTCATTGTATCTGGGTTTGAGAGACGTCGACGGGTGATGGCTGAGGAGGAGCAGTTCCTTCTGAAGCAGCTTCAAGAGGAAGAAGAGGCAACCCTGAAGAAGCTGCAGAGGAACTGGGCCTTTCTGCTGGAACAGTGCACAGGCTTGCAAGAGCTGATCTCCGAGTTGGAGAATAAGTGCCAGCAGACAGCTGCCTCTTTGCTTAAGGTAAGGCTTTCTCAGGGATTTAGCTGCAGCAGAGAACAGGGCCCCAACAGTGTTGGAGAAGAGGAAATTGGGGAATACCATGATTTGTTAACTGCAAGTAATAATTGCTCCCCCCTCCCCCCCATAAATTGGTCTGGTGCTTTGGAAGTTAAACTTGGATATCTTTGGGGCACTGATTCCAAAAATGGCATCAGTTTGGCTCTATCTAGTTTTGGAAATACAGTATACCTACTGTAGTTGCTGATGTGCAGACAACCAGTTGAATCAGCATATAAGGTGGCTGTCGTATTTGCAAAAATAGAGCTGATAGGGCCAAACTGATGCCATTTTTGGAATCAGTGCCCCAAATATATCCAAGATTAGGTCTAATTTTTTAAGGCGCCAAAATATGTGTTGGCCTGTGTGAAACCACAAGCCAATTAAAGAAACCACAAGCCAATTAAAATGGTCTTTGCATTTTGGGTATCATTAACTGAGGTGGACCAACCTTCCCTAGGTACTTCTCTGATCTCATGAATGAAGCATGTTTTATGTTTGAATCAGTGATGAATGACTAGAGAGCAGGATGCTGTAAGGATGTGAATTCCATGTTCCCAATTTGTACACGAATTACACAAGGGTGTGTCTAATTTGCCTGATTCATTTTGGTTTTAAGTGCAGCTCCACGTTTTGTTTTTAATCACGTTTTGTCTTTAATCAGATTTAACTCTGTGAGGAAGAAGCTTATCTTGGGCTGTGCACACTTGAAAAACCAAGTGCCAAGAAAAGCAGAATTCTGCAACTTCTATGAAGTATGCAAATTTACATAGATTTACATTACATTGTAATGTAATGTAATGTAATGTAGATTTACATTACATCATTTAAGATATTTTGTTTTACCTATTTTCCTTCTGAGTTTTTGTGTGACGAAGTGGCAAAAAAATAAATAGCAGCACAATCTTTAAAAAAACAATAACAGGTCCTTTAAACAGAGCATAGCAGCACATAGCAACAGCCATGACAGCAAGCAGTCCAGCATTAAAATGAAAGGAGGTCTTCCCCAATCAGGAAAGACAGGGCAAAACAAAACAGAATCCCTCAGCAGCCACCACTCTCCTCAAATGTGTCCTCAGAAAGCTACGTGTTAACAAGGTAGTGAAAATAACGAGATGTAGGGATTAGGTAGGTTTCCCAACTTGGTGCCACAACTGAAAAGGTCCTGACCTTTGTACTCATCTGCTGAACCTTGGAGGTTTGGCGGGCCACCCAGAGCAGAACCTCCAATATTGATCAAGGGTTCGTGGAAAGGAACATGTGGGAGTAGGCAGGGTCTTATTTTGCTTGATTTATTCTACAAGTTTAACGTAATTCTCCACTTATTACAAGACAAGAAGTTACAAAGGGTGACAAAGACCTGAAAATCTTATGAGGTTTCAGCAGATATTACCACCGCTTTTGAAATCCCACAGCCACAAGGGCTAGAAATGTTTATAGAGTGTGTTTCCTTTAATTTTTTTTTTAAGCTGGTTTTTAGGTAGTCGAATTCTGCTCTCCGTTCTCTGCTTTTTCTGAATTCTTGTGGCATACACACAGCCCTGAGCCGCATCGCCTGTGATTTGTAAAGTGCCACTTCATGCCTGCGTGTGTGGCAGAAGCAGGGCTCAGCTGGGGGTGAACAAGAAATCTGTTGTAAGCATCTGGTTTATCTGTCTTTTTCTTCAAAGCTGGCAAGCCTGGGAACTTGTTCAGCTAAAACACACGTAAACATTTTGTAAATCCAAATTAACAGCTGTCGTCTCTCTCCTAGCTTCGGCTATGGGGAAGCGACACCAGTGCTTAGGCTACTAGTAGTCGTAGATGCACTGAGCAATGTTACAACGTGATAAATCACCTAGGTATTTTACAGTGTTTCTTTTTTTTCCCTTTAGGATGTAAAAGCCACCTTGACCAGGTCAGTATGATACACTTTATTTAACCTTTCATGTCTGCATATGGGCCCCCCATAAAACAGTGATTTTTGCTTCTGTGGGAAGATTTAGGTTTATTGATTTGATTTAGAAATTCGTACCCTGTCTTTTCATGGAAACATAATATCCAGGGTGGCTCACAAACTCTGAAAACAAATGAAAATCAGTGAAAGAAGAACCAATAATCAGCCATTTGTCACATGCTCTCTGTAGGAGCGAGGGGGTGTCGCTGCAGGAGCCACAGCTCATCTCAGTGGATCTGCAGGACTCCTATGATGTCCCTGGGTTGATGGAATCACTCCAAACATATAGAGGTAAATGAAAGGCGATGTAAAGCTTCGCTAGGCACATGGGCTTGATGGGAATGGGGTTCTTCTCAAGGCATGTCTGCCCTGCTTGATCAATATGACTTTAGTTTAGGCTTCTGAACATTAATCAGTCAACTAACCTCAAGTTAAAATTAGCTCCCTGGTGAATTTGGGGGGGTTCATTTGTTCCCTGCCCTGAAAGGGTTCAAATGCAGAAGAAACTGCAACAAGAAAAGATACTGTGCTGGGTTGGAAAGGGACACTTGCTCTCCACCTGCTAAATATAAGAGGATCACCACTTAGAAAGGTCCGTCTTTGTCCAGTTAACAGGGGATAGCTGTATATGTGTGTGTGTGTTTCTGTGTGTTAAAGCTGGAATGTTTGGAAAACGCTGGAATGACTTTGAATCAAAGTGAGGGCCAGCATTTTCATTTAGTATGCCAAGAAGCGCATTTTTCCAAGTGGTCCCCTCTTATGTTGTTGTTGTTGTTCAGTCGTTAAGTTGTGACCGACTCTTCGTGACCCCAAGGAAAAGCATGCCAGGCCCCCCTGTCTACCACTGTCTTCTGGAGTGTGCCCAAATTCATGTTCATTGCCTGCATGACACTGTCTAGCCATCTCATCCTCTGCCGTCCTCTTCTCCTTTTGCCTTCAATTTTTCCCAGCATCAGGGTCTTTTCTAAAGAGTTTCTCCCTTCTCATGAGCCCTCTTATAGGGGGAGAGTAACTGTCCTTCTGTTGGCCAGTGTTTCTTCTGCACCTTTTTAGACTGAGCCCTTTTGGGACAGGGAGCTATTTAGCCACTTTGGGGACCCTTGAGTGAATTGAGTGAATAAATAAATATTTTATTTTATCTGTAAACTGCTTTGTGAACTTTTTTTTTGTTGAAAAGTGATATATAAATACTGTTGTTGATAATAATAATGAGCACCCAAAAATCCCAGTCCAAACTTCTTGTGGACTGTGACACCACTGATGATGATGGGGGTAGTGGTGGTGGTAAGAACATAAGAACAGCCCCACTGGATCAGGCCATAGGCCCATCTAGTCCAGCTTCCTGTATCTCACAGCAGCCCACCAAATGCCCCAGGGAGCACACCAGATAACAAGAGACCTCATTCTGGTGCCCTCCCCTGCATCTGGCATTCTGCCATAGCCCATTTCTAAAATCAGGAGTTTGCACGTACACATCATGGCTTGTAACCCGTAATGGATTTTTCCTCCAGAAACTTGTCCAATCCCCTTTTAAAGGCATCCAGACCAGATGCCGTCACCGAATCCTGCGGCAAGGAGTTCCACAGACCAACCACACGCTGAGTAAAGAAATATTTTCTTTTGTCTGTCCTAACTCTCCCAACACTCAATTTTAGTGGATGTCCCCTGGTTCTGGTGTTATGTGAGAGTGTAAAGAGCATCCCTCTATCCACTCTGTCCATCCCCTGCATAATTTTGTATGTCTTAATCATGTCCCTCCTTAGCCATCTCTTTTCTAGGCTGAAGAGGCCCAAACGCCGTAGCCTTTCCTCATAAGGAAGGTGCCCCAGCCCCGTAATCATCTTAGTCGCCCTCTTTTGCACCTTTTCCTTTTCCACTATGTCTTTTTTGAGATCCGGTGACCAGAACTGGACACAATACTCCAGGAGTGGCCTTACCATCGATTTGTACAACAGCATTATAATATTAGCCGTTTTGTTCTCAATACCTTTTCTAATGATCCCAAGCATAGAATTGGCCCTCTTTACTGCCGCTGCACATTGAATCGACACTTTCATCGACCTGTCCACCACCACCCCAAGATCTCTCTCCTGATCTGTCACAGACAGCTCAGAACCCATCAGCCTATATGTGAAGTTTTGATTTTTTTGCCCCAATGTGCATGACCTTACACTTACTGACATTGAAGCGCATCTGCCATTTTTCTGCCCATTCTGCCAGTCTGGAGAGATCCCTCTGGAGCTCCTCACAATCACTTCTGGTCTTCACCACTTGGAAAAGTTTGGTGTCGTCTGCAAACTTAGCCACCTCACTGCTCCTCACTGTCTCCAGGTCATTTATGAAGAGGTTGAAAAGCACCAGTCCCAGGACAGATCCTTGGGGCACACCGCTTTTCACCTCTCTCCATTGTGAAAATTGCCCATTGATACCCACTCTCTGCTTCCTGGCCTCCAACCAGTTCTCAATCCATGAGAGGACCTGTCCTCTAATTCCCTGACGGTGGAGTTTTTTCAGTAGCCTTTGGTGAGGGACCGTGTCGAACGCCTTCTGAAAGTCCAGATATATAATCTCTACGGGTTCTCCCGCATCCACATGCCTGTTGACCTTTTCAAAGAATTCTATAAGGTTCGTGAGGCAAGACTTACCCTTACAGAAGCCATGCTGATTCTCCCTCAGCAAGGCCTGTTCTTCTATGTGTTTTGAGATCCTATCTTTGATGAGGCATTCCACCATCTTACCCGGTATAGATGTTAGGCTGACCGGCCTATAGTTTCCCGGGTCCCCCCTCTTTCCCTTTTTAAAGATCGGCGTGACATTTGCTATCCTCCAATCTTCTGGCATCGTGGCCGTTTTGAGGGACAAGTTGCATATTTTAGTCAAGAGATCAGCAACTTCATTCTTCAATTCCTTAATAACTCTTGGGTGGATGCCATCAGGGCTCAGTGACTTATTGATCTTTAATTTATCAATGAGATCTGAAACATCTTCTCTTTTAACCTCTATCTGACTTAATTCCTCGGTCAGGAGGGGCCATTCGGGCAGCGGTATCTGCCCGAGGTCTTCTGCTGTGAAGACAGATGCAAAGAACTCATTTAATTTCTCTGCCATCTCTAAGTCTCCTTTTATCTCCCCTTTCGCTCCCTCACCATCCAGAGGGCCAAGCGCTTCTCTGGCGGGTTTCCTGCTTCTAACATATTTGAAGAAGCTTTTATTATTCCCCTTAATGTTGCTGGCCATGCGTTCCTCATAGTCTCGCTCGGCCTCCTGTATCACCTTCTTACATTTCTTTTGCCACAGTTTATGTTCCTTTTTATTCTCCTCATTAGGGCAAGACTTCCATTTATGGAAGGAAGCTTCCTTGCCCTTTACAGCCTCTCTAACTTGGCTCGTTAGCCATGCGGGCACCCTCCTGGATTTAGTGGAGGCCTTCTTTCTTTGTGGTATACACCTCTGCTGGGCCTCTGTTACTGTTGTTTTAAGCAGCCTCCATGCACTCTGGAGAGATTGGACTCTTTTTACCCTCCCTTTCAACCTCCTTCTAACCAGCCTCCTCATTTGGGGGAAGTCCGCCCATCGGAAGTCAAGGGTTTTTGTGAGAGATTTGCCCGGTATTCTTCCCCCGACATGCACGTCGAAACGGATCGCAGCATGATCACTGTTCCCCAACGGTTCCGTAACATTGACATCTCTAACCAGGTCCTGTGTACCGCACAATATTAAATCCAGAGTCACCTGTCCTCTGGTGGGCTCCATGACTAGCTGCTCTAAGCCACAGTCATTTAGCACGTCAAGGAATCTGGTCTCCTTTTCGTGACCAGAACACAAATTGACCCATTCTATATGAGGATAATTGAAGTCCCCCATGATTACAACCCTGTCCCTCCTTGTCACCTCCCTGATCTGTTTCCTCATTTCAAGGTCCCCTTCCAATTTCTGGTCTGGGGGACGATAGCACGCCCCCAGTATTACATCGCTCCACAGGCCTGGTAATTTAACCCACAGAGATTCTACGGAGTCGGACCCACCTTCAATCTCTACTTTGCTGGATTCTATCCCTTCCTTAACATAAACGGCCACCCCACTTCCAACACGCCCCTGCCTGTCTCTCCTGTAGAGTTTATAGCCCGGAATTGCAGTATCCCACTGCTTTTCCGCATTCCACCAGGTTTCCGTTATGCCCACTATGTCAATGTTTTCTCTCGTTACCAGACATTCCAGTTCTCCCATCTTTGCTCGGAGACTTCGGGCATTCGCATAAAAGCATTTGTACATGGAATGCCCCAGGGTGGGCTGCTTATTCACTCCTTTGTCCCCGCATCCTCTCACTGTGCCAAGCCGTGTATCACATCCCATCACGCTACCATTCCCAATTTCTTCTCCTACTCTGCCTTTGTCTTGTTGCTCTCTAACCTTCCCATCCTCGTCCCATAGGAATGAGGAGTCCCGAACCGGATGCCCCTCGGCTCCTGTCGGCCTTCTCCAGGGATGAGTTTAAAAGCTGCTCTGCCACCTTTTTAATGTTATGTGCCAGCAGTCTGGTTCCAGCAGTCTGGTAATGTTTGACCTGTGTAGTCCAGGCATGAGCATGAAATGCCCAGGCTGTTGAGGTCCACGCACCATTTCCTATACCTCTGCATGGGAGCCTGCACACACAGGCTACATATTCATGCTTCTTCTTCCTCTATACAGCCCCACAGGTTCTTTGGAGCCAGGGAGGGCCAAATGGGTAATGGAAAAGCAACACTGGAACTTGGAGGCAGAAGCAGTTGGGAAGGGTTTGCTGTGACACCTGCTCCCCTGGGCCAGTCTTTCATCCTCTACTGCAGTGATTTTCAATCTTTTTCATCTCACGGCACACTGACAAGGCACTAAAATGGTCAAGGCACACCACCAGGTTTTTGACAATTGACAAGGCACACCATGCTGCCAGTGGGGGCTCACATCTCCCATTGGCCCTATTAAATAAATGACCTTCCCCCAAATTCCTGTGGCACACCTGTGGACCACTCGTGGCACACCAGTGTGCCACGGCACAGTGGTTGAAAATGGCTGCTCTACTGAAACCTAAGCACAGGCTCAATCCCCTAAAGGGGCCATCACCAGCCACAGGAGCAAATAGGAAGCTTCCATTAGTAGCTCTGGTCCTGCTTAAGTCCAGCAGGCTCCACCTGCTATCCCTCTCCATGAATCAGAATTCTTGGGAGAAAATAGTTGACAATCCTTTTGTTAGAGAACTGAGGTCAACCTCATCACCTAATTCATTCTGGGATGTACTTATTGTGAAAGATTTTATTGGCACAATTAGAGTATTTCCTTGTTACAGTTGGAATAGAACGTTTGCTTCTTTTCTGCAATCTAAACTTCTTTTTTCCTCATCTATTTGAGAATGACATGACTGTATTGGTTGGCAACCTTCAATCTCGAAAGACTATGGTATAAGCCTACAGCACCCAGTATTCCCAGGCGGTCTCCCATCCAAGTACTAACCAGGCCTGACCCTGCTTAGCTTCTGAGATCAGACGAGATCGGGCATGTGCAGGGTGACTGTATTAACGGAAAAAAAATAGTTGGCGTCCTGTGTGTGAGGGAGGTGGGTGTTGTGTTCTGACTTAAAATCCAAGTTATTCAAGAACATAAATATTGGTAGGTGTGGCACAGAGTTCCTTGTCAATCAAAACACGATGGATTGACAACACCGGTGAGTTGTTTGCCCACAGTGTCCAAGCCCATGTCCAAAAACAATCCATCAAGCAGTTCAAGCACCAGTACTTAAGACAGCCATCTGGAGCCTTATGCTGGCAAGGAGAGGCCCAGGTGAGGCTTCTCATAGCCCCATCTGTATCCCTCTTCATTCCTCTATAATCACACAACAGGCCTTCCCTGGGTAATGCTCTGGCTGCATAAGGCTACAGATTTGGGAGATGGATTGCTTTGTAGGATAAAAAATTAGACAGGTTTGTTTTAATTAAAACAGGAACAAAGGGTTTGGGGAAGAGAATGGGATTGTACTTGATATCAGGGCCAGCCGAAGACCTCTTGATACCTGAGGGGGCAGGCCAAATGCTACCCCCTGACACGTGGTGCCCGTCTCTTCTCCTGCTCCCCAGTGTCTAGCTCAGCTCTCTCCTCCCTTCCACATTTCCTTGTCCTCTCTGACCTTCTCTTCCTTTTTCCAATCCCGAGAGTGGAAGGAAAAGAAGGAACAGTGGAGGTAGGAGGGCAGGGATGGGCACCAACCACTTCTAATCTGCTGCCTGATGTGAGAGCTTCAATTGGCCGCATGGATGAGCCAGCCCTGGTTGAGTGCAAGAGGCAAAGTTCAAAATAAAACAGGTTCTAACTAAGACATCCCTGACTTAAATAGTTCACTTAAAATTCAGCATCTTCCTGACATCGGAGAGAAAAGTCTTCTTAGGGACTGGCCTTGTCCTGACTAGACCACCGCAGCTTTCATCATGGCTTGACTGGCATCTTGCCACTCACGTCTAACACAGCTGATAAGCTCTTTTTTTTATCCCATTTTGGGGAGCCTGTTGCAGTGTCAACTCAGAACTCACTCTGTCTGTTTCTATCCACAGTACCTGTGACATTCGACCCAAGCACAGCCAATCCCTACTTGCTGCTGTCAGAGGACCTGCTCAGTGTACAAGTCGGAGATCGGAGACAGGATGTGCCCCAAAGCCTGACCCGCTTTGAGACATGCACCTGCCTGCTGGGCTGTGAACAGTTCACAACTGGGAGACACTTTTGGGAAGTGTGTGTGGAGAACAAGACCAGCTGGACGCTCGGGGTGTGCCAGGAATCTGTGAGCCGCCAAGGGATCTTCACACCCTCCCCGGCGACAGGGTTCTGGACAATGTGGTTGAGGAATGGTGATGAGTATGCAGCCCTCACCTCCCCGCTCACAGAATTAGTGCTGAGAGCAAAGCCTGAGGCAATCGGCATCTTCCTGGACTATGATGCAGGAGAGGTCTCCTTCTATAACGCAGACAGTGGCTCCCACATCTTTACCTTTTCAGACTCCTTCTCCGGGCCACTCCGGCCTTATTTCTACCCCGGGGTCCGGGCAGGCGGACTCAATGACGCTCCCCTCATCATCCGACCTGCAGCCTATCAAATGTCAGGCAGATGTTTTTCCCACCAATGAGGTCTTTCCATGTCACAAAACATAGAACCCACTGCCTGCCATTGGATGGAGACAAAGTTACACGCACACATGTGTTAGATATGTCTGTGTAAAACAGCAACAGGGAGAAGACGACTTGGAGGTTGCTTTTGTAAGAACTCATGGAGTGCCAGAGTTCTTTTGCCTCCATGCACATATGCCTAGCCTCACTTTTTTTGCAGCCTCAGGTTTGCTGTTTGCTTCTGAAATGTCTTTCTGCCGTACATTGCTTCACATGCTCGGTAAAATGTTTTCTTGTACCTGTGCATGAGGCACAAAGTGATCTGTTTGAGACTGGTGGATGAAGGGCCATTCCTTATGGCAAGGGGTTGGCCTGGTTGTTGCATTATAATGGAATAATTGACTGGTGGGCTAGAGATTTTGGGTGACAGAACATTATTACTTGTATTCATTACATGGGTTCTTATCTTTGCAACAATGCTGTGAGGTTGGTTAGGCTGAAAGAGAATGGCCCAAGTTCATTCTGTGAGTTTCATGACTGAATGAGGGTTGAATTAGTCCTGTACTGTAACCACTACATCACACTGCTTTTCCCATTACAGTGAGATGAGAATGTGAGGGGAAAGGCAGTGTGGTTCCACTTGCATTAACAAGGGACTAGTGCAGCCACCTTTTCCTTGGTAAAGGCCAGTGGCTCAGCTACACTGCAGTCTCAGTCATGCTGTTTACAAAGTCATTGCTCCTCAAGAGCTTTTGGAGGTGGGAATGTCAGTGTTGAACCATTGCAGAACTATTCTCATAAGGTATGGGTGGCTGTCTGATCTGGCACCGGCGTGGCAGCCTGAAATGTTCATGACAACCCTGGTCCAAAATGCTGGTCAGCATAGTGTGTCTTGTCAATTGTCAAAAAACCGACAACTCTAGCGCTTTGTCAGTGTGCCTTGAGATTAAAAAGATTGAAAACTGCTGGTCTAACTGGACATATTCTGCATCTCATCCTTCTGTATGAAGCTCTTAAGTTTTCCTCATTTTATTCTCCTCACAAATCTGGTTGAGAGATAGTGACTAGCCCAAGGTCATGGTTTACCCAGAATTTGAATATGTGGTTTAAGTACAATACTCTACCCATTGCGTGACACAGGCTCTCAAATTCTGAAATAGTGCTGAACCAAAGCTGTGTGCATTTTTTCCGACTTTATCAGGACTCATTCAGTGGACCCTCCACAGCTAGGGCAATTGTAACGCGGCAAAGCAAACTCATCCTTTCATTCTTAGAATCGTTCCAGAGAGTTTTGGAGGAAGGGAGCTCCCCTTAAAATGCATCCAACCATTATGAGCCAGACAAGTTTGCGTTCCAGATTGATTTGTTGAAAGCAGTTACATCGCGTGAGGTCTACAACAATATGAAGGGTGTGGAGGAAGCAAAGAGACAAGTTTTATTTATAGTTTCTCAAAACACCTACAGTTGACACATACAAACCAAGGAGAGATTGGAATATTATGGGCCAGTGACGTGACACATCATGAAATTACTATGACATCTCAAACCACTGCTGTAAGAAGCCTTGACAAGTTCATAAGGGACTAAGTGAATCAGAGGTTATTAGTCAAGCTTTAAGATACTGTCATTCTACCAAATCTCTGACTTGGAGGACTATCTTCATTCTTCTCCCCTTTGCTCATTATCACTGGGTCATAGCCACAGATGCCGTACTAGGTGAACCATGACTATATGTGGATAAATGTGGTGATTAATCCATTTTTGCCTGGCCCACAGGTGTACACGTTTTATCCCTGTTGCGTATATGCAACCTTTATACAGTGACTTAACACTGACAATCTCCTTGAAAGCAAACATCTTATGGGAAAATTCTAGCTAGTGATGGTGCAGAATTTTTGAACTGGAGAAAATTCAATGGCATTCCAGTGTTCTGACTTTGACAAAACCCTTGTAGAAAAATCCACTAGATCCACTTGCATTTACCAAAATGTTTTGATTTTGCTTTTCATCCTTTCTGCCCCAACTGATTGCAGTTCTGAATGTCAACCGTGAGATGGCACATGGACTGCAATTTCTAATTCTACCGGCAGCCACAGGGTGGCACTTGATTCCCACCACCCTAAGACAGTACTTTCAATGAGTAATTGAGAATCTTCATGAATTACAATTCACTGCTCTCTTTCCCCCAATTTATGTCTAATCAGAGACAGCCAATCCATTAAGTGTGAGAGTGTTATGCTTCAAAGGGTTTGAGCAGCGGCATATGAATGGAGAGGGTTCCAGGCTGCAGGGTATGTCAGAGAGGCCAGCAGTGCATGGGGGGATGTGCCCTTGCCCTCAACACTATGGGCTCTCTGCAGGGGGGGGGGGGGGAGTCATAGCTTAAAGCAACAAGCACTTTGAAGGTGGGCCCACCTATTCCCTCACCTCTATTTGGCCCAGAAATGAAGCCATTCTGGAAGCAGGGGGGTTGTCAGGTGCAGGGGTGACACAGGAGGGGGTGCCATTTCTATGGCACTGTGTTGCCTGGCCCCTGTTGCCAGGAGACTGGGACGCCGCTGGGTTTGAGTATGGCAAACTGAGTGGGATTAGGACTACCAGCACTGAATCATATTTTATATAATAATTGCTTAATGGGGAATCCCAGATTGGCGAACAACAAGGATGACATCATGTTAAATGATGATATGCATGAGAAAAGATCAGAGGCGGCTGATGTTTACAGCTCTTTAAATGGGTAGTTGTTTCTGGTAATACTTGAATCATTTTTCTTTACAACACCCACAAGGTATTTTATAAAGCAAGCTAGTATCACATCTTCTCTACACATAGGAACTATTAATTTGCACAACAATCCTGTGTCTTGTCAGAATGAGAGAACATGACTATAGCAGCCCTGCGGATTTCATGGACATGTGAGAATTCAAGCTCATATCTTCCTACTGCCATTCCAATAAGCTCCCCACCATACCACACTAGGAGGCCATTCATTTTACTGATAAGGTGGTGAGTGAGAACACCATGCCTAGTTCTCACTGAAGAAGGAAGCCCATGTTGAGGCTTTACTAATAGCGGCTGTTTCAATATTTTATTTTTAATATATTAGACTGGATGCTCCCATGGTATGTGACTGCATTTGGGGAAAAGTTACAGATCTGTACCTTTAACAGGCTACTATGTTTATTCTTTTAACAATGATAGTAAATGGGACTTACTTCTGGGTAAGTGTGGGTAGGATTGCAGCCGAGGATTGTTAAAAAATTTTCTGCTTGATGATGTCGCTTCCAGTCATGACATCACTTCTGTTGGGTCCTGACAGATTCTGACTCTAAAAAATGGGTCCCAGTGCTAAAAGTGTGAGAACCACTGGTCTAACAGCCTAAGATACATCCTAGGGAGGTTGTGAGGATAAACTGGGACAACATCCCCTGTATCTGGCATGAATACCTTGGAGGAAAAGTGTGATACAAGTGTAGTAGTTGGGTACAACTCAGACTAAAAATTTGGAGGAGCCACTGATTTTGAAGCCACAAATGTTCTGATAAAGGACCACTAATTCCCGCACAGCATTCCCCTTCCCCAGGGGATTATCCCAAGAGCTTCTACCTGTGGAAAAGTGACATTAGGATGGGTTTTATCCAGGCAATGTGTCCTGGAGTAATTGTGAGAAACGACAATGTTGCAATGACTTTGGGAACAGCAGGATTCAGAAGGTTCAGCTGCTAGATATCGTGCAGGTGCAGAAGCGGAATGATGAGACAGACAGGTTTTTAAGGGAACTAAGCAGGAGGAAGGCTGGAGCTGAAGAAGTCTCCTGCCCCGCCTCTAGCAAGTGTCTTTTTATTAAGGCTCAAACAGAACAGAATAAGCTGAGTTGCATTCAGTTAAAAGATAAACATTAGCCAGCTCTAGCCTGACTAAGGCACATTTCTTGATAAGAGGTGCTTTTTCCAAGTACAGTCTCCCATCCTGTTTACATAAGTACAAGGTGGTGAGCCAAGGCTGTCTCAGAATGTGTTCTGAAAGCAAACTGCAAGTTTGCTCGCGCTGTGGCAAAGCAAACTTTTTGTTACTCTGCGATTTTCCCCACACGACAACAGTTGTGTTGGTTGTGTTGCGATGAGCAAGTGACTTGGATAATTCACGCTGCATGTGAACAGCTTGCTGCATGGGACAGATGCCACATTGATGCAGTTTCAAGAGGCCTTGTCACAGCAACAATTTTGTGTCTGAGAATGAGAGTAAAGGGTGGGGCACAAATTCACACAATGCTCTGGTGCCATTTGTACCAAAAGTGCCTGTATGACTTGATTTATTGCAGTACAATATTTCAACACTAGATGTCTCACCTGAGCCTCAGTAGCTCAAGTACCATCCTCTGGAAGGCATGTCGTCAGGGCCACAGCAGGGCAGAACTCAAGGTGAAGAAAATTCCTAGATAATTTTTTTGGTCCTTTTGATAAAATAAATAAAATGGTTCATGAAAAAAATGTTTTGCTCTGCAGTGATATGCATTCTTGGCGCTAGCAAACGCAGTGACCTTCACCTGTAATAAATTATCATAGGAATTCATCCTAACAGAATGGCCTTTAGCGGAAATAAATTTGTCAGCCCCTCAAGTGCTGTATGACCCTTTGTGGTTTTCACCCTAATGGCATTTAGAACAGTTCCAGAAGGGCATAAGAATTGTCCATGAACCACTATTTGTTTCCAACAAATTAGTAGACATACGCTCATTCATAGGCATGCCCTGAAAAACTGGGCCAACTGACTCTTTAATCACTTTTTATTTATTTAGAAGCTTTATAACCCTTCTTTTTCCCACCCTTCTGGGACCTCAAGGCAACTGTATGATATGTTTAACCATTCTAGGAACTGAATTGGTTGGCAACCTTCAGTCTCGAAAGACTATGGTATAAGCCTACAGCATCCGGTATTCCCAGGCAGTCTCCCATCCAAGTACTAACCAGGCCTGACCCTGCTTCGCTTCCGAGATCAGACAAGATTGGGCATCCATCTCTTGGCAGGTCGATAATTCACATGATATTTGGGTTCTTTTGTCTGTTTTATGACATGAGATGCCCCCATCCCATCTCAGGAATGCACTTGACTCCCCCATGTCTTATTCCCATGATAAAATCATTGCCTAGCATTTATATATAGACAGGTCTATATTCTCATTGTGAACAGGGGTTAAAGCACTTTAATTACCCTTTAGGTAATTAAACCTGCCTAAACTATATAAATTTATTAACACTATGTAGTGTCAAGTGGTCTGCAGTAGGCATTTCCTAACAGGAATCATCCAGCAGAGGGCACACTAGTGTGCCATCTTTAGAGCTCCACCAGAGACATCTGGTTGGCCACTGTGTGTGTGTGTGGGGGGGGGGAGGGTTTTCAACTCTCCTGGTGAGTCCACAGAAATCAGCATTCAACTTCCAGGTTGAAAGCAATCCTGGAGATTTTAATGGGGTCCCCAAGAATTTCCAACGTTTCATCATGTTGGAAAATAAAATCCAGGAATAGAGAAGGCTACACAGTGATTTCACTGGCTGCAAATAAAGCTTACTGGGCGGGAGGAGAAAGAGGGCAATGTAAATAAATAAACATCCTTACAGACTTTGCCAAAAATTGTTGAAAGATGAGCACTTTTTAGCACTGCCAAAAATCTCCCCAAAACCACAGTAAGTGGTTTTGACTCAACCTTAGAGAAGATAAAAGGACTTTTAAGCTTTCATAGCAGTCTTAGAAGCCGGGGAGGTTACACCCACACTACAAACAGAAATGTGTTTTTCCCATCACTGGTGCAAGCTTTCAAAGCTCAAGCAGTTTATACAAGTCCATTTAACTCCTAAGATCTTCTGGAGAGATCTTGCTCAGAAGACCTATTCATGTCTTCTCATAGCAGTATCCTCAAGATTGATTCTACACCACCCAGGAGATCAGCTACCACTTGAGGGGCTGATTGCACATGATTGCATATGCATGTGTCATTGCCCAGCCAAAAAGGGGAACAATGACTGCATGGAAAGATCTACATGCTTGGCTTAGCTCAGTCTGCCAGGGTGGTAAGAAGGAACAGGCTAGTGACTTTTCACCTGTCATCTGGCAGCCCAATCCTATGCATGTCTACTCAGAAGTAAATCCCATTAGAGTCAATGGGGCTTACTCCCAGGAAAGCATGGATAGGATTGGGCTGTCAGTCACATGGCTTATCAGAGGTCTGTTTGAGATGCCTGAGATCTGCAGGCATCCAGGAAGCAATGCAAACTGTTCTTACCTGAGATGAAAGCATTAGGAATTTTCACATTGTAGTTTTAATTGACTTTGCTGACAGATGTTTATAATTGTTTGCATTGCTTGCCAGTAATTTTAGGCCCTCCCTTCTGTCCAAATAATACCATGTGGTCATAGATGTTCTCTGCAGAAGGGAAGTTTTCTTCAGCCAAGTTCTTTCTTTCTTTCTTTCTTTCTTTCTTTCTTTCTTTCTTTCTTTCTTTCTTTCTTTCTTTCTTTTTACAACCCAGAGAAGACTGAAGTCACCTGAGCAGTGTGCTATAAACAGGCTTGCAAAGAGTGAACTCTCCCAAACATGGCTTGACTTGATGGAAAGCATTCCAGCAGAGAACATTCTAATACAGATAACTTGATCTGGGAGGGGAGCACAGAGGTGTGAAAAATTGTAGATTAGATCTGGGGGAGGGGAGTTAAGCATAGTCTTGAAATTTTCAGGAGACTCCTAGAGATCTGGTCCGCTCCAGACGCCTAGAGATCAGGAGGTCTGGTCTAGAGCAGGGGTGTCCAAACATTTTAGCAGGAGGGCCACATCATCTCTCTGACACTGTGTCAGGGGCCGGGGAAAAAAAGAGTTAATTTACATTTTAAATTTGAATAAATTTACATAAATGAATACATTAGAGATGGAACTTATATGAATGAATGAAGGTCTTGCAATAGCTCATGGCCTATAAAATTTTTATTTTATTTTTTATTATTTTATTAATTTATATCCCGCCTTTTTGCCCCATGGGCACACAAGGCGGCTTACAACAATTAAAAATACAAAAATAGCAATTAAAAACAATAATTAAAACAGTTGCATGTAATTAAAAAAACTAAAACAAGCCCTGTGGATTCTAATATAAAAGAGAAAAAAGAGAAAGAAAGCCAGCCAGCCTGTCAGCAATTAAAAGTTTTTTGAAATAAAAAGGTCTTCAGTCCACACTGAAATATTAACAAAGAGGGAGCAGTTCTCAATTCTAAGGGGAGTGTATTCCAGAGTTCGGGGGCCACCATCGAGAAGGCCCTCTTCCTGGCCACCGCCCCTCTCACCTCTCCTGGTGGTGGCACAGTCAAAAGGGCCCCCCCAGATGATCTAAAAGTACGGGCAGGATTATAAGGAGGGAGGCGGTCCCTCAAATACCCTGGGCCCGAGCCATAAAGGGCTTTAAAAGTCAAAACTAGCACCTTGAATTGGGCCCGGAACAGAACCGGCAGCCAGTGTAGTCACTGAAGCAACGGCTCGGCAGAGTCAAACCGACGTGCCCCAGCAACCACATGAGCAAGGCCATAAAAGGCCTTGCACAAAGCAAGGCCAGCCTTTCCTTTGCTGCCACTGCTGCATCACAGACGTGAAACAGCAAGCAGTGGAGGGAGCCCTTGTCCCACAGTTCACACGAGATGTAGAACAGTTGGCTGTCATACTAAGAGCAGTTGCGTCGGGTCACTGCGGGCTCCAGCAAGTCTCCGGAGGTCCAGAGCTCATTTGAGACTGGGGGCTCTCAGTGGGCCGCACTGAGAGTCCTCAAGGGCTGCAAGTGGCCCCAGGGCTGGGGTTTGGGCACCCCTGGTCTAGAGGGTAGGTCTGGTCTAGAGGGTAGAGCCAAAGATATTATCTGAAGGTCACCTGTTCAAGATCACTGGGAGCAGCACAACCTTGACAAGCCGAACAGAGCTCTTTTGGGTGAGAGCCAAAAGAATCCGACTCTGAAGCTCTTTGTGAGGGAGAAGACAGCAGCCAGAATGTGACCAGACTGTGAGAAGATCCACCTGAAATGTAGTCAGTTCTTGAAAGATAGTACTTCTCTGTTCATTGTAAAAACTCCTTCAGGGGTTTAGAGAAAGCCAGTCCATGTAAACCGCCTTGAATAAAGCCAAAAGGAGCAATCCAATTGCCAGAAAATTGGTACCTGCTCTTGTTGTTACTACTGAAGGTCTGGAATTTCAGTGCTTCCACAGTGGAGAAGAAAGGTGAAGGAAGCATGTAACCAGCCAAGACTGGTCCAGCAACAACTGAATAGTTCATTTCTAACAGTGAATTTGGAGGGATTGGCAAACCTGCAAGGGGTACTCTGGGAGCAAAGGGGAAGAGGACTGTGTCAGCGGCAGTCCACTGCTTCCTCCACTGAGCAGTCACAGCACTGCTGGGGGGGGGGAACACTGCTATTTTGCTGCTACCACCACTGCTGCTACCTCAGTGGTATAGCTAAAGGTGGCAGGGGTAACATTGCCCTCGGTACCACGCCTGAGGGGGGTATTAAGGCCTCTGAAAGGCACTTCCAGTGTTCGTCAAAAAAAAAAAAAGGGGGGGATTATCAGAGGCCTCAAGAAAACCCTCTGAGGCCTGGCACAGGTGCCAGTGGTATAACTGGCAGGGCCAGAGGGGCAGTTGCCCTGGGCACAAAATTCTTAGGGGTGAAAAATTTCAAAAGAAAAAAAAAAGTAGTAATAATCAATAAAAAATAGTTCTTTTTCCACAGTGGGTTACCCTTCTTTTGGTCCCCTTTCCCCCCTTTCTTTCAGTTCTTCTGGACTTTCAATAACAAACACCCAAGTTGCTAATCTGGGTGAATCCCTGAGGGATGCAATGGAGAAGGGAAGAGAAAGAGAATGGCAACCACAGAGGGTTGGAAGAGGGTGTCCCCCCTTGGTGCAGCCACCCCTCATTCAGCCTGCTCCTGTTCACACACACACCAGGGCCTCCTCGAGCCTCAAGGGCTCTCCGTGTGTCCGGACGACCACAGGGGCCCTCTGACTCAACGGGGCCTGGTCATACTGACGTGGCCACCTCACTTGGCCTCTCCATCCGTGCCTGCAGGTTTCCCTTTCCGGCGGGGTCTCTCTGTTCCTCTCCCTCTCTGGCTCAGGATGCTGGCTCAAGCTCCCCCACCTTCCAATAAGGGGTACAGCCCCAGCCCAGCCCCTCCTTGCCATGATGCATCTGCCCTGGCCGCAGAGGCGGCTCAGAGTCTAGAGCCAGCAGCTGGTTCATGCAGAGGTTACAAGCAAAGGCTGCGCGTTTGCATGGATGCCACTTAGCCTGGCTTCTTAGTCAAGGACATCCTCAATCTGGAGCAGTTGCACCTGGGGGGGCTCCCTCGAACCACCCTTCCCCGCCGCTCCTCTTGCCTCTTGGGCTTCCACTTTACAGACAGAGAGGATGACAAGGAGGGCGAGGAGAAGCTCCATGGCGGTTCCCAAAAAAACAAGGGGATGTGGGACTCTTGCCATGGAACTATGCGCAGGTGGCGCTGCAGGGTACCTGCAAGCCCAAAGGGCTGGCAGAAGAGGGAGAGCAGATGTGGGACTTTTGAAGCTGGTGAGTTCTAGGCCAGCATGGCCAGGGTCCCGAGGGGCCATGTGGAATGAGGTTTTGTTGGGGAACAACAAGGTCTTTGTCAACCCATCAGGCAGGCCTGGCCAAGACTGGCTTCCAGAGCACCCCAAGATACACACTCTTCAAAACCTAATACTGTCAATTAACAGATTTCAACACTGTTATTGAAAAATTTGCATAAATTAAAACCAGGCAATTCAAACCCATTCTGTGCCTGAATGGCCCCCTTGCCACCCTTCCTTACCCCAAAAAACCTCTCTCTGCCACCAGAGCACCCTCCTGCCACCCTCCCCTCACCCCTTTGCTGCCCAGCACAAGGCCTATCTGCCCCACTGGCTGTTGGGTGGGATGCTGCACCTGTGGCATGGCACAGACCTTCCCGCTGGTGTCGCTAACTCACTGGATGTTGAAAGGCGCTTTACAGCACTTGTATGACACCCAGCGCAGGCAATGAGGCCACAATGCTGGTGGAGCTGGACCAGAGGATCAGGCTTGAAATTGCTCTTTATGTGGGAGATGTGTTCTGAGAACACAGAAATACATGTACACTATGTGGCTACAATTGGCCATAGTTCTTCAGCACATGGCTGTGAATGTTGACCAGAACCTCTCCTTCACACGTCATGGTGTTCACCATAGTAAATATCAATGTATACATGGCAAAGGAACCTGCCACATTAAGAAGTATGAATCAGTTCTAATTTATGACATTAAAAATGGGAAAACTAGTATTTCTGGGTTGTAATGGGAATTGATCTTTTGGTAAGATTGCATGCCACTTATGACAAGAGGAGACAATAAATTGTCCTCTCATTCTTCCTGTTTAGTCCGTCATAAATAATGTGTTCATCTGTCCTCCTCCTGCCAGCATACTGTGCTTACAGGAAACGGGGGAACTCCAAACCATTGCTCAGCTATAACTGTTTTGGAACAGTGCTTTGTGCCCCTGCTGCATTCAACTCCAAAATGTACCTTTTTCTCTCCAGCATCAAGAAATAAAGAAATAAATCATGAAAGAACTCCAAACTTGTGATCTTGAAGCTTTCAATGGCAGTTGTTGGTGCTGATTGACTGGTACCTGGGTTGCTGTGAAACATGCTCCTCCTCCTTCACTTTTAAAAAGTGTCCTTTTAAAAAAAAAAAAAAGGTTGATGAATTATAACTGATGGCTATTTACCCAATCCTGTCCCTGTGAAGTGGTGGAGATGGGGGCCAACCAGACAGCCTGGGAGAGTTAAGTAAATATATTTTAAATTACCTCTCTGTAGGCTACCTGGTCATCATTGGGTCTCCTCAGTCCTATGGTGGCCTTTTGCTGATGTGAGTTCAAGGAGAATCAGGAAGCATGTCTGGGCTGGGAAGGGAGCATATGATCTCAGAATGTGCTCCTCCCCTTGACCGCCCTGCTACCACCATACCCGCTCTAGTGGCACCTGGGATCAGTTTGCACAGGCATCTCCAGAGTAAACAATGGCGATAAGACTTTTGTGCTGCTGTAACAGGACTTACAGCATCAGATATGCTGCCATAGGTCCTGCATTGAATTGGGGACACCCTAGAAAAGAATACATAAGGTGGGCAGCATGCTTGAAGCATGGTGAAGAGGCCAGATTGATGGCTGAACTGGTGCTGATTGAATGTTAAAAGTGACATTCAAACTGTGAGACCAGGAAGGAGCTGGCTCACACCTGGCCAAGTGACCTGCTGCTGGTTCTTTTTGTGTTATATTTCTCTTCATCTCTGGCCTTTCGGCTGTCCTTCCATTTATTTCTCCCTCTCTCTTTCATTGTGCATAGTGACTGACAGAAAGTCTTTGCCATGAGAAGTGTACAATCTAAATTTAGACAGGGATAGGGAGACAACAGAGTTCAAGGAGGGAGTAATAAACTAGAAGGAATGAGAAGGGAGAGAAATAGGTTTAACAAAGGAACAAATTTAGACAACTGTCATTACATTCAAGACTCTGTTTCAGATGCAGACTGTCCATCAGTCAAATTTTTTGCTGTGTAATTTTGCATTTTTCTGATGACCAGCATTTGACTTTGTCTTCACAATTTTTTTGACTTGCTGTATTGTGGTAGTTTATGTGGATCACGGCAAAAATTGGTGATAGACCTCTGTGTGAGATACAGTGCAGCCATATATGTCACACCCACAATTTTCATGTCTAAAGTTGGATTTTGTGATTGTCTTGTACAGATGAGGTGTAGCATACAGCATTCTTGAATGGCTCAGTATTGCTAATCATGATGACACCGGGAATATCGAAGTGAATTGCCAAATGCTTTGGCTGTTAAGATTGTCCAGACTATTAGTTGCAAACTTGAATAACAAGGGAACACCACAATAGTTTCTTCAGGATGTCATCACTCACTTCTTGAGTAAGGCTCTCTTTGCTGAAACTCATTCCCAAGTCATCATAGTTTTACAGTGTGGAAAGCTCTGTCAATGATGTGGAGCAAAGAATCAACCTACAAACTGCTCAGATACTCTGGCCCCAATGTGCGTGTGTATGTGTTTGTGTGCTAATGCAACAGTTGGATCTGCTCATGACGGTGCCTCTTCAAAAAGCAGCACTCAAACCAACTCAGTGGAAAAGAGGGTATGGAGGAATTACATCCATCTTCCAGCTCAGTAGAGAAAGGGCTATACAGACAGTCCGCAGAGCTGGATAGGGGAAGACCCAAGTGTGTAGCTCTTACAGGATTCCTTAGCACTGACTGAGAAATCATGTCCCATTCTCCATGCATTACTTTTTGTATGGTTGGGATTAGGCCTGGAAAAAAGTCATACAAATTCTACACTTTGCAATTTTAGAATTCAAATCTGATTTTTGAGGCTGTTGGGATTTCACTTTTGAAATCTGAACATCTTTATTCTTGTTAATGAAAATAAAAGCAAGAATTTTAGGGATTCAGGTTACCAAGTTGGATTCTTTGATACTCCCCCAAACACCCCTTAAATCCACCATTTAGAATTTTAACAGGAACGGGGGATAAAATTACAACAATATCAAATCCAAACTTTTGGCAGCAAATTTCTGAAGTTAAATAAAAACTTTGGGGTCTCAGAAGTTCACTTCTCAATGGAGCAAGATTTTTTGAGACTCCCTGAATTTTTTGAGCTTCCCTGATTCCCTGTCTGAGCCTGAATTTGAAGGCGTTCATTGGCATCCCTAATGCAGTGATGTTTGCAAGGAGTGTCCCAAATCAGAGAAAAGGTGAGGCATGTACTCCCCCATTACACTCTCTCCAGCTCTGGAAAGGACTCTTCATTCATTCATTCATTCATTCATTCATTCATTCATTTTTTTTAAATAAGTCCTTCAGTCTTGACAAAATTTGACGGTTGGAACTGTTATCTCCATAATCCTTACAATAACCTGTAAGGTAGACCCATATTACTGCCATCCCATTATTGTTGATGGGAGCCTAGGCTAAAAGAGAAAAGCTTGTCTCAGGCTCATGGAAAGTGAATTTGTTACCAAGAGGTGAGAGTTGACATGAGGGTCTTCCAGGGTGGTGGCTCAATCTCTCCACAGGTACAGTTTCAAAATTACTACTCTTAAGCCACAGTTAGCAGTGTTGGCATCACGCTGCGGGGAGTCCTGGGGCAATGTCCTGCACGTGGCATTGCCCCTCATAGGTTCATTGGTCCTTAACACCAAACTTATGGAAGGCAAGAGCTCCTCCCACCTCACGAGTGGGAGGAACAGGAGTCATCACTCAATCCCATCCCCGTTTGCTGATGGGCATGTGTAGCTGGGCGAGACAGCAGTGGCACATGTCTATGGGCCGACTGACTGACACCACCAGCACTGGGCACGTGCTGCGGTCAGTACAGCCAGGTGGGCCTTTGTCCTGTGCCCAAAGGGTCTGATCATGGATTCCGTTCCTAATCAGAGACGATGCTTGCAAAGATATCTGAAATGAACTCTACTACTCCCCAGTAGCTATATTAGGAAACTCTTCTGTCCTGTAAGCCAACACATATTACAACAGGAAGAGCTCCAAACAAGAATTTCCTGCCAGATGCCTGGTGTTTTTGGTTTTTTTTTTTATTTGTTTTATCTCATAATGCAATGCAAGGAGTCATGCATACAGCAGAGGCATGGTTGGCTGACACTTGCACACACGCCTCTCTCCGCCCTTCTGCCATGCCAGGCTGTCTCTCTCTCTTCCAGGATCCAACCCCCAAAGCTCCTCCTCTCCTTGTTCCACAAAAACCATTAATATATAACTGGGTGGCAATGAAAGCCAGCTCAGTTTGGCTGATTCCCTGTGCCTTAGGACACACTGGTGCTACTAGAATGATGAAGACCTGGGCACTTCTCCTCCTGGTAGGAGCCTGCTATTCCCTGACCTCTGGATGTAAGTTCTGAGATAGTGAACTGTGTTTCAAGGATCTGTACACAGGGAGGGAACTGCTTTATGATTTGACCCTGTATGATGCTAAGGAAAAACAGAGTTCCAGGGTCCTCTGGGAAATGCTGGCATTGGGAGAGATGGAGTCGGCTCACAGGTGTCTATCTTGCTTTTGATTGCTGCATACCGGGTAACTTACAGCTGAATTGTGAATGGACTATAAAGCATAGCGAAGCGACTGCAGGTGATAGACAGGTTCAGTCAGTGGGGTGAGATGAGTGATACATGCAAGTAAACCTTTTTTATAGCGCAGTGATCAAGTGAATGAGCAGGTGGATGTGAACCATTCTTTGGGACTGATTGGCTTGTTCTGATGGGGACACATCAAAGTATCTCTCTCTCTTTTTTTTTTTTTTGCTATTTTTTTCTCCTAAGTATGTTGTTCTCCCTCCTCCCTAACACACACACACACACACACACACAAACACACACAGACACGTAATTTCCAGCTAAGATGCACAGAGATCCTGCATCACTGCAAGCAACTATAGTACAAGTCCTCACTGAAAGTCATTTTGTTTTAAAGTTGATGAAAAAGAAAAAAAATTGATTCCTGACCGGGACCACTGTTTGTGTGGGGTTTGCACCTTCTCCCCATTTCTGTGTGGTTTTTGTCTGGCCCAGAAAGCTCACATTTATTTCAGAAGTGTTTTGAACCTTCGTTTAGAAGTTTGGTGATGCTTTTGTGACCAGAAATATGCTGTAGGAATGTAACTCTTGTTTATGTATATAGGTTGGTTTTGTTATAAGTCGTTTCCCTTAAAGTTGCAATTTTCAAGAACCTCTCGACAACTTTAAGTGAGGACTTGCTGCACCTGTGTTGCTGATATATGGCCCCTCTGTCTACCTACGTCTGTATACATATGATAAGCACAGGAAACTGAGCATAAACTGTGGTGTGTCACTGGTGTGTGGATTTCACATGTCACAAGGTTTTGATCCAAGAGGCATGTGCAGCGCAATCCAGACTGCACGTTGGGCTGGCGCAAGTCCCTTGTACTGGCCCAGGAGGGTCGCAAATGTGCTGTAAGGCACTTTTGCACCTCCTCGTGAATCGGCAAGGCCAGCGCATGGAGGCACACTGGCCTGCAGAGGCTGGCCTAAGCCTCAGCGCTGACAGAGACTTCGAGTCTTGCGTGGGCCAAGCTCCGCCAACGCAAGACTCTAGGATGGGCGGGGAGGAGGTGGGGAGAAGATGGGGAGGGAGGTGTTCTGGGGCGGGGGGAGTGTGGGTGGTGAATGACTCTGGGGGAAGACAGGTGGGGAGCGGGAGGCGGGGCTGGGATCCAGCAGTTATGCCGGATCCCACCCCCCATTCCCGATGTTGGTTCAAGCCGCTCCGCTCTCCTCAGACATGTACCACCTCAGGAGGTAGCACAAGTCCAAGGAGAGCCATAGGGGCCAGGGTGCTTTACCCAGAGGTAAAGGGAAAAATTTTCCCTTACCTCTGGCTGAGCCACTTTGGGCGCCTATCCTGCACTGGATACAGCGCAAGCCTCTTGGCTTGCCTGTTCCAGCGCAGGATAGAATTGCACCCTTATTTATTTGAAAGACTTTTCAAAATGATCCCCAGGGTGGCTTAGAGCAGAGAACACAAAAACCATATCCCAGCATTTATCTGGCGGATGCCAAGGAACAAAACACACTTCCTGTCATTTCTCTGGTCCTCAGGCAACTGACAGTTGAAGCAGGCCAGTGTTCTGTTCCGATAGGGAAGGGACAACCAAGCTCCCTGCAGCTACTCCTTCTTTGGTCTGATGGAGCTTGCTCTCCCCCTTGCCATGGTATTCATTCTGGGATGAGCTTCTCCATGGACCTTAGGCCTCTCTGGTCGATAGCAGAAGTCAGATTCTGGTTGCAATCCTAGGTACGCTTCCTTGGGAACAAGCCCTGTTGACTCTAATGAGACTTACTTCTGTGTAGACATGCATCCGATTGGGCTCTATGTCTCTCTTCAGTTCAGCAGTCACAGGGCAACTGGAGTAAAGCATTCTTTCTGATGGAGGTTGGGGAGATCAGCAAGCTAACCCCGGTTACTACCAGAGACAGCCACAGGGGCAGGCAAGAGAGAAGTGCATAGGCTGTAAGAGTTGTTTGGAAAGTATCCACTGCAGCTGATCAATTGACTGAACAAGCTCATTGAGTTCTGAGTCAACATGTGCGGGCTTCTCCCTCACCTTTGTGTACTGTGCATGTCTATCTAGGCTTGCAGCCTTAGCAAAATTTGGATTCAGGTCAAATCAGCTGTCTTGATTACCATCTGAGAATGTTTGCTTTGGACCAGCATTGAACTCCCAAGGACAGAAGGGTATGAAATGTGATAACACAGGGCCCTTCCAAGGATGTTTGGGGGGAGGGGGAGGAAAATGGCAACTGCCAGGTACTGGTCATGAGGAGGAAAACTGCTGTTGCAAAACAGAGGCAGTGACACAAGCTTAGGTAAAGCCAGGGGGATACTTTTGGCTCCCTTTTTTCTGCACTCTGTTGGCGGTGAAAATTCTCACATAAAACATTTGCCAGGTCAACAGGGATCAGGTGGCACAAATGGCCACTTCCTCTTGTAAAGTTGCTGACTCATACCTGATCGGAGACTTAGGCCCAAAGTCTAACCCACTTTCCAGCCCTGGCATAGCGGTGCCAATGGGACGTGTGCTGCATCCTGCAGTTGGGTGTCTGTCACTCACGGAGGCTTCCTCAAAGGAAGGGAATGTTTGCTCCCTTCCATCGGAACTGCATTGCCCTGATGTCAGTGCTGGAAAGTTTTTGGAAAGTTTGGATTGCGCCCTCAGGGCCTGATTCTAACGGGCCTGTGCTAGCCCAGCACCTGCATGCAGTGTTGCAAACATGCCATAAGTGGTTTGAAAGGTGGACTTAGACCTGGAAGATCCAGGTTCAAATCCCACCTCAGCCATGAAGCTTCCTGGGTGACCTTGGGCCAGTCACTTTCTCTCAGCCTCACCTACCTCACAGGGTTGCAGTGAGGACAAAAGGAGGGGAGCAGCTGTGTACACTATCCTGAGCTCTTTAGGCGGTATAAAAATGTGAAAAAAATAAAATAAAATAAGGCATGTCTGCGAAACCTACTGCTGGGCTAGTGCCTGTGCTGGCTCAACACAAGCCCATGGTGAGCCAGCACCAGGCAGAGGACAGATGAATGCCGCCTGGAGCTCTGGGCGAGCGCTGGGCAGCGGAGTGGTAAGTCAGGGCTGGGGGCAGGCATTCTGGGGCAGAGGGGAGGGAGGGGGGAAGATGGGAGGGAGGGGGTGGGAGGGGACGGAGATGGCAGCAGGCTGTGCCGCCATATACTAATCCCCTTCCTGGCACAGGAGACCCAGCATGTGTTTCTTCAAATCTGGGCCTGCTCAATAGTGGGCACAGATTCAAGGAGACCCATCGGGACCACCTGGGTCTTAGATAGGGCTTACACGGTGCTTCCCAGCCCCATGGGATGCAGTGGTTGCCATTTTAGCACTGCTGCAGTGCCGGGCAATGGGAAGTACAGGATTGGACAGTTAGTTCTCATGCTGTCTATCCCTGCACATTCTGTTTCACCAGCTGCCTGCTCAGGTTCAAAAGACCGCTGGGGCCCAGAACACAGGCACACGTGATTGTGTGTTGAATACTACAGCCTTCATGATACAGGTCCTTATGAAGTTGGATGCATGCTATAATTTGCAGAAGTTTATTCTTTTAAATTAGGGAGCTGAAAGTTTGTGCCCCAAGGTAGCTTTTGGACTACTGATCTTCCAAGGAACTGACTTCAGTGGTGCGAGGCAATGCTAGAAAGAAGTGTAAGAGAAGTATAAATTGTTGGTTGCGTTGCTTGGCAAGCATGGGTGTTATCTGCATTCTCAGCCCCTGTTGATAATTGTCTGCTAGAAGTTCTCCATTCCTATCGACATAATATGTCACCTTAAGCCTACAAAACCCATGATGCTGTGGGGCTGCATGGAAAATGCACACACTTTAACAACTCGAGGACCTTTAAGTGAAAAGATAAATTTATGAGATCAAAGAAACTAACGTAAATCTGACTGCCGAAATGCACTTTCTGTAGAAAGAAAAAAAAAACCCACAGAATTTTGTATAACAGTTTTGCACGTGCCCAGTGTTCGGTTCCCTTCAAGGTATCCCAGTCTTCCTCCAGAACATTTCTCATGTTTCTGGTGGCAAGCCATCACCCTTGACCAGGAAAGTGGCATTTCACTTTATGGGTGATTCCATAAATTTAGAGCCCAGGGGAGGAGGTCGGTGGTTTGTCAAAGGCATCCCTCTCATAGGAATCAGATATGATGACCATGAACTTTGCAATAACTATGATCAATAATCAATTGATCTAAGACAGAGGTTCGCTAACTTTTTAGCACTGGGAGCCACATTAAAAAAAAAATGTTTCATTTTACCAGCCGCTCAAGGCTTTGTGGCTGTAATGGTGATTGAGCAGCAGTGCTCTCCACTCCCACCTCCCTTCCTAGCAGATTGTTTAACCCTTGATGCACATAGCCTAATCTGCTCTGTCAGTTTCATGAACCACCAAAAACTGGGTCGTGATCTACTGATGGGCCACAGACCCACAGTTTGGGAACCACCGAATCAGAAAAACAAGTCCTGCAGGGACTGTAATACTCCAAAATGCTGCAGCAGGTGAGCGGGGGGAGGGAATTTCACATTAAAGGAACAGTCCCTGTTTGTGAACAGTTAGTACTATATGTCAAGAAGAGGGATCTAGCTTACCCTTTTTCTTGCTGTGCTAGTTTTCTGTATAGAATGACTCCTTTAAAGGGGGGGGGGAGATTTCGACATCAGCATTTACTCATCTGCCTTCTGAACTATACAGTCTCAGGGTTGCTGTTCCATATGTTTTCTGTGAACGTATCAATCAAATCTAGAACGTTATGCTTGATGTACAGCACTTATCATTGGGCAGCTTGCTTCTGCAGCTAGCTGAGATGTGTTCTTCTGTGACTGGTAACTACCAAGAACAAAGGAAGTGCGGCAAGGCAAGGCAAGGGCAGTTCACACTCATGGGACCATGGCAGCAACAAGACAGTGTAATGAGGAGTCCAGTGGGCTGTGAAAGGAATGAAGCATGGGGTGGGGGGATATATAAGACTAGCAAGGACACAGGAGAGACAGCAGATTTGGAGGGAGAACTGGGAAAAGGGGGTAGAAAGTGGCTGATCAGTTGGCAGTGGGATGTAGGGGGAAAATCCTCCCTCATCCCTCCCCCCTGTGATTTTGGTGGGGGGACAAAAAGTTCCTGTTTTTGCTCTGAAGCAACCAGCTAATCCTATCCTGCTGAAAAACATTTTTACTCAAAAATGGCCACCAGTAGCAGCAACTATTACCCTGCACATGCCTGATCTCGTCTGATCTCGTAAGCTAAGCAGGGTCAGGCCTGGTTAGTACTTGGATGGGAGACCGCCCAGGAACACTGGGTGCTGTAGGCTTATACCATAGTCTTTCCAGACTGAAGGTTGCCAACCATCCAGCAGGACAGTGACCCATTGTCATAAATTGGGTTACAGAATTGGGCTGTGTGTGGTGCAGGGCAAAGCAACTGCCCTTGTAAGCTCTGTCCTTATGCCTAGCTCAAATCGGCTTCACCTGGCTCTTGCCAACCACAGAGCCTTTCTTTTCTTTAGGGAAACTGTTTTGTGATCTATTTTTTGTTGAAAAGTGATATACCGGTATACCTATTCTGAACAATAATTAATTCGTCATCCTTGGAAAAGACCTAGGGCCCATTCCTATCCAATTTTCCAGGGCCGGTGTAGCCATGCCGGTGGGGCATGCGCTGCATCCTGTGGTGGAGAGGCAGTCACAGAGGCCTCCTCAAGGTATGGGAACATTTGTTCCCTTACCTCAGGGCTGCATTTCAGTTGCACTGGTGCTTGAAAGTTTTATAGGATTGGGAATATTTAAGAAATACCTGCCACCACCAGGTGGTGGTAGTAGTAATAGTAAACTATTTAAAATCTGCTCCCTCCCCCAAGTTGGTATTGGCTCTGAAAAGAAAAACCTATGGGTACCCATATGATATCCCCTGGAGAAGGGGAAGTACTAATTGAAAAAAGAGTGCCCAGAAAAGGATTAACACCCCTGTCTTCATGCTGCAGTCCCAATTCAAACCCTATGGTGGCGGCGGCTGCTATGATTATTATATCTTAAATGTGAGAAATTTTCACATCGCAGAGCTCACGCATCACTTCCAGTTTGTCCCTAAGTGCGTAAACCCTAATAAGTGCTCTGATGCCTCCTGTCCTCAAGACACCAACTATTTAAGAGCCCAATCCTATCCAACTTTCCAGCTCCGGTGTAGCCATAATGCAGTCCCTTGGTAAGGGAACACATGTTCCCATACTTTAAGAGGGCCCCAGTGACTGCCCCTCTACCACAAGATGCAGCACACACCCCACTGCCACAACTGCACCAGCACTGGAAAATTGGATAGGATTGGGCCCTTAGTCCTTTAGGGAAGGAAGAAATTTTGTATATGCTGCTGCTGACCAACTCTTTCCTTCCCATTAGCCAGTTGCCCATCCATCTCTTTCCCACCTTCGGTACAACTGCTGAACTACTCCACCGCGAGAGCACTCATACCTGTGTGATGTTTCCAACCTCAAAGAACCCAATCCTATGCATGTCTACTCAGACATAAGTCCCATTGAAAGTCAATGGTGCTTACTCCCGGGTAAGCATGGATAGAATTGCTGCCAATGTTCCTCAAAGAAAGAGGCCAGGTTGCAGGATTGAGAGATCACTAACACTTGCCTTCCAGAGAGTTGGCAAGTGCATAAATGCTGCTCTCTATTCATGCTTTTATGGGTCACACCTTTTGGCAACAGCTCAAGCTTTGATGAGTCAAAACAGAAGATCTAATCATCCTCTTTCCCAAGCACATGAAGACAATTGGGCAAAGCACTGTCATGAAAGGAATTCAGTCTGATTTCTGATATTCCAGTGTTTAGCAATTATATTATGCCTCAGAGGGAATGGATAGTGTCTACATCAACTTGACCATTCTAGTTCAAACTAATGCAACAAGATGGCATTTCGTTGGGAACGCACACGAGTCTAGGGAACACACACACACACACAGCATCTGAGGCAGTATGAGCAGCACAATGTAGTAGCAGATTAGTTCTAAGGAAACCTGAGTTCAAATTCTTGCTAAGCCATGAAGCTCACTGGGTGACCCTGGATCAGTCACTGTCTTGCGGCCTAATGTACCATACAGAGTTGTTGTGAGGATAAAATAGAGAGGGGAAAAAACCATGTACACTACTTAAGTTGCGTGGAGGAAAATTAACAAACAAATCAAGACATGCTGTATTTATCCCTTACCATCCTGCAACCCCGTCCCTTCCTCCAGTCCTGTACAGATGACTAAAGGAGGTCCTTTTCATGTGCCCACACTGTCCGAAGTATGGTGACAGGGCTTTCTCTGCGGTGGCACCAATGCCACAGACAAAGTAGAAACTGGTAAGCACTCTGAGGCCATGGATTGGTAAAAGTACTACTTAAAGCAACTTCTCACAGCCTGCTAGCTCGAGGAACCCCTTCCTTTGACCCTAGCAGCCTCATGGAGCCTAATGCTCAGCGGCCGATGGTGCTGAGAGGGCTTCCTTGGCATTCTTTTCAAGTTTGTGGTTAATGAAAAACAAAGTTATGTAGCACTGATCTTTCAAATGCTGCTCGGCGCCAGGGTGTGGCTGCCCAAAGATCACCAGCAGCAGATGTCACGTCTGAGCTGTGACATTGGCATCAAGCATACCTGCATTGTGCTTGGGGAATTTGGCTTTAACTGGTTAAGAGTGTTGCAGACCGGACATGAAAATGAATCAAGTTAAGCCCAAAGTTCAACCCCTTCATCACCTCATGCCTTTCATCTGGGGGCAAATGTGTCAACAGTATTATTGGTTGGCAACCTTCAGTCTCGAAAGACTATGGTATAAGCCTACAGCACCCAGTATTTCCAGGAGGTCTCCCATCCAAGTACTAACCAGGCCTGACCCTGCTTAGCTTCCAAGATCAGATGAGATCGGGAATGTGCAGGGTAATGTCAACAGTGGTGTTTTCTTAATTTATGAAGTGTAGGAGGTCATCTTGGCACCCTCATAACCACACCCTACTAAGGCTACCAGTAATTTAAAGAAACAACAACTAATTTAAATGTCTTCTTTTCAGCATTTTCTTCTTCTGTCACTTATTCTTACCAGGAAATTTATTATAATCTTTTAACTCATTCATCCCAAACTCTTGGAGGGGGTTGCTGTTGTTTAAACAAATGTATGAAATCATTTGAAACAAATGAAAAATTTGAAATTTTTGAAATTTGAAAACAAATGAAAAATCAGTATTTTAAAAGTATCCCTGCTAGATATAATAACCGTGATAAAACATGTATATTAGAGCGATAGTCTTTGCACGTTTACTCAGAAATATCCCAGAGTATTCAACAGGATCTACTCCCAGGTAAAGCTGCCATGGATTATTATAGCCTAAGGGCCCAATCCTATCCAATTTTCCAGTGCCAGTGCAGCCTCAATGCAGCCCCAAAGTAAGGGAACAAATGTTCCCATACCTTGAGGAGGCCTCTGTGACTGCACCCCCAACACAGGAAGCAGTGCGTACCCCATTGGCACATTAGCGCTGGCACTGGAAAATTGGACAGGATTGGGCCCTGAGGCTGGAATCCTAAACACACTTAGCAGACAGTAAGCCCCTCTGGATGCATTAACGCTTAATTCTGAGTAAACATCCATAGGATTTAACTGCTAATGTAATATGAGCTACGTACTGTGTCTCAGACAGCTTTTGAGAAAGGCGATGGCCTAAATATTACCATATCCACCTAGGCAAATTTCTTAGTTTGCCTCCTTATGTGATGCACCTTTTTGGCTAAGTGGCTTTCAAAGGCAGCACCTGAGAGCTCCTGATGATGAAATGGCTGCTCCTGCGGTAGGTGAAGCCCTCGAGCGCAATTCCCCCATGACTACTCTGGCGCGTCAGTGCAACACCACTGCAAATCAAAATGTGCCTTTCCCCATTCACCGCAGCCTCTGGGAATTCTCCTGACTCAGTGAAGATTCTCTGTTTTATCAGGAGCATAAATCAGCAAGGAGGGAAGAGTCACACCTGCGCTGCTGGACTCACAGGATGCGTTACACAAGCAAAGGCGGTTATAATCATTGTCCCTGGAATAATAAAATGGTGAATTCCTTGTTCTGAGAACCAGTGGGATGTTGTACGAAATGGGGCTGTGGCATTGCCCATCAAGTTATTGCATTTCAGTATAGCCTGCCCTTCTTCTATTATTCAATTCCAAGGATAAACACAGGATCCTAAATGCCTCCCATACAGGCAGTGTTCACAATCCATGTTAGATGGACGGGCACCAAACCTGCCATCTTTGTTCACTGGCCTTCCTTCCTGTGCCTTTAAGAACAATCTGCATATGAACACTTGAGGCTGCCTTACACTGGAGTAAGGTCATCAGTTCAGTAGTGCCTGTGCTGCCAGGCAGCAACTCATCCAAGCTTCGGACAAGGGTCTTTCCCTGCCCCAGATCAAGACACCAGGGGCTGAGCTTTCAGTACACAAAGCAGCCATTCTGCCACTGACCTTTTCCCCCACCCCTCCCAAGGCACTGCAAGATAAAACTTCCTAGCATGAAGATAACCTTCCTTTATTTACTTTCTGCATGTTGGACTGTTATTAAGGGTGGGGCGGGGAGGGGGGCAGGGAAAAAGAACAGAAAAAGGGAGGTCTCTTTGGCAAGGCTTGATGGTGGCTGGTATGGAATGGGACAGAAGAGAGTCGGCTCACAGCACGAAAACAGGTACAGTGAGGTGATGTACTTGGACAGATCTTGTGGTGATGTTCAGGAAAGACGTTGTGGCAGCATTCTTTAGGAGCAGTTTGTTTTAAATTGTGCTTTTAAGGCAATTGGTTTGGCACGTTTATCAGGAGTGGAAGAAGTGGCTTGAATATCAGTGCCTGTATCAGTGTCAGAGACAGGATCTGGTCCAGGTTGCAGGTGGTTGCACTATCTCAAGAATTAGGGTTGCCAGGTGAGCAACCAGGGACTGCCAGTAGCCTTTAAAGTACCATTTCAGCATGGAGAAAGAGCAACAGTGCTTGCTCCTGCTCACTGCGCCCTGGAGTCCACCCTCTCCTTGACATGTTGTTGATAATTCCTGCAGCAGCAAAACCACCTCCAGTTGCTGTGGGGCAATCCCTAAATTTGCATTTAGTTGGCAAACGGAAGGGCACTGCTTAACTTTGTGCTGGGAGGATGTCTACACTTTTACTATGTAATTTGCTACAACTGCTTAACCCAAAGCTGTTTTTTTTTCCTCCTTCCTTTCAGTTTTGTATAGCTCCCCTGATTCCTGCCAAGGGCGATGTAAGGAGAAGTACAACCCAAGTGATGTGTGTCACTGCAATCCTAAATGTGAAAAGTATCAGAACTGCTGTGAAGACTACCACATTCATTGCAAACAGAGTGAGTGAAACCCCTGAAACATACATACGTACACGCACATCTCCCAGATGATTGCACATGATTCCTCTTTCCAGAGAACAATCCTAACTGTGCAACTGTTTACCCCATTAAAAAGTGGATGATGTACACATTAGTCTGATTTGGTCTTCGGAATTGGGAAAGATGTGAAATCGAGTTTGATGAACAACAAGGATATGAAACTGTAACTGGTTGTGAAAACCTCGCTGCAATTGTGAAAATCTGCCACTACAATGCAAAGTAGTTCATGAGAGCACAAGGATGCAAACCAATAATGGGGACATTTCTGGTCCCTTCCCCATTGCAAAAAAACAAACACAAACCTAGATCTGTTGTTGTGGATCAGTGTCTTGCATACATGATGAACATTTTTAACAGGATGGAAATACAAGTGTTCATAGACATAAATGGGAAGCTTTTGTATACTCTGAAGGTTGGGCGGTTCATGTGTGATTAATTGGGGTTTTATTTGGGCTTTGATGTTTCATCTCATCATCACTGAGATGATGTTTCACCTCATCATCTTCATCAGAGTTGTATTTCTCAGACACTCCCAGGTGCTTTGGTATGGTTCAATTGGAATAACTTCTCCCTTCTTTGTTAATATAGATGGCAGTGAAATGGGCAGAGCATCAATTGGTGAGTATGTGCATCACTTTCGAGATAAGACATGACAATGAGCGACATTGACTGTTGCCACTATGGAGCAATTGAAGGCACACATGTACTAGCTACCTCCAGGAGGTAGAGGTCGGGGACACTTCAGTCAACACAATGCAAGCATGTGGTTGGTAATGAGCTGGCAGCTCCCAGTGTGGCCAAAAGTTGCTGACATCAGCAGTGACTGGCAGCCAGTCAGCAACCACCCATTTGCATGGTATTGACAGAGATGCATCCTGTCTCCCCTGCCACCTCCCAAAGGTTACCTGGAAAGATGTGCTTTCCCCTCCTGTCAGCTGACCCACAGCAGTAGCAGGTGATTCACCCCACCAGCTGCTGCTGAAAACAGCTGATAATAGCTGTTTACATGGATGAATGTCTTGCAGGGTGGCCACCAAATTCTGTAAAACCTAGAAGTAGGCCATTGATTTGGAAGGTTTGCAGATAGAACCTGCTCTGAAATTTGAGGAATTAGGAAGTAGGGAAATTTGCCAGATCCCATGTTAAGTTCCATTTTGATCTAGACTGAGTCCTCTATTGTGCCAGGCTACCAAGTGTGCCAAGCTAAACCTACCAAGTGTCCTCTATGCTGCCCCAGTGGGGTCAAGAGTCTTTGACACATCTCATTTCTGAAACTCATTTCAGAGTAGTGTCTGCCTATTATAGGCTCCTTACAAATTTGTTACATCACGGGAACATAACTGCTTCTCACATAGAGGGATTCTCCAGTAGTGACGATGGCATCACCAACGAGGACTTGCAACAAGTATCTGAGCAGATTTACCAAAGCGACAGCAACAGAGCAGAAGAGTCTGATGTCATCATTAACAAGCAACACTTTACTTCAGAGACGAAACACCAAGAGGACCAGTGCCCAGAAAAGTGAGTTCCACAGAAACTTGATGGATTTTCAGCTTGCTGGAATGCAGTGTTTGATGATGACAAAAGTGTAGATAGTTAAGTAGTTGTGTCTCAACTACAGAAGGTATAAGTGTTCTGGGGGGGGAGACTTAGAGGTCTCTTTAGCATTCCAGTTTTTAAATCTCACAGATGGAAATGCTCTTCAAGGTTCTTGGCTTTCAGATTTGCACATGGCTATCCAAACTATGGACATCTAAACCCCAAAGATTCTGATTTCCTAATTGCAGCTGGATATTTTTTTTAATTATAAGTGAATTGGGAGGGGACTCTCTCTTTGCTAGATCTGTGTGCATCTCTTTCTTGGAGACCAGACTTGAGTTAAAGCCCAAATAACAGTTTTTCACAGTCAGATATAAAATATCTTATTTTCTTAGATGTTACAGTTAAGGGCCAAATGATACATTAAGGGCACATCCCACTGTGTAATTAGGAGCTTACCTTTATTTCCTGGATTCTATTCTTCTTCCTGGACTGAACTGTGCTGCAGGTGGAGTATCATATGTTGAAAGCAGCAACTTACACAAACCCCTCCCTGTACATGGAAGGATAAAACACATCTTGTCAACATGTTAATATTCCGTGTGCAGAACAGGGCTGTTTGCTCTTTACCTGAGGGGGCATTCCAAATTGTGTTCCTCCATTTGCAGTCTGAAGTACTAGGAACTTCAGTATTTTGGTACTCGGGTATTTGCATTCTGGACGATTGTGTCTTGATCAGATATATTCAGTGGTGGGATTCAAATAAATTAACAACAGGTTCTATGTCCTAATGAGCAATGAGCAACTCAGCTTCAATTGTCTGCAAAGGAAGTTGAAAGAGTACGGCTGCACTCCTATACTGTACAGTACACACTTTCCTGGGAGTAAGTCCCATTGAACATAATGGGACTTACTTCTGAGTAGACAGTCATAGGATTGCACTGTAACTTTAACACGCACCCAATGTCTAAATCCAAATTGCAAGGCTGCAATTCTGTCCTCTATAGTCATACTTACAGGCCTCTGGCCACTAGTTTCCAAGGAGGATAAACATGTGGCTGAAATGCACACTTCAAATGGACATTTTTTCTTGAATTCTCAAGGCAGTTGTATAATGAAATCAGGAAGGCACCAAGAAGAGGAGGTGGAAACTGCCAGGGCTCCAGGTTACCAACCTCTGGAGACACCACAGCAGCATAGCACCTTCACATCTGCACAAACCAACTTGCTGCACTGGGCTTTGAGCTGGGCCACCTTCCTTCTCAGTGGGAACTTGGTGATTTTTACCAGAGCAGTCAATCCTCTCAAAGATCTGGTTCACTTTTAGTAGTGAAGATCTGGTCAGCAAAAGTGCACTGAGCACATAGTCTGACACCTCATCATCAACCAAAAGCAACAACAGCATAGTAACATCTTTACATCTTCCCTTCTTTTTTGTTCTATTAAAGCATTCCTCAGCATCTGCCTCTCGCCCGCTGTACCATTTTGCATGGCCCACCTCTGGGAAGTACAACTGGAAGTAACTGGAATGACTTTATCACCAGTTATTTCCATACTAAGAGGCCAGACATGATGGAACAAACCACGGTAAGAGGCTCAGGCTACAATCCTATCCACTTTTTCCTGGTAGTAAGTCCCATTGACTATAATGGAACTTACTTCTGAGTAGACATGCATAGGATTGGGCTCCCAGGGTAGATGGGAGGGCTTTTTTGAGTGCAAGGAAAGCAGAACTGAGCCTCCTACTACTGTTTGTTGCATCATATTGCTGGTCTCACTGCCAGGCAGTGGAGGTGGGGGGGGGGGTCCTGCCATGAGTACCACTGGACACCACCTCAAGTACCAATGGTGGTATGAGTACTACTGGTTGAGAAATGCTGCTCTATTGCTTTTACCACCCAGCCCCAAAAAGAATTCCAGTGAACTCTAAAACTTCCTCCTCCAACTTGCAACTCTGCAATCCAATGCACATCTACTCAGAAGCCCAACAAGTTCAAGGGGAGTTGTTGACTTCCAGGGTTTGAGAGAGAATGGCAGCCTGGAAGGACAGTTTCACTAACAGTTTCACTGTTATTCTAGGTTGCTTTCCGACAGGGAACAGCAGATGCCCATCACTTTGATCTACTCTAGTGGCGATTCTCCCACAAGTTTGAGGGCTGCTATTGACCAGGGAGTGCAAAGCAGGGGCCTGCAGTGGGTGGTGAGGCAGAACCTCCCCACCACAGTCCTTTGAAAGTGTTGCAGCTGTGTAGGTGCCCAAGCACCCACAACCCAGCCTAAAAATGAAAATTAACAGCACATGTAACAAGCCTTGCAGGTTTTGAGGTTCACCCTGATCACAAGTTAAATAATAATAATAATAATAATAATAATAATAATAATAATAAAAAAACTTTATTTTTATCCCACCCTTCTCCCTAACGGGACCCAGGGCGGCTAACAACATATTAAAAAAACAGATTTTAAAAATATTAATACATAGCAGATAAAAACATTTAAAAACACATTACAGAGGCCATAAAAACAGTAGTCAGATTAAAAGACAGAATAAAAGAGCAAGTCACCGAGGAATCAAGCCTGTAAAAAACTAAAAGATGTATAAAAATGTTAAGAAGGCAGAAATCAGAAGGCTTGTTTAAACAACAGTGTTTTCAGGCCTCGCCGAAAACTCTCAAGAGAGGGAGCCATTCTCAAGTCAAGGGGAAAGGAGTTCCATAATGTTGGTGCCACTACCGAGAAGGCCCTATTTCTTGCAGCCGCCCCCCGGACCTCCTTGGGTGGCGGCACTTGCAAAAAGGCCTTCTCTGATGACCTGAGAGGGCGAGCCAGATTGTATGGGAATAGGCGGTCTCTAAGATATCCTGGCCCAGAGCAGTATAGAGCTTTAAAGGTCAAAACCAGCACCTTGAATTGGGCCTGGAAACGAATGGGCAGCCAATGTAGCCCCTGGAGAAGCGGACTGACAGAGTCAAACCGCCTGGCTCCGGTGACCACACGGGCCACCGCATTCTGTACTAATTGTAGTTTCCGAACGTCTTCAGGGGCAGCCCCACATAGAGCGCGTTACAGTAATCTAACCTTGATGTCACCGTGGCCAGGTCTGCACGATCCAAGTACGGTGGCAGCTGGCGCACCAGGCGAAGCTGAGCAAAGGCCCCCCTAGCCACAGCCGCCACCTGGCTAGGAGAAGTTCTTCCCAGTGCTTCTCCAGTTCTTCTTCATTAGGTGATAAGACCTAAACCCAATTTGCAAACTTGTTCAAAAAGTTCAAAAAATCTTCAATTTCTAGTCAGCCTGCCATTTCACTTGCGTGGGGGTGGGGAGGGAGAATAACCTAAAGGAACTTTTCTGCTAGAGAAGGAGCAATGCTAACTGTACCATCCTCAGCACACTTACCTGGGAATAGCAGCCCAATCCTATGCAAGTCTACACAGGAGTAAATCACATTATATAGTCAATTGGGCTTGCTTCCCAGGTGTGAGTAGGATTGCAGCCTAAGGGCTATCCAACTTTCCAGAGCCAATGCAGCCACATTGCAGTCCCAGGGTAAGGGAACAAACATTCCCTTGTCACAAGGAGACCTCCACAAGGAGCTCCACAACTTTCCAGCACCACAAGGAGGACTTGGTGCTGGAAAGTTACAGTTAAGAGGACTTAGGACCCAATCCTATCCAATTTTCCAGTGCCAGTACAGCTGTACCAATAGCGCATGCACTGCAACCTGTGGTGGGGGCAGGGAACATTTGTTCCCTTACCTCAGGGCTGCATTGTGACTGCACAGGTGCTAGAAGAAAGCCTCACTGAGCACAATAGGATTTACTTCTGAGTAGACATGCATAGAATTGTGCCCTAAGGCTGCAATCCTACTTCCACTTTCCTGGGAATAAGCCCCATTGGCTATAATAAGATTTACTTCTGAGTAGATATGCATAGGATTCTGCTCAAAGGCTGCAATCCTATCCACACTTTCCTGGGAGTAACACCCATTGAACACAATAGGACTTACTTCTGAGAAGACCTGCATAGGATTGTACCCTTAATGAAGTAATGTTTTGTGCCACATTCCTGCCTTTTTTTAGCCTGAGGAATTTCAGCTGTGGGAGCATCGCCTCTATGTGTCTGATAGTGTATTATACAATCATTGTGTAACAACACATTGTATTGCAATGAAAAGATCCCAGGCACAGAACTGCATTCCCAAAGCCCAAGGATGAAAACCAACCCCATGGTGCAGTCCTGTGCTTGTGGGAAGTAAGGGCACAATCCCTATGCCCCTCTACTCAGAAGTAAGTCCCATTATAGTCAACAGAGCTTCCTGCAGCATGAGAGCCCAAGCCTATGCATGTCTACTCATTATAGAGTCTCATTATAGCCAAAGGGACTTATTCGCAGGAGAGTGTGGCTAGGAGTGCAGCCTTTGAGCACAATCCTATGCATGTCTACTCAGGAGTAAGTCATTATAGCCAAAGGGACTTACTCCCATGAAAGTGTGGATAGGATCACAGCCTCAGTGACTAGGATGAGATGCTTCCTTCTTCACCTTCAGATTGACAGTGTCTACTCAGAGGTAAGTCCCACTGTATTCAATGGGGCTTACTCCCAGGAAAGTGTGGCAAACTCAGAGGATGAGATGCTTCCTTCTTTCTCCTTCTGATTGGCAGTGGCTGCAATCCTAACCGCACTTTCCTGAGAGTAAGCCCCATTGAACAAAATAGGAGTTGCTTCTGAGTAGACCTGGTTAGAATTGTGCTCAGTGCCTACCCAGAGGTAAGTTCCAGAGGTAAGTTCCATGGACGTGCGGCAGGGGGGCTCGCTCTCGGGGGGCGGCGGGGGCTCTTTGGGCGGTAGCTGCTCCGGCACCCTCCTCTTCGTCCCGCCCGCGCCCCCGACCCACCAGGAGAGCTGAGCCCAAGGAGCCTCCAGGCGCAGGAACAGTCTACTCGCCAGTTGGCCAGCTTGGCCGGGGACGGGTGGTGTGGGGCAGGCAGCTGGGCTGCTTCTCTCGCCCTTGTCAGCAGGATGCATCTGTGGGCGTGCCGGCCGTTCGCGCCCTTTCGCAGGAGTTGCGAAAGCGAGCTCGCAAGGGCTGGTGAGCGGCAGCCGTGTCACGGGAGACTCCAGTTGGCCTTGTCTGGCTCGCCCCTTCAGCCCCAGCAGCCTCGGCACCCGCTGGGAGCGACCCCCTTTCCCCCGGGACGGGTTGGCCCCGCATGGCCGCTGCCCCCAGGAGGGTTAGCCCTGACATTTCAAGGCGCGAGCTCCCTGGCCAGCAAACGGTTCTTAGAACCAACAGCTGGATTAGGTAGGGGTTCTATAGAATAGGTGAGAACCTGCTGAATCCCACCACTTGATATATCCCACTCATTGGCATCCCTGGACAGTCACATCTAGATTTTTTTTTTTCATCCTGGTTATTTGCATCCCAATATAACTGGGCAATAAATTATAACAGGGCAATAAACCCCTCTTATTATATACATATAGGCTATATTTCCCAAGCCTCTTATTCCAGCCCTAACCCTAATGCTAACCCTACCTTTGCATTTTAAAAATAAAAAAGTACATCTAATATAAATATACATACATTGGGACACAAATATCCAGGATGCAAAAAGAGTGGATGCAAAATGTCCAGTGCTGGGATGCATTTGCCTTGGACACAGTTGTCCAGGATACAAGAGTCCTGTCACTGTTATTTTTTAGGGACAAACAATCTGTTACTGCAGGTTTCAGGTCCTAGTTGTAATATATGTGGAAGCCTAGTTTGACAGGAGGGGGCTGTGGCTCAGGGGAAAAGCAAGTAGTTTGCATGCAAATGGTCCCAGGTTCAGTCCCTGCCGCCTCCAGGCAGGTCTGGAAAAGACCCCTTTTCGAAACTCTGGAGAACTGCTGACAGTCAGTGGATGCTGGATTGACTCAGTAGGGAGCAGCTTCATGCCCCATCCTCCAAGAGATGAGAGGTCATTTAATAGCTGGCCCTGTTTTCATCATGCAGCCTCTTCACGTACGTCAATGAGGAGAAGCTCTTCTCCAAGCCCACCTACGCCAGTTTCATTAAGCTGCTGGATAACTACCAGAAGAGAGTTGGGACAGGGGAAGAATTCACTGCTGAACAGCTACAGGAACAGGATACCTTCCTAGAGATGGTCATGAAGACAGAGGTCATGAAACAGCTTTATAAGTTCCTTCACAGGAAAAGTAAGCCTCTCCTAATACTGAAGCCTATCAACATGTTTACAATAATATAAGAGTACAACAGATTATATCAGTGTTCTCAGACTGTGGGTTGGGACCCACTAGGTGGGTCATGAGCCAATTTCAGGTGGATCCCCATTCATTTCAATATTTTATTTTTTATATATTAGACTTGATGTTGCCATGGGATGTGACTACATTTGGGGGAATGTTACAGACCTGTACTTTTAACAAGCTACGATATACATATATTCTTTTAACAGTGATAGTAAATGGAACCTACTCCTGGGTAAGTGTGGATAGGATTGTTAAAAATTTTCCTCCTTGATGACATCACGTCCGGTCATGACATCCCTTCCAGTGGGCCCTGACAGATTCTCTTTCTAGAAAGTGCTAAATGTGTGGGAACCACTGGTTGATATAATATGAATAACATGGTGATAATAATTGGCAATGGCTTCAGGACAGAGAAAAAGAGGCATTTTTTCCACAGCAAACCTTCAAATAACTTATGGAATTCTTATGCTACAAGATGTGATGATCATTGCTGGCTTGAATTGCTTCTTCTTAAAGCAGTAGACCGGGGTGTTAAACATAAGGCCCTTGGGCTGGATGTGGGTCATAGAAGCTCTTTATCCGACCTACGTGAGAGTTGGGCTCTCCAACCACAATCATCAGCTGCTCTCAGCTGCTGAGCTGTGCTGAGGTGTCACTGCTGAAAGGGAAGTCCACATGATAATTGGGCTCTCTCATATCTAGAAAATATGGTCAAGATCTTCGTATTTTCTCTTCTTCCATTTGCAGTTAATGGATTCCTAAGTGAGCAAAAAAGTGCTTATTTCTGGTCATCACCTGCTCAGTGACATTACTTCCTGCTTTATGACATCATTTCCAGCCCTCAGCAGGCATCGTGAATGCTATTTGGCCCCTTGTATGAAATGAGTTTTGACACTGCTGTGTTAGACCATTTTAGGCAGAATTTTGTCTATTTTTAGTTATTAGCCATGGCAGTTAAGTAGAATTCTCATATTCAGATATAGTATACCTCCAAGTATACAATAGGTCTACTTCTGAGTAGAAGCAGGTGGAACTGTGCTGTTTGGGCCCTGCAGCCCTGAGGTAAGGGAACAAATGACATGACTACACAAGTCCCATGCCTACTTCCACTACTTGGTATTCCCCCCTCCAAATCATTGTTATACTTGAGAATTGCCGGCAAACTCCTGTCACCAGGCAACTATTTTCCATGCTGCCACATCAATATAAAACTCAGTTTGCACACCTCTTTATAATACCCCAGGTATACAGAACAACACAAGGAAGAATAACACCTTGTCAAACTTTTTGCTTTGGTTCTTTTTAACCAGGACGTGACTTTTTCTCCATCCCGCCCTGTCTTTCTCTCCACAGATCGTTACGACACTGAGGCAGAATTTGTTGCTGACCTAAAGCAGATGTGGTTCGGCCTTTATTCTAGGGGCAAAGATGAGGGTGATTCCAGCGGCTTTGAGCATGTCTTTATAGGTACAGTAGCAAAAAACACTTACTTTCCACTCTCATATTTTTTATGCTGTCTTTACAGCCATCCACTCTTTGGGATGATTTCTTTTAAACTAAAAGGGCTTATTCATGGCATGATCCTAGCCAATCAGGGTTCCTGTAGTAAATGTGATGATGTCACAGTACCATGCACCAGACTTGGATTTGGCTACATATGACATCTCTGAGCACAAACAAAATTCTCCCATTGCCCTTAGACCAAATAGGGGTGAAGAAGGAATCTATTTTCCCCACTACCCATGCAATCAAGGCAACGTTTCAAAGAGAGAAAAGCAGCTCACAAACCATTTTTAGTTGTTCTTTTTTTTTTTTTTTAAAAAAAAAAAAGCCTACATGTGGGGAAGAGAACCCTCTCCACCCCATACACATTTATTTCCTACTTTAATTTTCAGACTTCCCAGCTGCAATTTGTCAAACAAAAAAGCATCGGAGCTAACCATATGCAGGTGTGTGTCATATATAGTTTGGTCTTAAGAGCACTACACATAAGCCACACTGACTTGATATCCTGCATTCTAGTGTGCATTTTAGGGATGCTTCCAGGGTGCAGCAACAACAACAACAACAACAACAACAGCAACAAAAATGTGCTGATATGATTCACAGTGAATAATCAAATCTTTACCCTTTAGGAGAAGTCAAGAAAGGAAAAGTATCTGGATTCCACAACTGGATTCGTTTCTACTTGTTGGAGAAACAGGGCATAATAAACTATTTCAGCTACAACTACGATGGACCAGTAAGTACCACTCTGAATGCCAACAGTTTTCCAAATGCACTGGAATACGGTTAAAGTGGCCTAAGGGTAGATCAGGATGTGTTTTTAATCACAATTCTCCTCTGAGGAGCTTAGGGAGTGCTCCTGGTACCACCCCAGTTTTATTCTTACAACAAACTTGTGAGGCAGGTTGGACTGAGAGATGGTGACTGGCTCAAGGCCACTCAGTTCATGGCTAAGCGGGGATCTGAACCCAGGCCTTCCTGGTCTGACAGTCTATCTGCGCGCCACACTGAGGGTCATTTGATAGATGTTCCACAAGCTCTTAGTAAAAGCTGAAATGAGTCCTTCTTCCCCAATGTATTATTGCATGGATATACAGTCCTTCCTCAAAGTGATGCATGCTATCCTTCACCTACCCCCTCAGGTCTGGAGGAGGCAGTGAACTGACAATGGGTGCCCTGTACCTGTCTGCCTGCTGTCTTCACCAGCATCCTGCCCACTTTACTGCTTCTCGATGCACTCAGATCTACTTCCCACTTGCTGAGAGTGAGGGAGAACAAGATCAAGGCACTGGCAATACACCTCTTCTTCCAGTGCTGCTGTCACAAGCTATTATGCAAGCAAGATAATAATAATAATAATAATAATAATAATAATAATAATAGCAATGGCCATTCTAGAAAAAGAAGTGGCAAGGGGCCACAGCAATCTTGTTCTAATCACATTGCTCTGACTTTCTCACCTGTTCTTACTCGGGTGGGTGGGTAAGAAGGGGGAAAAGGCAAGCTTACCTTAAGCTCTCCCCCCCCCCCCAAGCTGGTTCCAGTTAGGCTACTTCTTGAAGCACACAGGCTGGGTAAAGCATACTGGGAGTGGAATCCATTTCTGCTCCCAGCACGTTCAGCCCAGTCTGTGTGTTTGAAGAAGCAGCTGGGTGGGAACCAGCCATGAGCAGAGATGAAGGTTAAAAAGGTTACTCTCGGTAGACCATGCTGCCCTTCTCATTCCCAACATACTTTAAATGACTGGGTGAGCAGAGAAGAGGAGGTGGCCATAAGGGACATGTGTGCATCTCGCAAAAAGGGAGGGGCACAACATTTCTGTGTGGCTACAACTTGGACCACGCCTCTCTCTCTCCTGTAATCTTCACAATAACAAACCTGTGAGATATGTTCACCTGAGAGTGAATGACAGGTCCAAGATCACACAGAACTTCAGGTGGGGAATTGAATCTGGGGTTCCCAGTTCCTAATCTAACCCTCTTGCCATTGCTTAACTATGGAATGGTTGAAATCTAAGAGCAGATAATTTACTGCGGCAGATTCCTGGAAAGAAAGGGTGTAGCATAAGGATAGCCTATCCTTACTATGTCTTCCAACATGTTTACTGGCCTTGCTTGTTTCTCTAAGAGCAGCCTGCCAGGCATATAATAAGCAAGTAAACTTTCCCCTGGCATGGCAATAAAGGGATGGGGGAAGCTTCCGTAGTTGAATTTCAGGATGCTGAGTGTTTTGGGAGTTGATCTAAGACCTGTAAGATGCAGATTCAAATTCCCACTCAGCCATGAAACTTCCTGGGTGACCTTGGGCCACTCTCTCTCAGCCTCACAGGATTGTTGTGAGGACAGAAGGAGGTAGGGAGCTACATACACCACCCTGAGCTCCTTTGAAGAAGGGTGATATTAAAAAAAAATGTGAAAAAATTTCACCATGCTAGGCTGCTGTTAAAGATCTAGGAGCAGGGCTAGTCCAATATGTTGGCAACTCAATTATTAGAAGAAAGGCACATGCCAGAAAGGAAATCTGGCAAAACTGATCAAGAGAGGAAAGAATAATCAGCAGATTTATTCTTGCAAGAAATACAATTGGTGGCAAGCTCTCCTTCCATTTTCCAGGAAGTCAGTGGGCAAAATCCTGGGCCTGCATAAAAAGACACACAACCTCTTCAGCACTGCACATTTTCAGTGACAATGCTGTGGGCAAGGCAGTTCTGCTAACTCAAGACACCTGCCTAAAGAGCAGAGAGAGGCTCCTGGACAGGTGAAAGGGGAGGGGTCCAGGTGATGTGAGCTCACTTCATTGGTTACCTTTGATCGAGGAATGGAGAAAAAAATCTTCAAATGGGACACTAAAAAGAGCTGAAGTGCCTCTAGTGTTGGTAATATTTGGAGTTTAGAAGGAAGTGGAGTGTTTACGCTAGATAATGACAGATGTTTACAGTCTCCTACCCTCCTCTTCCTTCTTTTCATTACTATTTCTGTTTATGGGTCCATTGCCGCCCGCCCCCCCATGCTACAGTAAGCAAGCATTCTGAGCAATTTTCTTAGTTCATCCAAGCTAAGTGTAGGAATTCCCCGACATAATTCTGTTTGGTTGGTTTCATCCTATTGGGGGAGTGCTTTTTTTATTATTATTATTTAATCCATTTTTGCCCAGCCCACGGGTGTACACGTTTGGTCCCAATGGCGTAAATGCAACGTTGGAAAGAAATGACTTAATCTTTTGGGAAGTACCTTAGTGGTGATGTGTTCCTTTTCCTGCCTCAGTGAAGGCTGGTGGATGCACATGAGCAGTTTTATCTGTACATTGGAGCAGGGAGAGACAGGTCCTACTTCTTGTCGTCTCTTTCATGTAATGTCCTATCTAAGAGTTTGGCATAGAACTGCCTGCATGTTGTACCGGTTGTTAGGGGGCTTTATCAGTACTTGCTGGCCAGTCTTCCTGGTGAAAGCTGTTCTTGGTGCACTTTTAGAAGGTACACAGTGCTTCCCTATAGCTGTGCACCCTCATAGATCAGTGAGGGTGGACATGCTGCTTTCTTCACAGCTTGTTTGATCTTCTCATCTTAGCAGCCCTGCTAGATCAGACCAAGTGCCCATCCAGTCCAGCATTCTCTTTCCAAAAGTGACCACCCCAGTGGATGGCCACCTTCAGTCTCGAAAGACTATGGTATAAGCCTACAGCACCAGGTATTCCCAGGCGGTCTCCCATCCAAGTACTAACCAGGCCTAACCCTGCTTAGCTTCCGAGATCAGATGAGATCGGGCATGTGCAGGGCAACAGTTGCTGTGTAGAAAGCCCACAAGCAAGATATTGTTTGCTTCCAGTCTCTGGCATGCTGAGAAACATGCCCTCTGGAGATTCCATTAGAGAATGTGGCTTATACCATTCATTAGACCTACCTTCCACAAATTGGTTTTATTCTTTTCTAAAGCCATCTACTATGCTACCAGCCACCACCATATCTATAAATCAGGTGTGAGTTGCACACAAAAGTACTTCCTTATTGTTCATGCTGAACTCCCTGGCAACCAGCTTCGTTACTGGTGAACCATTCAAATGCCTTCTGGATCCAGGAACTTTTGATTATGGCAGCTCTTTCCCTCCATCCCCATTAGAAGGCATATGCCTCAATGAGATGCTCTGAGCATTTCTCTGCCGTCAGGGCAACTTGTGCCTTCTACCGTGAGACTCACTCTGGTCCCTGAACCGCCACTCAAAGCATGAGCTCCAAAGATTCACCTGTTTACATCAAGATAGGTTCCACTGAACTCAAGGTTGGCCCAAGACCTCCTTGACACACCTGAGGTGGCATTCCAAATGCTGCCACCCTTGTCCGATGAGGTGGCAGCCTCTGTCCCTCCCTCTCTCCAATGTTCTAGCTCAGCACTCTCTTCCCTTCCACATTTCCTCTTCCTCTCTTAACTCCCTTTTTCCTTTTCCAATCCAGGCAATGGGAGGGGGAGCAGTGGAGGCAAGCAGGCAGATGGAGATGGGCATCCCCCCCCCCATCAGTCTGCGGCCTGAGGCAACTGCTTCAGTTGGTCTCATAAATGGGCTGATCTTGACTGGTTTCCTCTCTGGCTGAGATTCCTTACCTGTTACCTGTTGCCTAGTCTTCTTTCTGGTCTGCCCATTGCATCAGGTCTTTTGTTCCTTAATGATAGTCCTGAATGCGGAATTGTTGCATTCAATTGCTGCTGTTTCCTTAGCGCTGACTTAGCCTGCCATCTAGCTTTCCTGAATGGTACTAAAGGACTAGGTACAAATTGCTGTTACTACTCATCGCATGAATGAGATACTATTTTTTTATTTATTTTCACAACTCTGTGAATGGACTGACAGATAGTTACTGGCCAAAGATCACTCACTGCTATATGGTTGGCAACCTTCAGTCTCCTGGTATTCCCAGGCGGTCTCCCATCTAAGTACTAACCAGGCCTGACCCTGCTTAGCTTCCAAGATCAGATGAGATCCGGCATGTGCAGGGTAACAGTTGCTGTATATAATTGAGGGGCTTAATGAATCAGGTCTTCTGGTCCTAGTCCAGCCCTTTAACCACTACTCCACATTGGATCTCTTTAGCCAGCATATTTGGAACTTTACGGGGGGGGGGGGGTAAAATTGGACAGTAGGCTATTTATTTTTCACATTTTTATTTCACCCTTCCTTCAAGGAGCTCTGGATAGTGTATATGGTTCCTCCCTCCTTTTGTCCTCACAACGACCCTGTGAGGTAGGTGAAGCGGAGAGTTAGTGACAGGCCCAACATCAGTCAGGAAGCTTTGCGGCTGAATGGGGATTTGAAACTGGATCTTCAAGTTCTTATTTCAACACAAGAACCACTACACCATCCTGGCCATCAGTCCGATGTCACACTCAACCCCAGTTGTTGCCTGCACCAAAGCTCAGAGTTCACACCAACGACTTTAACTTAGATATTTCCTTTTAAAAGCAATCATAATGCAACACAACCAAACAAAATGCTAAGAGGCCTTAGAGTCTGTGCCAGGCAAGCCTGCCAGACTGTACACTACTGTACACATCAGTCACTATAGCCATGTGAAGATATATGAAACAGACAGCAGAGAATGCACAGCCCTCTTTAGTGTTGTAGGAGCCCCTGCTTTGTTAGAGACAAAACAAGCTTGCCTGTATTTTTCTGGCAAATGCTGACAGGTTTTGCTCTGTCATTTACACATCACCTGTGTATCAAATGCTTGCATCTTCAGGAGCTGGATGATATTTGTTCTGCCTCTGATAGGTCCAGTGGGAGCCTTTCTCCTTGCAATGTTGAAGATCTGCATCTCAGAATGACCCTGTATCTGAAAATTCCATGCTTTTCTTTTTTGGTTTAGTGGACCTCCTACCCAGATGTACTAGGAATGCAGTTCAACTGGGATGGATTTTACAAGGAGGTTGGCACAGCCTTCATAGGAAGCAGCCCTGAATTTGAATTTGGCCTCTACTCACTGTGCTTCATCGCTAGGCCCGGGAAATTGTGAGTATTGTATCGGAGTTGAGAGTCTTTTTCACAGCTTTTGACGATGGATAGATCTGCTGTCATAAATGGTTCATAGGATAGGGCTATAAGCCAAGGAAGCCCTCTTAAAATTGCTAAGTTTGCTTTCAGTAGTTATGTAGAATTCAGTGCTGGTTCCTGGAGATTCTTGGTCAGTCCTAGTGGGTTGACAATGCTAAGGGAAGGGTGTGGTTGAAGTTTGGACACAGAATTTTGGGAGGCAGCACAATGCAGTCAACTGACAGCCCAATCCAACATAAATCCCAGCGTGGCAATGCAGCAGCGCTGGTGTAGGTTATGTTGCACTCCAAAGGGGATTTTTGGCTGCTGAGTTTCCCTGGAGTAAGGGGACTTTTGTCCCCTTGCTTCAAGGTAAGCCATAGTAGCTGCCCCAGGTCAACTCAGACTTGTACCAGCAATATTGTGTTTTCCACCCACACAGACCCTCATTAAGATTGGGTTGTAAGGAACGATTCACACAAACAGTTCTATATGAGAAGACCTTTCATTTGTAGGTTCTGAAGATGTTTTTGCTCTGCTCGTGTTCAGATCACAGTCTAACACAACGCTAGTTTTATCCACTCATTGAAGATGTGTTGAGGTGAGACCTGGATCCCAGTCATGAGATTCCCCAGTCCTGAGACTGGTTTCACATTCGCTAATCCATTAAATACGATATATTTATTGTGTTGATGGCAACACAAGGATTGCATCCAGCTTGTTTCAGAGCTGGCATTATTCCAGGTCAGAGCGATTGCAGGCTGAAGATTCTGTTAGAGCAGTGGCGGGCCTGGAGGGGAGGCGGAGGGAAAATGCCCCAAGTACCACACCTGCGCAGCTTTGCAGGCCTTGGAAAACCTTCTGAGGCTTCTGATGTTTCCCGAAAGTACTGTTTAAGACCATGTGGAAAGCCTCAGAACGCTTTCCAAGTCATTCTTAATGCCACATGAGGCTTTATTGAGCTGGGTAAGTGTGGAGGTGTGGTGTGGTACTGGTGGAATGGCATCGCGAACCTTTGCCCCAGGGCACATCAAGGGGCATATCTTTTACTGAGTTAGAGGTAATATTACTGTTCTGAATACATCAATGACCAAAATGAGTAGTTGCCTGCGAAGATAACCTTGTATATTTGCTTAGAGATAATGACAAGTATGTCACATAAGATACAATCCTAACCAACTTTCCAGCACCGACATAGCTGTGCCCATGTGGCATGCACTGCATCCTGCAGTGTGGAGGCAGTCAAGGGGACCTCCTCAAAGCAAGAGCACGTTTGTTACCTTAACTTGGGGCTGCATTGCAGCTCGGTCAGTGCTGGAAAGTTGGTTAGGTTTGCACCCATAGTCTTGTTTGTAGTGGGTGTGGCTAAGATTAGTTGCAAATCCTCAACAATGAGTTGAGAAGCTGTAGAGATGATGAATATAAACAGATAAGATTGACTATACTAGTGATTAGTGTATCATTTTTGCAGACCTGTTTGTCCATCTGTTATATTCATCCTGATCCAATGCTCTTGCTACACAATAAAGATTTATTGTGAGATTTTACGTCAATTTTCTGTTCTTCAGATGTCACCTGAAAATTGGAGGCCACAATTTGGGGATAAAGACGTACACCTGGGATAAATCCACCTATGGTAACAGCAAAAAGTACATTGCCACAGCTTATGTTGAGTCTTCATGAAGTTGCAAGACCACAATTGGGCAAGGATATCCTGAATGATGACCAGATGTAACCTGCCCATTGCACATGTGCTCCTGCCTTTACACCGTACCAGAAGCTCTCCAGCGGACCAATTATTTAATCTTTTAAAGCAACAGTAATATTTCTTTGTTTTGCCTTAGTAATGTGGAATGTGCAATAGGGCTGTGAAATTCAGACTCCTGTGACTCATCCGGTAGCTATAACCCAGCTAAAAATCATGTGAACCAGTTTGTGCTACAAGGAATTCCCTATTCAAAGGAGACAGTGGCACTGAGAAAACAAAATGGAGGGTGAGTTCAGGAAAGTCATCTGAGGGATTTGAAGGGACGGTTGAAGAATTTAGAAAAGAATAGTAAAACTTTCAAGGAAGTTCTCCTGAACTTTGCCACCAATGTTCACTGTGGAAATGTGAGATATGGAGGAAGCCCTGCCCCAGCATCCAATGCAGCAATGGCGTATCAAAACGTAACCTCTAAAAGGGCTTTCGGCAAGTGGCACATTTGTTGGGGAAGCCCCATTCAGATAAAGCAGTGTTATCCTGGAATGAGCAGAACTCCAGCCTACTCAAGAAGTGGATTTGCTCCTGAGCCTTTGATAGTCAATATAACTGAGTGGGCTGATGATTGGCCTTACAGTTAGAAAACTCATGTTCAAACCATTGCTGAGCCTTGGACCAGTGACTGTTTCTGAATTCCTCAATCTATGACAGCAATTTTCAGTGTGCCATGACACATTGGTGTGCCATGAATGATTTGCAGGTGTGCCGCAGCGGTTTGGGGGAGGGTTATTTATTAGTAGGGCCATTGGGGAATGTAAGCCGCCCACCAGCAGTGCAGTGTGCCTGGTCAATTGTCAAAAAACTGGTGGTGTGCCTTGAAAAACTTAGCATCTTGTCAGTGCGCTGTGAGATGAAAAAGGTTGAAAATCATTGGTCTATAATACGGGGTCGGTGATGTCCTACCTGCTTTGTGGTTTTGAGGATAAATGAGATTGATGGCAAATACATTTATTTATTGAAATACTGTGGGCATTATTAACAAAGTTAGGCTTCTGTGTGGTTTTTCTAAACTCCTCCTTGTTTGTGTTGTGACCTGCTACATTTCTCAGAGGTAGTAGTGCTTTATGGCAGAACACTCTACACTAGCACTAGAGTTCAAGCAGTTTTACTACAGTTTTGTGACACTTTGATTCCATCATAAATTATATGCACATTGCTTTCCAACAGTAGTTGTTGCTGCATCATTGGTTCAGGGATTAAGGTGTAAGCTTGGTCTAGCCCGTTGCTCTGGATCTTCTAAGCACTTTTTAGTGTGGAATTTGAACTCTGAAATTCAAAGTCACAGTTTAAATGGAAATTTTCTTAAAAAAACACAATTTCAAAATTTGAGTCTTTAGAATTGTTGGCACCTCTTGGTTTGTTTTTGGTTTTGTCAGACATCAAAGGGAAAATCTCATATGTGGTCAAAATATTTATTATTGTCAAAAATAATAATAATAGTAAAAATATTAAATGACATTACATGTTTATGAGCAAACACTGAATGTAGACATTGGATGCAAAAGTCTAATAGCAAATACTGAAATTGCCTCTCATTGGTGTCAAATACTGATGCAAATATTTTAGTATTCAGAGAATATTCCATATCCCATCCACCATATGTTGGCGCAAGTCATTTTTCTTCTGCTTATGGCTTTTCTCTAATACCATCTCTAATAACAATCTCTTTTAGATGGTTCCATAGCTAAAAGACTGCAGAGTTATCTGCAGCCACTGGGGGGTGCTGATGCGACACAATCATCTCATAAAGTCCCTGGTTGGATTGCTCCTCATCCTGTGTCTAGTGTTTGCAACAGGTGCCTTGATTGGCAGAGGTAGCTTGATTGGTAGAGGGAGGCAAAGTAATGGAAAGTTTTAATCTGGGGTATCAAATATAAGGCCTGAGGGATGGATATGACCCCCCAGAAGCTCTTTATTCGGCTCATGTGATATTTGGGCTCTCCCAACACCATCAGCTACTCTCAGCTGCTGAGTTGTGAAGTGACACCTTGGCAGAAGTGGTGCTGCTGAAAGGGTGGCCCACATGATAATTGGGCTCTCCCATATATTGAAAGTATGATCAAGATTTGCATTTTTTCTCTTCAGTCATTTGCAGCCCATGGGATCTGAGGTGAAAAAAGTGCTTATTTCTGGTTGTTACCTGCTTAATGATGTCGCTTCCTGCTTAATGACATCACTTCCAGCCATCATGAGCACTATTTGGCTTGCTGTAGGAAACAAGTTTGACACCCCTGTTTTAGTCTTTTCCCCAATACTTTAATCAACCATAGATATCCCTTACTCTTCAGACTAGGGGTGGACAAACTTTCAACTTTAGGGATCCTGGACCTTTAACATCTGTGTAGGAGAAAGAATTTCAGCAGGTGCAGCTTGTCATCATCTAAAGTTGTTAGTTTGCCCATCCCTGCTCCAGGCCATCACTGAGGCAACTGCAGGAGCAGATTACATGACAAGGTCAGGCCTGCTTTTCCAAATCTGCCTCTGTCCTTTCTCTCCAGTTTGAACACAGCCTCCCACTTCCCAACCTGGAAGCTGTGTTCCCTCCTCTCCAGGCTCAGGGATGGGCAGGAAGATGAAATTCATTCATTTATTCATTGAGAGCCCAATCCTATACATGTCTATTCAGAAGGAACTCCCATTATAGTCAATGGGACTTATTCCCAGGTAAGTGAGGATAGAGTTGCAACCTCATTCATTTATCAGTCACATTTTTCTACTGCCCTTCCTCCATGGAGCTCAGAGGTACAAGGTTCATCCCCCCTTTTGTCCCTGTGAGGTAGGTGAGGCTGAGAGATTTGTAGGTTTACTGTGTTTATATCTTGCCTTCCTCCCCAAAGGGACCCAAGGCGGCTTACAACATAAATAAAAGAATACAAAGACATAAACAGATAGTGACTGGCCCAACATCACTCAGGAAGCTTCATGACTGAACAAGGATTTGAACCTGGGTTTTCCAGGTCTAAGCAATTCTAGGACCACAACACTTTCTCGCAGTAGAATAGTAGCAAATTTTGAAATGTATGAGGTTGTCATAATGCTTCTCACACATAACCATGCCCCTGCCAAGCAACACGTTCAGTAGAACTTATTCCCAGGTAAGTTCACCGAGGATTGTAGCCTCAGTGTTAACATAAGCTACATACTGTCCCTCAGACAGCTATTTGGCTCAGACACCAATACAAATGTCTAGGCAAATGTCTCAGTTTGCCTTCTGCTGAGCCAAATGCTTCTTCTCTGTTCAGGTTCTTTGAAAAAAAGTTTCAAAGGTAGCACCTGGGTGTTCTGCTGCTGACATTGCCACTTCTGCTGCAGGAGAAGTGCTGGAGCTCTCCTCCTTCTCAACTACACCTATTTCCTCATCTACATTTACTCTGCCTGACATGTAACGTTATCCAGCCGTTCCTCTGAAGAAATCAGCTTACATCCAACCCCATGGGGTAGACTAGATTGAGACAGTGACAAACCCGGTGATCTCGTCTGATCTCGGAAGCTAAGCAGGGTCAGGCCTGGTTAGTACTTGGATGGGAGACCGCCTGGGACTACTGGGTGCTGTAGGTTTATACCATAGTCTTTTGAGACTGAAGGTTGCCCGCCACCTGTTGGTTGTTATAATACCGTTTTTCAACAAAATGTTCTCAAAGTGGTTTACGGAACAAAAAGATTGAGAAGGTGGTGCCTTGTTGCAAAGGGACTTGTGTTCTTTCCAAAGGAAGAGGGGACAGGCAAGGCCACCCCAAGCCCTTCCTGCACAGATCCAACAATGAGGTGTCACCCCTGACTTCTCCTCCCTCGGGGAGCACAGCACACCATGCCCACCCCCCAATTTCTTTCCAACCTCTGTGCACAAAACATGCCACGATCAAGGGTCTCACAGGCTTCCTCCATCACTCAGTGGCTTGTTTGTTTGTTTGCTTGTTTATTGCACCCTGATACAGATACTTTACTATCTGAGCAGCTCTCTTTTTAAATTCTGCCCAGTCTTGAATGTTTGTGCTCCTTCCACACTGCTGTATTTCAAAGATTGTCGCCTTGCTTCCACTGAATCAAAAAAAAAATTGCAGGGAGGGATGGTTTTGGCAGAGGAGCTGGGATTTGCTTCAGAACTGAAAAGATGCTGCGGTTGAGTCTTTTATAGGTGGGTCGAATGCATCCTTCCTCAGAGTTCTGCCCTACCGTGCTTGACATGGAGGTTTATTCCAATCTTAATATGGGTGTTGGATTGCAGCCTTTGTGGTCGCCCAGTCCAGGAACGCTTTTCTTGGGACTAACCAACGTGATGCAAAGCTGTGAGGAACACGTGCTCAAGGACTCGGGGACGCTTCATCAGAATGAATACCTAAGAAAGACATTGTTTTGGGATTTGGTTGAAAAGAGCACCGATGGTTCTCTACAATGTTGGGAAGCCTTGGAGGTGTGCCTCTTTTGCTCGCTGAGTGGAAGGCCACATTGTAGCTGGAGACCTGGCACTTTTTGGAGGAACTTCCTCTACTGTTCTGCATGTCCTTTCAGTTTTATGTACAGCACAGAGGCTGGCCCTGCCTCAGGGCTCCACTACAGCATGGCTTGACTTAAACAGGGTGGCCAAGCATCTTACCAGCCCAAAGCCTTGAAGGCTTTGCCTTCCCTCCCTCCCCTGCCGGGTAGGGGAAAGAGAAACGGAAGGAGCAGCCACGGCAGCAGCAGCCCCCAGGTCCCAAGGTGGAGAGAGAGAGAGAGAGACGCAGCTTGAATAGGGGCCTCCTGAATGCTGCGCTTCGAGTCCGCAGCCACTGGGAGCCGGGACCTGAGTGGCTTGACAGATGGCTCAGCTGCAACAGTTTTGGAGCTGGGGGGCGGGCCTCCCTCCACCATCTGCCAGGGGGTCACAGGTGACACCCAAACATTGCAGTTTTTTTTTTTTTTGGAGGGGGGAGGGAGACACAAAAAAGAAGATGCCAGGGCTTGATTTATAGAAATGCACTTGCGTATTGAAGCCTATGCCTGGCTCTGCAGGGCCTCGGCAGGACAGAGTTTGTTTACTCCAAGTGATTCTTTGCAGCCAGTTTACAGCTGTGGCCTGCATAGACTTCTCTCGTGGAGTGGAAAGGGGAGGGCCACATCCCTTTGGCCAGCAGCATATTTACTGGCATGAATGTGTGTGTGTGTGTCTGTGTGTGTGTGTGTGTGTGTGTTTAATGAACTGGCCTGAAGGAGCAAAGCGTACTGCACTACAGCACTGTTAGCCAGTTTGGATCCTTCCCGGTTTGCCTTGCGGGATTTGGCCTCTGTCCGATGGCTCTGCTCCGATGGGGATTTCTCATTGCTTAACATTGGGGTCTCAGTGCAATGACCCAGTGCAATGACTTTGGGGTCCCAGTGCAATGACAATTGATGTGCTGCTTTGCCTGTACCCCTAAGAGTACCAGGTAAACCCCAGGTGAGACTTGCCACAAAAAGCAGCACTGAATAAAATGATACCGTTTCAGGAGATCAGATTTTGGTTCCAAACATTCTGGCAGCCACACTGAATTCTAACATGCGTTCCGCAAATCTGCTGAACAATTGCCCTGGACCTTGTAATGTTCAGTGTTGTTGCACAGCAGTGTATCTTACACATTCTTGAGCCCACTACATTCTTATGCGATTGCAACAATTACGCTTTCTATGTGCACGCAAAACCATATTCTTTTGTCTCATCTATGCCTGCAATGTCATCTTTTATTCCAAGGGCAAATATGTGTGCAGGGGAATGTCCCAGTGCTTGCACTAGTTTAAAAGTTACCAGTCCCATCACATGCCACTATATGAGTCTACCTATCCTTTGATATCCTCACAAAAGCTCTACTCCATGCCAGTGACTGAGGCTTGGCTGGTATTAGGGTTGTGACCCTTGAAGATTGGTGCTGATTCATAGGGATTCCAGGCCAATCTCTAGGTCAGTGGTCCCCAAACTTATTTCACTGGTGGCTCCCTTGACCTACTGGGTCATTGGCCGTGGCTCCCTGTTAGGGCTACAATTCTATACATTGTATAGGGTGGCAGGTTTTTTGCAAGTGGTTACCCTGGCTACCCTGGCTCACAGTTTGGGAACCACTGCTCTTGATCACTACTGAAACAGTCATGGAGATTTTAACAGGGCTTCTCCGGCTTAATGACACTGTCATTTTGTGTTTATATGTGCGTGTGTGTGTGTGTGGGGGAGTCATCCAAGAAAGGTTCAGCCAGAGTTAGCAACCCTAGGGCCCAATCCTATCCAACTTTCCAGCACTGGAGTAGATGCAATGCAGCCCCAAGGTAAGGAAACAAATGTTCCATACCTTAAGGAGGCCTCTATGACTGCCTCCCCACCACAGAATACAGTGCACACCCCATTGGCATAGCAGCACTGGCACTGGAAAATTGGATAGGACTGGGCCCTTAGTCAGCATGTACACAGGGCAGGGCCTTCTCTGTAGAGCTCTGGGACTCCCTGCCTTAGGGGACTGTGATACTCCCTCCCTCCAGTTTTTAAGGAGGTGCTAAAGAAATACTTGTCCTGCAAGGCCTTTGATAGATGTCCTGGTAGTGGCTGCTGCCATGTGGTTTTTACTGTCTTTGATTAAGTTTGATTGTTAAGTCAATCACAATAAAGTGATTGTGATTCGGAACAATAAAGTTGTTTTATTGTTCCGAATTATTTTTATCCCATGTTGTTCGCAGCCTTGGGACCTATTGGTGAACAGTGGGGTAGACATTGAGTAGGTCATTCAGAAAAGAAGCACAATGGTGCAAAACTATGCATGCCTACTCAGTCAGAACTCTCATTGAATTCAGTGGTACTTACTCCCAGCTTACTCCCTATAAGTGTGTATAGGATTGCAGCCACAAATGTGCCTTATCTTTTACTGACCTTTCCATTTCTCTGTTGGGTGTGGTGCTCATTTTGGGCCTGATATCAGCAGGAGGGAACTCACAATGTGTGTGTGTGGGGCGGGGGGGGGGACGACACAGAGAGAGAGAGAGAGAGAGAGAGAGAGAAACTTTGAGGGAATCCAGTTCAGCAGTGGGTGTTAGAATATCAAACAAAACTTCAGAGCACAACAAAGGCTGGCGCAATGGACTGGGGAGAGAGGGAGGGGCTGGGGCCGGCGAGCGGATTGTCAGACATCTGTTGCCAATGCAGGGTTGACATGGACGGGGTTCCCACAGGCCTGCATCTGACGGGGGAGCTTTATCTCTCAGAGGAGCTGCTGGAGCCTCACACCCCACCTGAGCGCAGCAAACTCAGGGAATTTAAGATGGTGATGCCAGCCCCTCCCCGGAGTGTCCTGTGGGTGGGCTCTTTTTGAGTTTTGTTCGGTTAATGAGTTTGTAGCAGAGCATCTGGGTGACGGTTGGACAGGAGTCCCTGTAGGACGCTCCCCGCTCAGCTCTAAAACAGCAGAAAGGGCTGCTAATGAGACAATAGCTGGCGGAAGAGAAGCCCCCTCCGAGTGCTTCCATCAGAGAGGCACCTTGGCTCCGCTTGGGACAGTCTTTCCTTAATTGGGTCTCCGGCTGGTGCTATTCCCAGGGGACCGATGTTGAGAGGTGCCATGGGGCAGCGACTCTCAGAATTCATTCCGGGGAGCCCTTTCCAAATCAATGGTTTTCAAAACCAGTTCAAATCCCTTAAGTGTAGTTTAGGGCACGGGAGCCAATCTTACCATGCGGCAGTGCAAAGTGCTGCCTGAGGCTGCAAATATTAGGGACCATTAAGGTCTGAGAAATTGTCAGTCATTTGTGTTTTTATGGAATGGGGCACTGCACCATTGAGACGGTCGGCCTCAGGCCTCCAAATGGCTTTTGCTGGCCCTGCGGAGCTCTCTCTTCTAGAAGCTGATGACGTGCTGGTGATCATGGAATCTGGTGAAAGGGGCCTGGCAACAGGGTGAAGACAAAACACATTTTCCTAGACTAATGTGATGCATTCAAGCACAGGACGTTACAACGATGTGTCCTGTCCCTTTAAGAACAGCCCAACCATTACTCCTCCCAATCCTATTTGTTCCTTCAACCAAGAGAAACCCTGCTGCAAGCCTGTGTTAAGCACCCTACCATGGAGCTGTGTAGAACCCCACCGGTAAACCTCTTTCATCGAAAAGATATGTGAAACCTGAATTTGATGGCTAAGGTTTCACAGACAATAACACCAATTTAATCCCAGTGTTAATGATCCGGAATTCATATTAGCACAGACACTTGCTCATGTGGATGTTCTCTCTGTCTTTATTAGGACTGGCAGCCTTCCAGGTTCTCCTACATCAGGAGCAGTGATGTCATCAGGGAGAGCACTCCAATACCGCCTTTAAACTTTAGTCAAAGGATCTGAGCTGTGAAGAAGCAGCAGGCTCAATAGGAGGCAAACTGAGACATTTGCCTGGGGTGTACGTGTCTAGGATTAGGCCATTGCCATACCCAGGGACTGCCTGAGAGACAGTATGTAGCTCATGGTACACTTATCCCCCTATGCAGGCATGCCCTAAGCACTGTATGCTATATTGGGGGACTGACTAGGAGGCTTGGGAGAGGCAAGGGAAAATATTTTCCCTTACCCCTCCCTCTATAAGTTCAATCGCCTATGGGTGTCCTTGGACCTGCACCAGCTATATGGCTTCTGCAAGCCCGAGAACAGGTATGTGTCAGGAGGCTCTGGAGAGGGGTGGCATCTCAGTGCAAGTTGCTTGTGCTGGGATACACCCCTCCCTCCCCTGACGTGCTCTTTCCCTCTGCCAATCTGCCCAGGAATTCCCCCTTCCCTGCCCACAGAATGCCTCCCCACCATTGTTCTTACCCTGGTGGGTTCCAGGCGATCTGTTGGCAAGTGCTGCGAGAAGCTGGCAGCTTCTACTGCAGGTTCCTGGACTTTGTACAGCAGCACGCCATATTTATAGAACATTATGATGTCATGTTTGACAGTATCCTTCAGGGATCCAGAGCCAAACTGGTAAGCAGTGCCACATGTTTGGTTGCTTGGTGGCTTTTGGGATTGGGTTACGTAATAGATATCAGTATAATTGCTTCATCCAAAGAAGAGGCCAGGAGTTCGGCCCACTTTCCGGAGGGATGGAGCTTGAAGTTTGCTTTTGCACTTCTGTTTTTGCACTTTCTGCAGCTACTGATTGAACTTGGGGGAGCAACAGATTAAGCTGCCTTGTACGGAGTCAGCCCAATGCTTCATCTAGTTCAGTGCTAGTGCTAGCATTGCTGGGCAGCTGTTCCTGGGGTTCCAGCAAGGGCCTTCCTCTGCTTGTATCAGCTGTGCACCGGAGGGCCGTTGCCATTGCATGAAGTGAGTGAGCTTTCATAGTGTGTTCTTTTTGCCCAGGTGGTGAAGCCTAGTGAACTTCACCAGTCTCAGTGAATTCGCAGTAAGGCCTCTGCTGCTGTATTCATACTTTGCCCACCTCTGCCTGCTTGTTTCACAAGGCCTGAGAACCACAGACTCACAACTACTTTCTGGAGCAGTTCCTGGTTGGCTCACCATATGCCTTAGAGAAGGCAAGGCTCAGATGGAAGGCGATCTGTCTGTGTGGGAAAGAAGATGCAGGATGTTTTGTATTATAGGCAGGCCTTTAGCAGCAACTACTTGTTTCTTGCAGCTTCTTTGGGAGTGGGTATGTAACACACATAAGAACATAAGAAGATAAGAACAGCCCCACTGGATCAGGCCATAGGCCCATCTAGTCCAGCTTCCTATATCTCACAGCGGCCCACCAAATGCCCCAGGGAGCACACCAGATAACAAGAGACCTCGTCCTGGTGCCCTCCCTTGCATCTGGCATTCTGATATAACCCATTTCTAAAATCAGGAGGTTGCGCATATACATCATGGCTTGTACCCCGTAATGGATTTTTCCTCCAGAAACTTGTCCAATCCCCTTTTAAAGGCGTCCAGGCTAGATGCCATCACCACATCCTGTGGCAAGGAGTTCCACAGACCAACCACACGCTGAGTAAAGAAATATTTTCTCTTGTCTGTCCTAACTCTCCCAACACTCAATTTTAGTGGATGTCCCCTGGTTCTGGTATTATGTGAGAGTGTAAAGAGCATCTCCCTATCCACTCTGTCCATTCCCTGCATAATTTTGTATGTCTCAATCATGTCCCCCCTCAGGCGTCTCTTTTCTAGGCTGAAGAGGCCCAAACGCTGTAGCCTTTCCTCATAAGGAAGGTGCCCCAGCCCTGTAATCATCTTAGTCGCTCTCTTTTGCACCTTTTCCATTTCCACTATGTCTTTTTTGAGATGTGGCGACCACAATACTCCAGGTGTGGCCTTACCATAGAACCCACGGAAATACCCCTTCGGATTTCACTGATGGACAAGAAACTGCGCAGGTGTGCCCCCAGAATCTGCCCCATTGGAATCCATTCAATGCTATCTGGAATCCCCAGCAAGCTGAAGGACCATTTTTGTAAGCCTTTGTTTGCCCAGTGCCTAGTCCAAAGATTCATCTACCTACCACATTTTCTGCCTATAAGCTCCCTCTTGCTTCTCTATATCAAGAAACCTTACTTTTTCTAACACATATTGTGCTTTGACTCCCTTCCCAGCTTAGGAAAAGTGGAGTTTAGCAAAATGCTCTCTTACATGGGAATGACAGGGACTGAACTTGGGATCTTCTGAATGCCAAGCATCTGATCTACCACTGAGCTCTGCTAGGGGCAATAGGGGCCAGAGTTGCAAGCTTTGTTGTTTGGTAATCGGAGCTGCAGGCATAGGTACTGGGTTTGCCTGGAATCCAAAGAGAATCCCAACTATTAGAGCTTCCGCAAAGTGAGGATGAAGAGGGTTAGAGTCTCCTCTGAGCCTGATTTCAGCAAAGCTGACTACATTAGACACTAATCCTGGAGACCTTTGGGATGCTCACTAATCCTTTCCAGTAAGCGATATGGCTATAAGTACCCTGATGGCACTCTGGCCACATCTGGTAGCAGAGCACATGGGGAAACCCAGTTGTATATTTTTGCCTAAGAGGATGAGAAGAACATGTGTGGGTGGGAGCTGTGTTGTGTGTGTGTGTGTGTGTATGTGGTGGGGGAGGCAGATGAAATGGAAGATGACTGAAAAAGGGTTATCAGACGCAATGGAATTTTGAGGGGTTCAATAACTGTAAGAGCTATATAGAAAATATTTCTAGATATGCAGCTTTTGTCACTCCTAAACTGTAAGTGATGCCTACCAAAATTCCTTCTATTGAGCTGTCAACTCTCCAAAATACAAACAAACAAACAAACAAAAACACCACATATTGTACCATGGAAAATCCACCTGGTTCAGAGGACAGAGCCCATGCAGGTAGGCGGTGATGGTGCTGGGAGCCTGGAGGAGTCCAGAGTGTCCTGGCTTCCAGAGGCAGAGCCCAGTGCTTTGTGAAGATTTCAGAGATGACTCGGCCTAATTCTATCCACACTTTCCTGGCAGTAAGCCCCACTGATTATAGTGAGATGTACTTCTGAGTAGACATGCATACGATTGGGCTCTCAAGCAGTTCTTGGGAGGTCCAGAGGCAGAGAGTTGTCTCCTCATCTAAGAGGCATGCTTCTTAAAAAGAAAAAAAGAAAAGAAAAAAAAGGATGGTTCCTTGTGCTATAAGAGGAAAGAGTCATTGTGGTATAGTATATAGAGTGAGGCTGGAGATTGGAACGAGGCTGGAGAGCCTGGCTTTCAGATCACCACCTAGCTATGAAGCTCATGAGGTGACCCAGGGCTTAAAAGAGAGGGATGCAGGGGGTAAATTGTACCAGAGCCCAGGGTCAAAAAGGGGGGCAGGAGCCAAAGGAGGAGCCCCAGAAATTTCTTGGGATCTCAGCTGGCCTCATGGACAGCAAGAGATAGAAGCTGGGCCAACCAGCAGGCCAGGTCTACTGGGTGGGTAGACCAGGGCTCTGCATCGGAAAGCCCAGTAGACATGGGCTGCGAAGATTTTTCAAGTGGTCACCACTCTCCCCCTGCCCTATTTTGTCCCTCCTCCATCTTGTTTTCACCCTTCCTTTTCCCCTTTTGAGAAGGGATCCAAAAGAAACTTTGAAGTCTCTGATAAAATTCCTTCTGGAGGCCCTGAGGTGACCGCAGGCCAGTCACCAACTCTCAGGCTAGTCTACCTCACAGGGTTGAGAGGATAACATGGAGGCAGACTATGTGTGCTACACTGAGTTCTTAGGGGACAGGCTGAGATACAAATGTAATAATAAAACACCAGTCTTGCCCCTTACTTCTTGTCCTTGTCCTAAAGCAAACAATCAAACCTGGCCAGATGGTTCTTCTTTTTGGCAGCTCTCCTCTAGAGTCTTGTCCTCCTCTGACAGTGCAATTCTATTCATAACTACCCAATAGTAGGACCTATTGGGTTCAGCGGGGTTTACTCCTGAGAAAGTGAGTATAGAATTGCACCCTGATTATGCTATAGTTGGTTGGCAACCTTCAGTCTTGAAAGACTATAGTACAAGCCTATAGCATCCTGTATTTCCCAGGTGGTCTCCCATCCAAGTACTAACCAGGCCTGACCCTGCTTAGCTTCCGAGATCAGACGAGATCGGGCATGTGCAAGGTATGCTACAGTAGTGCTTCTCAACCGGTGATACACGTACCAGCAGTGGTATGCTAGGTGGTGTTGGGTGGTACGCATAGCATCCACCCCCCAGCAGGGAGACTGCAATGGGAGCTTCCAATGGCAATAGGAAGCTCAATCCAGCAGGCTGAGCTGTAGTGCGCAGTTCTTGAGTGCAAGAAAAAGGCACCTGCCCTGAGCCTCTAACTGGGAGCTCCCATCACAGTCTCCAAATCTGGAAGTAACTGGTGATGACGTCATTGCCAGTTACTTCCGGTGGTACCTCTGAGGACAGCGTAGCGGCAAGTGGTACGTCAAGGGAGCAATGTTGAGAAACGCTGTGTTGAATGAGACAAATGGAGGGTATCCAAGCTTAACTCTCTTCTCCATTTGACACTCTGGCTTGAGTTTCTTCAAATGCATGGAGCTCCTTATGCCCCAGCATCTTTCTACAGGGAGTATATGATAAAGGCAGGCTCCAATCTTATAAAGGGATATGCTTTTCTGGGAGTAAGTCTTATTGAAATCAATGGCGCTTACTTACTTCTGAACAGACATGCATAGGATTGTGCTGGCTCTGTCTACTGTTAAGTGCATTTGACTTACCAGTGCCCACAATTCTTCCATATGAGTGCCTGCAATTTTTTTAGAACCAGTCATCAAACATCCTGCAGCGTAGGATAGCTTTCCTAAATAACAGAGGTGGCTTTGTGTTTTGTTTGGCTAATTAACCCATTTCTGCCCAGCGCACAGGTGTACACATGTGATCCCTGTTGCATATATGCAGCATTGGGCAGAAATGGCTTACAGCCCAATCCTATGCATGTCTACTCAGAAGTAATTCTCATTAAAGTCAATGGAACTTATTCCCAGGAAAGTGTGGATAGGATTGGGCTGTTAACTGGCAAATTAGAAGGAATTAAATTGTTTAGATATTGTTCTAGTATGTATATTGTATATTGTTCTAGTTTGTTAGCTGCCTTGAGTGCTCATCGCAGCAGGGGAAACTGGGGCTAAAAATATTATGGTTGGCAACCTTCAGTCTCGAAAGACTATGGTAGAAGCTTACAGTACCCGGTATTCCAAGGCAGTCTCCCATCCAAGTACTAACCAGGCCTGACCCTGCTTAGCTTCCAAGATCAGACGAGATCAGGCATGTGCAGGGTAACCCATTATGAATGAATGAATAAATGAACAGGGGTGCCGAGTACTGTATTAAATGCCTACCAATCTCTAAGCACACATTCCATTTCCAGGCACAGGAGATACTAGGGACTTTTCGATGCAGAGAGTTGCCCAGACTACCAGCTCCAGGTTGTATTACATCTGAAGGAGAAGGCAAGTCCTTTATGCTTGACAGATCTACTCCCGCCCCCCCTCCCCAGTCCATGCTCAATAATGAATTCTGGGCCCAAACGTTGGTGTTTCAAGTTGCAGAAAGTGAGGTCTTCATGCATTTTTTACATCCAGCTCTTTCTTGAAAGGGATTGCCAGGAGGCCAAAGCTTTATCCATGGAGCCTCACCACCAATCGGCTTGCCTACAGGGGAAAGGGGGGAACATGGCTCTCAGTGTTCAGGCTGGGCCATTTGGTGCAGCCTGAAGTGCGCATTGCTCTTCTCCCTATCTATGCAGAGAGCAAAGTGGGGGAATATGCAGCAGGTCTCCTGAGCATGGCTGGCAGCTCATCGACAGCTGGGCATTAAACAAAGCAATTCAGAGCAAAGGTTAATGAGGAAAATGTGCTCTTTTGAACAGAAGTCTGTGTGGCGGTTATCCCATATGGATGTAGGAAGCTGTCTCCGCAAGTCCTAGGAGAGGTTTAGAGGAGAGGCTGAGAGATGGGGGTGGGTGAGAGGAAGTTTTAAAGTTCCAGAGCTCTGTCCAATGGGTATGCTGATGAAACCTCCTCCCCCTCCCCCCCAGGCATGGCCTAATCAAGCACTGAACATAGTACTGAACATTGGTCAAAGTTCCTTGCTAAGCTGTATTCCGTTCCAGCAAGAACCTCAAACAGGCAGCCATTTCACCTCTTATTTGGCCACGGATCTGTATGTGATGTGTGGTGATCTCCTCCTTTCTGTTTGTCAGGAAGATGCAGACAACCAAACAGCTCAAGAATGAGAGACTTCATTCAGAAGATGTTTGGTGGGCAGTCTAGCCTAGTTCACATGCCTAATGATCAGCGTTTAGTTCAAGGGATGGAGCTCAGAATGTGCTTTTTTTGTATCTGTTTTTATTCTGCCATAAGGAACCTTGGGAAGTCTTGTATAGAAGGGCAGCTTATAAATGTATTAAATAAATGATTACAGCAATACTTTTCAAGGGAGGTAGTGCCTTGAATGCAGAGAATGCAGGGTCTTCTCCCTCAAGGTTTAGTTTGATTTCCTAAGGGCACAGCCCTAACCTGGAGTTGGGCTGATGCAAGTCCCTTGCACCAGCCCAGGAGGGTCGCAAACATGTCATAAAGCATATTTGCACCTCCTCATGAGTTGGCTGGGCTGGCGAGACTTGTGCCGGCCCGCGGAGACTGAATCTAGCCTCTGCGCTGAGTCTGCTGGGGAAACTTACATCGATTGAGCTCGGCCGACACAAGGCTGGGGGGGGGAGAGGCGAGAGGGAGGCATTCTGGGTCAGGTGGAGGGCAGGCAGAAGGCGGTCCTGGGGGCAGGTGGGCGGAGAGCAGAAGGTGGGGCTGGGACCTGGCTCTTATGCTGGATCCCAACCCCCATTCCACAGCTTCAAGCCACTCCACTCTCTTCGGACTTATGCCACCTCAAGAGGTGGTGCAAGTCTGAAGAGACCCATTGGGGCTGCAGTAGCTTACCCGGGGTTAGTGGAAGAGTTTCCCCTTATCTCTGGCTGAGTCACTTCTGGGCCCTATCTTGCACCAGATACAGCGCAGGCCTCCTGGCTTGCCTGTTCCAGCGTAAGATAGGATTGCACTGCACATGAGACGAATAGCTCATCTCCAATTGGAGCATTTTGAACAGTCACAGAATTTGGTAGGGTTACTCCTGTCTGTGGATTCATTTGAGTCGACTTTGCATCCATATTCCTATTTTATTGCTATCATTTATTTATAGAGCATGACAGAGATAGTAGGAAAAGCTAGTCTAGTGAAAGGGATTTGGTGGAAATCTTCTCATCCCCAATATTTTCTTCCATGGTCCAGCACCTGAAATGATGTGTTAATGCTATCAAGTTGTGCCTATTCCCCAACATCATGTGGAGATGCTGCACACTGAGCATGCAGTCTGACCATGCCTAATCCCCTATTTAGGCTGCTTAATTTGTACATATTCTTCATGATGCTTGAGGAATGTGCACAGTGGCTCCAGTTCATGCACATTCTCTATTCCAGTTTCTCTCATGTAAAATTGGTCTTATTATATACTAGGTTTTCTTCTTCTTTAAACTATTATTTAACCACATTAAAATGAAACAAGGGCTGGACCAACAATAGAGGCAAAACTCTTTGGGTAAGGGCAAACTCCAACATATCTTGGTGGTCTTGAAGAGAGAGTTGCTGCCTGTATATCTGGAGGAGATATACAATACACAGGCAGAGTTTGTGACTGTCGGGGTTCCCCTCCTTCCACAAGTCCCCAGCGTACCCAGGGAGGAGGCTTCTGGGCCAGAGGATCAGGGAGGAAGCTGGTGGAACAGGGGGCCACCTCCCCATAGGCTGCCTGGGCACTCCTGTAGGTGGCAAAGCGCAGCAGAGGAACACGGCGCGCTGAACCCCCTGCTTCTCCCTCTGCCTTGGAGGAGGGAGGGGGGAGACAGGACACAGGCCATTCAGCTGCTGGGTAGTCGCCCCTCCCCTGCCTCGGGGGAAAAGGGGAGCACTCCCTCACCCAGCCAGCCAGGACCTGCCTTGCCAGGCAGGGCACCTGGCTATGACTTTGGGAGCCCACAACTGGACCTCCCTGAGTCATCTGCAGAGCTACAGGCCCAGGTGGGCAGGGCCAGCCCACCCCCCAAAGGCAGAGGCTAGAGCAGAGGCAGCAGCCTTCCCAGCCCTCTCAGGAACAACCTTGGCAGCTCCAGGTGAGAGGAGGTGGGAGGGAAACAGAGAGGGGAAGGGGAGGAGTCATGGTAAGCCGGGGGGGGCAGTCCCAGAGACCGGCCCTTTTTGTACCATCCCTGTGAGGGAAGGGGAGGGGCCAAAGGGGTGGGGCCTGCCCTACATAAGCCTGGAGGCCAGGGATGACAAGGCAGTTGGGAGTCAGAAGAGCAGGCAGGAGGATCTGCTGCTAGCAGCCCCTGCTCCTGACTGGCAAATGCTGCCAACCCAGAGAGGGGGAACTGGGTGACACAACCCCCCCTTCTTCTGGTGAACTGTTCTGAGGCCTTCACAAGGGGGTCCCGCTCAGAAAGGCTGGGTGGGCCCTCCCCTTCCCCCCCCCCACAGGGAGGCCTCATCTGGCCTCCATCAGTTGCCCAGCGCATGGACACAGCTGTCAAGAAGGACTAACAGACATTAGAGAATGAAAAGGCAAATTTAGAATCCCAATCAACTCTTGATTATTAAAATGTAATTGTTACATCTACAATAAGATGGGCATGCATGCATGTGTGTATATACTTGGATTCCAGAGTGGTTGTGTGAATTTGTCTTGAGCATGAACATAATAGAATGTAAGAACATACCAAAAGCACTTCTAGATCAGATCATTTAGCCCTGTCCAGCATTTAGAACAAACAAAAGGAAGTATTTCTTTACCTAGTGCAGCCATTTTCAACCACTGTGCCGTGGCACACTGGTGTGCCGTGAGTGGTCCACAGGTGTGCCACAGGAATTTAGGGAAAGGTCATTTTTTTAATAGGACCAATGGGAAATGTGAGTCTCACAGTGACAGCATGGTATGCCTTGTCAATTGTCAAATTGTCAAAACCTGATGCCTTGACAATTTTCGTCCCTTGTCAGTGTGCCATGAGATGAAAAGGGTTGAAAATCGCTGACCTAGTGTGTAATTAATCTGTGGAAGCTCCTTGCCACAGGATGTGGTGTTGGTGTCTGGCCTAGATGCCTTTAAAAGGGAACTGAATATATTTCTAGAAGAGAAGTCCATCACAGTTTACAAGCCATGATGGGTATGTGCAACCTCCAGATTTTAGAAGTAGGCTACCTCAGAATGGCAGATGTAAGGGAGGGCACCAGGATGTAAGTCTCTTGTCATCTTATATGCTCCTGGAGGCATTTGGTGGGCCACTGTGAGATACAGGTGGCTAGATTAGATGGGCCCTTGGCCTAATCCAGCAGGGTTCTTACGTTCTTATCCTGCTTCCCATAGTGACCAACTGGATACCTCTGGGAAACCTGCAAGCAAGATATGCTGGCTTTTGCTTTCTAGCAACTGTTAATAAAAATAAATACATGGAATAAAAAAATATGGTTATGTTGCTCAGGGAGAGGCTGTATCTCAGCGTCAGTCCATATACTTCATTTGCATATTCTCCAGGTTCCATCTGCAATGTCTCATTCATAATTCTCAAGGAGCAGAGTTTGGGAAGACCTCTTCCTGAGATGCTGGAGCTCCTCGTTAGTTTCTGAAAATGATGTTGGATTAGACTAGTGGTCCCCAAACCTTAGCATTGGAACTCACCTTAAAAAAAAAGTTTCACCGTTCCCAGCCACTCAAACCTCTGTGGTTATAATGGTGATTGGGCAGCCCTCCTCCCAAGTAGCAGGTTATTTAACGCTTGATGCACATAGCCTAATCTGCCTTGTCAGATTCGCAACCTACCAAAAATTGGGTGGTGACCCACTGGTGGGCCATGAACCCAGAGTTTCGGAACTGCCAAGACAGAAATCTTGGAAAACCTCTCTGCAGCCAGTCCAGTGTGCTTTGGGTCCATGAAGAGTACTGATGGAGGATTGGGTTTGATCAATTGTGTAGGAAGGGCAGCTGCTCCATTGTAAAATTAAGGAAGTGGGTACTAGGGTATTGGCATCCTGATAAAATGCATCCCAGTCATTGGCATCCCTGGACATTCATGTCTGTTTTTGCTTTTTGCATCCCTGTCATTTGTATCCCACTATAATTGGGCAAAAAAACCCATGTTATATATCCTGAGCCTCTTATCCCAGCCCTAACCCTAACCCTACCATAGCATTAAAAAAATTTAAAAGTACATCTAATATAAATTTATATATTCCGGGACACAAAAAGAACAGTTGCAAATGTCCAGTACCAGGTCACATTTGACTGGGACACAGTTGTCCGGGACGCAATAGGTCCTACCACTTAGGGGAGGGGAATAGGACCCTTTATCTTTGCTGAAGCTTCTTTCTGCAATGGGCTCTTCCTGCCCTCTCAAGCATGGCCTTCTTGCTGGACTGAAAGCAGCCAACTGTTCCCCATGGTGGCGGTGGCGGCCTCCATCCTAATCCAATCTATCAGGGAGGTAATGGAGTATAAAAGTGTGGATTCAATTAAAAGGGATTTTGATGTAGGATGGAGCTGGTGGGTAGACAGGGACAGAAGCCGGTTCTGTTTTGAAAGGGGCCATCTGTGCCACCATGTTGCTGCTTTTGTGTCACCCTGAAAGGGCAACCCTGCTTCACAAAGGTGACGGCACGGCCCCTGACACATCTCACTGGCAGCCCCTTTAACTTTTAAACTTGCAGGAAAGAGGGGGAGTGTCCTTCAGCCCCTCCAGAGCCTTGACCTCTTTCCCTCGCAGGTCTTTAGCATGTCAGCAAAATCACATCCTTGCTGACCTACTCAAGGACCTTGAGGGCTTCACAGGCAGGGATGGCGCAAGCTCAGCCAGTCATGAGGGGAAGCTCAAGCAGTTAGCCCTGTGAGTGTAGGCTATGACTAAAACAGTGGTGAAGGAGGCAGATGTTCCTCACTGGCTGATTTATGGCGCAGGATTTGTTCTGATCTATACCAGTAATAATTCACGTAAGTCATCATCTTCTTCAGCTTTCCTGTGGTGGTGAACAATATAAGCATCTCCAACACTCTCTCTGTGTCACTTACTGAAAAACAGGATTTGGGGGTCTAGTTGAAAAGGAGAAGGCGAAGAGGAAAGGCCTCAAAGGGCCCAATCCCATCCACCTTTCCAGCACTGATGCAGCTGTGACAATGAGGCGTGCACTGCATCCTGTGGTGGGGGGCAGTCATAGGGGCCTCCTCAAGGTAAGGGAACAAACAGGGATGCATTGCAGTGGCATCAGCACTGAAACATTGGATAGGATTAAGCCCAAATGTTCAGAACCCACCCTCCGAGAAATTCCTCCACCCTCACCACTGCCCTCCGAGAAATTCCACTTGTCCTACTGAAACTAATTTGGCTTATCTTGACAATTCTCAAGAACCCTGATGACTTCAGATTTCACTTGGTGTGGAATTTAGTGCCAACACTAAATGTCCTCTTTCCGTCATCTCAATTTAGTTTAACCGGGGTGGAAGACAAAGGGGGTTGATGTGTTTTCCACATTACTGGGAGTATGGAGGGAATCCTATCCAGCTTTCCAGCACTGATGCAGCCATGCCAGTGGGACATGAGCTGCATCTTGTGGTGGGGAAACAGTCAAGGTAAGGGAAGGGAAGGGGTGGAATTGCGGAATGGCCAAGGAGCAAGGGGAGAAGGGCTGGATTGAGAGAGAGACATCCCCTTACTCCACACCATGCCCCCATCTCTGAGGCTTCACTGGCCTTCTTCAAATATTGCATAAAAACAAGTGATACAAATATTCAAATCAAAACGCTCAACAGAAGCAAAACCACTTTATCCGTCAATCATACATTTAAACATTTCTCCGAAAAGGAAGACACATCTTCAGGCATCCCTGGGGATGGCATTTCCTAAATATGGGGCAAGTGATTGAAGAGGCCTGGCTCCCACCTCTAGTAGGTGGTACTTCTTTCAGGCTAAGAATTGGGACTGAGCTTCCTTCCTCACAGCGCCTCTCCAAGACTCCTGAGATGACAGCTGTCATCCACAGGGCCGCAGACATGCCCTGCTTTATTACAATACACAGTTCAGGGGACCTCTCGAGTTAATCCCCAGCAGATAAACTAACAGAAGAGAGATTTGGAATGATTTGCAAAATCTTGCTGCTCCGACGAGATTACAGCTCTGTTTAATCTTGTACAATGAGGGTTTGGAGGATGGTTTAATGAGAATTTGCGCAGGAATAATCCTGTCTTTAAACTCGTCCCATAGACCAATCCTCCCAGAAAGTTGTAATCGGGCAAGACGGTCTTAGTCAGAGACTCAACGGGGGTGGCTGGGGTGGTGGCAGCAGTGTCGGGAGAAGGAATCTTGAGGGGAGGCAGAGGGAAATCGGTCGCTCACATGTGGGGCCAGCTGACCTTGTGGTTGCGCTGTGTTGTGAGTCGACAACTGAGATCAAAGCACGACCTGTGTTTAGCAAACAGTTTAGCAACAGTCTCCCCAAAATCGTAGGAACCACAGTCTTCCATGAAAACCTGGTGGGGAGCAGCAACAAGGACTGTTACTAAGCATGAATGGGAATTAGGCAAGCACCCAGGCAGAAGCTAAGTTTAAAAAACCTCTTTATAGGGGCAAGAGGCACCAAGAGGAATAGAGGGAAGAATTTTGGCAGGAGACACTTATTGTGCAGGAGAGAGAGAGAGAGAGAGAGAGAGAGAGAGAGAGAGAGAGGCTGTGCTTCCTTAAATCAGCAATTTTCAACTGGTGTGCTGTGGTACATAGGTGTGTCATGAATGGTCTACTGGTTCGCTGCTGGAGTTTGGGGGAGGGTCACTTATTACTAGGGCCATTGGGGGATGTGAACCTCCCACGGGCAGCACAGTGTGCCTTGTCAATTGTCAGAAATCTGATGGTGTGCCTTGTCATTGTGCCGTGAAATGAAAAAGGTTGAAAATCACTGCACTTAATAATAACTTAATAATAATAACTTTATTTTTACCCCGCCCTTCTCCCCGAAGGGACTCAAGGTGGCTTACAACAGGTTAAAACAGATTAAAAACTTAATTTAAAAACAGATAAAAGCATATTAACACATATAAAAACAGCAGTCAGATAAAAAGTAGTCAGGTAAAAAGAGCATAGAGCAGCAGCAAGTCATAAAAGAATCGGGCCTGTAAAAAATTAAAAGATGTTGAAAAGATGTTAAAAAGGCCGAGAACTCAGAAAGTTTGTTTAAACAGAAGGGTCTTCAGGCCTCGCCGAAAAGTCTCAAGAGAGGGAGCCATTCTTAAGTCAAGGGGAAGGGAGTTCCATAGCGTTGGTGCCACTACTGAGAAGGCCCTATTTCTAGCCGCCGGCCCACGTACCTCCCTAGGCGGCGGCACTTGTAAAAAGGCCTTCTCTGATGACTTAAGAGGACGAACCGGATTGTACAGAAGTAGGCAATCTCTAAGATACCCTGGCCCAGAGCAGTATAAGGCTTTAAAGGTCAAAACCAGCACCTTGAATTGGGCCTGGAAATGAATGGGTAGCCAATGTAGCCGCTGGAGAAGCGGACTGACAGAGTCAAACCACCTACCTCCAGTAACTACATGGGCCGCCGCATTCTGCACTAGTTGCAGTTTCTGAACCATCTTCAAGGGCAGCCCCACATAGAGCGCATTACAATAATCTAGCCTCGATGTCACTGTGGCATGGATCACCGTGGCCAGCTCTGCACGATTCAAGTACGGCCGCAGCTGGCACACCAGGCGAAGCTGAGCGAAGGCCCCCCTAGCCACAGCTGCCACCTGGGAATCCAGGAGCAGCTGCAAGACCAGGTGAACCCCCAAGCTGCGGACCTGCTCCTTCAAGGGGAGTGCAACCCCATTCAGCGCAAGCTGATAGTCCAGCACCTGCATCGAGGATTTCCGAACCAGGAAAGCCTCTGTCTTATCCTGATTTAATTTCAGCTTGTTAGCCCCCATCCAGATCTCACTGCCTCTAGACAGTTCTCCAGGCCCTCAACCGCCACCCTGGAATCTGGAGGAAAGGAGAGATAGAGCTGGGTGTCATCGGCATATTGATGGCATCCCACTCCAAACCCCCAGATGACCTCTCCCAGTGGTTTCATGTAGATGTTAAATAGCATGGGGGACAGAATTGAACCCTGTGGCACCCCACACCTCAAGGGCCAGGGTGTCGAACAGGCATCCCCCAGCACCACCATCTGGGACTGATCCTCCAAGTAGGAGTGGAACCACCGCAAAACAGTGCCTCCAATTCCCAACTTGCCCAATTGGCCCAGAAGGATACCATGGTCGATGGTATTGAGAGCCGCTGAGAGGTCCAGCAGGACCAACAGGGACACACTCCCCCTGTCCAGTCCCCAGCGTAGGTCATCCACCAAGGCGCCAAGGCAGTTTCCATCCCAAAGCCCGGCCTGAAACCAGATTGAAAAGGATCCAGATAATCCGCTTCATCCAAGACCCTCTGGAGTTGAAGACCCGCTTCATCCACCACCCACTCAATTACCTTGCCCAGAAATGGGACGTTGGAGACTGGCCGGTAGTTGTCTAACACAGTGGAATCCAGGGAGGGCTTCTTCATGAGGGGGCGAACCACCGCCTGTTTCAAAGCACATGGCAACATCCCCTCCATCAAGGAAGAGTTGACCACCCTCCCCATCCACTCAGCCAGTCCACCCCGGGCAGCTCTTATCAGCCAAGCTGGAAAAGGGTCAAGCAGGCAGGCAGATGGCCTCACACTCCAAAGGAGTCTGTCCACATCCTCAGGCTGCGCAAGCTGAAAAGAATCGTACAACATCGGACAAGCAGTTGCCAAGGGGACATCGTCAGACATTGTCAATGTGGCATCCAAGTCGCGACGAATACGATCGATTTAATCTGCAAAATGTTGTGCATACATGTCACAGTGGCTGACCGTGTGTTCCTCCTGGTCTACTGGAGGGGCCTGATGGAGGAGGCCCTGCACCACATGGAACAGCTCTGCTGGACGGTTCTCAGCAGACGCAATGGTAGCAGAGAAGAAAGATCTTTTCACTGCTACCACCGCCACGGAATAGGCTCTGTAATGAACTCTACTCCATGTCCGATCGGATTCATCCCAAGTTTTGTGCCACTGTCGCTCTAGATGCCTGCCCTGCCACTTCACCATTCGCAGCTCCTCAGTGAACCAAGGAGCCGCTCCGAGTCTGCGACGTGGCAGAGGTCGCTCCAGAGCAATCTCATCCACTGTCCTGGTCATTTCCCCATTCCAGAGGTCAACCAGGGCCTCAGATGAGATGCCAGTCTTGGCAGTGGGGAAATCCCCCAGAGCCCTCAGGAAACCTTCAGGATCCATTAGCCTGACGTAGGAAGGTAGGAAGGTAGGAAGTCGCAACAAGCCTAAACCTTACCAGGAAGTGATCTGTCCATGACAGCGGAGTTATCTTGATCTCCTCTACATCCCGATCACTGCCCCTGTGCCCAGCTGAAAACACCAGGTCCAACATGTGTCCTGCAGTATGTGTTGGGGCCAAGATCTTCTGGGACAGGCCCATGGTTGTCATGGCAGCCATGAAATCCTGAGTTGCACCTACTGCAGGGGCCTCGGCATGAACACTGAAGTCCCCCAGCACTAGTAGGCGGGGGGCCTCCAATGCTACCCCTGAGATCACCCCAGTCAGCTCAGGCAGGGAGACTGTTGGGCAGCAGGGCGGATGGTACACCAACAGAATCCCAATCCTGTCCGGTCCTCTCAACACAACATGCAGGCACTCGAACCCAGCAAACTGCTGGACAGGGCACCTGGTAAGGGAGATGGACTCACGATAGACCATTGCAACTCCCCCTCCCCGTCCCTGCAGTCTTGGCTGCTGCAACACCTGGAAACCTGGTGGACAAAGTTCAGAAAGACTAACGCCTCCTGCCATGTCCAACCAGGTCTCCGTAATACATACCAGGTCGGCTTTCTCATCCAGGATTAAATCCCGGATGATGCAGGTTTTGTTATTCACCGACCTGGCATTCAAAAGCAGCAGCTTCAGATCCAGGGACTCACTGTCAAGACCACCAGGCATCTGAGAATTGGGGGCAGGACCAGAAGGAGAGATGATCTGCCTATGATGGATTCTCCTTCTCCAGTAATGGCCTGTCCAACCCCCACCGCCATATCTCCCCTGGCCCATCACTCCCTTGATAGTGGCACCCCTCCCTTCCCCTGAGCTCCCTCCTAAAAAGAAACACATGTGGCGAGGCTCACCTTCTGAGACTGGCCTGTACAGAGAGAAACACCCAGCAGGACTGTTTATGAAAATGATAAAAACAAGGCAAGCCTAGCACTGGGTGTCTCACAGGCCAATCCTCTGCTGGAAAACGACTGTGCTGCCCTAAGAGTTTATGTTGCTCCTCTCTCCCCTGCCTCAACAGAAGGGGAGGAATATTCCGACCACTGTTTTCGGTCCGCCAGCCAGGAAGGGAACCTCTGTCTTCTGGGCACGATCCCTGGGCTAAGAGCCACGGGCCAAGAGCCCTTAGGCTCGTGCCAAAGGCTCGCACCTCTGGCAAGCCAGAGGCTTTAGCAGGTACCTTCAGAGAGAAGGATCCACTCGTCAGTCCCAAGGGTCCACAGGTGTTGCTAATGAGCCGCTTCCGTCCTCCCTCCTAGCAGCTGACCACCACCACCACCACCACTTAAGGGCTATTACTGGCACACAAACCCTGACTTCAGCACCTGATGACTTCAGCAGAGCCAGGAGGTAACCAGCTCTGCCTGTGTCCCACCATGTTAAGTTCGGGTATGAGCCTATATTAGAAAAAAGTCGGCTACTGCATTAAAAAGAAAGACCCTTGGCAAATATTATTTTGAGAAATGAGATAAATGAAGCTGCAATGAATGAATGAAAGGAATACCTTTGTCATGAATGAATCAAGCATTTAAAATTAAAGCCTTTGGAAGACTGAAAAGAAAGCATTGATCTGCACCACTCTTATATAGGAGAGGACTTCCAGGAAGCTTTGAGTCTCAGCTGAGAAATTAAACACCAATGCCTTAATCTGTGAGACTTAAGAATCCCTAGAGTGTCTGCAGAAGCACATGCCCCCCTGTTCTCCCCCCCCCACCACCACCATGTGCACGCCCTCTGGATCTCCAGTTCACTCAGCCCCAGGAGACTGGGGACTCTTGTGAATTTCGTCAACTGCTGCTTGCTGACCTCCATGCTCACCACTGAGCCAGCCTGGACGGTTCCAGGGAGCACAATAGCCTGGGCGGGGGCCTCAGCCCCTCTGCCAGAGAAGCACCATCTGCCGTGAAAACTGACACCGGCTGACAAACAGGCAGAGGCCACCCCCACAGCCCAGCAAGCGAGTGCTTGTGAATCAGACTGCGGCCAGGTCACCCTGTTCCTGGGAGCCCTCCTCCTCCATAGGCAGAAGTAGATCAGTGCCCCCCGTCAGCTGAGAAAGGAAGTGGGTGGAGGAAAGCAAACAGCATGGAGCAGAGTGGCACAGTGGCATAAGAAACAGGGCAAATCTATTTGTTCCATCTTACACACTCATCTTGTTTCCTTTTATTCTTATACGGTTTTAAGAGCTGTGCAACAGGCAGAAATGCAGCAGGTGTAGTTTCCCCATCACTGCCTCTGGGGAACAGCAGCATCTGTTGAATTGCTACCTGTCCGGCAGCTGACTAAATATACAGGACCCCTACGGGGGGGGGGGGGGGAGGGAATGGCAACTCCACTGCATACCTACAATTATATGGGAGGAAGTTTAAGGGTGGAACTGAATGCTATCAGAAATGTGACATGGTCGACCCAGTGTTGAAAATGAGTGGGGAGAGACAACAGCTCAGTCACAGAGCACACTCTTTGCATGCAGGAGGTTCAGATAAACATGAACTTAGCAGAAACTTAGAATTCACCAAGCTGAGTGTATCCCCCTAACTATATATATGGTAGCCTCCTAGGGGTTTTGCTGCCTGCCTGGTACTGCAGAAACCAGGGGGGTATCAAAGCATGTGGTAGGTCACCATGCAGGGTTGGTGTCAGCTTGGCCCATCACGATTTGTGAAGGCCCGTTGTTTCAGTGATAAGAGAAGTGGCACCTGCTGCATGTTGCCGTTTTAGGAACAGTGAAATTGCATGCTTATTTTTAAATCTATTAGACAAGGACGCAATCCCAACCTTGTGCCATAAAGCACATTTGCACCTCCTCGGGAGCAAGCCGGGCCAGAAGATGGAGGTGTACTGGAACACGGCAGCTGCATCCAGCCTCCATGGTGACTTGTGCCAAGAAGGGCGTATCAGCCAAGCTTGGCCAACTCAGGGATCTGGGGAGGGCGGGGAGGAGGGAGGTGTTCTGGAGCAGGGAGAGGGCGGGCACAGGGTATTCCAGGGGGCAGGCGGGTAGGTGGGGAGTGGGAGGCGGTGCTGGGACCCTGCAGTTATGCCGGATCCCAATCCCATGCTCTGAGCAGCGCGGAGCGGCTCCAAACCGCTCTGTTCTCTTCAGACTTGTGCCACCTCCTGAGGTGGCACAGGTCTGAGGAGACCCTTTGGGGCTGTGGTGGCTTACCTGGGGATAAGGTGAAGAGTTTCCCCTTGCCTCCGGCTGAGCCAATTCTGGTCCCAATCTTACACTGGATACAGCTTAGGCCTCCTGGCCTGCCTGTTCCAGTGCAAGATAGGATTGCACTGTAAGGATGGGTCTATCAATGGCTTTTAGTCATGATGGCCCTCTAGAACCTCCAGAGCCAGGAACAGTATACCATGGGGAGCAAGCCACAAGGGAGGGATGTTGCCCTTATGCTCTTATTGCACAATTCCTGGAAGCATACGGTTGACCACCATCTTGGTTGCCATCTGTGGTCATTTGCATCTCATGGGCAAACAAAGTGTCCCAATGCTCTGCACTTGACTTGCAATACGGCTGAGGCATGTTCAGAAGGGGCACTTTTGTGAATGTACTGGAAGAATGGAATGAAAACAGTGCAGAGGGAATGTGGCAGGAGACAGCCCTGATCAGAGTTGACTGGGAGCTCCTGTCTGTGGGCTGTCTGAGCAGATGAGGGGAGGGAGAAAGCCCACTTGTTAATCCTGTGGCCTTTGGTCTCCACTAAGCGAATATTTTGTACTTCTCCCAAAACAGATTGAAATGCTGGCTGATCTGCAGCTTATCCGGTGTAGCTTAGAGCCACGAGAGCGTAGCTGAGTATAGCTCGGAATCACCAGAATTACCAGCTTGCTTCTCCTCTTCATTGCAGAGAAACGTCCAGGCAATGAAGTAAAAAGGGGGCACTATTGTCAGCCCAGGCCCTGTTTGCTCAGAAGCAAAACCTGCTATGTTTTATTGCAATGCTGATTGTAGGGAACAAGCATGCAGTTGGGATGGCTTTCAGTGTTGGTCCTTTGCTGCCAGTGCCCAAATGAAGCAACATAGGCTGCAATCCTATAAACACTTCCCTGGGAGTAAGGCCTACTCAACACTTGGTTTTGAGTAGACATGCATAGGATTGGGCTGTTAGCTGGTCAGGCCTGTTGCAATCGGGCTTGCTTGCAAGATATGCTCTTTTGTAGAAAACAACCTGCAAAGCTGCTATTAGTCTTAGGGCACAAGCCTAACCAGGTCTACTCAGAAGTAAGTCCTATTTTGTTCAATGGGGCTTACTCTCAGGAAAGTGTGGTTAGGACTGCAGCCTTTGGCTTTTATATGTTTGCTGCTGTTTTTAAGCTATGTTGGTTTTACATACTGTATGTGAAACTAAATGTCCCATCACAGGCTTAGGTTTACTTATGTGTAGAAGCTGTGAAGTGCAGATCAGGACTGCAGAGTGGAGACAGAGGGGATTTTACTCCTAGCTCCTCGTTCTGCAACTGATAATTCTCTCTAAGAAGTGGAAATTTCAAAGCCATTGTTAGGGTTAAACTGATGCTTATAGTATTGACTTTCAGGGTGTGTGCGCCCAGGTAAAGAGTTAAGCAAGCAGTCCTTGTTCGGACCAGAGCTTACCGTTCCGCCTCCAGGCTGCTCATATTCCAAGTAGATCTGGGCACTGGGATGTTCTGGGCAGTTGTGTCTATTGCTTGGCATCCCAGAAGACTGTACAATAGGATGTCCAGGTAGACAGGACTTCCCAGAGCATCCTGGTGCCCAGGATATATGAGGAATATTCCTCATATTCTACTAGGAATACGAGCATGCGGAGGCAGAATGGTCAGCTCCGCTGGTGAAAAAGAGGGCTTTCCCCAAACCCAGGATCTGGCCTCCTGGCCAGGGTTTGAAGGAGCTTGGGCTAGAGCATCAGAGAGGGTGGCTTCACCAGTGCTGATGATCTTTATTCTGAGGTATAAAAAAGTAACTACTATACAATTAAATGCTGTATAAAGATCCTGTCTTTTCCACAAATGAATCTTGGAAAATAACTAAGTGGAGGCTTTTAAACCTCATTAAGAATTGGATCCCTTCTTGAAATCTCTTTTCCCCTCCCTCCCCCATGCGCACTGAAATCTGAAATGGTGTCCCTGCCCCAGATTTCTGCAAAGCCCCCTCCATCCTTCCGCTGGTGTTGCCTGACTGACAGGGCCCCACAGAGCCACCAGAGGCTCATCAGACCAGCGCTTCTCTCCCAAAGCTTTAGCCTTTAATCCCTCCATGTTTCCGCTTCAGAATTACATGTGTTTATTAGAGCTGATCTCAAATCAGTTGCCCGGATCAGATGTTACTGGCTGGGCCGGTGTTGCTTCCCCTCTCTCGGCGCACGGTGGACTGTTGCTGTGTCTCCTGCTGCTCAGCAGAATGGGGGACCCTTCCAAGATGTCTCATGTGGTGGACATCAGAGTCCAATAAACCAATTCCTTTCCCCCAAAGTGCAGCACTCAAAATACAGACTTGCGAAGCGGCTGTGTTCCACACTGAACGGTTCTGAGTAATCCAACCAGAGTTCTGTCTCCCTTAACTGTGGGCTGCATTTTCAGTATGCTCCCCCTCCAAGCCTGCAAATCCCACTCCCCAAATTGCAGCCAATGTGGAGCTGTAAATTGAAGCTGCTGCCTCAGACAGCAGATTGGGGTGTGTGTGGGGGGGGTGCCCATCTCTGTCCACATACTTGCCCCCACTGCGCCTTTTCTTCTTTTCACTGCCTAGCTTAGAAAAGGAAAAGGGGACCAGAGAGAAATGTGGAGGGTGCTGAGCTAGAATATTGACGAGTGGGAGGTGCAAAGGCTGGCACATCATCAGTTAACATCATCTGCAGGCACCAGGAGATCTTGGGTCAGCCCTGGTTTGAGGAATTAGTGGTCAGAGTTGGCAATGTCATTCCCCGCTCCATTTTACCAGGGAGATGAAGATAGTGCCCTTATTGGCAGTGCTCATTCATGTCCCCCTAGCAGGCAGTTTGTTCCCAAACCTCCTTCAGTCCCATGCCTGCCGCTAGAAGTGGAAAATGCAACTTCTGCTTGCCTAGCCACCCAAGTCCCTGCTTCTCAGCTATTTCTGATGCACCTGCCCCGGGCTTGTGCTTTTGTTGTCAGATGACTGCAACATCCTTCCTCTCAAAGAACTGTCAAGTGGAATGGCTCTATATTGGGCTAAATAAGACAGGGCGTCTCCTATTAGGTGTTTCCCAGTGCTATGGGATGAAGAGTTCCTTATTACTCAATGAAAAGCAGCATCCCAAATAAATCATTTCCAGTTTCTTTTACTGATGTTGCTGAAGTTCCTAATGACCTGCTTAGGAATGTAAACCTTTCATGCTCACAGCTGTCTTAGAAGTTGAGTCTTCCCTCCCTCACCAAATAAGTTTTTTTTTTCTGGCTTGGAATGCGGACTTGAGATTTTCTTGCCTGTATTGTGAATGTTCAGCAGATCAGGCAGTCCAGAGGCCAGCTGCTTTCGAAGATCTTTAGCGTTAACCCTTTACTTTCTGTCAGCGAACCTGCCTTTAACTCTTGTGGACTGTGTGACCAGGCCATGTGTTGTAGCAGCCTGTTGTCTGGTGAGTAACTTTGCTATCTGAGTCAATTCTATTCGTTTCCTGTGAACACTTTATATGGGCACTATCCCCCATCCAGATATAAAAGCCTCTCTTGTTCCTGGTTGCCTTTGTTTTAGGAGAAGGTGGTGGTTACATTTCAAAGCAGCTGAGCTGAGTTAATGCTGGGAACAACAATTCCAAGGGGCAATAAAATGAAATGCCTATGTGTGCAATTCATCAGCATGCATGTGCCAATGTGATGAGATGGGGAACAACTTCAGACAACAGATGAGCTTTTTCTGAACACTTCCAGGAGAAAGCCCTTAACCACAGAGCTCATCCTGAACTGAACCAAAAGGAGTTCGCCGATCACTATTTTTTACTTCAGCAACTTTTAGCTTGATCTGATTCAGACAGACAGACAGACAAAATAGTATGTGGTAAGCCTTTCCTGGACTATACCACTTTCTACTACAAGGAAGGGGCTATAGTGAAACATTGGGGGAAATATTGTGACACTCGGGGTATAGCTTGGGGCCGCTTGTGACACTTGGGGGACACTTGGATCCACCACTAACATGGCAGCTGATGCGCCACCCTCCTCTCAAATTCTGCCTCACTCTTGCATGTGTGCAATGTGCATGCGAGCTTCACCCCATCCCACACCTTCTGAGCCAGGCAGCATGCATTTCCCCCTCCCTTTTTTTCTTCTGCTGCATCCTCCAAGTTGGCTGTAAGATGTAAGCAGCAAAATGGTGGTGGAAACCTTCACCAAGGTGGCAACATCCTTCTCTACCTCTGCTGTCCCAAACTTTGGAAGGAGCACTCGAGGCAGGCCACATAGCTCACCCACCCCGCACCAAGTCTTTCTTCATTTTTTCTTCCATGGTCTTCATTTATTCTGCCCCTGTTTCCAAACAGAGCAGCAAAGCAGACTTGAAGAAGGAAGTTGGGAGAGGCACTGCCCCACTTCCAAAAGAGGGGAAAGCATCTTTTTTTTTTCTTTTTTTCTTTCTTTTTTGCAGCAGGGCAGTGCTCCTCTTCCTTATTCTGGCCTACTCTCTGTTTGAAAATAGCTGCAGAGCAAAGACCAGCGAGGAGGCAAGGTGAGATTGTTGATGGGCACAGGTTGGTATCTGGGCCCTTCCTGCCACCAAAGGCAACCCATCTTTCCTCACCTCATAGCTGGGCCAGTGTTGGTGGCACCCACTGTACAAAATGATCCCTTGGCATGTTATGCCAGATGCGAGGGAGGGCACCAGGATGGAGGTCTCTTGTGGTCTTGTGTGCTCCTTGAGGCATCTGGTGGGCCACTGTGAGATACAGGAGGCTGGACTAGATGGGCTTTTGGCCTGATGTAGCCAGGCTTTTCTTATGTTCTTAAGTGTGGTTTTTCTTTTCTTTATTGACAGGTTTTATGACTGAATTTTTATTGATTTCTGCATTTTTTTTAAATCTTTGAATTCATGTGAGCCACTGTGGTGGTCTCTTGTTGGAACTGAAAGGCAGCATGGAAGTGCTTTAAATAAATAAATGCATTTGCTTCCCATAGCCAGTCTTTTTTCTCTTGCTTCGTAAAAATATCTGTACTGTGAAAGGTGATGACCAAAACCTGATATTAAGGAAATGGAGAAAGTATGCTTTAAAAAAAAAAAGACCATTGACGCAAGACTCAACAGTTCGATATTTTGGTTTAGTGTACATGAAATCCTCGGGGTTTCACTCAGCTGGGCACATTAGAGGCTCACTGGCTCATGGAGTTATCAGATTACAAACTATCAGAATTATAGCCCATAAACCAGGGTTTTTAAAGCGCTTAGCAATTATATGGCTCTGTGCTCCCCAACCAGCTGGTTGCAGGGGGGAAAGAGCAGGGTAGCCAGCTTGGGGCAGAGAGAATTTATTCTGCTTTTGCATCTCCCTCCTAGCCCTTCTGACTGGAAGGGTGAACATGAGTTGGCTTCGGCATTGCTGAAAGAAATCAAGCAGGTGAAGCTTTTCCTGGAATGGAGAAGTAGTGATGGGGAGTGGGGGGGGGGGGGACTTCATCTGTTGATTTCCGCCTCTGTCATGAAACAGTTAAAGGACAGAGCCTCTGTCCTTGAAAAACTGACTACTTCTAAACCAGGAAGTAAGGAAACATCTTCTCTGAACACAGTTGCTTATATATCAAGATGGTTTTCAAATCACTAGAGCAGGGGTGCCCAAACCCTGGCCCTGGGGCCACTTGCGGCCCTCGAGGCCTCTCAATGCGGCCCTCAGGGAGCCTCCAGTCTCCAATGAGCCTCTGGCCCTCCAGAGATTTGTTGGAGTCCACACTGGCCCGACACAACTGCTCTCAGTGTGAGGGTGACTGTTTGACCTCTCACGTGCGCTGTGGGATGAGAGCTCCCTCCCCTGCTTGTTGTTTCACGTCTGTGATGCAGCAGCAGCAGCAGCAAAGAAAAGGCCTTTTATAGGCCTTGAGCTATTGCAAGACCTTCATTCATTCATATAAGTTCATCTTTAATATATTCATTTATGTAAACTTATGTAAATTTATTCAAATTTTAAATGTAAATTAATTCTTTTTCCCCCCTGGCCCCTGACACAGTGTCAGAGAGATGATGTGGCCCTCCTGCCAAAAACTTTGGACACCCCTGCACTAGAGTAACTTCATTTTTCCTTTTGTCTGCTCAGTTATGGCAAGTCAGTCATAAGGATCAACAGCACCAGGCAAATGGCCACGGTGAGTTTTGCTGTTCTGGAAATTTTTAAGTTTTGCAGTTTTGGAATTTCTAGACTCCACATTAATATCACTTGTGGCTGCCTGGGCCACAGCACCGGCAAAACCATCTGCCCTAATTTCAAACAGTTCCTGAAATGGATTGGGAAAGTTAACAGTCAAGTCACACATGCCTGGAGATTTGCATATCTCAAGTGCAGGAGAACTGTGAGTCTTCACCCATAGATGTGCTCACCGGGGGCCACATCATATGAATTGTGCTTCACCATTGCACATTCCTTGTGCAAAATGGACTCTGTCTGGAAAAACTGACACAATAACTCTCAAGCGCATACATTCACAGCACATTTGCAAGGCTGACTCAAGGTCCCTGTGTAGGATGATGGTGCTTTTTAGGCAGCCATGGACTGGCTTTTTAGGGGGGTGGGTATTTCTAAGTTTCTGTATTTTTAAGTTTTGCAGTTTTGGAATTTCTAGACTCCACATTGACATCACTTGTGGCTGCCTGGACCACAGCACCGGCAAAACTATCTACCCTGATTTCAAACAGTTCCTGAAATGAACTGGAAAATGTCTGGATTCTTTTAGTTATTTAAACGGCACACATTGCCCGCGCACCCAGGCACAGGAGGCTGATGAACATTGCCTCTTCTGGGAAACAGAGAGCTTCACACAGCTGCAAGCTGAGTCCCGGCTGAGCCAGCAGCTGCTCCAAGCTTCCAGAGCATCAGAGTTCAACCACGGCTGGGCGATCTCACTGTGAATGCTGGGAACTGGGCACACTGTCAATTGCTGCTTCGGTTTGGCTAATGGGAGGCAGTCTTACCCAGGGTCCAGCTGTGTTACCCTGCTGAGGACGTTGATGCCTCCAGTGCTTTCTTGTGAAGGATCCCCTTCGCCCCCCAAGCACACAAGCGCTTGCAAAATCACTTCTCAATCAGTGGTTGCTAGAAAACTTGTATCCCTGTGAGGTGTGGGTGGGCGGGTGAAGGTTTTCTGTATTTCCACAGAGAAGATTAGCACAGAAGGAAATTACATTCCATAGGGAAGCCACAAGAAATTTTGCCTGAACCAGACCAGAATGGCCAGAATGGTGGGGAAGTGTTTCCAGTATATCTGTGGTATTTGGAATCCATGAAGAAAAGGGGAGAAGGATCAGAGAAGTCATCAAATCTGAAAGAGGAGTCACAAGATGATCCCAATGAATGGCACTTTGGATTGTCACTGCAAGGAAAGGTTTTTAAAGGTTGTGGGTACAAGTTTCATCAATCTGTGCATTTGGCAGGGGCCATAACTCGTTGATAAAGAATGTGCTTTGTATGTAGATAGTCCTGGGTTCAGTGCGGTTAGTCTGTGGAACTCCTTGCCACAGGATGTGGTGATGGCATCTGGCCTAGATGCCTTTAACAGGGGATTGGACAAATTTCTGGAGGAAAAAAAAATCCATTACGGGTTACAAGACCTGATGTGTATGTGCAACCTCCTGATTTTAGAAATGGGTTATGTCAGATGCAAGGGAGGGCACCAGGATGCAGGTCTCTTGTTATCTGGTGTGCTCCCTGGGGCATTTGGTGGGCTGCTGTGAGATACAGGAAGCTGGAATAGATGGGCCTATGGCCTGTTCCAGCGGGGCTGTTCTTATGTTCTTATGACCTCCACTTTCAGTTACAAAAAGTTACCAAAGAGCAAGGTTGAGAATGAGCTCAGCTTGGGACCTTGAGAAGCTGCTGACCATTAGTGATCAATGGTTTCATTCAGTAACAGGCAGTTTTATATGTTCACCGGCAATGGAGAATAAGAACAACTCAGGGTAAAACCAGTCCCAGGTCTAATTAGACCTTAGGTAGAAGGACTGGGAAAGCCCTCCAGTTGAAATCTAGGAGGACCCAGTTAGAACTGGAGTGAACATTCTCTGGGCTGAACTTTTGGCTAAATTGGGGGGGGGGGGCGGTGCTGAAGGATAGCAAAATCACTGTTCCCCTTCTTGTTTCTTCAGTACTGCCACATCTGTTGTTTAATAGGGATGGCAACAGCACTTCTCTCAGTTGCTTCCAGTTCACCCACAATGTCCCATGGAATGAAGCTCCATGATGGCATAACGTTTCATTCCAGATGAAAAGCTGAATATTGCATTCAGTTTTGGAAACCGTCTTTTAAGATGAACTCATCAGCAGGAGCACATTCAGGAGAAGGCAACGAAGACAGCGAAGGCTCTAGAAACCAAGTTCTATGCAGACTGGTTAAAAGAGCTTGGAATGAGAACTGGAGAAGACCAAAGGGAGATATGATAGCTGTCTTCAACTATCTGAAGGACTCTCATGCTTAAGAAGGGGAGAACTCACTTTCTGTGGCTCCTAAGGTCAGGACTAGAGCCAATGGGATGAAACTACAGGGAAGCAGATTTAGGTTAGACAAGAGGAAGCATTTCCGAACTGTAAGAGCTGTCTGGCATTGGAACAGCCTGGCTCATACAATTGGGGGCTTTCTCTCATCAAGCAATGGCTTGTCCTTGTCAGGGATAATGTTGTTGCATGTACTGAGGAGGGAGTTGGACTAGATGATCATCAGGAACCCCTCCAATTTTACTGTTCCATGAGTCTATGATTTTGTGATGAAGCACTGCTTGGAGGGGTTTTCTGGTTAGAAAAAGGACAACCATTAATCAGCATCCCCTGAGAGGAGTACCACCCTGCCAGTAGTAATTTTGTCCTTACCTTTAAAATTCCCTCTTACCCCCCCTCCCCAAAAAAAAATAATCACCAAAATGACCTCACCTTTTGCTTTCAAATGGAATTGTGAAAGGTGTGTACAGGGGTTTTGGCTTGGTTCTAAACCAGAGTAGTGATCTAGATGCACCAATGGTACTGAGCAACTACCTATGTTCATTCTAGAATCATTCTGGACCACAGTATGCCATATGAGTAAACGGGTTCCAAATCCTCTTCAGTTAAATGAGTGGAATGTGGGAGGATTTCCTGATAGATTGCGCCCTGTGTTAAGAGAGGAAAGGAACCAAAATGTCTTGGGCTGGCCAATCACAAGCATTCTCTTTTCTCATCTAGTTTGGCCTGAGATGACGAAGGAGATGCACAGCCACAAAGACCTACGTCCTAGTTGTGCATCACAAAGGCACGCGCTGAAAAATGGGACTGCTTAAAAACAATGATTGGTCTTGCATTCAGCAGCATGACCTGGTATATGCGGAGATTTATATATGCAGAGGAAATAGTGATGAGAAAGACTCTTCCATTGTGCTGCCTTAGGAGGTAAATTCAGCAAGAGGTCTGACTTAGATTGAAATCTCTCCCACCCGTGAAATCCGAAACAGCACCCCTGCCGTGCCTGTACTTTAGCACCCTGTCCCAAATACACGCATATGAAATGCATGCACTTTTTGGCTCTCAGACAAATGCTGGCCTGAAACCATGGAAAGGGACGAGGAGCAGCTGAGATTGGTAAGGGATCTCTCCCAGGGTTGGCCCCAGGCTGCTCTTTCCCCATCACTCTCTGTCTGCCTCTCCTTGCAGCTGCCTGTGTCCCTCGCCATGTGCACTGGGGCAAGCAAGCCGCCTGATGCGCACATCTTGTAGGGATCAGGTAGGTGCCTTTGTCGGCTCCCCCTGGGCTGGGCACTTGGGAGGCAGCAGCCGCAGCTTCTCGAGCTCTCTGTACACATGGAACTGGCAGAAGGCACTCAGCTGTGCGAGATGCATGTGCCGCCAAGGAGCCTGGATGTGCCTGAGAGTGCCGGGCCCTGCTGCCGCCTGGGGGATGCCAGGCTGCACTTTACAATGGATTAGGCAACAGAGACAAGGGCGAGGGAGGGGCTGATAGAAAGGGCTGTTAGTAGCTTTCCAGCTGGAGCCACAACACGCCAGGGAGTGCTACAAGCTGAGGGGGCTTCAGAAGATTCTTCTCCTATGCAGTTTCCTATGTGTCTAATGAAGATGATTTTACACACACACACACACACACACACAGAGAGAGAGAGAGAGAGAGAGAGAGAGAGAGAGAGAGAGACTAGGATGTCTGAAATTTGGTGAAAGTTGATTTTCCCCTGTGAACCCCAAACATTCTAAATTAATCTTGCAAGACCAGTGTTTGTTTGTTTGTTTTTTTTGGGGGGGGGGGGCAGTATCATTGTGCAGCTTCCAAGTCCCTGCCTGATCCCTGCAGGGATAACATAAATGTAAAAAAGATAGATAGATAGATAGATAGATAGATAGATAGATAGATAGATAGATAGATAGATAGATAGATAGATAGATAGATTTCAAGCTGCTTCAGTTAGGTCTATTGTGTGCACAAAATGATGGGTGCTTCAACTTTGAGAGAGTGAAGCACAGGATAGAGATGCAATTTCAGAATTCAGCAAAGAGGAAATGAGATTCAACTGAATTTAGGGCCCAATCCTATCCAACTTTCCTGTGCTGATACAGCCACAATGCAGCCCCCGAGGTAAGGGAACAGATATTCCTTTACCTTGAGGAGGTCTCGGTGACTGCCCTCCCCACTGCAGGATTTAGCACATGCCCTTGGAAGCTAAGCAGGGTCAGGCCTGGTTAGTACTTGGATGGGAGACCGCCTGGGAAAACTGGGTGCTGTAGGCTTATACCATAGTCTTTTGAGGCTGAAGGTTGCCAACCATTTTTATTGACACAGCTGGATCAGCACTGGAAAGCGGGGGTAGGATTGGGCCCTTAGGCTTTTCAGCACTGACCTAAGGGCAATGCAGCTCCGAGGTAAGGGAACAAACATTGCCTTATCTTGAGGAGGCCTCCATGACTGCCCCCAACTGCAGGATGCAGCACATGCCCCACTGGCACAGCTATGCCGGTACTGGATAGTTGGTTAGGATTGTGCTCTTAGTTGCACTTAATTTTAAATGGGACAAGTTGTGCTTTATTTATTTTAATGGGAGAGACTGAAATCACTGAAAGCACAACTTACTTGTGTGATGAGTATATAATACCTGTTGATTGTAGCATGACTTGGGCTAGACTGGATGTTACTGAATGCTAATTGGCAGCTCTGTAGGGGGAGGGAGGGTACTGATCAAGATTTAGCCCTTTGCCCCTGTCAGGGGTCTGGATCCCACCCTTCATCCCAAATGCTATTTTTCCTGGAAGAAATGCTTCCGTTGGCATGGATGATTTTAGGTTCGTTCCTTAAAAGTGAGCCTTCTGTCTGAAGAGGCCCAATCCAGACTGATATTGACTCTCATCTGCTTTCTGTAAGCATTAAGCCTGTGATTTAGCTCTTTAGAGGAAGAACATTATAAGATGCACTTAATGCCTGGAACTACATACTTTACATAACATTTCTCCCTGTATAATGCCCCCGCTCCACTCAATCAAGATATTTAAGTAGGGTTCTGCTCAGTGGACTGTGTCACTCTGAGAAGTCAGGTCAACAGTGGGAAGGCACAGAGTCATTTTCACTGCATTCTCAAGGCACTGAAATGAGCTTTCTGAAGAGGTGTGGCATTGTATTCCCCTTGCTAGAGTTCAAGCAGCTCAGTAAACCTCTCTGATATGAGTGGAGAGTGCTGCTCAAATCTCTGCTGATGTTTGGTTCTGGTATCTGCTACTGAATTTTGCGTAATGGTGTGGCATGATCTAAAAGGACATCATTGTAGTTGTCAGAGACACATGTATGTACCTGGCATTTTCCCAAAAAATTAGAAGATACTTGCCTGCCCAGAGGGGCTCATTATCTAAAATCAATCTTAAGGGAGACAAGTAAGGAAGTAGAGGGCAGTGGAGGAAGGGAAAAAATGGGGAAGGATATGTAATTATTTCATTTACTTGTATTTTATGACTGTTATTCAAATGGATGACAATCTTTGGGAATTGTCTTCAAATGACTTAGGTCCAAAGAACTGCATGACCAGCTTTGTGCATCCAAGGGAGGGGGGGGGTCTCTTGTGTTCCTGAAACAGCAGCCTCCCATGCCACGTGACAGCCCCCTTCCACACATTAAGGAACTTCCAAAGGTCATCTGTAATGGTGCCACAGTTGGGAAAGATGTCTGCCACTCAATGGGGCAAAGTCAGAGGACGTACAAGGCATTTCCAAGCAGCCTAACAGGTGGATGTGTTGGGTTTTAAATCAGTTGAAAGCCACCTTGAGAGGTGGAAGCGTGGTCCATTAATTAAATAAGTGTAATTGACAAGGCGTGTGTCAGAAGATGAAATACACCAATAAAGTGAGACTTTTGTTCAAACAAGATTCACCACTTTTATTTGGGCTAAAGAGCCAATTCTGCTTTCTGTACAAAAGGATAAAATATATATACTTTAGTACAAAAGAACCATGACATAAATCCAACCAATAGTTATCACCCTCCTTATTGCAGGAACTGTTGCTGGTGTGAACAGCTTCCTTTGGAGCATAATAGAGTTCCAAAATTCTAATCTCTGTATATAAACCCTTTGCAAAATATGGGGGCAGGGCTTCTTTATCATGGCTGCCTAGCTGGAGGTTGACAACAACGGGCCATGTGGATGAGGCCGTCTGACCCACAAACAGGTGGGCCAGGAAGCAGCACTTTGAGGGAGGGATTAGGTCTGAGGGTGGCCAGTGGCCACCTACATCTTTAGACTGTTTAAAGCCCACAATCTTACTCTAGTTTGTCTTGACAAGAAAACTGAATTGCATAGTCTTGGGTTTTATTTTGCTTTTAATTTTATTGCTTGTGCTACTGTTGCAGCCAATGAGGAACTTTCCTATGAAGCTACCTCTCAATGGGGAACACAAACAGCATCAAATAATATATTATTGCTTGGTGAACGATGAACTGGATCTCCCCCCCCAAAAAAAAGGGAAGGGAGAGGAATAAATTAAATAAATAATGTCTAATAAATAACCATGGAGCAAAGGCACCATGAAAACGAAAACAGGAGAAAGAAAACCCAGATTCACACACACTTTTATTCCCACAGTGCTAAACCTCCAACTACGAGCACAATCCTATGTGTGTCTGTTCAGAAGGGAGTCCTATTGGGTTCAATGGGACTCACTTCTGGGTAAGTGTGTATAGGATTGCAGTTTAAGGACTTCAAAGTCAGTGAATGAAAACCCATAGGTCATTCAGCGCATTTCACATTTTATGCAAAACAAAAAGGAAATATCGTAGAATCCAGTCAAATAATAAATAAAGGAGCTTAAGACATGGCTTTTCTTGGCTGGCTGTGCTCTAAAACACAAGTTACAAAGAAGCAGGATAGAAAGGAAAGTCTACCCGTGGATTCCTTTCAATCTTCCTTCTCAATCACAGTCTGGAAAGTGTTCCAGGTAGGGACTCATGAAACTTCTCTGAGCAAAGGTGGTGCCAGTGGCCTGCCAGGTAGGGCACTGACTGAGGGCTCATGCTCATCAGAGGACCCACACAGCCAGGCTGACCACCAAATCCTCAGTATCCCTGGCAGTGGTAGCGCCCAATAGGTCATCGGGGGCACCTGGATCCAGTGCTGTCTCTGAGAAATGTCACATCATTTGACGTTTCTTAGATGCTTCACATAATGTGTCATCTCTTCATTTGCTTTGAATTTTGCTTTATGGAAAATGGTTGCAGCAGCCTAAGGATGGGAGGACACCCCCACTCTGTGAGATGTAGCTAGAATGTTACCAAAATGCCTTCTCTCAACATTCCTCACATGTGGAGGAAGAGCCTTCCAAATTCTCTTCAAATTTTGCTGGAGATGGTGTGCAGTCCCACTAGGGCTAAGCCAAAATCCCCCTCCCTGCGGCTTTGCCATTCTTCCTGTAGGGCACACACAATTCAGACGCATTTTGGTGATTTGTGGGGTGTAGGCACAAACTGGGGCAAAATAGGAGGTGAATTTGCCAGCAACAGTGATCACACTCCTGATTGCTGGTTGGGCACACACAAGTCTTCAGTGTGAAGCAGGAAGCATTGCCCATGCTCTGGCTGCTTTATGACCAATGCCAGCTGATGACATGGCATCAGCATGAAGCCATATATGAAGCATGAAGGGCAATGCTTCTTGCCTTCTCTCAGGAGTATTGTGTGAAAAAAAAAGAAGTATCAGCAACTGAAATTTTAGTATCTACCCTGCTTGGATCCTCCCATCCTTCTCTCTCAACAAACACACAAACTGCGTTGTTGCTTTAACTTCTAAAGATAAAATAGGGTTCCATTTGAGTCTCAGAGTCCACCATAAGCTTTACCTGGCACTGTGTTAATGTGAAAACAAACAATAGTGCATAGTAACTGATAACGGCATATGGAATTCAACTGGACAAACATTATCAAGAGTATTTAAACTGTGTAACGAAAACAAACAGACATTTTATCCAGGGGTGAGGGATTGTTGGCAACAGTATCATATTAACATTCTGAAAAATTCAGGTAGCCAACCCAGTAAATTGGGTTGTGCCTTGGAACTTGAATCACTGACATAGCATGCGGTGTTATATATAACAAAATACGTTAGCATCCATTGGCTGGCAACAAGACTTCCCCAGAACATGCACTGAGTACCCATGACTACCTCTGGTAGTGGTCAGGGTACACAGGCTCCTCTCAAATTAAAGATGGCAGTCTGAGATAGGTTCTTGCAAAATGATGTCCATCAGTTTGATACACCCACATTTGCACCTCTGAGTCTTACAAAAGTATTGTATGTTTCCATTGGATATTGCAGGAAGAAAGAACAGCCCAAGGGAATTAAGAACCAATCTCTGTTCACGCAAAGATACATGACTCATAAAGAGCTTTGTTCTTGACTAGGCAGTTGGAGGTATCTTTCTGTTCGGGTCTATTTCCCTCTTGTCACCAGGTCACTACTTTGGTGCTTGCCAGGAGAAAGAGGTGATGCAGCTGGTAAGAGTAATGCCAGTGTTTTATTTATTGCTGTTTTAAGTCCTGAGTGCTAGCAATGTCACCTTCAACATGCCCAATTGCAAGTCTTTCATTGACGGAGATGGAGAAGAATCAACCTTGCATCGCTCCTGGAAATATATCAACAATTTCTCACCTTTAGCATGCAGAGTGATGGTTGTCCATAGCGTGACTGAGAAAACACCATGCTCTACGAGAACCCTGCCTAGGGGATGCATGGGTGGTGAGGTCTAGCAGGGCTCTTATCTGTGAACACTCTCAATACAAGGGAGGAATGTTGGTTTGTGTACTGCCCGAAGAAGCAATTGCCCTGTTACTTCTTTGTCGCAATCATAGCTAGGTGCCTCTTGCTTCTCTTGAATTTTCTCCAATGCCCTTTGGGAAGACCCCATGAATTCTGACATCCCTATCATGGTTGAATTCTCCTTAGAGCTGATCAGGCTTTTCAGGTGACTGAATATGTGTCTGAATTAACAATTCCAATTGACAAACCAGCACAGTGAGGTTGCTTTCAAAATGCAACAAAGGTGTTGTTGCAGGGTCTTATCCTATCAGGAGTGCCTGTAGCAGGATTCTTGCCAATCTAAGTCTAATCTGCATAACTCTGTGTGTTTGTGCACATGTATGTACCTGTGTGTTTGCAAGCCTCTAAGGGTGCAATCCTAACCCCTTATGTCAGTATTTTCCAGCACTGGCATAGTGGTGCCAATGGGACATGTGCTGCTTCCTGCAGTTGGGTGTCACTCACGGAGGCCTCCTCAAAATAAGAGAATGTTTGTTCCCTTACCTCAGAGCTGCATTGCCCTTATGCCAGTGCTGGAAAGCACTGACATAAGGGGTTAGGATTGCACCCTAAGTTGAATTCAGACTGAGGCTACTGGGTTGGAAGAAGGACCTCTCTATCTATATTTCCTCCATGACCAAAGCCCTGGTGTTTCTCATGGAGAGGAAGCACTAAGGTCCTTGGTCTCCATTACAGCAAAATGTTGGCACCATTTCTTTAGAGGAAGGGAGAGGAGAGGAGGCGAACAGGTAGAATCTTTCTGGTGCCTGATTTCTGTTTTTTGTTTGTTTTGCTGTTCCACAGGCTGTCCATAGAAATGGGAGCTTGCATTTATTGGAGCAACCTCATGACTAGCATTAGAGTTGCCACAGACTTTTTCCCAGTATGAAAATTGGAAGTTCCTGCTAAGGCAAAACATTCACATGAAGCATGTTGAAAGAATTGTGTTAGCAAACTATCTAGTGGGGTGGGGGGGGGGGTTGAGGGAAGAGTAGTCTAGCAAATCTTGTATGAATTGGCATCAAATTTTGCCTACAGACAAATGTGAAGTAGATGCAAAGTATCTTGCTCTGAGTAAGAAAATTTTAAGAACTTGGAAGGGGCAGCATAGTGAATTTAAAGTTAGCGAACTTTTCTTAGGAATTTTCCAAACACCTCTAATTACAGATTAGTTTCCCAGGAATGGGGTATGCATGGCTTTTTTCCTTTCCAAAGGGCTTCCCATGAAAGTAGGTCCATCCTTATCTCCACATAACTCTGGAGCAGGCACATGTTCGCCGCCTGCTGTATTAATTCTACAGACATCACAGTATCTATAAAGCATCATACTCCTTTAATCCATGGGTGCTTTGCCTTCTAGGGTTATTCACTAAATATTGCATTCAGCTGGGCACCGACTACATGGTGAGGATAGGAGTCATAGGTCATATCTATTGGGATGTCATACCTGGGCATTGTGGTTGAGAAATGAGAGGTGTGACCGTGAGCACCACCCAGGCTAACAGACGGGTAGTGAGCCATGAAGCTATAAGATTTTTCCAGGTCTGGAGACCCATCTTGTTTTAGGGAAAAGTTTCCACTGATGCTCAGGGGAGGTGTCAGGGGGCCCTCATATGGTGGAGATGTGCAGTCTTGGTGGTGGCTGCCAAAGGAAGGATCCACCAGGCTTTTGAAGGTGGGAGGCTTTAGGTGTACAAGGTGTGTCTCCATATTTCCATACGGTGGACTGGGTAGCCCAGGAGACTGGTAGGAAAAACTGTGACCAGGCACAGACGCATCAGAAACAGGGACTTTCTCCTCATGCTTCTCCAAAAATAGGGACTGAGGTCCTAGTTGCAGACAACCAGCAACCAGGTTGCTGGTTGGTTGGGACAAGCCTTTACACAGCATCTCTACAAAACCTTTCCCTTCTGGAGTCTGCCCGCTTTCCAGCACCTCTGACAAAGCCCATATATAGTTCCTGGCTAGCCTCAGTGTCTCAATTTTGGACAATTTCTGTGTTTTAGAGTAGCAGGGCATCACCCGCCTAAGGTTGTCCAGAGCATCATTGAGCCCATGCATTCGTGTTCGCTCGCGAGCATTTGCCTTGACCCGGCGGGCCCTGAAACGCTCCAATCTTGCCTTGGTCATCTTTTTCTTCTTTGGGCCCCTTCTTTTTGGCTTTCCACCATCTTCCTCCTCTTCTTCTTCCTCAATGCTGTCGTGCTCCTCATTAAGGCCAGCAAGTATTCCATAGGAGACCGGTCTGCTGTCATCTTCCTTCATCTCATCTTGAGAGCTCAGGGCTTCATCTATCCATGACTGAGAAGATATGAGCTCAGCCATCTCTTTGGGCTTGGCATAGAGTTTGGCCATCCCCTTACCCTGCAAAACAACAAAGAGAAACCCAAATGAACTCAGTGATTTTCAGATCTAGATTATGTGAATACTCTTTCCTGTCCGATCCTATCCAATCCAATCCATCCTTCATTGGCATAAACATTACTCTCTCAAATGAAGAGCTATTGTAAAAGATATTATACACTTTTATATAAATTGGATATAGACTTTTATATAGACACTCTGCACTATACCGTATTTAGCATATTACATAATAAGAACATAAGAACATAAGAACAGCCCCACTGGATCAGGCCATAGGCCCATCTAGTCCAGCTTCCTGTATCTCACAGCGGCCCACCAAATGCCCCAGGGAGCACACCAGATAACAAGAGACCTCGTCCTGGTGCTCTCCCCTACATCTGGCATTCTGACTTAACCCATTCCTAAAATCAGGAGGTTGCGCATACACATCATGGCTTGTACCCCATAATGGATTTTTCCTCCAGAAACTCATCCAATCCCCTTTTAAAGGCGTCTAGGCTAGACGCCAGCACCACATCCTGTGGCAAGGAGTTCCACAGACTGACCACGCGCTGAGTAAAGAAATATTTTCTTTTGTCTGTCCTAACCCGCCCAACACTCAATTTTAGTGGATGTCCCCTGGTTCTGGTATTATGTGAGAGTGTAAAGAGCATCTCCCTATCCACTCTGTCCATCCCCTGCATAATTTTGTATGTCTCAATCATGTCCCCCCTCAAGCGTCTCTTTTCTAGGCTGAAGAGGCCCAAACGCCGTAGCCTTTCCTCATAAGGAAGGTGCCCCAGCCCCGTAATCAGCTTAGTCGCTCTCTTTTGCACCTTTTCCATTTCCACTATGTCTTTTTTGAGATGCGGCGACCAGAACTGGACACAATACTCCAGGTGTGGCCTTACCATCGATTTGTACAACGGCATTATAATATTAGCCGTTTTGTTCTCAATACCCTTCCTAATGATCCCAAGCATAGAATTGGCCTTCTTCACTGCCGCCGCACATTGGGTCGACACTTTCATCGACCTGTCCACCACCACCCCAAGATCTCTCTCCTGATCTGTCACAGACAGCTCAGAACCCATCAGCCTATATCTAAAGTTTTGATTTTTTGCCCCAATGTGCATGACTTTACACTTACTGACATTGAAGTGCATCTGCCATTTTGCTGCCCATTCTGCCAGTCTGGAGAGATCCTTCTGGAGCTCCTCACAATCACTTCTGGTCTTTACCACTCGGAAAAGTTTGGTGTCGTCTGCAAACTTAGCCACTTCACTGCTCAACCCTGTCTCCAGGTCATTTATGAAGAGGTTGAAAAGCACCGGTCCCAGGACAGATCCTTGGGGCACACCGCTTTTCACCTCTCTCCATTGTGAAAATTGCCCATTGACACCCACTCTCTGCTTCCTGGCCTCCAACCAGTTCTCAATCCACGAGAGGACCTGTCCTCTAATTCCCTGACTGTGGAGTTTTTTCAGTAGCCTTTGGTGAGGGACCGTGTCAAACGCCTTCTGAAAGTCCAGATATATAATGTCCACGGGTTCTCCTGCATCCACATGCCTGTTGACCTTTTCAAAGAATTCTATAAGGTTTGTGAGGCAAGACTTACCCTTACAGAAGCCATGCTGACTCTCCCTCAGCAAGGCCTGTTCGTCTATGTGTTTTGAGATCCTATCTTTGATGAGGCATTCCACCATCTTACCCGGTATGGATGTTAGGCTGACCGGCCTATAGTTTCCCGGGTCCCCCCTCTTTCCCTTTTTAAAAATAGGCGTGACATTTGCTATCCTCCAATCTTCTGGTACCGTGGCTGTTTTGAGGGACAAGTTGCATACCTTAGTCAAGAGATCTGCAACTTCATTCTTCAATTCCTTAATAACCCTTGGGTGTATGCCATCAGGGCCCGGTGACTTATTGATCTTTAATTTATCAATGAGGTCTGAAACATCTTCTCTTTTAACCTCTATCTGACTTAACGCCTCGGTTAGGAGGGGCCGTTCGGGCAGCGGTATCTGCCCGAGGTCTTCTGCCGTGAAGACAGATGCAAAGAACTCATTTAATTTCTCTGCCATCTCTAAGTCTCCTTTTATCTCCCCTTTCCCTCCCTCACCATCCAGAGGGCCAACCGCTTCTCTGGCGGGTTTCCTGCTTCTAACATATTTGAAGAAGCTTTTATTATTCCCCTTAATGTTGCTGGCCATGCGTTCCTCATAGTCTCGCTTGGCCTCCCCTATCACCTTCTTTATGTTCCTTTTTATTCTCTTCATTAGGGCAAGACTTCCATTTACGGAAGGAAGCTTCCTTGCCCTTCACAGCCTCTCTAACTTGGCTGGTTAGCCATGCTGGCACTCTCCTGGATTTAGTGGAACCCTTCTTTCTTTGCGGTATACACCTCTGCTGGGCCTCTATTACTGTTGTTTTAAGCAGCCTCCATGCACTCTGGAGAGACTGGACTCTTTTTACCCTCCCTTTCAACCTCCTTCTAACCAGCCTCCTCATTTGAGGGAAGTCCGCCCGTATATTATAAATATTGTATAATTGACCCTAATCTTACATGGAGTTGTCATCCTTTCCTGTTTTCACATTGGAATTTCAGATTCAATTTTTTTTTTTTTTTGTATTCCTGTATATGTATTTGAATAACATCAGAAAATGATGGTGAACTTTGAATATTTGTGATAATTCATTTCAGCTCTTCTACAGTCTTCGTGGATATACAAACCTGTCACTTTTCAAACATGTCACTCACGTTTTGCAACAAGGGCCTCATCCCAAGCTTTCTGGACTCAAAAGCATCTCTTGGAGAGATGCTGGTTTTTCTGATGTTCTGTCTGCACTTTCATAACCTGTGCTCCTTTATGGGTAACCTTATTTACCTCTGGTGAGTAATGAATGCTATAGCAACACCATAGAAAAACAGCCCACGTTTCAAGATAATCAACTGCTTGTCAGCTTGACTGACTCATTTAATAAAGCTTAATGTGTAAGCAGCTTTGTTGAAAATGTGCCATCCAACTAATCGGTCAACTGGCTGCCACCTCATCCAATGTGGCAAATCCCACATTTAATATGCCTGATGGGGTTTCTATAATGGATTAGAGTGATAATTGCTGTGCAAATGGGCAGTGTATCCTACAGGCTCCAAGCAGACCCTAATTATATCTTAGTAAGTGATTAGAATGCAACAAACTTAACCTTATCCTCATGAGCACATAGCTGAATATAATGGGGTGCTCTGCTTTTGAGAGCCAGTGAGGTATTGTGGCTCATGTGCTGGTAGAACTACAGAAAATCAGGTTTAAATCCCCACTCAGCCATCAAATCCAAAGGGTGATCTTGGGCCAGTCATTCACAAGGTTGGGGTAGCCATATTTGCATACACTAGCATCTCAGTAGCAATTAAACATGTCATGGAACTCCACCCTTGGTTCACCTGCAGCTCTGGTTAAACAGAGATGTCAGTTGGGCACTTGACAAGGCAATCAAATGAACACTGCCTGCATTTACTCAGGTCATGTTGTTAGCACTCTGTGTTTGCCATGAGCATTAGCCCTAATGCAAGGCCATTTATTGCACTCACCAGTAACATGACCATTGCAACTCAGCTGACTTCAACCTGCTGATGCCATTCAAGAAAGTGCTTGTATGGACCTGTTGCTCTTCTCAGAACGGAACTTTCAGTACTCTCCTAGGAAGATCTGGCAAGACCCAGTTGTAGCAGCATGTCAAATGACAATGCATGTCATGCATCTCCATGTGCAGAACCCGTGAGTAAACGTCAGTACAAGATTTGTTTCTTCTGGACCACTAGGGCCATGAGAATTGGCCCTTGATTCTACACCCTTGCTGGCATATCTACCAAACCTAGATTTCTTCCTATTTCATGAGTCTGTGGGGTGCAGGAGTGGGGCATAAAGGTTCTGCCTGCACTGAGCGTGATAGGTTCCATTCACAGGGCACACTCAAAGTATCTCTATATGGTAGGATTCTCAGTCATACATAGAGATTTGCAGCTCTGTAAGAGGTACAAGATGTTGGATAGACGGTGTTGGTATATCAACCCAGCTTCCTTTGCAGATGTTTGTAGCAGCTGGGTTTTGCTCAACACCTTTTCCTCCAGGTCAGATTTGCAGCTGTTTTAACTTATTATTGTAGCACGTGGTTTGACTCATTTGTTTTTGTTCTCTATATTTATCTGCACATCCACCTGATTCATATGGAGCAATCTGTTTGGATCTGATGGCCTTTAGTGGCAGCCCTAACATCTCACCCTGTTCTGCCATCTAGTTTACATCTTATTTCAGTATTTTAGGACTTAAAACTACTAGCACTTCTAGCAGTGGAACACAATGACTTTGTGAATAACTTGTCTGAGTGATTAATAGATCAAAGAGAGATAGCAAGGGGAGCAGTCCTATGTGGCATGGCCAGTTGAGTAGATTGGCTTATGAACTCAATGGCCAATTTGCTACTGCGATTGTGATTGTAAACAGTCAAATATGGCTTGGTTTCCCATATCAAAGTGCCTATGCTGGTGGGTGGGGAAGGCTATGTAGGAATCTGCTTTCAGACATCTGCTCCGTACTCATGGAAGTAGCCAATGTAAGAGCAATTCTTAAAATGGATTCTAGGAGGCAGGTAATTACAGGTTAATATGTTTAGAATCTGTTCTGGTAGAAAACTTTAGTTAAATAGAATTGGGTGAATAAAAGGACAAGCCTTGCTGAGGAAGAATTAGCATGGCTTCTGCAAAGGGAAGTTCTACCTCACCAACCTTTAACCATATGAGTTCTTGTACAGTGTAAACAAGCAAGGTTATCCTGTATACATTTATATACATAGACTTCCAAAAGGCTTTGACAAGTTCCCTCAGGAAAGACTACTAATGAAATTTAGCAGACAAGAGATATGTTGATAGATCCTTTTATGGATTAGTAACTGACTGAGCAACAAGAAGCAAGAGGTAGGACCAAATAGTTCTCACAATAGGAAAAAAAAATAAACTGTGATACCAAATTATTCAGAATGGTAAAAATCCAAGCAGACTTTGATGAACTCCAAAATAATCAGATGTTGGTCATGGCCCAGGGTACTTGTGCCCACATTGGACTGGTGTGCAAGCTACATCTTTTCCTCAGTCAATCAGACCTGATTGTGGTTGTCCATGTACTGGTTACATCTCATCTGGCTTACTGTAATGAGCTCTACAGGGGACTATCCTTGAAGATCATCCAGAAATTTCAGCTCATGCAGAATGATGCTTTCCAGTTGCTTTCCAGCACAAGGAACAGGAATCATATCATATTATCATACCATTGATCAGGCTGGGGCTTTACTTGGGGTAAGGGGAGAAATGTCCCCTTACCTTTGATCTGGTCAACTCCAGCACAGGATACAGCAAGTACCATTGGGTGCCACTGTTCCCATTCTGGATAGGATTGGGCTCTTACTCAACAACCTTTAATTGCTTTCAAAACTTTTTTAAACATCTGACTCGAATTCTTTTCTTTTCACAAAATTTGGTGGCAGTTCTAGTGATAGAATTATCTTACCTTAGATGCTTACCTTCAGCGTAAGTGTGGAAAGGCATGTATCAATGATGCTTTCAAAATAAGGAACACTTCTTTGGGATATGTCTCATACTAAATGACACATGGTATTTTATCTAAGCCTTAGAAGTACTCTTATATTCCCCTATGCCATAAAATTGTAAAGTGATCCAATGAAGGCGTACTAGGGAAGATAGAAATTTAAATCTTAGACAAATTTATCTAACTTGAATTTTAAAGGATGGTGGAAGGGAAAAAAAGAACTATGTTTGAAATGAACTGGAAGGGGGGGGTCTGTCAAAAAAATCTTCATCAGCATTGAAAATTAGCCCCCCCCCCTTTTAAGCATTTTTTTCTGGTACAAAATTGTAAAGTGATCCAATGATGTAAAGTGATCCAATTTTGTAAAGACAAAATTGTAAAGTGATCCAATGAAGGCGTACTAGGGAAGATAGAAATTTAAATCTTAGACAAATTTATCTAACTTGAATTTTAAAGGATGGTGGAAGGGAAAAAAAGAACTATGTTTGAAATGAACTGGAAGGGGGGGGGTCTGTCAAAAAAATCTTCATCAGCATTGAAAATTAGCCCCCCCCCTTTTAAGCATTTTTTTCTGGTACAAAAAAAGGAGTCAGGTACAAAAGTGTTACATCATTTTTAGATGGGCTAGGATGACCCATGTGACCAGTACAGAAAGCATAGTCTGCATTCTGAATGGCTTCATTTGCTTTGAATGGCACCAACGTATAGCTAAATCGGATTTGCTATGTAGCACAGTGACATCATCACATTCAGTACATGATCCCTGATTGGCTGGGATAACTTGAAGAGGGATGAAACAGAATCATAATGGCACTTAAAAAATGAGGAGAGTGAGGACACACAATGGCTGTAAACTACCACCAAAAAAAACCCCCAAATATGTAAGAATAAGGAATTTAATACAGATGACACTCCTTAAAACTGCTGCTTTCAAGGAGAAAAGTGAACTATGAAAACATGCATTTCAGTACAAAATTGTCCATCAGCTTCACTGCATTAGTAAGGAACAATAGCCAAGATTCAAGGACATACTTGAAGCATACTGAAGTGCCCAGTGGGATTTTTGACTTTTTCTTTGAACAGCAAACCTGATGACTCATTCTCAGTCCCCTCGCTTTCAAAGGTGATTTGCTATGTAGTACGTTGGTCTGCTGTTTTAGAGAAACACAAACCCCAAACCCTCTGGGCCATGTGGAGTTAGGGCCCGATTCTATTTGGCCTGTGCCTGCCTAGCCCCAGTGCTCAGTGTGGAAAAATGTGCTGCAAGACATGCCTGTAACACTCTGTACCAGTCTGGCACCGGTGCTGGCTCAATGCGAGCCCACGCGGAGCCAGTTAATGGAGACCGAATCCCAGAGCTCCATATGAGCACTAGGCAGCAAAAAGGTAAGTCAGGGAAGAGGTGTTCTGGGGGGGGGAAGAGCAGAGGAAGGCCCTGCCGCCATATCCTAACGTCCCTCACAGTTCAGGAGACCGTGTAACACCAGAACCAGGGGACATCCACTAAAATTGAGTGTTGGGAGAGTTAGAACAGACAAGAGAAAATATTTCTTTGCTCAGCGTGTGATTGGTCTGTGGAACTCCTTGCCACAGGATGTGGTGACGGCATCTGGCCTGGACGCCTTTAAAAGGGGATTGGACAAGTTTCTGGAGGAAAAATTCATTACGGGGTACAATCCATGATGTGTATGCGCAACCTCCTGATTTTAGAAATGGGCTATGCCAGAATGCCAGATGCAAGGGAGGGCACCAGGATGAGGTCTCTTGATATCTGGTGTGCTCCCTGGGGCATTTGGTGGGCTGCTGTGAGATACAGGAAGCTGGACTAGATGGGCCTATGGCCTGATCCAGTGGGGCTGTTCTTATGTTCTTATGAGACCCGACACGTGTCTCTTCAAATCTGTACCTGCTCAATAGCAGACGCAAAGCCAAGGAGACCCATTGGGGCCACCTGGCCGTTGCACAGGGTAAGGGAGCATAAACTCCCTTACCCCAAATAGTTTCCCAGCCCCATGGGATGCAGCAGTAGCCATTTCAGCTCTGCTGCAGCCCTAGTTGCTGGGAAGCACGGGATTGGACTGTTAGTTTGGCTGGCATCCAAAGAATGACCAATGGGTTTAGATAATTTACAAGCATACAGATTTAAATGGAGTATTGAGAAAAACTCCCCACTTGACTTTCTAGTTTCAAAACTGTTCATTTGAATTGGTTTTGCAGTCATAGCTGTAGATTGTACTAGATAGTGCCTTATTTCATTTTCCCACTTATGAATTCTGTAGGATTTATGAGTTGCAGGAAGGGAGCAAAATTGGGTGTAAAAGAACTAAATTTGGCAAGATGATGCTTACAATGACTGCTTTGAAAAATAATCAACAGAATTAATGAACGTTTCTCTTTAAAAAAAAATACTGAATTTGAAAAACAAAGCTTGGGGAAAGAAAACTTCAGAATTTTAAAAGCTGATGTGAAGTTTCCAAAAATAAAAATATATATAAATAAAAATTCAACAATATTTGCTAAACTTCAAGCTTGTGGAAAATTTCATTTCACTGACATAAAGATGATGTTGTAATTGCTTATTCACAAACTTTTCTTCTGAGATGCTATGTATCGAATCTTAAAGTCCTACCCTAAAACAGAGCCCGTACAAAGGCTATGATCCTATATATGCTTACCTAAGTATAAACCCCATTGAACAAAATGGAACTTATGTCTGAGTAGACATGCATAGCATTTCGCTGTAAATTATTTCAGGGTACTTCTATCTCCCTATCCATATTTCCAAAACTATATTCCTAAAATGTTGTGTCCCAAAATGTGGGCCATTCTTTACAGTAGTGATTCTTTCAAAGTTTTTTTTTTCTTCTTCTCAACAATATATCACTGATTAAATTCCAGTTTGTTAATCCTACTTTGGGTTACGTCCTGCAAGAAACCTTGTGATTGAGCAAGTTGTGTAAGAAGAGAGAAAAAGAAATGCACTCCTACCCCAGATTCTGATTTTCTTCTCTTTCTTCCTATTGCAAGAGGATAGAAGGGCTGGTGCATCTGATTAATATTCCTGGAGAATTATGAGCTGCCTCTCTCTGTGCATTGGGGAAAATCTTAGTATAGCACAGCCAGATGGGGCACAGCTAAAGGGTACAGAAAGAGAGATCACATTTCTTTCATTTGAAAAGGCTGTGATATGGGGCCAGACTGCTTTCCTCAACTGCATCTCTTCATAGGATCACAAATAGGGATAACAGTGTGTGTGTGTGTGTGTGTGTGTGTGTGTGTGTGTGTTGGCTTATTGTCCACTTGTTCTCCTTTTTGATTTCCATTTCCTTCTGCAGAAATGGACCATGTAAATTCAAAAACTACAGTTTTCCAAACATCTATGATGTCAGGAGGAAGGACAAATGCTGACCATATTAAACAACTTTATCACACCAAATTGGAGCACCTGTCCATCTAGCCTGGTGTCACCTCCTCTGACTGGTGGTGGCTCTTCCTAGACCTGCTACCTGAGATCCTTGCATTGAGTGTTTCCAGAGATTAAAGCTAGAAACTCCACTTTGCAGAGCACACGCTCTGTCACTGAGCTGTGGCCTTTCTCCAATACTGACCAAAGGACAAAAAGCAATGGGTTCAAATTGCAACACCTATATTAAATTGGATACCAAGAAACAATCCCTACATCTAAGAATAGTGAAGAAATGAGACGAGCTATACCAGGAGCATGCAGGATGTGCTTCCTCTAAGAAGAATGGCTAAGTAGTAGTCACCCATCAATGATGGATTCTCCTCCTAGGGAATCTTGTAACTGTGGTTAATGGAGCTATACATCTAGGCCAGTAAGAACAATTTTCTCCCTCAGATATCTTCAAGACAAGCCTTTAAGGGGAATAACTCTTATTCCCATTTTAGAAATGAGCAACTGTTGGGATAGTAACAGCAACTTGCTTGAAGCTGACCAGACAGGACCATAAATTGGGTTTCATTGGGTGGAAGAAATCTGAGATTCAGTTCACAAAAGCTCTACCTAGAAATACATGCACATAATCTCATGGATTAATTAATCCAGAATACCATGTTATCAATGCTACACAGACAAACATTGATGCGGTTCAGATTCTCCTCCTCTACAACTGCATCATACGTATAAGGCCATAGCATTTTACTTGGAATGGTGTTCTTCGTTCTGTGCTCCTCATCTCTAATTTTGTCTGAAGTGTCACTTCACTCACAAACTGGCACTGAAAGTTTGGAGGACATTCACATTTCTATCATTGTAACCATGCCGGCAACCAAACAACCAGATGTGAACGCTTTCATCTTTGCATAGCTTGACCATCTTTGCCAGGTGGCAAAGAGAATTGCACTGCACACGTGCAAATGTGTGTAGAATGTGTGGCAAAGCGGCTACCTTTATCTGTTCTTAGACCGCATCGTTAAAGTGTGTTAAGGAGTAAGTAATCTGCACTAAGTGTTGTTGATTATGCACCTGGTGGGCTTGAAGAGTGTTCAACAATAATCTAGAGCAAATACACAAGATTGATTACTGTGGATTAATTACAGTTTACTGAACTTTTAACCCCTTTTTGTACTCACAATCAAGGTGGCTAATAAAAACTTATTCAAGTGCAGAGTCGTCCCCCCCCCCCCAACACACTCTCAGGGCACATTTGCATGAGGAATGAAAGCTCTAGATTTGAATGAATCTGTAAACTCAGAGTTTGGGTGGTCGTTTAATGGATCCAAAATGAAGCAACTTCTGGGCTCCATCACTTTCCTAGTGAGAATTGTGCATTAGTGGCAAGGCTTTAATTCACTCTTGGGTGAGGGAATCCCACACACACACACATAGACACACACTTACTGTGGTGATGAGCAACTTTGACCACCTTCTCCTGGCTAGGATCAGAAGTCAACCAAAGTTCCTTGAGTTCAGATGGCTTCAAACATTATTGCAGGGCACCAGCATGTTTCAGCACCAGAGGCCGTGGTCAGCTCCTGTCACTCCTTGCAAGATAAATCAGCCTCTCTCCCGAGCCAAAGATAGTCTTGGATTCCTTTCGCTCTTTCTCCCAGTCAGCAAACTGGTCTTGCAAATAGCACTCCGTCCTTTAGATCACAGCTGTCCTGTCCGATCGTTTTCAGAATCCCAGCGCCCAGTTAGTACTAACTAGTTCTTTCTCCATGGGTTTTTTTTCTTTTCTTTTCTTTTCCAGAACTACAAGTTCCCCCGGCTGCTCGTTTTGCTTCTGGCGAACTCGGCAAGATCCCGACACTTTTGAAAGCTTTCTGTTGTTGGTGGTTTCTGCTTGGCTGCATCTCCGGGAGCTCCTCCCACTTGGGAGAGACTGGGAAGGCAAGGCAAGCGTGGTCTGTAGTGATATCTCTGGTGTGAGGACACTTTCCTTTATGTTCCACTTGCTCACTAGTGACTAGCAGCACAAACAGAGCTAAAGTGAGAACAGAAGCTTTATTTCATTTACTTATAAAGAAGTGTATACTCTGCCATCCTGTCACCACAGAGGCCACTAACAATTAGAGAACAAATTAATCAGAAATGACGGGCCCAATCCTATCCAACTTTTCAGCACCAATGCAGCTCCGAGATAAGGGGAGAAATGTTTCCTTACCTTGAGGAGGTCTCCGTGATTGCCCCATCACCGCAGAACATAGCACATACCCCATTGGCAAGCCTGCATGAGTGCTGGAAAGTTGGATAGGATTGGACCCTAAGTCATCAAAAGCATCATATTAACAATATAAATGCTAACTGGGTAAGAGGCACTTTTTCAAGTGAGTGCTCCTCTTTTATTTAGCAGAGGGAGAGTAACTGGCCCACCTCACCCCAGCAGTGTCTGTTCTAGTGGCTGTCTGCTGGTGTTCTTTTTGCATCTTTTTAGATTGTGAGCCCTTTTGCAACAGGGAGCCAAGTTAGATAGATAGATACTTTATTTACAGTCATTCAACCAGCTGATCACAAACAACAAAACAAAATACACAGAATTAAAACCAACACCCCGTTACACATGTGTAAAATCATAAAATCAGAGATTTACACTCTCAATTTTCTTCCTTACCAACTGTGCAGCATAACAGAAGCGGGCAACCCTAAGTGATATATCTGAGTATACATCAGAAAGCAGAAAAGCAAGCTTTTCCTCCACCTGCATCCCCGTTTCAATACCGAAGATCAGGGAGATAAATTTAGATCTCAAATCGTCATAGTATGGACATTGCAAAACAATGTGGGCAGTTGTCTCCACCATGTTTTGAGGGCAGGGGCACAGTCTCTCTGAGTAGGGACACCTTGCATAACGCCCCAAAAGAGCTGCTGATAAAAGTGCATTACACCTAGCTTTAGTAAAAGCAATCCTAAATTTAGGAATAACAATATTATAAAAATATCTGGCAGGAGAAAAAGCCAAGGAGCCAAGTTAGTCATTTGATTTTTTTCTTTTCTTCTGTAAACCGCTTTGGGAACTTTTTGTTGAAAAGTGGTATATAAATACTGTTAATCATCATCATCATCATCATCATCATCATCATCATCATCATCATCAAAATTAGAAAGCTTGCAATCAGTGAAAGACACCATAAGCCAAAAACCATCCAGAACAGGTGGGTTTTTACCTGATATTTAAGAGTCCAATGAAGGGGTCAGCTGAACCTCCTGAGGGACAGAGTTCAACAGCTTGGGTGTCCTAACTGAGAAGGCCCTGCCTCTTATCCCCATTAATCTAACTTCACCAGGAGGCAGGGCCTAGAGAGAAAGATCTCCAATGAAGTACAAAGTGTGCAGGCATATATACATGGCAGAAGGCAGCCCTTCAAGTGTCCAGAGCCTCAGCCATATAGAGCTTTAAGGGCTGTGACCAGCACCTTGAACTGGGCCTGGAAATGTACTCATAGGATACCGGTAGGTAGCATAGATGGTAAAGCATAAGTGTGATGTGATCAGACCAACAGGCCCCCAAATGGTCCCAGGTTCCTGCATTTTGAACCAGTTGAAACTTCCGGGTTGTTTTCAAGGGCAGTTTCATGCAGGGTGCATGACAATAATCTAAGTCAGTGGTTCTTACACATTTAGTACTGGGACCCACTTTTTAGAATGAGAATCTGTCAGGACCCACAAGAAGCGATGTCATGACTACAAGTGATGTCATCAAGCAGGAAAATTTTTTAACTATCTCAGGGTGCAATCCTACCCACATTTAGCCAGGAGTAAGTCCCATTTACTATCATTGCTAAAAGAATATACATAGTAGCTTGTTAATCTGTAACATTTCCCCAAATGCAGTCACATACTATGGGAACATCAAATCTAATATATTAAAAATAAAATGTTGAAAAGAATGGGGACCCACCTGAAATTGGCTTTCGACACACCTAGTGGATCCCGACCAACAGTTTGAGAAACATTGATCTAAGTACAATGTGACTTAGGGCGCAATCCTAACCCGTGCTGGAGCAGGCAAACCAGGAGGCTTGCGCTGCATCCAATGCGGGATTGCAGCGAGCAGCGGCTCAGCCACAGGCAAGGGGAAGCTCTTCCCCTTACCCGTGGGTAAGGGCTGCATGCCCCTATGAGTCTCCTTGGACTTGTGCCACCTCTGGAGTTGGCGCATGTCCGAGGAGAGCGGAGTGGCTTGAAGCCACTCCGCTCGCCCCGGAGACGGGGGTTGGGATCTGGCATAACTGCAGGGTCCCAGCCCCATCCCCGGCTCCCCACGCGCCCGTCCCTGGGCCCGCCCTCCCCCCGCCCAGTATTGCCCCTCCCGCCCCCTCCCCACACCTACCTTTGCCGCTTATGTCAGCACGCTCGCACCAACACAAGCGTTGGCGCAGGAGCCGCGACGGAGGCTTCTGCCTCTGTCCGCACATCAGAGCATCTGAATGTGCCGATACAGCTCCCACCTAAGGAGGTGCTTTACGGCACGTTTGCAACCCTCCAGGGCCACCTATACTGGCATAACTGCCGGTTAGGATTGCGCCCTAGGGCATGAAGCACTATGGCCACATCTGTTTTCTTCAGCAATGGGTGCAGCTGGAGCTGGGCAAAAACACACATGGTTTGCCAGGGTCAAAGCTGGATCCAGGAGCACCAAGCTGCAAGCCTGATCCTTCAAGGGGAATGCAGCTTTGTCCAGTACAGCTGTGTTCCCAATTCCAAATCACTTACCCTGCTGACCAAGAGCATCTCTGAATTGCCTGAACATATTTACAATCCATTCTCCCCTATCCAATCCTTGGTTGAGCCAGATGTTGGTTCAGAATATTCACAGCCTCCCTTGCCTTTGATGCACTAGACTCTCTTTTCACTCTATATGTTCTAAAGCTAAGAATTAGTTGGCCTACTGGCTCTTATCATACAGCTTCCATTTAGCCATAATGGCTCATAGCTACTGCTACAGCTCATCTCCATGAATGTCTTTAGTCCCCTTGTAAAGCTCTCTTCTAAACTAATGGCCATCATAACTTCCGCCAGTCAAAGGTGGCAGACTTTGGAGTTTAAATGACTTTAGTATTCTCCTTCCAGGTTACCGATGCTTAGTTTCCAGAATAAGAAATGCTGGGGCTCTGCTTTGAATGGAATCCTCCATTCCGATCATTGTGGGAGTATAATTGGTGAAGAGAAGACATGCTGAAGAACCCTGCGGTGCTCCCTTTTACCAGTATTTCATTTAACCAGTCCTTGCCACTGAAAACTTTGCACAGAGCAGAAATGCAAAGCCCTGATGAGCTCAACAAGTCCTCTTGAGAAAAGGCCAAGGAAACCGCATAGACATCTCTGTGGTGTACTGCCTAAAGAAGAAGAATCTTATGAGGTTCTGTTTACAGATGTTGAGATGTCTGGAACAGCCTCTGCCTCTTCCCCATTTGTTCAGCCACTCCCTTCTTCTCCCCTTCTTCCCTTCTCAAGGTCAATACTTTCAGGAAACTGATTCTTCAGCTCTTCCACACTCCATAGTCCACTTCAACTCTCTCCATAGCCACTGAACTCTTCCCAACCCTAATTCCTAATGTTGAGTATCATCTCATCCCTGTTTTATTCGTCCATGTAATGCAAATTGTAAACCCAGGAGGTCACATAATTTCAGTGTCCTGCACCACATTTTGCATATTACTGATGTGAAATGTTTTTTTAGGTTGTAGGTATGCATTTGGACGTCCAGCTTGCTGGGTCCCAGTGGCTATATGTATAATGATAAATTAAACACTGATGGCAAAACCTTAAATTAAAATTAGGCACCTGTAAATGTGGAGTGTCAAAAACCTGCCAAATTCTCAGTGCTGTTGAAAACTATTCATTTCTATTTAGTTCTCAGCCAGATAGAGAACTGCCCACTGCTATCAAGTTCTAGTCTTATATTCTTGCTTAGTATTTGAAGGCACATGTTAAAGCTATACCCCTGGGGGCTGGGGGCCAAGAATAGGCCCTCAGTTTGGCTGTACTTGTCGTAAGAGGCGACTAAACAGCCACCGGGTAGATGGGACTCGTCAGCCTAGGAAGGCAGCTCATCTAAGAGAAGGAAACTCTGATCCCAAACCTCCACTGCCTTGTGGCTACATCCAGTTCTGGAAAAGGCTTCAGGAGTCAACCTCGAGGCAAAATCAGGAGCCGGAGTCCCTTAGGCAGTTCATGGCTGAACACAGTCACGTTCTGGCAACTCCTGCGACGCCGCTGGAACCAACCGTATTGGCTTCTGCCTTTCCATTGGACCATTCCAGCGACGTGGAGAGGGGGGATTTGCTGCATGGGTAACAGCCTATCCTCCATACCTTCTTTACCCAGGCTTCGCGCACTGGAGAGGACACTCCAACTTCGCCATACGGCGTCGGCACAACACGGGAAGCAGCGGTTTACCGGTTATAAGTCTTTGCTCGATTGGCGTAGAGCATGACGCCAGGGGCTGCTTCCGACGGTGGGAGAGATCATTGCATCTCATTGGGCAACTACCGCCCGCCTTAAGCTGGGCAGTCCCCAGCCAGTAAGGTGTTGCCTCGCCACGGTCCGTTAACCTCATGGGGTGCGTGGGGTTTAGGGTGAAAACCGACAAGCGGATCGACAACTCTGCACCATGCAACAGAAAACAGAAAACTACTGCCCTAAAGCTGGGCACCTGGAACGTTAGGACAATGACACCTGGCTTCTCTGATGACCTGCAAGAAATAGACGACGCACGCAAAACAGCTGTCATCGACATGGAGCTGAGCAGACTGCAGATGGACATCGTCGCCCTTCAAGAGACTAGGCTGCCAGATTCCGGATCTGTCAAGGAGAGAAATTTCTCATTTTTCTGGCAGGGAAAACCACCAAACGAAACCAGGGAACATGGCGTTGGCTTTGCGGTCAGAAATACCCTGCTGAAATCCATCATCCCACCTACTGTGGGAAGTGAAAGAATTTTGTCCCTGCAGCTCCAGTCATCAGCAGGACCTATCACTCTCATCAGTGCTTATGCACCGACTCTGTCGTCTCCAGCAGAAGCCAAAGACAAATTCTATGATGACCTGGCCACCACTGTCAAGAAAATCCCTGTAAAAGAGCCATTGTTCATCCTCGGCGATTTCAATGCTAGAGTTGGTGCTGATAACAGTTCATGGCCCACTTGCTTAGGTCAGTTTGGCACTGGGAGGATGAACGAAAATGGCCAACGCCTGCTAGAGTTTTGCTGTCATCACGGTCTCTGTGTCAGCAACACATTCTTCAACACAAAGCCCCAACATAGAGTCTCTTGGAGACATCCAAGATCAAAGCACTGGCACCAGCTCGACCTGATCCTCACCAGACGCTCCAGCCTTCCCAGCATCAAGATCACACGCAGTTATCATGGTGCTGCCTGCGACACTGACCACTCCCTGGTGTGCAGCAGAGTGAAACTGCAAACAAAGCGACTGTATCACACGAAAAAGGAAGGAAGACCTCGCATTGATACCAGCAAGACCCGGGATCAGAGAAAAGTGGAGGAATTTGCACAAGCGCTTGAGGAATCTCTTCCAGGCCCGGCCGACGCAAACGCATCCAGCAGATGGGAACATTTCAAGAATACCGTTTACAACACCGCCTTGTCCATATTCGGCAAGAAGACCAACAAGGCGGCAGACTGGTTTGAAGCCCACTCTGAGGAGTTGACACCAGTCATTGAGGAAAAGAGGAGAGCTCAAGCAGCATACAAGGTCTGTCCCAGTGAGCGCAACCTGCAGGTCCTCCGAACTGCTCGCAGCAAAGTCCAACAGACTGCCAGGAGATGTGCTAACGACTACTGGCTCCAGCTCTGTTCCGAGATACAGATAGCAGCTGACACGGGCAACATCAAGGGGATGTATGATGGTATCAAGCAGGCCCTAGGTCCAACACAGAAGAAAATTGCCCCTCTGAAGTCTGCCACAGGCGAGGTCATCCAGGATCGGGCGCAGCAGATGGAACGCTGGGTGCAGCACTACTCTGAGCTATATTCCAGAGAAAATGTAGTCACCGAAGAAGCACTGAACAACATTGAGTGCCTGCCTGTGCTGGAAGAGCTTGACAGTGAACCAACCCTAGAAGAACTTCACGTGGCCCTGGACTCCCTTGCCTTTGGCAAGGCACCTGGAAAAGACAGCATCCCTGCTGAAGTCCTAAAATGCTGCAAAGAGATCATCGTCACTGAGCTGCATGAAATCCTCTGTCTCTGCTGGAGAGAAGGTGGAGTACCTCAAGACATGAGGGATGCAAACATCATCACGCTGTACAAGAACAAAGGTGACAGGGGTGACTGCAACAACTACCGCGGCATCTCTCTCCTTAGCGTTGTAGGAAAGCTGTTTGCCCGAGTTGTACTAAAGAGGCTCCAGGTACTTGCAGAGAGCGTCTATCCAGAATCGCAGTGTGGATTCCGAGCCAACAGGTCCACCACTGATATGGTATTCTCCCTTAGACAACTGCAGGAGAAATGCAGGGAACAACGACAGCCACTCTTTATAGCCTTCATAGATCTCACAAAGGCTTTCGACCTGGTCAGCAGAGACGGCCTCTTCAAGATTCTCCCCAAGATTGGATGTCCACCCAGGCTCCTCAGCATCATCAGATCCTTCCACAAGGACATGAAGGGCACTGTTGTCTTCGATGGCTCCACATCAGACCCTTTTGACATCCGAAGCGGAGTGAAGCAGGGCTGTGTTCTTGCACCAACCTTGTTTGGGATTTTCTTCGCTGTCCTGCTGAAGCAGGCCTTTGGAACTGCAACAGAAGGCATCTATCTCCGGACCAGATCAGACGGAAAGCTCTTCAACCTCTCCAGACTGAGAGCAAAATCCAAAGTCCAGCTGAAATGTCTGCGTGACTTCCTCTTTGCCGACGATGCAGCTGTCACTACCCACTCTGCCAAAGATCTCCAGCAGCTCATGGATCGTTTTAGCAAGGCCTGCCAAGATTTTGGACTGACAATCAGCCTGAAGAAAACACAGGTCATGGTTCAGGATGTGGACTCACCTCCCTGCATTACAATCTCTGAGCATGAACTGGAGGTTGTCCATGACTTTGTGTACCTTGGCTCAACGATCTCCGACACTCATTCTCTCGATGCCGAGCTAAACAGGCGCATCGGTAAAGCAGCTACCACGTTTTCCAGACTCACAAAGAGAGTCTGGTCCAACAAGAAGCTGATGGAACATACCAAGATCCAGGTCTACAGAGCTTGCGTCCTGAGTACACTTCTGTACTGCAGCGAGTCATGGACTCTTCGCCCACAACAGGAGAGGAAACTGAGCGCTTTCCACATGCGCTGCCTCCGACGCATCCTCGGCATCACCTGGCAGGACAAAGTTCCAAACAACACAGTCCTGGAACGTGCTGGAATCCCTAGCATGTATTCACTGCTGAAACAGAGACGCCTGCGTTGGCTTGGTCATGTCGTGAGAATGGATGATGGCCGGATCCCAAAGGATCTCCTCTATGGAGAACTCGTGCAAGGAAAGCGCCCTACAGGTAGACCACAGCTGCGATACAAGGACATCTGCAAGAGGGATCTGAAGGCCTTAGGGATGGACCTCAACAAGTGGGAAACCCTGGCCTCTGAGCGGCCCGCTTGGAGGCAGGCTGTGCAGCATGGCCTTTCCCAGTTTGAAGAGACACTTTGCCAACAGTCTGAGGCTAAGAGGCAAAGAAGGAAGGCCCATAGCCAGGGAGACAGACCAGGGACAGACTGCACTTGCTCCCGGTGTGGAAGGGATTGTCACTCCCGGATTGGCCTTTTCAGCCACACTAGACGCTGTGCCAGAACCACCTTTCAGAGCGCGATACCATAGTCTTTCGAGACTGAAGGTTGCCAATACATGTTAAAGCTACCACCTTGCTGAAGCTAAGCAGGACAAGCTGTGACCAGCACCTGGACAGGTGATCACCTGGGAACTCCATGTGTACCACCTTGTAGAGTTTATTGTTTTTCACCTCAATAGGTTGTGGTCACCCAGAGATCTGCTGTCTCTTATTTCTTTTTCTTTGCTTAACCTCTGGGCTGAACAAGAATTATGTAAAACTTGAACACTAGCTCATTGTTTTATAACTGTCTGCTGATCCTAAAAAGGGTACTTTGACACTGTTTCAGTTCAGATTTGCTTCTGTGATCCTGCACTTTTTTTTCCCCCCAACACAAAAATTATTCCTGATCATAGGAAAACTTTGTGAGATGAGGCATACTTCAACAACCTGTTTTGTTCATGTACTTGAAAAATCCCAAGACCTAAATGACCCAGAGATTTCAGATCTCTGTTTATGGGACATTCATGATCATGGGGTGGGGCCATTGATCAATAGGAGTCAGCATGAGTTGGGGAAACACTCAGGACTAAACCCTGGCTTAAAAAAAAATGTGCTTCTAAATGTTTATGATCATCACAAGGAGAAATAAGAACATTTTCAAGCACAGCAGACAGGATTCTTCTTGTATCAATCCTGCTGCAAGCTGACCCACACTATTCTAGACCATCATCTAGGGCTGGGTGTACTCTAAGCTGCCTTTTTTTCTTTTTTTTAAAGCCAGGATTCTGGGGCAAGCTCTCTCAAATACTGTTGCACTCGGCAACCTCTATATATTATTCAAATCCGTCAAAAGGGCATATATAATTTACTGTGTGCCTAAGAAGGAGCATAGAGCAGTAGGGTGGTGAAGTCCTGATCTCTACGTACTGGAAATCTTGCATAGCCTTGCCTTTGGCATTGTCGCCAAACATTATGAACATGCTTCCAGTCCTTTCTTCATAAAGACAAGGGCAACTTAGCTTTTGAAAGTGATACTTGGGATAGATACCAGACTACTGCAGAAAACAAAAACCTATATCTCTTTGTCCTTTTTCCTGTTGTTTAGTTCTAGCAAGGTTTCTATGCTGCTTTTCCACAGTAAAGCCTCCAAAGCTGTATATAGCTTGAACGTTTGTTAAAATTTAATAATGCAAAACACCTGGTGTCATTGTGTTGCTGATTTCAACCATTCCTGCAAGTGGCAGCCAATGAAATGTAGTGAGGATGGGGAAACCAGAAAATGAGAGCAACTCATTTACTGTGTAACAGGTAAATGTTACCCTGTTACCTTGCACATGCTCAATCTCATCTGATCTTGGAAGCTAAGCAGGGTCAGGCCTGGTTAGTACTTGGATGGGAGACTGCCTGGGAATACTGGGTGCTGTAGGCTTATACCATAGTCTTTCGAGACTGAAGGTTGCCAACCATTTTGATGTTCCTTATTTAACATTACAGTGCAGAGGTGAGGAAAAGATGCTGGGATGCTGCTTTCAGCGATGTTCATGAGGAAGTCATAACATAAATTCTGGCCTGAGATTCTCAGGATGATAGATTCTGTACTTGCACTCTGTACTAGGTTTTTAGTATACTGGGTGGAAGTGTCAAATATACACAAAAGGGCTGGCTATAGTGATCCAGAAGCAAGTGCAAACCAGGCACAGTGCTCTGCGCCACCTGCATAGAGCATACAGCTTGGAGATGACTCAAGTAAGTGAGCCCAACCACAAAATTGGCACTTATTTTATTTATTGAGAGGATAATTATAGTTATGTTGACTAATATAAGCCTGCATTTGACTTTGTCAGGACTGGCTCTGCTGACAGCCTTTATAACCAATGGCAGAAAGGTGGGTAGTGGGTAGGATGTAATTGCCTTTCACCCCCCCCCCCCGCATTAGTAGCTTCAGTAAGATTGCGCCAGGCTCCCCACTGTGAGTAATTACTGGTTTGGGCTCTTAGTGGTCTGCATTCACTTCTCCCGCCACATGCCAATACCAGTCATCTCACACAGTCGCTTGCCCTCATGAATCTGGGATTGCTAGGAATACTAATTAATTCATTAGCCGATGGGAGGCTTATGTCCTGTCTCCAGACTGGGATGCTCAGGGGGTGTGGAGAACAGATTGCAGTCCATCAATCTGCCTGTTGTGGCACTCACTCGCCCACTCCTCCAGCAGATGGTTCCAACAGGTTCAGGCTGCCTTTTTTTTTTTTTTTAATATACAAAAGCGGGAGAGAAACTAGCCAATGAAAAGATGCTGGCGGTTGGGGCAGGCTTGGGGGGGGGGAGGGTTGCATGAATACAAATATCCCTGTGCTTGTTTTTTTGGACAGTGCATGTGCTCTCCTCCTCCTCCCCCCCCCAAAAAGAAGCGAGCATTTGAGATCACAGAATGAGCAACCCCCTGTGCAATGACCTGCTGCTGCCAGCCACGTCTGCCTGAGTGACCCCCAGTGAACTAAACAGGGAGATGACAGCCTATTTTCTGGCTTTCAAAGAGGAGTTTGAGGAATCCACGTGCCGCAGACTAATCCTATTGTCAAGAGGCCTCACATCTGTCAGAGTTAAGGGGAACTTGCTCCCCCTCGGCCTCCCTCCTGGGAGCTCTCAGTCAAGATGTTCCCTTTTCTGCTCAACGCTAAGGCTGTTTCAATCCTTTCATGTTCTAGAGAGCTTCCTATGAGCTGATCTAGGGCCACTTTATACAGGCACACTTTATAGAGGCACACTTTATACAGGCACTTTATACATTGCTTTTCTTGGACTGTAGCAGTTCACACTTCAAGTAGGGGTTTATGTTTGAATAAAGGATTTCCATCCCTTGCAAAGGAGAAACATTCCATTATCTGTGGTCTGTCTAAGCAACGCAGGCTAGGGGAAAACACACACACACACACACACACACACACACACTTGTGTTGTGTACACAAATGGCTCCCAACCTATTATGCAGAATGAAGAGGCAGAAGGAAGTGGATTCTAGAATTCTAGTGCATCCTAGTAGAATTCTGGACTGTACCACTTCTGACTGTGGGTAGGGTTCCTATTTTTCTTATGCCTCTATCCCAGTGATTTTCAATCTTTTTTCATCTCGTGGCACACTCGCAAGGCACTAAAATGGTCAAGGCACACCATCAGCTTTTTGACAATTGACAAGGCACACTGTGCTGTCAGTGGGGGCTCACATCCCCAATGGTCCTATTGATAAATGACCCTCTCCCAAATTCCCGTGGCACACCTGGGGACCATTCATGGCACACCAGTGTGCCATGGCACAGTGGTTGAAAATGGCTGCTCTATCCTATGGACACACTGCACCTGTGGAAGTCACATCCTGGCAGGAAGTGAAGACATGCCATTTTGCACAGCTAGGCTCAGGCTGATCGCGCAAGTTTGAGTTGCCCCATTGTGGCTGCTGGGGCTTACCATGGGGCAAGGGAACCTCTAGCAGCTGAAATTCCCATGCAGAATGCAGTGCTAGCCGTGTAGGCATCACTGCATCACTGTGTGGGAATTTGCACTGGATTGGGCTGTTATTGCAGGAGTTCAGTGAGGGAGCATTCAAAAATATGACACACCCCCTTGCAATCCAAGGTGGTACAATCTACTTTAGCACCTACTGCCTCATTTTGTGGCACATGTAGATCAGGCCTTATTCATCATGATCATACATCCTTTTTTTCTCTGAATTTAGTTTGTAAGATCTTTAGGACACAGACTAGCTTCTGGATTATTTTACTTGTACATGGACAGTATAATCTTATTCAATAAATGCAATTCACGTTCAATTGAATTCAATAAATTGAATGAATTCACATTCTTATTCAATAAATGCATGCACATTTATATGTACAATGCTGTTTGAACATAAGAACAGCCCTGCTAGATCAGGTCCAAGGCCCATCTAATCCAGTATCCTGTTTCCCACAATGTCCCACTGATTGCTTTTGAGAAGTCCACAAGCAGGAGAGTAGGGCATCTCTCTCTCTCTCTCTCTCTCTCTCTCTCTCTCACACACACACACACACACACACACACACCATTGCAGTCATGCAGAGGCAATACTGCTGCTGAACCCAGAGGTAGCACAGAGCCATCATGACTAGTAGTCACTGATAGACTCTCCTCTATAATTTAGTCCAATCTCCTTTTAAAGCTGCTCTGTTAATAGAAATTGTGCCTAATCTATATAGATCCATTGCAATAGTAGGTATCCCATGAACAGGACTGGCCCTCCAATTGGCTCTAGTGGGCCCCAAAAGCCAGCCTATCTGAATGCAACACTTGGGGGGAATGAGCAGCAGAATGTGCCCCAGCAGGCAGACTTCCACCTCCAAATTTCATGGCATCTTCATGCACACTGCCACCAACCTTTCCAATCACTAAGCTGCTCCTCTCCTGGCTTCTCTTTTCAAACGACCTGAGTGAGAGTGGCCAGCTGGGGCAGGAGACGGCAGTAGAAGGTGTTTGCAGGCAGGGCTGGCTTTAAGCCACTTGGACCAATTTCTCCCAATCAAGAGCACCTAAGGGCCCCCTGCACCAGGGTAATCTAATCTAGTTTTGTCAAATACACCTAATACCACACTGCAGGTTTTATAGAGATCAGCAATGATTTTAATTTTCTTCTGAATTTTGAAAAAGTCAAGAGTGTTTCTTTACACTATATTTTGAATTTTTTTTGCTGCACTTGAATTACATAAGATGCTAGTATAGAACACAATAAAACTTTATTTCTGTGAAAATTGGACTCTGCAGCTCCTGAGGCTGGGCCTGTCAGAGAGCCTATAGCAACAGCAACAGATGGTGCACCACTGCAGCAGCCACAAAGATCATGGGGTGTGTGTGTGTGTGTGTGTGTGTGTGTGTGAGAGAGAGAGAGAGAGAGAGAGAGAGAGAGAGAGAGAGAATCTGGCACTCTTTGTGTGTCAAAAAATAATAATCAGAAACTTGGTGGGGTGGAATGGGGCAGCAACAGAACTAGATGGTGCCAGGTAACAGAGACACTTGGGTTGCATCTATCAGTGTTGTCTCATGCTGTCAGTGTTGTCACTTGATATTTTAAGGGCACAATCCTATCCCACTTTCCAGCACCAACTTAAGGGCAAGGCAGCTCCTAAGTAAGGAAACATACATTCCCTTACTTTGAGGAGGTCTCCGTTAATGCCCCCCAACTGCAGGATGCATTGGCACAGCTATGCCAGTGCTGGAAAGCAGGTTAGGATTTGGGCCTAAGTCCCATTAATTTCAATATCTTGAAACAAGAACTGGAAAAGAAGATGGGGATTTGTAGCGTCTCAAGGTGAGCTCTCCCCCCTTACACACACACACACACACACACACACACACACACACACACACACACACACACGGTCCCAGTATTGAATCCATTCCAGAGGGGTATGGATTTCTTTCATGCTTCTTTTCCAAGCCACACTGGGAAACATGCCCCAAGCACCAACTTTGTGACTCTGAGCCAACTACCCCCTTGGAGCCTGCAGGCAGCTCCCCTTTCTGTGCACATGTTCACCCTGATTGGATTCGCTGCTGCACATTGTATTCCTCTGGCACCTCCTCAGAAAGTCCGGGGACCCATCTGTCAGCCGACAGGCAGCACATCAACAGGCCTCGTGTAGCTTCTCCCCCCTCCTCTGCCCAGGCATCCCCTTGGGGACTTCAAGATGAGAATCTTGACACCATTCAGTTCATGTGAAATTCAAACCCACCAATCAGGACCAGTTCTGGGCCTCTGTTCTTTTGGGAAGACAAAGCATTTTCCCTTTGACAAAAGTTGAGTTAGTTGCAGTGATTATTCCCTTGTCCAGAAACAAATGAAGCGACTGGGGTGGGGGGAGGACAGATAAAGGAGGCAAGGACTAGAGGTTCCATGGAGGAAGGGAGGGCTCCTTCTGCTTTAGGTGGTTGAGGAGGGGGCCTACAACTGCAGACGCCATCACTCCCACAGCCTGCAAAAGGGATGTTGATTTGGAGACAGGCACTCATTGCAATGGTATGCAGGCAGAAAGGAAAACACAAACACAAGCTACTGCAAAATTCTTAAGCCTGAACCAGCAAAACAAAAACCCTTCACATTATTTATTTGTTTATTTCAGTGGTCTTCAACCTCAACATTCCAAAAGTGAAAGCAGAGCGATCGCGGTCCACCTCCGCAAAACCGGAAGTAGAGCACAAGCCGCTCCGCTTTCACTTTTCGAAGGCTGGGGAGCCCTGCAGACACTCACACAGGGCTCCCCGCACCCCCAACAAGCTGCTGCAGGGACTGGTGAGTACATCCCAGTCCCTGCAGCCCCCCTTAGCGATGCGATCCCCAGGCTGCTTTCCTCCCACCCTCGCTGCCTCCCTCCCCTCCCTTCCCCTGCAAGGACTTACTGTGGTCCTCAGACTCCCTGAGAGTTTGAAAACCACAGCCATAGGGCAATCATCTGATTAAAGAAACCTTATCGGATTAATGGTGTGCGTTCTCACTGGTGAATCACTTAGTTAATTGATTATATCTGAATGTGAATAAAAGAGCCATGTCAGTTCTGGAGAAAAAATGCATTTTGGACCCCAACAGTCACCCACTCAAACAGATTTTAATACAGCAGCATCACAGCTAGAAAGCCCTTCTCTGCGCAGTAGTTCCATGCGGCCTCCTATTTAAGAGGGTCCTCCTCTTTGCACCATTCCCTTTTCACGTGGTAGCTCTGCAAATCTGGTGTCGCTTTTAAACGGTTCCTACCCCATGTATATGGACCATGGGGCACAACTGGTATATTTTAAAAAGTTTCTACAGCAGTTTGAGCATCAGCATCCTATGATTAAGGTTGCCACTGAACCAAAAGCAATGCCCTGATCTACCCCTGTGCCAATTCCCCCACCCCCCAAAAAACAACTGCATCAAAATTCCTTAACCTGAACCAGAAAGAGTGTGATTTGCAGAAATCAGCCAGTGAAGCTTGCTATTAAAGTGCACAGGTGCAAGGACCACTGAGAAGTTGGTGGGCCTACCTGTGATGCAGATGACAAACAGCGTCATGTCTCAATTGGCCTTCAGACACAGACTAGAACCCTCAAGCGATTCTGTACAAATAGTTTGGAGCTCATGAAGTGTTTTTGCGTCTACAATTGTTTCTGAGTGACTGTTTCAGAATACTAATATCTTCCACATTTAAAAAAAAAGTCAGCCAGCTAAATTTGTGACTCTTCAATTTGTATCTATTAGGTTCACACTCCCACAGCCCCTGTTAACCTGAAGCCCCTTCCTCTCCTTTGACAGTGGGTAGCAGCTACCCTTCCTTTGTCTGGCCTTGTAGTGCTCCCACAAGCCACCCCTGGCCCTGCTGCATTGTCCACTGTATTGCCACAAGGGATAATGCAGCTGTGAGCTCTGGCACCTCTATCTATCAGGGGTGGACCCCTCCGGACACCGCCCTTTGTCATGCAGAGCAGACCACAAACACCCCTGCCTTCCTCCCACGCGGCGCTACAATCACTCAACTTGACAGGCATGGACTAGTGATCACTGGCCAAGGCCGGCCAGCACAGGGTAGCAGCAGAACTGTCACCCTGCTCCAAATCCCACACCTGATTCCCCCTTTAATTGTATTTTCCCCACCTCCTCCTGCCCACTGTCATGCTAATCGGAGCCCATTTGCCGCAGCTGCCTGGATTCAATTAGACCCATCACATAATACTGGGTAATTCTATTTCCACGCAGAGTCTCAGGCCCCTCTCCTGCGCGGAGTACAAGGGCTGGGTGAAAAGCAAAAAGGGCATGGATGCAATGGAAATTTCCTTTCCCAATATTTACTCATACAATTTTATTCCATTTGGGGCTTGGCAGAAAATTGGATTAGCAATCGTAGTAGTGAAATTGTGTGCGTGTGTGTGTGTGTGGGGGGGGAATATACAACCTCAATCAGCTCACATGAAAAGATGGCAGTGATGCTTAGCTGAAAAAAGGACCTCTGAGCATCTCGTCTATAGGATGACTTGGAGCAAAGAAAAATGGTGCCCCTGACCCTTTAAGAGTTATGGGGCGGGGAGGACTTTCACAGGTGCAGCACTTTTTTCTCCTCTGAGAAAAGCTGTACCAGACAATGTTTAAAGACACAGAAGCACAAAGCAGGCCGCTAGGAGGTACGCCTGCCGTGTTCAGCCCTCATTATCTTCTTCCTAGAGCTGAGGGTCATTGGGGACCAAGAGAAGGCTGAGTCTGTAAGGGAGCTTCAGCTGTAGACATGCTATTGCTGAAGCCCCATTGTAGGATTACTTGATTTTTTTTTTTTAATTGTAATGGTTATCTGATTCAAAAACTCTATAGAAAACCACAGAGCCCCCCACATATTTTATCCCTTTCTAGGGCAATTTTAGTGTGCAAACATCTTGGCAGTTCCTAGTTTCTTCACTTTCACAGCTTCTTTGTCAGGTACGTCACTAATATAGTCTATCCATTTTACAGATCTAAATTGAGACTCATTGGCTTGCTTTCTGGGCTTGTGGATAAGGTGCGAACAAAAGTGATCACACAGATAACAGCTAATCTGAAGAGACAGTCGACGGGAAAGGCTACTGCACAAGGAGGTCTAAGCTGGCCCAAGGATGGGGCAACTGAGTTTCATGCATTGATTTGAAATGGTTTCCATTGGCCTCTCTTAATTGCTTATTTATTACAAGGGATGTGCAAGAAAATGAACTCCATTTATTTGTTTGTTTGTGTGTGAGAGAGATTTAAGGTATCCATTCATTACAATCATATGGGGTTGGCTACTCATGCATAGGGGGTGGGGGTCAGAGGTCAGCCAGAAAGGACATTGGTCCAGGGCCCATGCTCATCAGAGGAGTGTTGGTACTGGTGACAGCACCACCTGAGGGCAGGCAGCAGGTGCCATAGGAGCCCAGTCCAGGGTTTAGTCCCAGAGCCCCCTGCAACCAGAGCTACCACCAGTGCCAATTTCACTCATTTTCTTAACTCCTATTTTGTTTTTATTTTGCATTTCTTTTTGGAAGTTGGACTGCTGGCTGGGGCAAGAGAGTCAGGTTGGGAGCTTGGGCCCCAAGGCGCTACTGAGGCTTTTGCCCTCATCAATCCTTTTTCAGGTTGCAGAATGTTTTCAGCCAACCTGCCCAAAAGACTTCTGAATGAATAACTGGCAGATTATAAACAAGGAATCCATTCGTCATTTATTCATTTTGGAAGAATACAAATCCAGTCCCTGTTTCTGTTCCGGCATTAATGTATATTTCCCTAGTTGGTATCCGATCTCCTTAGTCTATCTATACAAGATCGCTGAGCAGTGTACAGTGGCCATAGCTGGCATGAAAGTTCCTATATGTTGTTTGTCTTTTGATCAAGAAATGCCAAATGACCCTCCACAGACCGTTGCACTATGGGCTCACAAGGAAGCAAAGGATCAGAATATATAAACAGCTACCGTACATGAACTTCAAAAAAAAGGTGAAACTGTCGGTGGGGGGGGGTGCCATCCTAATGAGCAAAGATATGTTCATCCATGGCAATGGGCTGCTTATATTGGAGGAGCCTATAGAATTTCCAAGGTTTTCCAAGAAAGGGGTGGGATGTATGGGATGCTTTAAACTGCTTGGGCTGTACAAGGTGTCCACACAATTCCACCTAACTGTTGTATACACACACTGAGCAGTTGAAGCTCGAAGACGTTCGTTGCTCCCAACGCTCTTCCCTAGAGTCAATGCCACTGTCTAACGTCCAGGCGTCAGCAGTTGGTGAATCTCCAAGGGCCCCCCCCACAAGCCTCCGGACAGCATGTTTAGCATCTGAATGAGCTTTAGAAAGTTAACATGATTTGATTTAAGGGTTTCAATAGCCCAAACAATGTTCTCTCACGGGCAGGAATCCTTAGGGGTTCAGCCCTCCCTCCCTCGTTTTACTCTGTTTTTTTTTCCCCTTCTAACACAGATTTACATTCATCACCAAAGAGAAGGCAAAAGTAAAAAATGGCACAGCCATGATTTATTGCAAAAGCATCCATATCTTTTTGTGTTTGCTTTTTAATCACAAGTCAGGTTTTCTAAAATAAAAACTAAAAACATGACACTGAACATATCTCAGACCTTTTGGTACTACCGGCTTGTTCTTTTTACATCTGCCACAGAAAAGCAGAGAGGCAAACTTAGTTCTGATCAGATGCATATGCAACACCACATCTAAGATGCACTCACAGTGGCAGCTTGGAATCAGCTGCCCATTTGCAAGGACTGTGGCCATCTGACACCAGAGTTGCCTAACCTATGTGTGGACTTTAGTTCAAGGGCGGTCATTGTTTTGTCAACCTTAGATGACCCCATATCCAGACACAAAGCACTTTCACACTCAAGTTAGCAAACAGACTCAAGTCTTCAGGTAAGGTCACTCCACCCACCTTTATCCCAGAGGTCTGTTCTATGCATGTGAATGGCAATTTAATTGTCCCCATCTGCAAATGGCCATGCAATGCATCCTGGGATTTGCCCCAGGGGCCCTGCAAGCTGCCTTGTTTTATACTCAAGGTACACTGTGTTGATTGGGCATCCTCAGTCTGCCCTTATCCCTCATAGAGAAGTGGTCATGGCAAACGTAGACTGAACCAGCTCTATGGGGTGACTTCTTTGCTATACAAAGCCTTCCGGTTACTTTGCAAACGGGAGGACTGAAGTGCTTAAAGGGCATTAATTTGGATTATTTTTTAAATCTGCAACATAGTCTGACATTTGTGAGCCTCACAGACAAAATACATTATTTGCATATCCAAAATACATATGGCACATCTTGAGCACTTACCATGACTAAGAATGCAATCCTATGCACATTTATCTAGTTGTAGGTTTCACTGAACACAGTATAATTTAATTCTGAATAACTGTGAATAGGATTGTGCTGTACATTGCTTTTCAAATACACTAACCACACTTCTGCATTTACGATGAATCAGAGGTTAATACAGTCAACAAAATTTGCTCCTCCCAAGTTTTTCTCTGTGAATGTTGATGGCAAACATGCTCCAGACATTTTCTGAATACCCAGATATTTATCAAATACAGTATTTGTTAAATATTTGATACCTGCATTTGGCATGTGACCTTATTTGGTTTCAATATTTCTTATTTCATACATTTAACACGTTTATTTGATTTATTTAAAAGTGTATATTATTTGGTTGCTGACCGCAGTGGAGTTTGTCTATCAGATAGCCAACAAGCAATGGCACTGAACATCTATCTGCATTGGGCATACATTGGACATGAAACTATAACATGCAACTATAACAGGGCCAAAATGACACCAAATTTTTGCCATCCTGTTTTTAGGGGAAGCCTTTTGGCAATTTTAAGAGTGAGGGTGAGGGGGAATTCACAAGATCATGTAAAGTGATATGCTGCTTGCCAGGGATGGGCATGTCCAGTGCAGCTTGACTCGAGCAAGACACGGGTCTCCATCCTCTGTGACTCGACTCGAAAAAGAGTCATAACAGGGGCACTTTCTGAGTCACCTGGGTCTTTTTCTTGACTCGAAAAGACTTGAGTCATGAGTCCTTTTGATACAAGTGTCAGGGCATGGGGCGAAAAAACAGGGTTGCTGCTTGTGTGTATGTGTGTGTCCTCTTTAAACACTCCCCTGCTGCCCCCATCCCATCTGTACACAGGGTGGGAGGGGGGTGGGATAGACTGTGTGAAAGCAGGACAGAAGCAGCAAGAAGGAGGAGGGTCACACGCAGCAGCTGCGAGGCTTACCAGAACAACCTAATCCCTTGCAGCTGTACTCAGAAGTAGTCCCACTGCAGCCAGTTCCTCAGTGGGCTTCCTCCCCCCAAGTAACAACAGAGCTCACAGCACCCATGTGTTAGAAAGCGTGATTGCTACAAACCTCTGCCCTGCTTCCTCACATCCTTTTTCCCTGGGCTTCTCCAGCCAATTCAAAGGCAAGAACCCCTTTGGACTCCTCCTCCTGCCCTGTCATCCCAATAAAAAAAATCAGACCACCCATCCTTTGCCCAATGACCATTGATTCCTTCTTATGAGAGAGGGGCAAGAGAACCCACTCCTGCCTCCCCCCCTCCTGCTCAGATGCAAAAGCAAACATTAACTCTTCCCTGCCTCCTGGTTGAAACTCTCCTGCTGCTTGCCCAGTCTGAAGGACAGCCCCATGAGGTCTTTCGCGCCATGAAAAAAAGTAAGCAAGCACACCCAGACAGACTTGAGACTGCACATGTGGGGACCAAGTGCCAAGTTAGTGGCAGTCAATTCCTGAGTCATTGGCACAGCTGACTTGAGTGTACATGAGTCAACGAAAAATGTTAGTTTTTGCAACTCGGACTGGAGTCACCTGATTCGAGTTCTCATCCCTGCTGATTGCTGTCCCTTTCTTAGTCCAAGCACGTGTGGGCTCATATGTTATATAGTTCACTAATCTGGTTTTTGGGACCAATAGAACAGCTTGAGCGACTCCAGCAAGTCTTTTTCGGAAGCTCTTAGCTCTACCCCCATGTATAGCCTCTGAAGTTATATGGTTGGAATTGGAACTTCCAAAGATTTCAACCTTGATTTGGAAAGCTATTATCGGATTTAAACACAGACTTACAATTGCTGAAAATCTTCCTAATTTCACAAAACCAGCAGCACAAGAACGCTGCTGGGTAAAATGGAACAACAACGTTAATATGAAAATATGTGAGCTGGGCCGACAGTCACTAGAAAAATTCAGTGGAAGAAGCCATTTGCTGCTTGTTGAAAAGCTATTAATTCAAGATTGGGATTGCCTTCTAAGGGAGGCTAAGCGTAAATGCTCCCCTTCTTATTTCGGGATTACATTTCCCACTAAATTTGACGGTTCCCAAGTTGAGGCATGCCTATGTGATTGCACAATGTAATGCTTTACCAACTGCACAAATGAAGGGTCGTTTTCAAAGGATCTCTCCTGAGCAGTGTTATTGTGATTGTCCCTTAACTGAATTAGATACCCTGGTGCATATCTTTTTCCGATGCCCAAAATATACAGCAGGGAGAGATTGATTCCTAAAGAAATGGATACATAAATCTTCTATGTTTTCGGACTCTTTAAGATTGAAATTACTGTTAAGTAGTCTTTGCAAAGAGTGTGTTGTGGATATAGCCAAATTCTGTTTCTATGTAGTTTTAAACTCTGGTTTTAAGATTTTAGATAAATAGGTATATGGCTTATGTGCTGATCAACCTAATAAACTTAGGTTGAACTTGATCTTCAAATTTGAACACATGTGGGCTAAGAAAGTTAAGAATTATGAGTGGATGATAACTAAACTGTAAACAAAAGTAGTGAATTTTATTAGACAAATTAATTCATCTGGGACAAAGCTACTGTAAAAGTCAGAAGAGAGGAAGGGATAAAAATATAGTAAGTAAGTAAGTAAGTAAGTAGATGGATGGATGGATGGATGGATGGGGCTGGTCTAGGTCAAGATAGGGGGATAGGCTCTGCCATGTGCAACTGCCACTGAGATCCTTCCCCTCCTGCCCTCAAACTGCCCCAGTTTGGCCTCATCCATGGAATGCTCCTGCCACCACCTTACCTGCTCCAGTGCGTTGTAGTCTGAGTGGGCTTGTGGTCCACATGGGGAGCTGGCAGCAATTCCTTTTAAGGAAACTGGCCTTGGCTGACCTCTACTGGAATGTAGATGCTGCATTTCCCAAACTGCATGTCTTCATTCACCTTGGATTGGCCTATAACTGGACATTGCAGAATCTGAGAGGTTTCCACCAAAAGCAGCAGCCTGCTTTCTACTCCTTATCCTTCCCTGCTGAACTCTACTATTACAAAACATGCAATGGTATGTTGGTGTGCAGCAACTGTTACCCTGCAGATGCCTGATCTCATCTGATCTTAGAAGCTAAGCAGGGTCAGGCCTGGTTAGTACTTGGATGGGAGACCACCTGGGAATACCGGGTGCTGTAGGCTTCTACCATAGTCTTTCAAGATTGAAGGCTGCCAACCATGTTGGTGCATGTTGTGAGTATGGTCTCTCAGTGGTAGAGTGCATACTTCACAGGTAGAAGGTTCCATGTTTAATTCTTGACATCTCCAGTTAAATAGATCTCAGGTAGCAGGATATCTTCCTTGGATCTTAGACAGCCACTGCTAGTTGATACAGGCAGAACTGGGTCTAGGTGGATCAATAACCAGGCTGTATAATACAGCTTCATGTGTTCATACCTGGCTATCTCTCGGTAGCCCCAGTAATATACCATCAGCCTTATAAACAACTAGGATCACTCTTTCCTACTTGAGATAGGAGATAGATGATTCCATGTGTTTGGGAGAAGCACCAAGACAGTAACTGTGAACATGGTGGAATGCTAGCTTGAAAGTAAATGACAGAAATGCATTCACACACAACCCTTGAGCATAGGAGCAGGAAATAAAAAACGCCTTGCACATCCATCAGATAATTATTTTGAATGAAATCTAGGAGCTATCACTTCCATTTTGTTTCAAGTCTTTGTTGTATATTTGTGCATTTTTGAAAGGGACCCCAAAAAATCCTGCATACCAGAAGATTGATTTGAAGGAGACTAGATAGAAGAGGGAGACTGGAAGGAATGCTCTGCTTGACACCCCCATGGCAGCATATATAATCCCCACATGAACTGTGAGCCCCAGATGTTGAGCTGTGGGCATAGTTTAGCCACTGTCTGAATGCTTGGCAAGCTCCTCTGGCAGCTGCCATGGTAATTCCCATGGGCTTGTTGTGACATGGCTGCCCTGGATGGCATCAGTGATTATTTCTGTAGCTTGGCATGCAACAGAAAGAAGCCAAACTCCCTTGCTGACCTTTCCCTCTTTGTTTCTGGCTAGATTTCCCTGGAGCAGGGAGCCCTAAGTGAGAGAGTGAGAGAGAGTGGAGGGGGACTCTGCTCTTCAAGGGCCAAGCAGGTCTTGAAGAGCAATTGGTACTATTCTTTTCTTCATCTGTGTATCTCATCAAAACGATCACAATGTTAACAACACAGAGCATCTGTTAAGAAAAGGGATTTCAGGAGCATAGTTGAAGGGGAGCGTGGGGGACCAGAGCTTTGGAACTTCTCCTGAATCAGGAGTAATAACACTAGGAACACTTAGGTGCTGCTTTTGGAGACTATATCAATGGATCTGAGCTAAGAAGAAGCATCTTAGGGCCCAATCCTATCCAACTTTCCAGCACTGGTGCAGCTGCAATGCAGCTCTGAGGTAAGGGAACAAATGTTCCCATACATTGAGAAGGCCTCTGTGCACACCCCATTGGCATGGCTGCACTGGCACTGTGGTGAGGGGTTTGAGTGTATCAGGAAGTTGAAAAGGGAGCAGTGGTGAGGCAGACGGGATGCAGGGGGAGGGGCACGAGAGGGGTTTGTGGCTATCAGGAAGTTGAATAGGGAGACATCTAAGAGAAGGAAAACTCTGATTCCAAACCTCCACTGCCTTGTGGCTACATCCAGCTGTGGAAAAGGCTTCAGGAGTCAACCTCGAGGCAAAATCAGGAGCCGGAGTCCCTCAGGCAGTTTGTGGCTGCACACAGTCACGTTCTGGCAACTCCTGCGACGCCGCTGGAACCAACCGTATTGGTTTCTGCCTTTCCATTGGATCATTCCAGCGACGTGGAGAGGGGGGATTTGCTGCATGGGTAACAGCCTATCCTCCATACCTTCTTTACCCAGGCTTCGCGCACTGGAGAGGACACTCCAACTTCGCCATACGGCGTCGGCACAACACGGGAAGCAGCAGTTACCGGTTATAAGTCTTTGCTCGATTAGCGTAGGGCATGACGCCAGGGGCTGCTTCCGACGGTGGGAGAGATCATTGCATCTCATTGGGCAGCTACTGCCCGCCTTAAGCTGGGCAGTCCCCAGCCAGTAAGGTGTTGCCTCGCCACGGTCCGTTAACCTCACGGGGTGCGTGGGGTTTAGGGTGAAAACCGACAAGCGGATCGACAACTCTGCACCATGCAATAGAAAACAGAAAACTCCTGCCCTAAAGCTGGGCACCTGGAACGTAAGGACAATGACACCTGGCTTCTCTGATGACCTGCAAGCAATAGACGATGCACGCAAAACAGCTGTCATCGACATGGAGCTGAGCAGACTGCAGATGGACATCGTCGCCCTTCAAGAGACAAGGCTGCCAGATTCCGGATCTGTCAAGGAGCGAAATTTCTCATTTTTCTGGCAGGGAAAACCACCAAACGAAACCAGGGAACATGGTGTTGGCTTTGCAGTCAGAAATACCCTGCTGAAATCCATCATCCCACCTACTGTGGGAAGTGAAAGAATTTTGTCCCTGCAGCTCCAGTCATCAGCAGGACCTGTCACTCTCATCAGTGCTTATGCACCGACTCTGTCGTCTCCAGCAGAAGCCAAAGACAAATTTTATGATGACCTGGCCACCACTATCAAGAAGATCCCCGTAAAAGAGCCATTGTTCATCCTCGGCGACTTCAATGCTAGAGTTGGTGCTGATAACAGTTCATGGCCCACTTGCTTAGGTCAGTTCGGCACTGGGAAGATGAACGAAAATGGCCAACGCCTGCTAGAGTTTTGCTGTCATCACGGTCTCTGTGTCAGCAACACGTTCTTCAACACGAAGCCCCAACATAGAGTCTCTTGGAGACACCCAAGATCAAAGCACTGGCACCAGCTCGACCTGATTCTCACCAGATGCTCCAGCCTTCCCAGCATCAAGATCACACGCAGCTATCAGGTTGCTGCCTGTGACACCGACCACTCGCTGGTGTGCAGCAGAGTAAAACTGCAAACAAAGCGACTGTATCACACGAAAAGGGAAGGAAGACCTCGCATTGATACGAGCGAGACCCGGGATCAGAGAAAAGTGGAGGAATTTGCACGAGCGCTTGAAGAATCTCTTCCAGGCCCGGTTGATGCAAACGCATCCAACAGATGGGAACATTTCAAGAATGCCGTTTACAACACCGCCTTGTCCATATTTGGCAAGAAGACCAACAAGACAGCAGACTGGTTTGAAGCCCACTCTGAGGAGTTGACACCAGTCATTGAGGAAAAGAGGAGAGCTCAAGCAGCATACAAGGCCTGTCCCAGTGAACGCAACCTGCAGGTCCTCCGAGGTGCTCGCAGCAAAGTCCAGCAGACTGCCAGGAGATGTGCTAACGACTACTGGCTCCAGCTCTGTTCCGAGATACAGATAGCAGCTGACACGGGCAACATCAAGGGGATGTATGATGGTATCAAGCAGGCCCTAGGTCCAACACAGAAGAAAATTGCCCCTCTGAAGTCTGCAACAGGCGAGGTCATCCAGGATCGGGTGCAGCAGATGGAACGCTGGGTGCAGCACTACTCTGAGCTATATTCCAGAGAAAATGTAGTCACCAAAGAAGCGCTGAACAACATTGAGTGCCTGCCTGTGCTGGAGGAGCTTGACAGTGAACCAACCCTAGAAGAACTTCACGTGGCCCTGGACTCCCTTGCCTTTGGCAAGACACCTGGAAAAGACAGCATCCCTGCTGAAGTCCTAAAGTGCTGCAAAGAGATCATCATCACTGAGCTGCATGAAATCCTTTGTCTCTGCTGGAGAGAAGGTGGAGTACCTCAAGACATGAGGGATGCAAACATCATCACGCTGTACAAGAACAAAGGCGACAGGGGTGACTGCAACAACTACCGCGGCATCTCTCTCCTTAGCGTTGTAGGAAAGTTGTTTGCCCGAGTTGCACTAAAGAGGCTCCAGGTACTTGCAGAGAGCATTTATCCAGAATCACAGTGTGGATTCCGAGCCAACAGGTCCACCACTGATATGGTATTCTCCCTTAGACAACTGCAGGAGAAATGCAGGGAACAACGACAGCCACTCTTTATAGCCTTCATAGATCTCACGAAGGCTTTCGACCTGGTCAGCAGGGGTGGCCTCTTCAAGATTCTCCCCAAGATTGGATGTCCACCCAGGCTCCTCAGCATCATCAGATCCTTCCACAAGGACATGAAGGGCACTGTTGTCTTTGATGGCTCCACATCAGACCCCTTTGACATCCGAAGCGGCGTGAAGCAGGGCTGTGTTCTTGCACCAACCTTATTTGGGATCTTCTTCGCTGTCCTGCTGAAGCAGGCCTTTGGAACTACAACAGAAGGCATCTATCTCCGGACCAGATCAGACGGAAAGCTCTTCAACCTCTCCAGACTGAGAGCAAAGTCCAAAGTCCAGCTGAAATGTCTGCGTGACTTCCTCTTTGCCGACGATGCAGCTATCACTACCCACTCTGCCAAAGATCTCCAGCAGCTCATGGATCGTTTTAGCAAGGCCTGCCAAGATTTTGGACTGACAATCAGCCTGAAGAAAACACAGGTCATGGTTCAGGATGTGGACTCACCTCCCTGCATTACAATCTCTGCGCATGAACTGGAGGTTGTCCATGACTTTGTGTACCTTGGCTCAACAATCTCCGACACTCTTTGTCTCGATACCGAGCTAAACAAACGTATCGGTAAAGCAGCTACCACATTTTCCAGACTCACAAAGAGAGTCTGGTCCAACAAGAAGCTGACGGAACATACCAAGATCCAGGTCTACAGAGCTTGCGTCCTGAGTACACTTCTGTACTGCAGCGAGTCATGGGCTCTTCACTCACAACAGGAGAGGAAACTGAATGCTTTCCACATGCGCTGCCTCCGACGTATTCTCGGCATCACCTGGCAGGACAAAGTTCCAAACAACACAGTCCTGGAACGTGCTGGAATCCCTAGCATGTATGCACTACTGAAACAGAGATGCCTGCGTTGGCTCGGTCATGTCGTGAGAATGGATGATGGTCGGATCCCAAAGGATCTCCTCTATGGAGAACTCGTGCAAGGAAAGTGCCCTACAGGTAGACCACAGCTGCGATACAAGGACATCTGCAAGAGGGATCTGAAGGCCTTAGGAGTGGACCTCAACAGGTGGGAAACCCTGGCCTCTGAGCGGCCCGCTTGGAGGCAGGCTGTGCAGCATGGCCTTTCCCAGTTTGAAGAGACACTTGGCCAACAGTCTGAGGCTAAGAGGCAAAGAAGGAAGGCCCATAGCCAGGGAGACAGGCCAGGGACAGACTGCACTTGCTCCCAGTGTGGAAGGGATTGTCACTCCCGAATTGGCCTTTTCAGCCACACTAGACGCTGTTCCAGAACCACCTTTCAGAGCGCGATACCATAGTCTTTCGAGACTGAACATTGCCAACTAACTGGCACTGGAAAATTGGATAGGATTGGACCCTTACTCAGCAGGAAGCAAGCTGAGAAATTTGCCTAGGGTTATCTGTTAATGTCAAGTAGGCCATCACCTTTCCTCAGAGTTGCCTGAGAGACTTATGTAGTTCATGTTACATTAAGGGCGCAATCCTAACCAACTTTCCAGCACTGACATAACCGTGCCAATGTGTCATGCACTGCATCCTGCAGTGGGGAGGTAGTCAAGGGGGGCCTCCTCAAGCTAAGGGCATGTTTGTTGCCTTTCCTTGGGGTCTGCATTGTGGCTAAGTCAGTGCTGGAAAGTTGGTTAGGATTGCTCCCTAAGGCTACAATCGTATGCATAATTACCTGGGAGTAAGTCCTACTGAATACACTGTGACATGCCTAGGCTAATACTAAAATATATATTTTATATTTATTCAAGATATTTTAAATCCCATTTTTCAGTGTGTATACTTTGTTTACAAACCATTGCAATGCATTCCAAGAGTCTGAGATAAATTAATAAACTAGATTTTGAAATACAGGAGAATACAGCACGATCCTAAGGTGCCGGCACATGTTGTTGCCAAAGAGCTTTGTGACAGTGTAGGAGTTTGTGGCACTGATGGGAAGGCCTGTACAGGCCTCAGTGGAAAGCATACCACACACTGGAACAGGTAAGGCCTACATGGGGGAGGGGAGGGCGGAGGCAAGTCCAGATATATTGTGTGGACGGAGCAATGAATGATTAGATGATGCAACAGCATTGTAATGAAAATGGCTGCCAACTTTAACTATGTAACTGGTTTGGCAACAAATGGTGTACTGCCTAACACAACTTACAATGCAGGTGCCCTGAGTGACGGATCACTGTGCAAATAGTCCGTTCTCCTCCTAGCCTCTCTGGAACAGTGTCTTTCTGGCTTTCAAACCGGTAGTTGTTAATTACAATTCCCACTTTCTCCATAGCCAAATAGTGTGATGAAGGAGGCCACGTCTGAGTCATTTCCCCCACCTCAAACCAGCTAACTCTGAGAAGGTGAGACAGGCATGATGTTGTCCTGTTCCAGCTCATGAAGCAGCAGTCCATGATACCTGGTCTGAGGAACATCTCTTCAGTTTTCACAAATGCTTCAGGAAGTTCACCAATCTTCTTCTACTGGTATTATTCCCGACATTGTCCTTGCATGCTGTGGCCAAAATGGGTAGAATGTGCAGTGGTAGGCAAAAATTGATGGGGCTGAAACCAGGGGGGATTTTGAAGGGCAGACCAGAGACATTTGTTGTGCCACAGCTCCTCCCCACTGGGCCTCGTGCCCGCTTAAGGCTGATTAGTTTCCCTTGTTAAACTCACAAGTGCAGCAAGCAAAAGTCAGAGTCAGGTCCCAGTCCAATAAATGCAGATTGCCACCTCACAGTCCAAAGTCAATATGCCAGGTCACAGTCCAAGGTCAAAGTCCAGGTAAGCCAGGTCAGGTCGGGTCAGGTCAGGTCGGGTCAGGTAGCATCTCCCTCTGGGTCAGGGTAGCCTTTGGTCCTTCTGAAGCTGCCTTTTATCCTTGGATGTCTCATAATCCAAAATGCAGCTCAGCTGTGAGCTACCTTGTTAAGTCCAAATTAGGCTCAGCTGAGCCATCTCTTCAGTCCATGTCCATTCAAAGTCCCATCAAGGTCAAATGAAGCTCAGGTGTCCATCAGAGTCCCATTGGCCTTGATTGATTACAGCTGTGGAGCCAGCCCTGCCCTTCCCAGAGCTGTCAACCAGCTGTCAAAACATGGAATCGCTGTCAACACCACATCATCCACCTGATGATCTTCTGATCTTCCATTACAACATTCTGAGAACTTTTTGGCAACAGCTTACTGATGGTTGGCAGTAGGCCACTGTCCTTTCTTTCCTTTGATACTCCCACTACCTCTTGGGGGGGGGGGAACAGCATCAACAGCAGTGGCAATGTGAGGCTCATCTCGGTGGCTGGTGCCAACTAGCTACCATGAATTTTTTCCCAGAGTACCCTGGGAATGACACTTTATCATGATGTAATTCCACAGGGACTTCCGTGAGGGAAAAATATGACCACTACCAGTAGACTGCAATTTCTCGGAATCTCTCTCTCATATACACATCATCTTCATCATCATCGCTCCCACCCCATTTTTTGCTGCCCTAGCATATGTATATGTGACAAGGTGGGGGAAGGATTTTGGTTCACTCACTTCTGGAAATGGAGCATTGAAACAGAAGGACTCCTCCCAGCAATTCTGGTGCCCAATGTGCTTTTATAATGCTTATCAGCTACATCCCAATCTGGTTGCTCCGCATTTGGAACGGAGCATAATATTATATGCTGGTGGTGCCATCTGCTAGTGAAACTGCCTTACTGCAAGCAGAAGGATTGGTTAGCATTAACTGCTAACATACATACAAAATGCCAAACTTATTTAAAAAAGGGGAAAAAAATGAAACACCCTACTCCTGTGGGCACTGTCACATTTAGAGCAACATTCATACATATGCAGCACCTTCTGGTCTTAGAAAGGCATTGGATTGACCATTATGTTTAATTACTCATCACAAATAAGGTGTCAGGTCCAGACTGAAATCTTTGCCATACCTGAGACTTCTAAGGGTCTTTCTGCAAAAAAAAAAAAACTCTCATGTTTCCCCACCCTGGCAAACCTGGTTGATGCTGAAGCTCCATCTGGCATGGCCATTAGTTCTCAAGTTGTGCCATGCCCTCGGCTTCTTAAAAAGTGACCAAAACAAAGTGCTGCTAGAGGAGAAAGCACAAAGGTAGGATTTGGTATTTGGGAAAGATTTCAGGATTCAGGAGAAAAGCCATATGGCATGTCTTGGTTTGTGACCGTTAAAGGATCATATGCTTCCAAAACACTAGTTCCTGTAGCATAAGGACCTGTTAGAATTGGGCCATGAGACAATGACAAATCGAGCATTAGAGCACTAGGTGAGCACTCATGATTCTCTCCTAGAGGCCACCCAGTTTCAGTTGTACTCTGGACCCACTGAAATATATTGATACATGGAACATGAAGAGCATATTGAGGTTAGCTGAATAACAGCCCAATCCTAACTTGTGCTGGAGCAGGCAGGTCAGCAGGCCTGCGATGCGTCCAGTGCATGTTTGGGGCCAACTATGGTGCAGCCCAAGGCAAGGGGGAACTTTTCCCTTTATCCCAGAGAGAGCCAAGTAGCCCTGAGGAGGTGGTGCAGATCCGAGCAGAGCAAAGCGGCCTGGAGCCGCTCCACACTGCCCAGGGAATGGGGTTAGGATCTGGCCTAACTGCTGGGTCCAGGCACCACCTCCTGCTCCCTACCTGCCTACCCCTGGGAATGCCTGCTACCCACCCAACCCCTGCCCCGGAATGCCCCCTCCTGCCTCTCCCAGCCTCCTCCCCACCCTCCCTGCACTCCTGCATTGGTTGAGCTAGGCCAGCACAATCTTACTGTGCCGGGCCTGAATCTGGAGCGAGGAAACCAGCACAACTCATTGTGCTGGCCTCCCTGACCCTTGAGTTGACGCAAGCGCACCTTTTGGCATGTTTACGACACCCCCGCGTCAGTGCAAATGACTTGCACCGGCCTAACCTGGAGGTTGGGATTGCACCCTAATTCTCTGCTGGTGCATGTCTGTGTGGACCTGCACCACAAGATCAGGTCTGGAAGAGGGATAGGAGCCACCTCTGCTGAAGAACTTGCCATCTAGTCCAACCTCCTGCTTCTCACAGGGACTGACCAGATGCCTCCAGGAAGCTCACAAGTTTAAGATGACTGTATTCCCCACTAGTACATCCTCCAGCAACTGGTGTGGAAACAGAGGTTCCATATATCTGTAATGACTAGCCATTGTCCTCCATGAATCTCCATCTAATCCCTCTTTTAAACTCACCTATGCCAGTGGCTATGTCATATATTGTGGCCATGAATTTAATAAATTAATTGTGTGTCATGTGAAGATAATTCTTCACATTTCTTGCATCTATCATGAAAAAAATCCAAACAACTGACAGCCAAAACCTATTAGAGCCTTATGTGGCCACAGTATGGCCCTTTACAGATGTTGCAAAATGTGACATGCGTGTTTATGCAGCCTGGCCACTGCAGCAAGTGGCGAGGGCTAGATTGGTGTGCCAGCAGCCAAAGCGTGCCTGACAGCACTGGTGAGTCCGTTCAGAAGGTCGGAAAGAGGCGGGGAGTGGGTGGAGCGGGACAGAGAGGAACAGGGCAGGGAAGGGAGCTGATCAAGGTCAGGAATTGGGCAGTATGAGCCACAATGGCATACCTGATATCGTACCCCCCTTCCTGGTCTCGATCCCCCAATCCAGTTCCAAGTGGTTGGCAACCTTCAGTCTCGAAAGACTATGGTATAAGCCTACAGCACCCAGTATTCCCAGGTGGTCTCCCATCCAAGTTCTAACCAGGCCTGACCCTGCTTAGCTTCTGAGCTTCTTATTTCTGAGGCAAAGAAATAAAAGTTCCCTTACCCTGAGGAGGCCTCCAGAGTAGTGGACCTGCCCTCATTGTGACCCAGGGCAGGTTCACTACATGCCACCCCCCCCTCAGCATGCAGTCCCCCCCCCCCGGATACTCTCAGAGGCTCACAGAGCCTTACACGATGTTCCGCAGTGGTTGAGAAGCCTTCTGAAGCCTTCTGAGTATTGAGCCTTCTCAATACTTCCGGTTTCCGGACAAAACCAGAAGTAAAATAGCAGGAAAAGTCTTACAAGGCTTCCTGCCCATTGCTGCCCACCACATGGAGCCTAGCCTGCCCACAGAGCAGCTCAAATGGGCAGACATGGTGGCGCAGTGGGCGGAGGCAGAAGGGGCGCGGCAAGTGCAATTGCCCCTCCGCCCCAGCCCAGGTCTGCCACTGGCCTCCAGGGCTCAAAGGTGGTTTCAGCCCATAGGACTGGGTTGTAAGTAGCCACAGGAAGCACCAGGAGCAGGAAGGAAGGCGATCACTTCTGCAGACGTCAGAACTGCAGAAGCCAAAGCGCAGGCCGGCATGTGGAGACTCCGCATCTTCATGGCAAAGAGGGTTTTGGAGGTGCCCAGACACTGAGGACAGGCTAAGGGATGTGGGGATCCTTGTGGAGTCTCCATCTCACTCCAGTGGACTGATGAATAAGATGATGACCAATGAAAATGGTGGGCCAAGGTGAGGCGAGAGGAATTATAGGAAGGCAGTTAATTATCAGATTAAAGAAGAATGTACCCTGGGTAAATAAGCAAAGGAAGGATTAAATTAGAACGTTGCACCTGCGGGCACTGAGACAGGCCTGGTATTAGCTTTGATTTTAATTTGTTATATGCTGGCTAGATGGCTTTTATTTGGGGGGAATTCCTTGACCAGCTGAACTTTGTTTGCATGGCAGATTTGAACCTCTAAACAACCCACATCCTGGAAGCTTCTTAACTTTGAAGTAAACACAGTAGTTACAAAGTAGTTAGTGATGCAAGGGAAAGGTTCTCAGTTCTAGCTTCCCTTGCCAACTCCAACCCTAAATCTAATCCAAAGCTATTTGTTGGCCTCCAGAGCATGTCAAGTGTTGTCACACACTTGGCTGTCAGCGAAACCACAGACAGAGTCATAGAGTCACCCATTCTGAGCTGGGGATGAGCAATCAAGGGCTTGTCAAGGCACAAAAGAAAATGCTTTGTTGAGCTCACCTCATCAAAGACTCTATGCTTTCCTGTGGGAATTTAGGGTATTCATAAATGGGTCACAGACTCCTCATGTGCTTTGCCTGGGTTGGCCAAATTTCTTGGGGAGATCCCCTTGAGGACTCATGAGGGTTCGTACAGCTCTGTGGGGGGCAAGGAGGCAGGAGACGATCAATGCAACAGGTTTATTAGGTAAGGCAAACACATACAAGAGCCTATAGTAATGACCATGTTTGCCGTGGGACAGCTCTTGAGAGAGCACACCCTGAGTTATCAGATGTTGGGACCCAGGTATCCTTGAGAAACTCTTAGTCAGACTGAGACTCCAAGTTGATCAGCTCTTTTATGCACTGCCCACAGAAGCTTCTGCCAGATGTCCAAATATCGACACTCTAACAGTGGACTTTAGGTGGGAAACCTTCATGAAGCAGATCAGCCCTTTCGCACACCAGTCCCTCTGCTCTTTTCAAGAAGTCTGAGGAGATTTTAACCACAGACACTGCTGAACGTACAGATAACGTGGTGTCACGTTGTATTTTCTCTGCTGTTAAAATTTTATCTTAGGCTTCCTTCACCAGGGGAGCCCTAAACCCTCAGCTAACACCTGTCCACTCGTCCCTGTGTATCAGTCTCTTGTGTCTTCATTTACGCACTGGTGGTGTGGCAGTCCTCCCCCTCCAAGAGCATCTGCACCAGGCAGCATCCAGGGCAGGAATCAAACCCACTCTCCTCCTTGCCAACCTGTCTCCCTTCTCCCCCACTTGCATTTCCTGAGCATCACCAAAAAGCTGTTGCCCCAGTGCCTGCTGATCTGCTATCCCTTTTGGAAGCTTATGGAAGCACTGACTTTTTCAGAGAGACCCCTTCGCCTGGAAAAGCAACCTCGGCTGTCTCATTTCAGTCCTTTTTTTAAACCTTTCTCACCCCTGTGCAATCAGCCATCACTGTGCCTTTGCACTCTAGCCCCAAGACCTCTGCAACACTTCAAGCTGCCTCAGCAGAATTGGACTGTGGTCTTTGGCAATCCTGACCACTGATCTTCAAATCACCCTCTAACTTCTGTGTCCTGTGTGCAGTCATATTCATGTCATGCTTAGTGGCCCTTTCCTTTCTTCCTTTGAAGAAAGGAAGAAAGAAGATGGAGATGGACTTTGCATGGTCCATCTATTGGAAGTACCACAGTGTCCTCTACATAACTGCCACCATGCTGGTTTTGCTACTGCTTCTTCCGCCACCACAATCTTGGCTGGGACCGTGTGGCACCCACCTCCAGCCTGGCACCCAGGGTGGCCCGCCCCCTGCCTCTGCCTGCTAGACCACTGCCCTGAGGCAAGCGGATATATTCCGGAATAGGGCCTTGCCTTCAGGAGACTCTGTATATTTGTTGAAATCCTTAATCATCATGTCAATAATCTCAAATTATTGACATGATGATTAAGGATTTCAACAAATACACAGATGGGACTTGCTGGAAATATCCCAGAAAAGAACTGAAGGTAACCTTTATTTTGCAGTAACCAGTTCCAGCATAACCATGTCACTCTGTTGCAAACTTACCTAGAGTAAGCCCTATTGATCACAGTGGGACTTACTTCTCAGTAGACATGCTTACAATTGCACTGAAAGTGTCTTGTGGCACCTTGAAGACTAAGAACACAATCATATGCATGTCTACTCAGAGCTAAGTCCCATTGTGTTCAGTAGGGCTTACTCATAGGAAACTGTGTATCGCATTGTAGCCTAACACAGTTATAGGTCAGAAGCTTTAATGCTTTATGGTGGCATAACCTTCCATAACTCTGAAAATGGTATTATAAATTACAGTCTGAGGTTTCAGGTAGGACTGAAGGAATACACCTCCTTCCATTTTGGCTGCCTCACTCATAAACAGTGGCACTTTACAGGTAATGGAGATGGTTGAAGGAGGATGTGTGAAATTTCCCCAGGCTATGGTGCTGGTAGTGTACTTCTTTTGTGACCACCAAGTGACAGCTGCCATTCCCCCCCCCCAGAAACCCTTTTGTGTGACATTACATCATGAGGTATTGTGACACAAAGGGAAATTCTGGGGGGAAATGGTGGCCACCAGCACTGCTGCCCCTAGAACTGTGACAATCCAAATTCCAAAGAGAGGTGAAAGGGAATAATTTAAACTCCTCCTTCCCCAAATCCTTCAAATGCAAACTGTGAAAATTGCCCCTGGAGAACTTTTAATTCAGTGGCTGTTGCAGGCTGGGAGATGGAGGAAGACAAATACAGAGGCGGCAGCCAGCAGGAGTCGTGAAATCTTGCAAAACCCTATTATTTTGCTGCCTTTGACATATCTTGGGCACTTGGCTTGTGTCCAGGAGTCTCAAGCTAGCCTACTTGAAGGGGAGGAAAAGCATTGAGCTACCTGCAGCTACCTTGCTGAAGCTGTATAGATCTGGGCTCGAATGCAAGACTACATGGGGGATGCTATTGAGTGCTACAATGCCACATTGCAAAAGGTTATTGTGAGACTAAGGGTACAATCCCTTGTGTTGCAAGGTCAAGAGCAAAGTTCAAAAGCAAACTCAGTAGGCAAGAGTGGTGATCGTCTGCAAGCTTTATTTCGTTGCCAGCAATGGGCCTCTCAGGAACTCCTTGTCCAAAGCGAAGAGAGCAATGAGAGCCATGTGGGAACTCCCAAAGCCCTCAGAGAGAGCAATTTTCCAGTGTGTGCCTCATATTCAATCCTGGTTCCTTTGTTTGAGGAGTCTTACATTTCATTGGCTGATGTGTGACATCAGAGATGGAGGCTTTCTCAGGATTGGTCACAGATAAATTTACAAACATTTGATTGGTTAGTTTCAAGTTACAGACTCCAAATATAATAGAAAACACAGTTTCCAACAACCACTAGATGGCACTGTTTACTCATTTATTACAGAACTGGTGCGCTTCTAAATTCCTTTTTGTCTGGCCTCATCAATCACTGGTTAAACTAAACCTTTTGTCTTCCCTCTGTTAATTCCCTTTATGTGACTGTGTTATTGTGATGCATAGTGGTATAATTATATTTAATACAAGACAAACTAACTTCTTGTTGTAAATAAAGATTTTAAGAAACCTTTATTTCAATTAAATCTAGCCCCTTTTGTTAACTTAGAGGCTCTCATGTTTTGCTGGCTTATCAGGGACTCTCTCTGGTATGTCGCTGCTTATCTCTGCAGATGTCTGTATCTTAGAGTACTCTTTTTTAATTAGCAACAGATTTACTGTCTTTGCCAAGGCTGTCAACTGTCTTATCTAATGTTGCTAGTTTTCCCTCATTAAAATGTCTCTAACCTGTTCATAACCCTTAGTTATCTGCTTCTTGGTGCCAAGAGATCCTGATTAATTGGTGCAGGCATCCTGCTTCCTGCCTCCTCTTAGTTCTCTATATGTTGTAAATTTGTCTCTGAGTTGTAAATCTGGAATTTCCCTCTCTCATGCTGGAATTTCCCTCTCTCAGGCTGGAATTTCCCTCTCTCATGCTGCCTATTCAGAGACAATGCTTAATGAATATACAAGCTGTAAAATTGATTCCAAGAGAAGCTTAAATCATTTGTCATGCTAGCAATTAGCTCGGCAGATGTAAATTCCAGCTTCATTTACTCCCTTTTTACATGAAGCAGTTCTTGTCCTTGAGCTAGAAACATTCCTTGATTTACAGCTTGTCTCTGTTTCAGTTTCAGAGACCAGGAAAAATGCTTTCTTTGTTCTGAACATATAAGTTCTCTATTTCTTAAACATTATTTGTTTTAAACTAATTTACCTATAAACACCATAACATAGCATTAACATTTGGTTCATTAACATGAGTAAACATTTGAACATTTTCTCTATTAAACTGCTAAACATATAAACCACATGTGTCTGTGTTTATGAGCATGGCATAATGGCTTTCATGGCCTTGCCTCACTTGGGCCATAAGGCACATAAAACTATGAGGGCCATAAGGCATGTTTGTGCCTCCTCAAGAGTCAACTAGGCCGGCACGCAGAAGCATGCTGGCCTCTCAAGGCTGAATTCAGCCTCCGCACTAACAGAGGGAGCGAAACTTGCATCCGCCGAGCTTGGCGGATGCCAGGCTCTGTTGAGGGTGGGGAGGAGGCAGGGAAGAGGCGGGAGGGAGGCATTCCAGGGCAGGCAGAGGGTGGCCCCAGGGGCAAGCAGGCGGGGAGCAGGAGGTGGGGCTGGGATCCGGCTGTTATGCCAGATTCTAGCCTCCATATCCAAGTGGAGCAGCTTCAAGTTGCTCTGCTCTTCTTGAACTTGTGCCACCTCAGGAGGCACAAGTCCGAGGAGACCCTTAGGGGCTGCGGTGGCTTACCCAGGCTTGTTCCAGCACAAGATAGGATTGCCTCTGCAAGGAGCTAGTGCCAAACTGTACTTTCCCCTTGATCCTTCCAGGGTCTGAAGGCCAGTCCTTTCTATCTTTCAGTTCTAAAGACCTTTTTCTCTCAAGCGGCGGAGTCACTCTTGCTCATCTCATTGGACTGTGGTCTGGGATGTTCTTCTGAATTATGCATCTGTGTAGGGTGTAAGGGGCTGCAGACACACCACACAACGTACTCACAAGAGGAACGGGCCTCTATAGAAGAAGGTGCCACTTCTGTTTTTGGAGGTGCTGGATTCACTCTGCTTGTTTGGGGGATTCTGGTTGCGTTAAGCTAAGAAATCCTGTTTCTGTTGCTCACTCCTTGGTCTGTTTTTTATCTCAGTATCCAAAAAGAACCATTGCTCTCTGGCAACACACATGCCATTTTGAGTTCCACAATAGAAGAAAGATCGAAAATAAATAAAAAGGAGTGACAGTGAACCATGCATGTCCCCCTGGGCTCATCAGTGGATAAGTGGGACAATAAACCACAAGGATGTATATGAATGCATTAGAGACTCTTAGGAATGGAAAGATGGAGTTTGCTATGCAGAAAGTAAAAAAATGAATGGAGTCAAGAGCTGAATGCATGCTTTATTGAGAGTACACAGGCAACACGATGGGTTGGCATATTCACATGTCAAAGTCGCCGTCTTCCTCCATCTATTCCAAAATAGGGTGATGGTTCCTTGACCATTGTTGGTGCCATTATCTGAAAAGGAGCAAGATTTCACGTCAGCAGTCTTGTTCCAGCAGTGTTTACCGACAGACACTGTATGTACTGATGTACGAGGAACCAGTGTTTTTAGGCTGGGGGGAGGGGGTTGCAATCCTGTCCCCAGGTGCCAAAGGGGTCAGGATCGCAACTGATGGTATCAATGAACAAACAAGACCTAGAACTTCAAACTCATTTCTTGGAGACAAGGTGCCACTCAGGCTATTCTTAAGGTATATGCTAGTTTTCAACCAAAGGTTATTCACAAAGCAGGTTTACACAGGAAAATAAACCAAAAATGATTCCCTTTCCCCCAAAGGGCACCAAGATTTAAAGGGGGGGGGAGAGAGAGAGATGCAAAAGAGGTACCAGCAACAGCCTCCAGCAGGAGGCTCACTCCAGGAGCTTAACTGTGGGTTAAGTCCTACCAGGGACTTAAAAAAAAAAAAAAAAGTTCAAAAAAGAGCCTGCCTGGGACTGAACTCTGAGGAGTTTTGCAGCCTCAACTGGCCCCCTTTTTGGCAACTGGCAACCAACCTTTATATTTTGCAGCCATGGAGCACCTTCCCACCTAAAAAAAAAAAAAAAATTATTCCTCATAGGGATTTGAACCGCTAACTTCTGGCTCCACAGACCAGAACTTTATGGGATGGACGTGTGTGTGTGTGTGTGTGTGTGTGTGTGTGTGTGTGTGTGTGTGTGTGGTTATTGACTACATCTAGTTGTATCTTATTACTTATTTCTCTGATAAAAAATGGTTTATAAATAAATAAATAAATAAATAAATAAAAGTTGTGAGTTCCTGCACCTTTTTTTTTTTATTATTTTTTTTTTACCAAAAAAAGCACTGGTCATTACTATAGGCTCTTGTATGTGTTTGCCTTACCTAATAAAACTGTTGCATTGATCATGCTTTGGTCTCCTGCCTCCTTGTCCCCCACAAAGCTGTACGAACCCTCATGAGTCCTCAAGGGGATCTCCCCAAGAAATTTGGCCAAGCCTATAAAAGGCCTTACAAAGCAAGGCCAGTCTTTCCTTCAGTGCCGCTGCTGCATCACAGATGTGAAACAGCAAGCAGTGGAGGGAGCCCTTGTCCCACAGCTCACGTGAGAGGTCAAACAGTCACCCTCATGCTGAGAGCAGTTGTATAGGGCCAGTGCAGGCTCCAGCAAGTCTCTGGAGGGCCAGAGGTTCATTGGAGACTGGGGGCTCCCTGAGGGCCAGATTGGGAGACCTTGAGGGCCACAAGTGGCCCCAGAGCCGGGGTTTGGGCATCCCTGCCCTAAGAGACTGGCAAGGCAGGCAGGAAGGCAGCAAACTGGATGCAAAAGCCCCAGCGACTGCTAGTTTCTGGTCATCAATTTGTGTATTATCAGATATGGATCAGTAGTTGAAAACATATAAATATGAAATAACGGCAACAATATTAATTACTGTACAAGCATTTTGCTAATATGATGGGTGCAATTTATGGAAATGGGCTGCCAAAGGGGTACACAAATGATAAATGTTGGGAGCCACTGGCTTAGAAGATAAGAAGAACCCTACTGGATTGGGCCAAGGGCCCAGCTAGTCCAACTTCCTGTATCTCACAGTGACCTACCAGGCGCCTGTAGAAGAACATAAGCAAGGTATCCTGTTGCCAATCCCTTGCATCTGGCATTCAGAGATAGGATAGCTCTAAAACCTAGAGATTGCAGATAGTCACTATGGCTTGTAACCTGTGATGGTTACACAGTCACCAGTAGACTGCAGTTTCTCTGGATTACACACACATGGACACCCCACCACCACCACCACCATCACCACCATCATTTTGCTAGTCCTGGAGGGGGTGGGGTTGGTGGCATTGGTGCCACTGATATCCTATCCCCCTTACTGGACCCAATCCCATAGTGCAGGTTCAAGTAGACCCTCCCCCCATGCCTTGGAGGCTTACTTCTGGGTAAGAGGACAAATGTTCCCTTACCCAGTGGAGACCTCCAGGATTCCCCCCACCCCCCACTATAGGATACAGTGGTAGCCATGTTGTCACTGCAGCATTGGCAGGGGTAAGGGATAGAATTGGGCTGCAAGTCCCTGCTTTTATGATTAAGGCTTGGATCCTAATCCTACCAGTAATTGCTATCTAGACTTTAGTACCTGGAGACAGTCACCTACAGAGGGCAGGGCAGGGGCAGTTTACCCCAGGTGTCAAGTGCACCCAGGGTGTTAAATGCACAGGGATGTGTCTCAAGTTGAGTCCCAAGTCTCTGCCCCCCTTGAGTCACAAACAAGTCATAACGGGAGACTGTCATGACTCATCCAGAGGTGTTTTTAGAGTCACTCTAACGCGAGTCAAAGCCTTTTCAAAAGGCAAGTTAAGTCACAAGTCAACCGCAGCTCTGCAGAAAACAGGGGGGTACTGATGGAGTGCGTGTGAATTCTCATTTAACACTCCCTGGATGTTCCCATCCCATCTGCCACCCATCAGAGATGAAGTGAAGTCCTTCATTTCAACCACCCTTTTTCATTCCATTGATGTAAAAGCTCGACTGTTATTCAAGTGTGTGCAGCAGTGAAGAAAGTGATCAGTTCCTTATGAACACCCCACCCCGCTTCCAATCCCCCCCATTCATATCACAACTCAGGATGGATTCCACCCTCAGAAGGCGCGCCGAGCACAGATGGACCTACAGAGAGACATTTGAGCTTGGCAAGGCTGGAGGGGGCGGGCAGAGTGAGGGGGAAAAAGTAGCAGGAGGGAGAGAGGAAGGGTTGCTCCCAGCTTACAACCCAATCCTGTGCAGCAGCTCTTCTCAGAAGTTCCATTGCAGTTAATGGGGTTTCCTCCTAGGTAACTGTGGAGGAGGAGACTAGGACTGCACATTCATTCATTGCAGCCTAGGCACACAGGGGCACAGACAGGGGTGAAGAACTGGCACAGGACAGAGGTACGCAGGCAGTCTGGGGGCAAGCAGGAGGGACTGACCTGCCCAGTCCTTCTGAGATGTACAAGACATTCTGCTCCCCCCCCCCCGTGTTCTGGCTGCCCCGCCTTCTTCTGGTCCGTCCCCCCAGTCTCGTGCAACCTTCCTCCTCCCCTCCACCCCCCCAGCCCCTGCTTCCTGGTGTCAACCCACCCTCCTCTCACCAAGTCTGTGACTCATGCCGCTTTGAATGTGGCTTCTTGATCGCCAAGAGGTCTTTTCAGGTGATGCGGAAGTGGCAAAAAAAAAAAAAAAAGAAGTAAGCAAGCACTTAGAAACACAGTGAACTGGGCTGGCAGGCTAACAGACTCAAGTTCCGAAACGTGAGTTAAGGAGTCCAGACCCATTTCTGAGAAATGATATGAGTCACGAGTCTGTTCCGTGTTCAAAAAACACATGTAACTTGAGTCCATATGGGTTGTGAAAATCATGTGTTTTTCCCAACAGTGGACTCTCATTTCCTCTCCTCATCACTCTGGGGATTTAATGCTGTTTAGAGGGACGTTGTGAATCTCATTCCAGCCAAAAGAAAAAAATATGCTGGATTGATTTTTGTTTGATTTTTGTCCCAAATCACACTGAACTGGCTTAAATATAATTTCAGTGCTTGCTGCATTCTCAGGAAAGTGCTTGCTGTTTGATTATGTCACTTCTGACCATGATATCACTTCCAGGTTAATGACATCACTTCCTGTGGGTCCTGGACAGATTTTCCTTCTAAAAAGTGGATCCCAGCGCTGAAAGTTTGAGAACCACTGTGTTAAGGGACCATAGCATTTATGAACACTGGGATGCTTCTCTTGGGTTTGGGTTTACCAGTGTCAACGATACTGAGCCAGAAGGACCAAAGGCAGCTTTCCATGTTGCACGTTTAGAAGGATGTATATGAATGCATTAGAGACTATTAGGAATGGAAAGATGGAGTTTGCTATGCAGAAATTAAAAAAATGAATGGAGTCAAGAGCTGAATGCATGCTTTATTGAGGGTACACAGGCAACACGATGGGCTGGCATATTCGCATGCCAAAGTCGCCGTCTTTCTCCATCTATTCCAAAAGAGGGTGATGGTTCCTTGACCAGTGTTGGTGCCAGTATCTGAAAAGGAGCAAGATTTCACGTCAGCAGTCTTCTTCCAGCAGTGTTTACCGACAGACACCGTATGCACTGATGTACGAGGAACTAGTGTTTCTAGGCTGGGGAGGGGGGGTTTGCAATCCTGTGCCCAGGTGCCAAAGGGGTCAGGATCGCAATTGATGGTATGAAGGAACAAACAAGACCTAGAGCCTAGGTTTTTGCCACAATGCTCAGGCACTTGCGCCAACCCTGGTGTGCCCTCATTTAGCAAAGCTCCATGCTTGCACACATCCCAGCTCCACACCTGTGGAGGAGGACAAGTGGAAGTCTGCTGCTCCCTAACAACTAACCCCTCTTGTGCTAGAAATGCCCCGCTGTCACGGCTTTGACAGATTTTTCTATCCTGCCCATGTATCCTGTAAGGATACTACTCCCACTACCCAGACCGAAACTGACATCTGGTGACATGTCTGTTGTTGTTTTTCCCTTCCAGCCATCAGTCACGGTGGTCATCTTAGGTGCGAACACTGCACAAGCAACGATCATGTAGCTATGCTTAAGAGGGTGCAGCTCCCTCAAACTCATTTCTTGGAGACAAGGTGCCACTCAACCTATTCTTAAGGTATATGCTAGTTTTCAACCAAAGGTTATTCACAAAGCAGGTTTACACAGGAAAATAAACCAAAAATGGTTCCCTTTCCCCAAAGGGTACCATGATTTAAAAGGGGGGGGGGAGAGAGAGATGCAAAAGAGGTACCAGCAACAGCCCCGGGAAAAGGTGCCATACTGGGATGAAAAGGGACGGCTGGTCTTCCCCCACAAAATACCAGAGGTCCCCACTTCATAAGGGGACCTCTTTGCTCAGGTAGCAAGAGGTTCTTTAGAGAGACATCTGGCAGAAGATGGGCCAGGGATGAGGGATGAGAATGTCACTCACAGCAGAGAATTTGTTTTGCTTGCTAGAAGTTCCATGCATCTCCCTGTGGGGGGCTGGGAAAGACCCCTGCCTGCCTGTCAGTGTAGACAGTACTGAGACAGCTGGATGACTGGTCAGAGTGATGGTGTGCAGCCTAATCCTGAGCTGTCCAGCACGCAGAGCTGCGGCAGCACCGAAAACGGCTGCAGCTGCATCCTGAGCACTATTTGGGCAGCACCAGCGGCTCCTTGGGAAAAGTGGACTTTTGTCCTATCTCCCTAGGTAAGGAAGTAGCCCCACAATGGGACTACTTGAATCTATGGAAACCCAAGGGTTGCCATAGAATCAAGAGCCTCTGTGTTGGGTCCCACCTCCCTCCACCTGCACACCTCCTCTCTGCCCTCTCCATGCCCTCCCCCACCTCCCCCCACCCTGGAACTCCTCCTCCCCACCTCTCCACCCACCTCTCTGCCGCCCGGCAATTCAGGCAACCATGGAGTGGTGGAGTGGCGGCGGTCCACCGGCACTAGCCCAACGCTGAGCTAGCGCTGGCTTTAGACTGGTGCTGAGGGATGCAGATGTGCCTTGAGGTAGGTTTGCGACAGTGCATTTTGATGGTAAGCCAGGGCACACTCTTTAGGATTTGGCCCTGAGAGGGCAGCTTTCATTGTTCACGAGGAACCTTAATCCTCCAGTCTAATCAGATTGAGGGCTTTAGGTCTTGCTGTCTCTGGACTGGGCTAGGCTTTCTTCTCCCACAGTCCTATTCGCAGACCATAGAAAAAAGTAACCAGGGTGATCCTCTGTATAATGCTTAGAAATTTCTCTGTGTTTTTCTAGGAGTCCTGCTTTGCTGGCATCTGTCATAGAAGCCTTCCCCCAAGAGCTTACCCACAACCAATCAGTTGCTGCTATTTGGAAAGATGCTGAGAAATCCAGGATCCTCTCTGGCAGAGCGGGCACCTATTGAGAAATAAAGGCGCTGAAATGCTTCACCCTTCCCTTTGTCATGGTCTGCAGCTCTCCATAACCCTTTCTCTCCTGGCCTTGTCTCTCCTGTCCAGCATTCTACAAGCCACCAGCTTTTGAACAAAGGCGAGATGCTATGCACCAGCAGCTAGCAGGTGAGATGTTTCAAACCACCTGGGACATTGAGAGTGTTCAAGATGCTTCTAGTCGGGATGCACTACTCATGCACAGGAGGAGAACAGAAGATAAGTCGAGGATGTGGCTTTGAGGGCATTAATGAGGTCCTTCTAGCTGTCCTCTCCCATACCTGTTAACACAGAGTGGGGCAGATGTCGGAGGGCAAGGAATCTGGTGTTCGACCTGGGGTAACAGATGTGCATATACGCCTGGCAGGTAAACTGAGGGTTCATTCCGATTCCCCCTCCCCACAGCCTGAACTAGCATTCCAGT